>NW_024870856.1:1200000-1915000 GCF_019054845.1 Dipodomys spectabilis
GAATGAAATAGAATTGAGGATAACATAGCGATGAAACTCTTTCGAAGAGTTTTGCCCTGAAATGAGGAGCTAGCGAGTTCATTTTTGTTACTGATGATGCATTTGGCTGCTACAAAAGGAAAAGCCAAATACAAGATGATTGAGTAGACAGGAAGATTTTACCCTCACCATTAAAGCCTTTTTCTAAGGTAAGTTTGTGTCTGAGGGATACAGCTCCTTGTGAAATGGAAACAGTCAGAGCATCTGAGGTTCCTTAGGGAATATTCAGGTGGAAAGAAGACATTGTAGAAGATTTTGAAATTCCATTCCAGCACACATAGAAGGAATTCAAGATGCTAAGCAGGACTGTGCAAAAGGTGGAAGAAAGAAAGCCTAGTGTTGGCTCATATTTTAGTCCCAACCATAGGGGAGGTAGAAATAGGAAGATCAGACTGGTGGTGACCTGGATCCCAGCTGTAGGAAAGACAGACAGGAGAATCATTGTCTGATGATGACCCAGAAAAAAGGGGCAAGTCAATAAGCCAAAAAAATAGCTCAAGCGAAAAGGGCTTGTAGTGTGCCTCAAATTGTAGGGTGCTTGCCCAAAAAGTTCAAGGCCCTGAATTTGAAACATCATCAACAACAAAATTTAAAAGTAAAAGAGGGTGGATCTGATCAAAGTTTGTTATATGTGTCTATGAAAATTTTACAACCAAACATCTTTTAGTCTAAAGTCACTTTACACTAAAAAAAAAAAAGGCAAAAACACTGTAAACATAGGCAGAGGCACAGGGAAAATTCAGTAATTAGACAAATCAATCGGAGTAAAACAATTTAAGTGATGAAAGATAAGCAGCCATAATTTTCAGGAAGTATCTAGCATGCATGGATACTATATGGTAATCATTACTTGGATCTGGGGAAAGTAGCATCAATTTGTAATGACAAATTCACATATAATAGGAACATATTGGGTTATTGACTGTTTTCTGTCATGCAAAGGGCATTTCTGTCATCTTCCTACAAAGAAAAGAAGGAAGCCCACCAATTAATCTACCGTGGAGGGCCTACAAGATGTCTTATGCCTGTCATCCAAGTTACTTGGAAGGCAATGATATAGAGAAATGTGATCCAGGCCCAACAGGTAGAAAAGATGAGTTTCATGCACAAAAATAATCCAAGTAGGGCTAGGAAAGTGGCTCAGTGGTAGAGTGCTTGCCTTGCATGCATGAGGCCCTGGGTTCGATTCCTCAGCACCACATAAGCAAAAATTTTAAAAAGCTGGAAATGGTGCTGTGGCTCAAGTGGTAGAGCGCTAGCCTTGAGTTAAAGAGCTGAGGGACAGCACCCAGGCCCAGAGTTCAGGCCCGATGACTGGACACCCCCCCAAAAAAATAACCCAAGTAAGAAAGGGTTGAGCTCGTGGTTCAAGTATATTGAGTTCAAACATCAGTACTACAAAAAAGAAAACAAAGAAAGAAAAGGCATGGAGTAAAATTCTCCATCAAATGATGATTTTTTTTTGGTTGGTTGTAGGGCCTGATCTCTGGGCCTGGGTGCTATCCCTCAGCTCTTCAGATCAAGGCTAGTGCTCCTACTCCTTGATCCACTTGTGGCTTTTTCTGCTTATGTGATGCTGAGGAATCGAACTCAGGGCCTCACACATGCAAGGCAAGCACTCTACTACTGAGCCACCTTCCCAGCCCCAAATGATGAATTATTGATGACTGTTTATAACACATACACATTGATGGAAAGCAAAAGTGAAGTGGAAAAGAGGCAGTATAACCCAGTATGTCATAGATACATCCATATCCATCGGAGACACTGACAAAATTATAAGCAATAATGTGGGAGGAAGAACAGTAGCTTTTCCTCAAAATCCCAGGAGAGAGTTCACTAACCAAATTTCCACCCTACAGAAACAAGGTATCTCGATCATAAATCTTAATGAACCAGAAAATAACAGTGATGAAATACATAAAATAAAGTACTTGAAATACAAAGGTAAGGTTGTTAAAACACAACCATATGGATAATTTGGATACACAGTTTCAGAAGTTATTGGTGAAGTAAAACTAATTGAAAATGTGATTTATGAGTCTTAAAGAGCACGATTAAATACTTCCACTAGGCAACACTGCTTATGACATTGGGCTATACATCCAGCATCTGAAAGAGTTCACAGGAAGAATTTCATAGTGCTCCTGAGATATGTTACTTGTCCAAGCATGCTTAGAAAATGACCTGCTAAGAAATAGATCCAACTTTAGATTGCTCGTTATATTTTGAAGATACAATTACTGAGAAATGAAACTTAAACCCATGTACTTAAAGTATGGCTTACTATAGTACTATGATAATGGAATCTATATTTAAATGAATGAAATGTAAAAATAAATTTAAAATAAATTAAAATGTAACTGAATTCTATGTAATCATAAAAGTAAAATAATATAGTGAATTAATCATTCAATATATTATGAGGACTTAGTAAACAAATTCCAAATCAATACACTAATTTCTCATTATCATTTCCCCTTTAACACATAAATATTTCTATCAGGATATAACCATTTTTTTATTTCCTGGGTAAAACGAATGCTTTAAAACATTGTGTTAATTGTGTGATGATAAAATCAAAATACTTAGTATGTCCCTCACCTAAAAGATATCTTTTTCATCACTAGAAAATCATTAGAAATCCATTCTTCTGGTTATATGACATATTCTGTATATGGCATACTAAATATGTCAACAGAAATCCTCTTGTGTATGCAATCAATTGGAAGCATCATATAACCTACCACAAGCTGATAATCTCTCATGTCCCTCTCTCTATTATATTTCTAGCATATGATCATCTTTTAAATGTACTCTGTTTTATCATTTTTAGTAGCATATTCCTGAGAACATTACTTTAAAAGAAAAGCACACAAAGAAATCTTAAGAAGGTTTCAAACAGAGTTACAATGGAAGGTGATGGGGACTTGGAAGTCTCTGGGAGAAAGGAAGAAGAGCCACAGGTGATGTTCAAAACAAGACTGTGCATGGTAAATGCTCATAAACTATTTGTTAAAGCCAGGAATCCACCTACCTGCCAAACAACCTTCCAGTGCAGGGTTCCAAAACATTACAGAGAATGTAGACATGCATTTTAAGAACAACCCTGAAATCCTGCCAGAAAAAAAGAAAACAAGTTCTCAGTGTATAAAAATGCATGTGGTGATTTGTTTTCTGTACTTCCCAATGCAACAACCTTCAATTTTGCATGAATGACTTGAAATACGCACACAATACTAGTTATGTTTCAAATATAGTTTCAAATTATATACTTATAGCCAAAAACTTTTACATAAAACAAAAAGTATGAATTTCCTTCCTTTTCAAAAGGAGGACACAGAAAATGAGACAAGTAAGTACAACTTCACGAAAGTTACACATTTAACTTGGAGAAGGGAGTTGAAACCCAAATATAAAAGAATTTTTAAATGGAATGGTAAAGTATTGGTGAATTTAAAAACAAACATGTGTTGTGTTTGTCAACAAACATTTATGATGGTGCATGATGTAATGTTAGCTACTTGAGAGGCTGAGACAAAGTCAGCAAGACCCTCTCTGAAAAACAAAATAAAATAGCTCTCAACAAAAGAGATAGGAGCATCACTCAGGTGGTGAAATGCTGGGCTGGCCTCCTACATGTGAAACACTGATTTGATCCCAAATACTGGGAAAAAAATACTGACTTTTTGAAAAGTTTTAAATTTAAAGCAATTTTAAATAAATTTAATTTTAAAACATCCTGTCAAGCAACATTTTTACAACCTTGGAAATAGTGAAGTATCTTAATATTATAACCTAAATGAAGAATATGCTGATCTAAATTTTCCTGGTTTCACATACCAATATTGATGCAAACATACCAATAATCCCCCAAACATGCAATCAGCTTAATTAAAATACCTGAGGGCTTAAAAGTGACATAAAGGTTATTTCTTAACAATATTATCAAACATAATAAAATATTTAATTAAATAAAAATATTATAATATATTTCGAAATTATTTGCAGGTTTAATAACAATTTAAGGAGTTCTGGGAAGATGGTGGAGGAGAATCTGGAGGCTAAATAAGCTCTCGTATATAAAGCAGCTTTAGTGTTCCAGTGATCAGTCCTAGGCCAGAGAATTACACCAAGTGTGCCATCACAGTACAGAGAGTTTGGACAGAGACGGAAAATCCAGACAAGGAGACAGATCTGAGCACTTGCTGGTAGCTGTGGCTGCTACGGCAGCAACAGCCATAACCGCTATACCTACAACACAGAGAGTCCGGGACAAAGGCACCAGACGCAGTGGGTGAGAGGATTCTACTCAACAGCAACAAGAACTGACAAGGAGCAGATATCTTCATCCTGCAGTTTGCAGACCAGAGACCACCCAGGAACCACTCCGGCATCCTCACTCCCTGGCATCCTCACTCCTTCTCAGGGAGCAGAGGAGGGAAGGCCACCCTTCCCACCCCCCACCACCGGAGATCTCCATCTTTGATACTGACAAAGGCCCAGCTGAGCAGCTAACTCCAACTCAGGCCTCGGAAGAAAACAAAAGAGCCATTTAACAGCTTACAGGAACCTGCCTTGACCTGCCAGGCTCAGCTAGGGAAAGTCACCCAGCCCACAGAGAAAGCTCTGCCCCAGAGGGGTGACTTTCTTCACTGTGTAAACAGAGCCAGAGGCTGCCCATCCCTATAGCAGCCTAGACAATCAATTGAAATTCAGTAAATATAAACCCTGAGAATGGCTCCAGGCTAGGCTCTGTGAGTGTCTCAGAAGACAACCCCTCAGGAAAAAGTTACTGTTTGCTGAAAGGCCTTAACTCTACCCAGGAACTAGTCTCATCACAGCATCTCCAAACTAGAGGAAACAGCCATCTCCCTCTTTTGTGATACTCAAAGCAGATCTCCCTCCCACTGAACTAGCCTGGGAAGAGGACCAGAAAATCCTGGGTAAAGCAGAGCATTTTTCTGCCTGCTCAAACAAACTGACTTAAGAAACCAATCAAGCCACAGGAAAACCAAACACTACAAGCAGACCAGAGACTACACTAAGAGACTGGTTACAGACACAAGGGAGATACAGGATCTTTCCATCACTCTCCTCTCACCCCCGCCCCCCCCCCCAAAAAAAATCAAAGAACTCTTTTTTGTACCTTTTTTTAATTTTTAATTTTTTTAAATTGTTTTCTATTAATCTTTTTTTCTCTCATAATTTTTATTTTAAGTGTATAAGTGTGTGCTTTTTTAATCTCTCCTAACCTTTTGAATCTTTTTTTTCTTTTTCATTCTTTTCATTTTTTCTTCTCTTTTGTTCTTTTTTGCATGACTTGATTGTTGTCTGCTCATCCTCAGATATATATATACCCGTAGTGGATTATTATACCTTATCCCCTATTGTGTACACACTTAATCCAGAAATTTATTACTCAATTCAGAACCTCTTAGGCTTAAATTCCTTAATAGCAGTACTATCTCTTTATACCTATATAATTTTTTAAGAATTTTTATTTTTTAGTTTTTCATGTCTCCTTTCTATCCCTCCCCTCCTCTCATCCTATCCCTTTCTTCTCTCAATTTCACCTTTAAAAATAGATAATTTTTAAGTATCACTTTTTTAATATGATTTTTGTTTTTCCATTTTTTCTTGTTTCTTTTTTTTTCCCTCTTTCCTATCATTCTGTCCAACCCCTTTCCCTCTTTGAGATTAGGACTTGGTTAATTTCACTATCCTTTCACCTCTCCACATCCCTCTAATCCTATTTTTCCCCACATTTCTCCCTACATCTAATCATTTCTGGTTTGCCAAATTCTTCTTTGCAGTTCTTAGCCCATTAATACATAGTAGTTTGATGTTGAATAGATTGTATCTGTTGAACTAGATTGTATCTGCAGTCTTTGACTGTCCAACTACAGGACTTTGGTTGATGCTTACCTTAAAATAGTGCTAGCACAAAATTGGTATTACTTTCATACCAAATGGGCAGAACAAGCCAGAAAAACACAAGAAAAATGGCAAGTCCAGGTATCTCAACTCCCACTCATGCTAACCAGGTGACAGAACAGATAATGAATAATCCAGAGGAGAGTTCCCAAAAAGCTCTACAAGCACTACTGGTAAACATGGTGAATGAAAAATGGAAAACCTGCAAAGGACTCAATGTGAGCATGATAGGAAGAGAGAGGAGGCAAACCAAAGATCAATACAGGAATCTCATGAGCATGAGGAAGCTACTCAAAGACAGGTAGAGAAATTGCATGAGCAGGTTGAGAACACTCAAAGAGAAATAAAGGAATTGTGTGAGCAGGATGAGAACAGTCAAGAGATCTACAGGAATTGCGTGAACGTGAGGAAGCTAATCAAAGAGTAATACAGGAATTGCGAGAGCAGGATGAGAAAATAGACAAAGATCAATAGAGGCATTCATGGAATCCATGAACAGACAGCTGAAAGAATTCAGGGAGACCATAAAGGGAATGCTGAATGGAGCCCAACAGAAGGAATGGGAGCCCAAGGAAATCATAACCAATCAACTAAGTGATTTGAAAATAAACACTGAACATCAAATTAACACAGTAAAGAAGTAAAGATCTAAAACAAAGCTCCAAAACAGAATTGGAAGCCATCAAATCCGACCAATTATAAGAAAAAGAAATAAAAAACAAAGTAGAAAGTCTTGACAGTAGGTTAGACCATGCAGAACATCTAATCTTGGGGATTGAACACAGCCTAGATATTATAAAGAACATACAACTATCCAAGACAAATCCAAGAAATATGATAGATCTATTCAACATTTGGAAGACACCATCAGAAGACCTAATCTGAGGATAATGGGTGTAGAGGAGCCTCTAGAGACAGAAGTTAATGATCTAGGAAATTTGTTTAGCAGAGAACTTCTCAAACATGCAAAAAGATAGGCCTATTCAGATACAAGAAACTTTCAGAACTCCAAATAGACCAGACCAGAACAGGACATCCCACTGTCACATTATAATCCACAAAGGATCAATTCAGACTAAGGAAAAGATCCTTAAACTGTCAAGGAGAAAAGATCAGTCACCTATAAAGGGAAACCAATTAGAATCGCCTCAGATTTCTCAGCAGAGACAATTAAAGCAAGAAGAGCCTGGAATGATGTATCGCATGCTCTAAAGACAAACAATTATCAACCAAGAACACTATACCCAACTAACCTCTTCTTCATAAACGGTCAAGTAAAAACCTTCCATAGCAAAGAAAAACTGAAACTATATATCACCACCAAACCAACCCTACAAAAGATATTTAAAGATGTCCTACACATAGAAAACAAACAAGACTACAATAAAGATCAAGAAACCACACCCAAACTGAGAATCCAGGAACCACAGGAAGATCCCGCTTGCCGCAGCCCCCAAGAAGGTGGATAAAATATCAGGAGCTCCCAAATACCTCTCAGTCCTATCTCTCAACATTAACGGGCTTAACTCTCCAATTAAGCGACATAGACTAGTTGGATTAAAAAGCAAGATCCTTCTATCTGCTGCCTTAAGGAGTCATGTCTTGCCCATAAAAACAAACACATTTTCAATGTGAAAGGCTGGAACAAAATCTACCAAGCAAATGGTCCCCATAAACAGGAGGGAGTTGCAATCCTAATACCAGATAAAATAGACTTCAATTTAAAATTAGTGAGATGAGATAAAGTAGGTCATTGAATACTAATTAAGGGATTTCTCCTTCAAGAGGATATTACAATTCTAAATATATATTCATCAAAACAATGGAGCACCCAAATTTATCCAAGAAACACTACTTTCCCTCAAAGCTCACATAGATCCAAAGAAATTAATTGTTGGGGACTTTAACACACCACTATCCCCCCTATATAGATTAACTCAGCAAAACCTCAACAGAGAAACCACAGATCTAAACAACTGTATAGATCAACTAGATTTAACAGACTACCCAATATTTCACCCAGCAGCATCAGAATACACTTTTTTCTCAGCAGCACATGGAACATTTTCCAAAATAGACCACATTTTAGGTCACAAAGCAAACTTGGCCAAATTCAGAAACATTGAAGTTATACCTTGCATTCTCTCAGACCACAAGGGAATAAAATTAGAACTCAACACCAAAAGCCACCAAAGAAAGTCCTGTAACGCATGGAGGCTGAACAACACACTGTTGAATCACCAGTGGGTCATGGAAGAGATTAGAAATGAAATTCAAATATTCATGATATTCAACCAAAATGAACACACAAATTACCAGATCCTCTGGGACACAGCTAAGGTAGTGCTCAGAGGCAAGTTTATAGCTCTGAGTTCCTATATCAACAAATTGGAAAGATCTGAAACCAACAATTTAGTGAAACATCTGAACTTCCCTGAAAAAGAGCAGTAAGATAAACCTCAATCCAGTAGATGGAAAGAAATAATTAAAATTAAATCAGAATTAAACGAATTGGAATCCAAAAAAAAAAATAGAAAGAAGCAACAAAACAAAGAGTTGGTTCTTCGAAAAAATTAACAAAATTAACAGACCCTTAGCAAATGTTCTCAGAAAAAGAAAAGAATACACCAAAATAAATAAACACAGAGATGAGAATGGAAACATCACCACAGAAACAACCAAGATTCAGATCATTATAAGGGAATACTTCTTAAACCTTTATGCTAATAAATTTGAGAACTTGGCAGAAATGGACTTTTTCCTAGCAAATATCGACATGCCAAAGCTAAACCAAGATAAGTTGAACCATCTTAACAGGCCCATATCAAGCATTGAAATAGAAACAGCAATAAGAGACCTCCCATCTAAGAAAAGCCCAGGACCAGATGGTTTTACAGCAGAATTCTACAAGGCCTTCAAAGCAGAGCTCACACCAATACTCCTCTAACTCTTCTATAAAGCCATCATTACCTGCATCCTAAAACCAGGCAGGGACTCATCAAAGAAAGAGAACTATAGACCCATTTCTTTTTTTTTGAGGGGGGGGTGGGGGAAGGTTCAGGTCGAGGGCCTGAACTCTGGGCCTGGGCTCTGTCCCTCAGAGATTCAGCTCAAGGCTAGCACTCTACCACTTGAGCCACAGCGCCACTTCTGAGGTTTTTTTTTCTGCTTATGTGGTGCTGAGGAATCAAACCCAGTGCCTCATGCATGCAAGGCAAGCACTCTACCACTGAGCCACCTTCCCAGCCCCATTTCTTTGATGAACATTGATACAAAACTTCTCAACAATATTTTGGCCAATCGACTTCAACAATTCATCCAAAATATCATACACCACAATCAAACAGGATTCATTTCAGGGATGCAAAGCTGGTTCAATATACTCAAATCAATTAATATAATTCATCACATCAACAAGAACAAGGATAAGAACCACATGGTTATCTCAATAGATGCAGAAAAAAGCAATTGACAAGATCCAACACCCCTTTATGATGAAGGTTCTGGAAAAATGAGAAATCCATGGAACATTCCTCAATACAATAAAGGCTGAATATGACAAACTTACAGCAAGCATTATACTTACTGGTGAAAAAATAAAGCCATTTCCTCTTAACTCAGGAATGAGACAAGGATGTCCACTCTCTCCACTTCTCTTCAATCTAGTATTAGACTGTCTAGCTATAGCAATAAGACAAGATGCAAACATAAAAGGGATGCAAATAGGGAAAGATGAGGTAAAACTCTCCCTCTTTGCAGATGACATGATCTTGTATTTAAAGAATCCCACGGAGGGGCTGGGAAGGTGGCTCAGGGGTAGAGCACTTGCCTTGCATGCCTGAGGCCCTGGGTTTGATACCTCAGCACCACATAAGCAAAAAGAAAACAGCCGGAAGTGGTGCTGTGGCTCCAGTGGTAGAGCGCTAGCCTTGAGCTGAAGAACTGAGGGACAGCACCCAGGCCCAGAGTCCAGGTCTCAGGACCAGACCCCCCCCCAAAAAAAAGAATCCCACAGACTCCACTCCCAAATTACTCAAGCTGATTCAAAACTTTGGCCAAGTAATAGGGTATAAAATTAACCCTCAAAAATCAATGGCTTTCCTGTATGCCAACAATGAGAAAAGTGTGGCTGAAATCAGGAAAGCAACTTCATTAGTAATCGCTCCACAAAAAAATAAAATACAGAGGAATTAACTTAACCAAAGAAGTGAAGGACCTCTATGATGAAAACTTTAAAAATCTGAAAAAGGAAATGAAAACAGAACTTAGAAAGTGGAAAAACCTCCCATGCTCCTGGATTGGAAGGATCAACATCATGAAAATGACAATATTTCCAAAGGCTTTCTACAAATTCAATGCGATACCTATCAATATTCCAACCTCACTCTTCGAAGAAATAGAAGAGGCAATCCAAAAGCTCATATGGAACAATAAAAGACCCCAAATAGCAAAAACGATCCTTAACAGAAAGAAGAGTGCTGAAGGAATATCAATACCAAATTTCAAACTGAACTACAAAGCCATTGTAATCAACACAGCTTGGTACTGGCACAAGAACAGACCTCAGGACCAATGGAATAGAATTGAAAACCCAGAAATGAACCTACAGACCTATAGCCATCTAATCATCGATAAGGGAGCTAAAAAAAAAATCGAATGGAAGAAAGACTGCCTCTTCAGTTAATGGTGCTGGCAAAATTGGTTAACTACTTGTAGAAAACTAAAGCTAGATCCTTGTATATCACCCTGCACTACAATTAACTCCAAATGGATCAAATACCTCAGAGTCAAAGCAGACACTCTGAAAACATTACAGGATGGATTAGGAGAAACCCTAGGTCTCCTTGGCACAGGCCGAAATTTTCTTAATAGAGACCCAGAAACACAACAAATCAAAGAAAGGTTGGACAAATGGGATTGCATGAAATTGCAGAGCTTCTGCATGGCAAAGACATAGCTCGCAAGATCAATAGAAAACCCACAGATTGGGAGAAGATCTTTACTAGCCATACAACGGACAAGGGTCTCATATCTAAAATATACCTGGAACTCAAAAAATTAAATCCCCCAATGACAAATCCTCAAACAAACAACTGCCCAATAAGTAAATGGGCTAAAGACTTTAAAGAGAAATTTCTCTGAAGAGGAAAGAAGGATGGCCAATAGACACATGAAGAAATGCTCAACCTCTCTAGCCATAAAAGAAATACAAATCAAAACATTGAAATACCACTCACCCCAGTTAGAATGGTTATAATCAAGAACTCTAGTAACAACAGATGCTGGAGGGGATGTGGATAGAAGGCAACCTTACTGCATTGTTGGTGGGAGTGTAAACTTGTTCAACCACTTTGGAAAGAAGCATGGAGGTTCCTCAAAAGACTCCACAGAGAACTCCCCTATGACCCAGCAATCCCACTTTTGGACATTTACCCAAATGATCACAAACAAGACCATACTAAAGCTACCAGCACAACTATGTTTATTGCAGCCTTATTTACCATAGCTAAGATATGGAACCAACCGAGATGCCCCTCAGTAGATGAATGGATCAAGAAAATGTGGTATATATACACAATGGAATTCTATGCCTCCATCAGAAAGAATGACATTGCCCCATTTGTTAGGAAATGGAAAGACTTGGAAAAAATTATATTAAGTGAAGTAAGCCAAGCCCAAAGAAACATAGGTCCCATGGTTTCCCTTATTTGAAATAACTAGTATAAATTTGAGACAAGCAGAAAACGTCAGATAAGTTGATATTAGGTGAAATGTACCCCCAAGATAAGTATTCAAGTGTTTTCTCTTTCATGCAAATGTTTCTAACATATTTATAAGATGATTTCTTTCTTGCTTTGTATGTCCCTCCCCATAATTTATGGAGGGGAAGGGTAAAACCAATCCGTTTAAATAGAGATCCAGGTGGACCCATTGAAACAATAAGATGTACAAGCCATTATGTCAAAAAACAAACTTTACAACGCTGGCCGTAAGGGGCTATGAGGTGGAGGTGGGGGTTTGGGGGAGGGGTATATGAGATGGGATGGGATGGGAAGGGGAGACAAAGAAGAAGGCAACAATGCTTGATAAGAAATGTACTCATTATCTTACCCATCTAATTGTCAGCCCTCTGTACGGTATTTTCACAATTAAAAAAATAACAATTTAAAATTCCTTAAGGAAAATGGAAAAATTTAACTTATCAGAATGTATGCGTTTAGGTAAACTGTCATTTTTTTTTTTCAGTCATGAGGCTTCCACTCTGGACCTGAGTGCTGTCCCTCAGTTCTTCAGCTCAAGCCTAGCACTCTACCACTTGAGCTACAGCACCACTGCCGGTTTTCTGGTGGTTTACTGGAGATAATTATTTCACAGACTTTCCTGCCTGGGTTGACTCTGAACTGTGATCCTCAGATCTCAGCCTCCTGAGTAGCTAGGATTACAGGCGTGAGCCACTGGCACCCAGTGCTAAACTGTCATTGAAATCTGAAATATTAAAAAAAAGTATTTCAAAAATTATATATCATTCAACTTTTACAAACACAAAAGTATTAAATAGAAACAAATTGTTATGAAGTAATGTTCATTTTAAATGACAGTGGGAACGTAAGAATAAATTCAGAAATTAGTACAACTTGGAGAAATTAGAAACATATTCAGAAGGTTTATAAAATAAACCATAAGATGAAAACCTAAAGCTTGCATTCTTGTGTCTCTCCTTTTTTACAGTAATTTCAATATTCCCACAAGTAAAGTTTTCACAATACAAATTTACTGTGCGATGGGATGGTTTTGTTGATTTTGCTGAGCCTCTCACTGGGATAAAATAATGTCAGTACAAACACTTCCTTCTGTTCCCTCCAGAAAAGGAGCCATTCATTGTTTATCCCATTTTCTAAAAGCTCTCCATCTCCTGGCTCAACCTTCCAGGCTTTATACCTGAGGACATGATGACCTTGACTGACCTCTGGCCCTGGCATTACAGCTCCTTCTATCCCTCCTACCTTCCTCCTTCCTTTATAAGGAAACTATGATGACTCTACAGAACAAAGTAACCCAGGATCACATTCCCATCACTTCACAAAGTGTATTTTGCTTTGTCATCTAACATATTAAAAGTGGCAAAGAGTTAAGATAAGAATATTTCTGAAACATTTAGTTTCTTGCTACTATAATGGATAAAGGGATAAATTAAGGAGAAACATTTCAACACATTAAAACCATATAAAACTACAGGCCAAGGTTCAACATAATAGTCATAAAGTAAAGCACATATTTAAAAAAAAAGAAAAGGAAGAATTGAATATTTTTGTTTCTTAACCTTCTCCTTCATTAGAACATATATATTATGAAATACAGGGAAAACTATTAAGGTCTGATTTTCTATTTGAATCTAAATTATTTTATCCTTAAATTGAGAATTCATCGCAGTCCTACTCACAAAAAAAGTACAAAAGATTCTTTTCTGTTTGTTTACATGTGAATCATTCATCAAGACAAAGTATTTGGGGTCAGAAATCAAAATTCAATACAAGTTAAATAATTGAAGAAAAAGTGCAACAAAATTTTTAAAAAGTATCAAAACTGCAACTGAAACACTCCCAAGAGAGCAGAAATAAAACAACACATTTCCAAAACAGTCCACAAATAGAAGAGGATTTCACAGGGCAATTAGAAAACATTAGATTACAAAATGTGTGAAATGAAGTTAACAGAGCTTACCAGTTATTTATAGCAGAAAATAACTGTTAAAAATTAAGACAGCCTCAAAGCATTGATATTATTTCCAACTACATAATCATAATGGAAAGAAGTGAACGAATCCCAAGCAGCCAACAAGTAATGAAACAGAAAACAAGGAGAAGGGAGACATAGTAAGCCACATACGTTTCTCTAAAAATATCCATAACCTAATGAACTTCAGACATACAGAAGAAAGGAGAAACAAATTCACTGCAGTACAAATGCATGATGGGGAGGGGCATACAAAGCAACAAAACAATCACCTTATAAGTACGTTAGAAGCCATAGCAAGAAAGAAAAAAACACTTGTGTCCTTAACTTAGGGTTCATTTCGTCTAACATCATCTTATCTGAACTTTTCTGCTCGTCTCAGACATATACTAGTTACCCCTGTTTTCAATGTACTTGTTTGATGTTGGTATAATTTGGGGGGGGGGAGGGAAAAAACAAATTGTTTAAATAGGGATACTGGTGGACCCATTGCAACAATGAGATGTATGAGATGCTATATCCAAAAACGAACTTTACAACATGGATATGGGAGGGAAGGGATGGTAGGGGAAAAACAAAGGAGGAGGCAACAATGCTTGGTAAGAAATGTACTCGTTACCTTGCTCATGTAATTGTAAACCCTCTGTATGGTATTTTCACAATAAAAACTTATTAAAAATGCATGATGGGACATGACTCCACATAGGATAATAAATCTTATGAGCAACATTATTCAATCTAACAACTTTGTAAATGTCTCACATCAAAGAATGTCCTTGGCTAGATTGTTTTCATTGTTGATTTTTATGAAACATATAAAGAACAACAAATACCAATTCATTTCAAATTACCTTTATATAAAACAAGCCAGGTGCCTGTGGTTCACTGGCTTATGCCTATAATCCTAGCTACTCAGGAGGCAGAGATCTGAGGATCAGCAAGAAAGTCTCAGAGACACTTATCTCTAATTAATAACCATTTCGGTTCTGAAAATTACAATATAACCTTCTTGCCATTTCAAGAAGATATACTTTTCTAAATTAGACATGATGAGATACAATTTGAAATTCGATTTTAGTTCAAGTGAACACATACAAGGCATTTATATATGACCAGAACAGACATAAGCTAATCAGTTAGAATGAGCCTACCTCTGAACCAACCAGTGAGGCTCCATGCACCCAGATAAGCCCACTGGATTGTATCCGGTGAGATCTGGATGGTGGACTACCACCAATGAATTGAATTAGTGTTTGAGACAAGATCGAATCTGATCATAGACTCTGGGGGACACAGTGAAATCACACCATTCAGGTCACAATAACAAACAAAAATCTTAAACCAGGTTTCTGGTGCCCTTCCATTATGAAATACTACATTGTGAAACTGCAGCCATTCGGGCTGCTGAGCTGGCCCTGCACCATGCTAGCTTTCGTGTTGATGGGGAAGAGCTCAGCAGACTCTTTGCAAATGACACTGATGGAATCCTCAGCGGGGAAGGACAAAGACTTTTTGCTCTGCAAAAAAAAAATCATTAGCAAATAAAATCTTTCCCTCACACACAAGTTATTGGTGTTTATGGTATCAAAGCCAAGTGAAGAGATCAAACGTGCCAAAATAGAGCGATAGAAATAAGAGACCCAGCAATTATTTATTAGTGTAGCAATTATTTATTAGTGTATTTTCTTAAGCATGAATTCGATTATGAATAAGTGGCTTTAATCTGAAAAATCAAGAGGTGAACCTTGAGGAAGTTTTGGGAGGAAGAGAATTCTTGTATACTGTCATAGGAACAAAAACTAGAACAAACATCAACACATAGTATAAAAGGATCTTAAAAGCCTAAGAACAAGACTATGATATATGAGCTAATTCTACTACTGAGTGTATATAAAAAGAAATAAATCAGTATATTGGAGCCTCATCTGCACTCCTATATTTAAAGAAGTACCATTCACCACAGCAAAGATATTCCATCAAGCAAGATGTTACTCAATTCATAAATGGATCAAGAAAATGTGATACACACAGAGAATGGAATATTCTTCAGCCATTAGAAAGATGTAATCTTAGCAAGGTGTAGGGGTTCATGCTTGAAATCTTAGCTACTCACCAGGCTAAGATTCAGAGGAGCATAGTTCCAATCAGCCTGGGTAGAAAAATCCATGAGTCTCCAATTTCAAAATACCCAATCAAAACAAGACAAAGCAAAACAGAGCAACAAAAACACAAACACAAACAAAAACAGATATAGACTACAGACATAGCCCAAGTGGTAAAACATCAGAGTAGCACATGCACCTAGCCAATTAGAGGCCCATACAGGAATTTAAACCCAGTACCAGTACCACAAAATGAACAAAAAAAAAGTATGTAATCTCTTTTGAGATTATATATAAAAACCTAGAAATGATTAATTAAAATAATCTATGAACAGAACATCAGCCACAGATAAATATAAATTCATATCTCAGGATGAATTAATAGGAAGATTTTCATTTCAAAGTGCTGATTTTTAAAAGGAAAGCAATTTAGTTTAGATTTTCAATTAACCTCCATTACCATTAGTTTCTTTCTTTCCTTCCTTTCTTTGTGCTTTCTTTCACTCTTTCTTTCTTTCCTCGTTTCTTTTCTTTCTTTCCCTTCTTTCTTTCTTGCTTTCTTTCTTTCTTTCTCTTTCCTTCTTTCCACCTTTCTTTTTCTTTCCAAAAGAAGATTAAACCAAGATTCTAAAACAATATTGAGTATTTACAGATTATTTTGTTATTGAAACTAAGCTTTCATTTTCTGGCTTCAATTTTTGGAAAGGGTAAGCTTATGCAGATAAATGAATAAGAAAGTTAGGGGAAGCAAAATGCTCTCACCTTCACTGCCAATTGAATGACAAGAAAGCGGTTTATTTAGACACATTTTCTGTCTTTGATGGATGAAGGTTATTTCCAAAGGAGATAGTTATGATTAGGCTTATTTTGTCATTTATTATTATCATTATACTTTATTTTTATTATGTTTATCATTAGGTTTGTTTTGTTTCCTTGCTTTCCAGTATTCACACTTATTGTTTAGGAAGTGTGATTTTCCTGGCTTTTTGAGACATTAGTAAATATGCTGAAACAGTCATCCCATGGGCAGATAGAATAACAAGTAAGCGCTCATCTCTCAAGTTGGACCTTTTCACACAATTGATGCACTCAACTTATTGTAGAAGACCATAAATAGCATAACACTCAATTCAGACTTTTTAAAAATCTTTGCCCAACTGTGTAAGATGTTTTCTTTAAAAAATATTCTCATATTCAGCTAAATTCATTCATCTGTCACTTTGCTGCATATTTGATCCAACACTTGCTCCCAGTATTCTCAATTTCCTTTAGCTGTAGTTAAAATTCTACTTAATGAACAGTATTGCTATTCCATTCAGAGTTCCTAAGCATCACATTGTTAGGAAATTTGCTTTTCAATTATAAAACTAGTCACAGTATTTCATTTATGTTTCCAGGACTATCTTTTCCCTCTGGGAAATCAGAGGGTCAAATAAATTAAAGATCTCAAGTTGAAACATTGCCACAATTAAACTACAGCATCTGTAAAACGTTGTAGTCTAATAAAACAAGACTGACACAGTGTCTTCACTACAAAGGTTTATAACGATTTCATGGCCATAACACAGCAGAAAATATGTCTTAATAGAATTATTGGAGGGCTCCCTAATTTAAGATAACAGATTTATAACACTGGTATTTTTCTTTTAACAGAAATAAAATCCAGATACATAGAAGATCCAAAATAAATCATTTCTATTTCCCTGCTCTGGTGGCCGATTTTTCTTGTGATACAAATAATTATTGAGGATTGTTATTATCCTTCCAATGCAGCACTGATTGTACAAACTCTGTGTAATATCTTAGAATTCAATATTGTCCAATCGAAATTTTATTGGCTGGCTGAGCTCAGATGGCATGCATTACAAAATATAGCACAGGTGAGGCAATTTATAAACAATTGGAAGGGGAGTGAGAGATACAAGAATGACCTAGGGCCAAGAGTGAAGCCTGTTTCGTTGGCCTCAATACACTCTCACAGGGAAAGAATACGAGGGAGGGCCCTCCCATGTCTGCTGGTGGCAATCTAATAGTGAGGACTCCAACCTAGAGAACAAATCACTGTGTAGACATCTCCACATACCACCACACCAAGGACTGGGTTTCAACACGTGAATTTTTTTTGAGATAAATCAGAACATCAGTCAATGACAGTGGATTTGATGTAAATAGACAAAATGCATGACACAGAAAAATATACTACTTGAGTATTCTAAAAGAGAACTGGCTAATTTATTGGACCTTTCTTGAATTTTTTCATTTATGTATATTCACTGCCATCATTTTAAGCTATTGCTAAAATGTCTGAGAAGTACTATATTCCAGTAAAAAGAATTTTTTGTCTTTGGGAGCAGTCTTTTTATTATAGGGAGACTGCTCAACATGGCATATACCTTTCTGACAAACTCTTAGGAGCATGTAGAATTGTATTATGCGCAAGAATATTATGCAATGATGCTCTAAGATTTACTCATCTTTCTTTACAATATATCCCTTGGACATCAATTCTCCATTTCCTTTCCTTGCATCCCCCCTGTAAGCAGCATTCTAGTCTGTGTTTCTGCTCTCATTTGTTATTAATCACCTCTCATGCACAGGGAATGTGGTTTACTATTGTTTGATCCTAGTGCTTTGTTAATATGTTCTCATGATGAGAATACTGAGAGGGACAGACAGAGACAAGGAGAGAGAGAGAGAGAGAAAGAGAGAGAATATGTGAGGAAAACAAATATCTCCTGTGATTTTTATTATCTACTTTCTAGAACAAAAACCTTTCTCAAGAACAACTCTGAGCCAGGAGCCCATGGCTCATGCCTGTAATCTTAGCTTCTCAAGAGGCTGAGATCTGAGAATCACAGTTCAAAGTAGTCCTCGTACACAAAACCACAAGACTCTCATGATCAATTAAACAACGAAAAGCAGAACGTGGAGTGGAGTTGTGTCTCAAGTGGTAGAGTGTCAATTGTGAGCAAAAGCAAAAAACCCTTGCAAGAGCTTCCTGAGTTCCGCTCCAGTACCAGCACATTCACACATACATGCACATCAAAAATATAATGTAATAAAATAACCCTGGTAACGTGATTATCACACTTCCTTCACTGCTAACTTCACATTACTTTCACATAAACCAGTTTAAAGAACAAATATCAGCCACATAAATATTGCTCCTACATTTCCAATATTATTAAAACAAGTCATTTTGTCTGAAATGACAGCTTCAGTTAGCATGCTCAGAGTTTTAAATGTTTCAAGTATTCCTTAACTGAGAAAACTGCCTGGGTAACAAGACTGTAAAATGACATTTTTCTTGACATTAATCTAAGAGTTTGTTGTCTTGCATTCATGCTGAAAATTGCTTTTACATATTATTAGCAACTTAATAGACTGAATTTATAAATAGAGAGTGGAATCTGCCAGTTCAAGCATGTCATTAATTTTATAATACCATATACTCAACTCTACTTTAAAAAATATATCTTCCCTGATCAGTAAGCTAATCTGAAGTTACTCACACTCATTTATCTATCAGGTTTCTAAAAAGTCAAATTCTAATTACTTTGGGCAGAACGGTTTTCTTAACACAACACTGCACAATGCCATTTCATTCTCACAAATGTTCTTAGGAGGTCAGAGACCTTTCCTTTGATTTTAAAGCCAACCTCGGCGACAGTAAGTTGTCTCAAATATTGGCATACAACTAGTGGAGAAATCAAGTAAGAAAATACTGTTTCACAAATGAGAATGCATTCTCCGAGGGTTTCATTCTAGCTGCAGGAGGAAATATTATAGACTAAGTAGCTAAAATAGACACTTGTTTCTCCCAGTTCTGGAAGCTTGGTGGAATCCAGTGTGCTAGCCCAATCAGTATCTGGAGACTGACTGAGAGAGCTGGATCATCTCCTTCAATCCTCTTCCTATAAAGATATCACTACCATTCATGGTTAGTGGTCTCCTCCATGAATAACTAATGATTTCTCCCATAAACCAATGTCTCTCCCCATGAAACATGGCCTCCTCCATGTACCAATGGCCTGACCACAGTGATTGGACTTTCCTAGGTACTAATCTCCTTCACATGAATTTACACTCCCCAAGGCCATATCTCCAAGGACTAAAATTTGGGATCCAGAAAATCAACGTGGAATTTGAAGGGAACCCAAGCTTTCAAAGCTGTTGTGGGTCCAGAAATGAAATTTGTGGAATTTCTTATATATTTCAAAAGATAATACAGCTAATGTTCACATTTGCCTAAACAGTATTTAACCAATGATTTATCGAAAAGCTTGAGGGGAAGCAAAGAAGACCCTTAATGCAATATTTCTTACATTGATTTCTTCCTGCTGGGAATAGTCATTCTAAAATTACTTCGGGACAAATGAAAAATAAATTTAATATATTCTCCAGGTTTTCTATCATTCAGGTTTCTGTCAGGGTGTTCTCTGAACTCACATTTAAAAATCACATTTACAAAATGTAATTTTGATGATATTCTCCTAAGGATCCAAGATATCTCTAAGAATAATCCTTCTGGTTAGAATAATCCTTCTGGTTAAGCTGCTAGGACGTTGCAGGAAAAGGGAAATGCAATTATTGTCAATTCCAAATTGAGAAATTCATGTCTTTATTATAATTTAAATTTCATTCATCCCTTAGACATTCAAGTGCATTTTTATAAGGAAAAAATATCACTGAGATGGAAATCTAAGTATGGACTTCAGTTAATGTTAATGTTATTCATAATAATTTATCAATTGTAACATAATACACAATACTGATGGAAAAGTTTCTAAAATAAAAACTTTTGCAAAGGATCTCTCAATCTTTGTGTTCTCCAATATTCTAAACCTCTAAAATAAACTTATAAGTTCATAGATCTCCATTGGATTTGGAAGGCTCCAAATATTTAGCAATAGAGACTTCTTTTTTTGTACTTTTTTATCATAAAAATACTGTACAGAGGAGTTACAGTTACATGAGCAAGGTGATGAGTATATTTCCTACTGAGCATTGTTGCCTCCTCCCACCTCCACAACTACACCCCCTACAACTGGTTTCCACATAGTGTCTTGTACATCTCATTGTTACAATGGGTCAACCTGTAACCCTTTTTAAGCATTTTGTTTTTTCCCTTCCCCTCCCAGAATTAGAGAAGTGTATATACAAGATGCAGGGCAGCGACATCAAATACAGTGAAAATGGATTATACCATCAGGGAGAAACATACAAAGAAACAAAATAATCACATGGTACATTATAGATTTGAGATCTCTCTTCAGTCATCTCTTTCCACTTTAAGCACCTACATAACTTAGAGAGATGTACTGTATATGCCCACATTGATGTGAATATTATCTGGCAAATGGAGAAATTTAAATAAATTTGGAGGATACGTTTTTCAAAAATATTTGGCCAGAGGAATAAGGGAAGAAAAATTCTCTCCTTCTTTCTCTCTGCAAAGTGATTTTGTGATTAAATGACAACTTATTTAATGTGAAGTTCTAAAAAAATTTTAAATGCTATTGACTTCTATATCCAAGAATCACAAAACATCAAATATTTACAATAAACATGAAACTGATAGTTTTATATTCCCAAAATAATACTATAGGTTATATTCCAATAGTCATAACTGGCTAAGATGGAGCCAGCCAATTATTATCTTTCATTATTTTATACCTTGAATGTCAGCTAACATAAATTCTTTTTTTGTATGGGAGGGGTCTGGTTGTGGGGCCTGAACTCTGGGCCTAGGCTCTGTCCCTCAGCTCTTCAGCTCAAGGCTAGCGCAATACCACTTGAGCCACAGCGCCTCTTCCGGCTTTTTTTTCTTTTTTGTTCCTGTGTTGCTGAGGAATCAAACCCAAGGCCTCATGCATGCAAGGCAAGCGCTCTACCATTGAGCCACCTTCCCAGCCCTCAGCTAACATAAATTCTTATTGATGCTTTTACTAATGTTTTATTTACTTTTGAGTATTTTCTATTTCATTTGTAACCAACTGACACATGCATGTTGATTATAAAATTTTATTGCAAAAGTTAATTATAAGTCCATAAATCTATAGAAAAGGAAACCATATAATTGTATTCATATTTGTAGTAAGACAGCTTTACTCTCAGTCAGAAAAAGTGGGTTATTTTTAATATAAACAAGATTTTTTTTAATATTGTATGAGTGGGAAGCTTAAACACATATTCATGAAATTCTGGCTTTAATGCCCATATGGGTTTCAGAGTCCATTTCCAGGGCACTGAAACAGAAGGACGAATGAACAGAAGCAGGCTTTGGGTAGAGGGAGAGGAAAAGATCGATCAAGGGTATGGCAGGAAATAAAAGCCCCAGCCCCTCCCCCCTCCCATCAGGAAGCAGGAATTACTCATCCACCTGGCTACTCTATGCACAGCCACCACTGGGCACACAAAACTTTCACTGGAACCCAACAGGCGGGTGTTCCCAGGACTTCCCTGCAGGCACTGGAGGTGAAGGGAGAGCGGCTTTGCCCAGAGGGGACAGTTACAGAGTACCAGGGAATGGGGTGGAGTCTGATAGAAGCAGATGAGAGGCAAACTCCGAGTTCCAAGGTTAGAAAATTCCCAAGATGAAATAAGCTCTTGAAGAAACGGCAAGGGTAGAGATGGCGGCCAATCAACTCGCAGAGTTTACGAGGTCCTGTAAATGACCATGTGGTCTTTCAACTAAAGGTTGGCCCGAATGATGTGAAACTCATGGGCTAAAAGCATCGCATGAGAAATACAACCAAAGCAAGTTTCCAATATATAAAATTTCGCAGAACAAATAACACTGTACCCACCCTCGTACAAGGTTCCCTGAGAAAACAGAATATCACAGAACACAGAATGCTGTAGTGTAGCACCTAAGGTTTACTAACGAAAACACAACGAAACACTATTGTCTGTTTTGGAAGTTTCTAATTTCACAAGGTTTATTATTTATTTTTCTTTCTTCCATTCTCTTGAAAGGTAATATTTATCATAAACTTATGAAAGATGTGTACTGCTAGTCATAAACATTTTTTCAACTTTCACATAAATACATATCACATTTTTCAATCTGAAGTATTAATGACACATGTTCCTATTAAATTACATTTCCTACATAATATTAGAAAACATCATATTATAAAGGCATATATTTACTATAAAAATATGAAGGTAGATTTTATGTAATAAGGTATCTACAGCCATTGGAAGAAAACATTTGATGTCCAAAGATATTTTGTTCTGGGATATTTGATGTTTATAGTCTGATATATCCCATAACTCTAACTTTAAATTTAATTTGTTTCTTTTCTTCTCATGGGACTTGAACTCTGGGCCTGCGTGCTGTCCCTCAGCTCTTTGGCTCAAGGCTAGCACTCTACCACTTGAGCCACAGCAGCACTTCTGGTTTTCTCATGGTTTATTGGAGATAAGAGTCTTACAGACTTTTCCTGCCTGGGCTGGCTTTGAACTGTAATCCTTAGTCTCAGCCTCCTGCGTAGCTAGGGTTACAGGCCACCAGTGCCCGGTCTTCATTTTTTTTTAAATTTTATTTTACTGTAAAGATGAGAGAGGCTACAGTTACATGAGTCAGGCAATGAGTACATTTCTTGTCGAGCATTGTTTCCCCTTCCCTTGTTATTCTCCCACTATTCTTCCCTCCCCAGCTCCCTTGCTCAGCCCTCTCCCTGCCCCCAGAAGTTGTAAAGTTCATTTCCAATATAGTGTCTTGTGGGTCTCATTGTTGCAATGGGTCATCCTGTGTCTTTGTTCAGGCATTTTGTTATTTCCCTTCTCCTCCCCAAATTAGACAAATGTATATACAAGATGCCGAGTACCAAAATTAAGTACAGTGACAACAGGGGATATACCATAGGGGGAAGAACATAAAAAGGAAACAAAAAATACAAAAACATAGTACATTAAAAACAACAACAAAGAAAGATCTCTTGTGTCCATATGTTGGGGTTCATTTCATTTAACATCATCTTATATGGTCATAAGTACATAGCTTTTGATTTTTTCTGCTCATCTGATAAAATTATCCTAGACACATATTAATTACAAATGAGGGAAACCATGGGACCTATATTTCTTTAGGTCTGGCTTACTTCACTTACTATGATTTTTTTCCCAAGTCTATCCAGTTCCTAACAAATAGGACAGTGTCAGTTCCTAACAAATAGGACAGTGTCAGTCTTTCTGATGGAAGCATAGAATTCCAGTGTGTGTGTGTGTGTGTGTGTGTGTGTGTGTGTGTGTGTGTGTGTGTGTGTGTGTGTGTGTCACATTTTCTTGATCCATTCATCTACTAAGGAGCATCTAGGTTGGTTCCATGTCTAATAACAACAGATGCTGGAAGGGATGTGGGTAAAAGGAAACCCCGCTGCATTGTTGTGGGAGTGTAAACTTGCTCAACCACTTTGGAAAGTAGTATGGAAGTTCTTCAAAAGACTCCATGTACAGCTCCCCTATGACCTAGCAATCCCACTTTTGGGCATTTACCCAAATGATTAGAAACAAGACCATACTAAAGCTACCAGCACAAGTATGTTTATCACAGCATTATTCACCATAGCTAAGATATGGAACCAACCCAGATAAATGGATCAAGAAAATGTTTTCATTTTAAAACACTGCATGCAGCTCTTCCAAAACACAAAGAGTGATTCATAAGGCAAATCAGAGGAGGACTAAATTGGAATTCTTGCCAGCATTAGTTCTGTGCACCTATCTCTAACTGCCCTTTCAACTCTGGCTAGATGCTCACCCGCCTTCCAAGCCACTCCTAGAAATTTATGTCAGCTGGAACTAAACTCTGCTACCCGCCTAAGCTTTTCTGCGTTTAAACAAGTGTACTTTTCCCTTATAGCAAGGTCACAAACAACTATGAAAAACAGTCCCTCAAAATTGTAGTAGATGTTGAAGGTTACCAAATGTGAAAATTCTATGAAAAATAAGAAATTAATGCCAGTTGCCGGAGGTCTAAGATTAAAGAACTTTTTTCAGGTTTAGACTGGCATCTTCCTAAACAGCAATATTTTAGCCCATTTAATGATAAAATGTGTGACCTCCTTTGCAACAGGTAAAATCCAATTTCCTCTTCAGCTGAACTATTACACCAAATGTCTTTCTTGCTACTCAGCTGCTCTCCTTTATGTCTCTGAGTTCATAAAGCAATTCCCCAGTTGGAGAAGAAAATAAACAAGTGAACGGCAGCATTTAAGGAGCCCTAGGCACTATACCTAGAATGATCTTCAATCTAACATTTATCAAGCAATAG
Organism: Dipodomys spectabilis; assembly: GCF_019054845.1. Taxonomy (NCBI): domain Eukaryota; kingdom Metazoa; phylum Chordata; class Mammalia; order Rodentia; family Heteromyidae; genus Dipodomys; species Dipodomys spectabilis. The sequence goes on from NW_024870856.1 coordinate 1,225,093, forward strand.
TGAGATATACAGAACATTTGAGAAATTTGTTCCTGGAGGGAGTTGAGTGCGCTCATTTGAATCCTCTTTGCCTCATAAAGGAAACATTGTGTTCATAAAACCATGGGAACATTAGAAAAACAGCTGTTTCCTTCCACAATAGAGCAGCCACATCCGTGTAAATTTCACCCAGGGTATAACTTAATCAAGTCTGTGATTTCAAAATTGGGGAGGGGGAACCTCACAACTGTATTTATATTTTGTATCACATATTTCCAGAGCAGTATTTGCTATGCCCACTTTAAGAGCAAAAATTTCATTTTATGCTATTTTTAGAATGCTCACAAATCTCTGTATCACACAAGAAATGTTTTCATTGTTCCTTCTCTAAACTTTATCTTATTTTTACCTAAATTTAATGTACCTCATACAAAGAAGAAAAATGGTATGTAGCCTAATGTGTAAATAAGATTGAAATATTTCCAATTTAAGTTGAATCAAATTATTAATCATTTCTGTATGGCTAAAACTTGCCCAGTGCTTTCTTCTACCTTTTGAAATGTTCAATGCATTATTTTTTTTCAAATGTTTATTGTAAGGTTGATGTACAGAGAGGTTACAGTTACATAAACTAAGTATTGAATTCATTTATTTTTGAACAGTGTCATCTGTTCCCTCCTTTTTCTCACAGCTTTTTTTCCCTCTCGGTGTCCCACACACACACCCAAAGATGTATATTTCATTTTCAAGACGATGCCTAGTGCCAATCATTGCTGAATTAGTTGACCCTTTTTTGCCACCCTATTTCTGTGCTTCCCCTTCCCCTCCGCAAATCAGATACACCTACAGCCCATTATTTGTATGGGTTGTCACTCTGCATAGCACATCAGCACTTCCTGCTCCTACCCACCTGTCACTTCTTGCCCCTGACTAACCTTTCCCCTACCCTCCCTACCCTTTGTTCTCCCCAACAGCTAGTAAAATTCTACTCTCAAATCATAGGATTACCATTCCTAGATTTGACATGAGGAAAATTACATGGTACTATTCTTTACCTGGTGCACGTCACCTAACAAAACATGCTCTATAACGAGTATATGTCTGGGACAAGCAGAAAAGGTCAAAAGCTATGTATGTATGACCAGATAAGATGATGCTAAGTGAAATGAACCCCAAGATAAGGACACAGTATTTTTTTTCTTGCTTGCTATTGTTTCTAACATATTTATAAGGTACTATGTGATTTTTTTTTTGTTTCTTTGTAAGTCCCTCCCCCTGGTATAACCCCTGATTTCACTGTATTTGATGTCAGTACCATGCATCTTGTATATACATTTTTTAATTGGGGAAGGCAAGGGAAATCACAAAATGCTTAGATAGGGATACAGGTTGACCCATTGTAACAATGAGATGTACAAGACAGTATGTTGAAAATGAACTTTACAATTTAGGTGGGGGGAGGAGGGGAAGTAGCTGTGGAGGTAGGAGGTAGGGGATGGTAGGGGAAAAACAAAGGAGGAGGCAACAATGCTTGATAGGAAATGAACTCATTACCTTGCTCGTGTAACTGTAACTCCTCTGTACAGTATTTTTACAATAAAATAGTATTAAAATATTTTCAAATGCAAAAAACACACTCCACTTCTAATCTAGAGAGAGAGAAATGACAGAATTTCATTATTTTTATAGCTGAATAGTATTCCTTTGATGGTGTGTATCTACCACATATAGTCTTTATGCAGTTATTAATAACTGGATTACTAATTAATAACTAGTGTTGTTCCCATTTCTTGACTATTAGGAATAATTCTGTGTGTAGCACAGTAATGCAGAAGTCTCTTCAGCGTGCTAACTTCATTTCTTTTAGATATATGCCCAGTGATGTGGGACCTGTACTGTTTGCTGCAGTTGCTATACTAATTTACAATCTGACCAAGCGAATGCAAGAGTTCTCTTTTCTCTACATGTTAAGCAGCTTTTCTTATCTTTATTCTTTTTATAGTCAATTGAAATTATCTTTAAGTCCTAGTACAAAGGCGTTGCCATTTATCTCTTTAGTCTTTTACTAAATAACATTATTTTGGAGTAGGTTTCTAAATCATTAAGGCTTTAATTTGCATTAATGATGTTGATCCCTAATGGTCATTTTTATGTCTCATTCTTAATATATATTTATTTAAATATATCATCTACTTTTAATTATTTTTGTTGTTATTGAGTTTATAGAGTAACATATAAATACTGAACACCAACCTTTGGTTACTTCCACTGTTGGTGAGTATTTTATCCATTCTGTTGATTCCTTTGCTGGTGCTTTTTTTTAAATCAAGATAATCCCATGTCTCTATTTCATTGCTGTTGCCTTCTTTCTTGTACTGTAATAATCTTACTCAAAAAAAATCTCTGCCATTCCAATGTCCTAAAACACTTTACCTATTTTATATGTTCATGATTTCATAATCTGAAACAGATAACAGATAACTGACTTTTGATCATTAGTGAGAGGTAAATATTGTCATTCTTTTGCAGGCAATATGCTTTGCTGAGCATGGCTTATTGAAGTGAGTGTCCATTTTCTACCGCTCATTCTTCTCTTTAGTTGAAAACAAGGTGGCTGTCCTTGGCTGGATTTGCTGATAACATCTCTATTCTGTTTGTTTGTTTTTTAATTTGGGCTTGTCTTCTTTTTCTTTTTTTTAAATATGTTTTTTTATTGTAAAAATAGTGTACAGAGGGCTTAAAGTTACATGAGTAACGTAATGAGTACATTTCCTATCAAGCATGGTTACCTCTTCCTTTGGTTAGTCCAGCTTTGTAGTATGTGTTGAAGTCACACAGTGGATTGCCTTGAGCTTTGTTCTTTTCAATCAACATGCTCTTGGCAGTTTTAGATTTCTATATGTTATATCTTTTGTGGTGGTGCTGGGGAATCAAAAGATAGGGTATTACATATGAAAAATCCACAAGCTATCACTGGGTGTCTTTGTCTGCACAGAATTTTTTGCAGTTCCATATGATGTAAGGTTATTTTTCTAATTCTGTGAAGAATGTCATTGGTATTTGATAGAGGTTGTATTGAATCTATGTTTTACTTTGGGTAGTGTGGGTTTTTGTTTTTGTTTTTGTTAATAAAATCAGTTCTTTAAACCCATAAAGCAGATGCCCTACCATTTTCCACCTAAGAAAAATTCTTACTTAGCTATGATGAGTCTGCCTATAGTCTCCACACAGGAAGCTGAGGGCAGGGTCATTACCAGCTCAGGGTTGAACTATGCTCAGCAACAACACAAAACAAAATAAACAGAAAAGAAATATTTGTAAATGAAATGTAAGATCTGCATTTCTTTTATGGCTTGGGAGGTTGAGCATTGCTTCATGTGTCTATTGGCCATCCTTCTTTCCTCTTCAGAGAAGTTTCTCTTTAAGTTTTTAGCCCACTTATTTATTGGGCAGTTGTTTGAGGATTTGTTGTTGGGGGATTTAATTTTTTGAGTTCCAAGTATATTTTAGATATGAGACCCATGTCCGTTGTATGGCTAGTGAAGATCTTCGCCCAATCCGTGGGCTTTCTATTGATCTTGCTAGCTATGTCCTTTGCCATGCAGAAGCTCTGCAACTTCATGCAATCCCATTTGTCCAACCTTTCTTTGATTTGTTGTGTTTCTGGGTCTCTATTAAGAAAACTTCGGCCTGTGCCAAGGAGACCTAGGGTTTCTCCTATTCCATCCTGTAATGTTTTCAGAGTGTCTGCTTTGACTCCGAGGTCTTTGATCCATTTGGAGTTGATTCTGGTGCAGGGTGCCACCTCACCCCAGTTAGAATGGCAAAAATCAAGAACTCTAATATAACAGATGCTGGAAGGGATGTGGACAGAAGGGAATCCTACTGCATTGTTGGTGGGAGTGTAAACTTATTCAACCACTTTGGAAAGCAGTATGGAGGTTCCTCAAAAGACTCCACATAGAGCTCCCCTATGACCCAGCAATCCCACTTTTGGACATTTACCCAAATGTTTACAAACAAGAACACACTAAAGCTACCAGCACAACGATGTTTATTGCAGCATTATTTACTATAGCTAAGATATGGAACTAACCCAGATGCCCCTCAGTAGATGAATGGATCAAGAAAATGTGGTAATATACAAAATGGAATTCTATGCCTCCATCAGAAAGAATGACATTGCCCCATTTGTTAGGAAATGGAAAGACTTGGAAAAAATTATATTAAGTGAAGTAAGCCAAGCCCAAAGAAACATTGGTCCCATAGTTTCCCTTATTTGCAATATCTAGTATATTGAGTCAAGCAGAAAAGGTCAAATAAGGTGATGTTAGGGAAATGAACCCCAAGATATGTATTCAAATGTTTTGTTTTCTTTCATGCAATTGTTTCTAACGCATTTATAAGATTATTTCTTTGTTGCTTTGTATGTCCCTCCCCCACAGTATAACCCCTGCTTTCACTGTATTTGATGTCAGTATAATTTGTTGGGGGAAGGGGATAAACAAGTTGTTTAAATAAGGATACAGGTGGACCCATTGCAACAATGAGAAGTACAAGATGTTATGTCGAAAACGAACTTTACAACTTTGGGGGGGGGCGGGGAGAACTGGGTGGAGGGGGAGGATGGGAAGCGATGGGAAGGGTAAACAAAGGAGGAGGCTACAATGCTTGATAAGAAATGTACTCATTATCTTGCCCATGTAATTGTAACCCCTCTGTACAGTATTTTCACAATAAAAAATAAATTAAAAAAAAGAAATTTCAAAAGATCTTACCAAACTTCTTAACATGTTAGATTTGTGAGAAACTGAAAATGTTTGAATAAGCATAATTTTAAGGAGAAAATATACACATCATCTCCTTAAAATGTTACGAGTTCAGAAATTCTAGATGTGAGCTTTCTGCGATTCACTTTTATTTTGGAGATTAACTAAAACAATAGCTGACCGTTTGGTGTATATTTTACAATAGAATTTTAATCAAAGCCACAATCGACTTGCCTATTTTAAAAGAAATTAATTAAAAGATTGTATTAAATATTAATTTAATATGATATTTGCTTTCACATTAAGAAAATATATGAGAAATTACTTATTTGGAAAGCTATTATGTCATTTTAGAAACAAGAAACTTACTCAAGGCTTAACTAGATTATTAAAAAGTATGTTAATAATTGTTTAACTGTCAAATATTAAGGTATTTGTAAGTTACTCAGCTAAGGGATAATGACTCATGCCTATAATCTTACTGACATAGGAGGCTGAGATATGAGGATCAAGGTTCAAAGCTAGCCCAGGCAGGAAAGTCCATGAGATTCTTATCTACAATTAACAACAACAACAACAAAAAAAAAAAACAGCCAGAAGTGGATCTGTGGTTCAAATGATAGAACACTAATATTGAGCATAAAATCTCATGAAAAGTACCCAGGACAAGCATGTATGAATGTGCACTCTCTCTCTCTCTCTCTCTCTCTCTCTCTCTCTCTCTCTCACACACACACACACACACACACACACAGAGTAAATTACTCATACATGGTTCCTGTCTTTGTTAGAACAATAAAAGTATATACATTGGGAAATAATTGCTTACACACAATTGTTTATATATAATAATTAGATATAATTATTTAGGTTAAAGGAAAAATAAAAAGCCTAACTGTTAAGAGAAGAAAATGTAAGTCAAGTAAAATGCTCTTTTCACTGTGCTTGTCAGTTATGATTTCAGTTTTGGATTTAAGTTCCATTATTGAGTTTAAGATACTAAGCAAACACCACGAATTGAAACTTGCTCTGGGCTTATTTATGCAGCTAGTTCTGAAAGGGCTAGAAGATAATAAGATGACTCACAGGAGCTTCTCCTGTGAGAAATCAGCAAGCAGTGCTTATCTTTGTTGAACTATCAGTGGCTGCCTCTTTATTTAGAAGAGAAATTGAATAAATGTAGTGTCAAATTCCAAAGACAAGCCAAAACCTAAAATGAATGAGCTATAGATATGTTATATCTTTTAAAGGGTTTATGAATTTTGCTATTTAATGTTAGATAGTACTCAATATACATATATGGTTTATATAGCTTAATTACAGATTAAATTAAGTATTTAATGGCCATACATGTATGGCCCTGTACTTGAAGTAGGTAAGAACATGGTGCTTAATATTTTAGGGTTAGCAACCGAGAAATAGCAATAGAAAAGATTTATACTTATCAAATAATACCAAAAATCTTTCATCTTCAGTAAATTATTCATCTTGTCAAATATCCTACTACTCATAAAAAATAAGAGTTTTAGATTTCATTAGTGATTCAATAAGGCATATACAAGTTTTACACTCAGACACACATTATATACATATATACGTTAATTTACCTAAAATCTATGCACAGTATATTAATAACCTTATCTAAACATTGTTAATAATTCTTTAAGTATATTTTTCTTAACCTTTACTCTGATAATCTTGTATATTTTTGTAAATTTCTATAATTTTACTCATTGTGTAACATCTTTTACATTAAAATTTTTAGGAAGTAACTAGTATTTGTCAACTGTCTAAAAATTAAAGTACAGATATTTATTTTCTGGTTAACATTGTATACTTGTTTCATTTAAAGTCAACAGGATGTTCTATTTTTGTATTGTAATGTTTTTTGGAAAAAAATGAGAAATGAATTCCCAACACTCACCAATAGAAATTAGGCAAAAGAAATTAAGAGAAACATATGTTACCTGGGTGAGTATTAATCTATAGCATTAATATATGTTCTTGAAATCTCTTTTTGGAAAAGATGGAGATTATGTGGTTTTTTTTTTTTTCATTGAAAGTGGGATGAACTTGATAGCTCTCTTCTAACATTAAAGATATATGGGGAAATCTTGGAGAGCAATTCTCATGCTAAATCAGCCTCCCATCCTTAGATCAATTATTCTGAGATAAACCAGCTGCCCTGTCAAGAGAACAAGGCAGTCAGCTTGCTTCATGAATTGAAGAATGAATTCTTTTTGCACAATAACTAGCAAGGTGTCAGGCTTCCTGCCAACAACCTAGTGAGTGACCATCCAGCAACTGAATCCTGAGCACCAAACAAGCTTCCCTCTGCAGCAGATTTAGCTTTCAGCTTTACTGCAAAGACCTAAGGTTGGCAGCTGAACAACAATTACCCAGGTAGGCCACCATCAGATTCTTCACCTTGAAGCGCTGTGTAACATTATTAATTATTTGTTACTAATTTCTAAGGCAGCAAGGAGTAATTTCTAAGGTAGCAAGGTCTGTCATTATTTTTGATACATATCCACTGGATCCCTGCTAACTGTATCCCTAGAGCACTGGGATAAAAGATAGCTAGTGCTAGTATGGAGTGTGTGTTTCCCCCATGCATTAGCATTACAGTGCTTGTCTGTGATGAGTGGTGCTGCAATAAACATGGTTGTGCTGGTGGCTTTACTATATCCTGTTGGTAATTCTGGATGGATGCCCAAGTGTGGAGCAGTTCTGTTTATTTTTTTTCTTCAAGAGCCTTTATTCTGATCTCCAGAGTGGTTGAATGGGTTTGCATTCCCACCAACAGTTATTAAGGTTCCCTTTTGCCCACCTCTAATATATGTTATTGTCTGAATGATATTACATCATTCGCAAAGAAATTGAAGGTCATGGAAAAATTTGTGTTAAGTGAAGTAAGTCATACCCAGAGAGACAAAGGTTGAAGGTTTTCTTTCTCATATGTGGAAGCTAGAATTCACTTATAACTATATAAATATGTTGGGTGGTGTGCAAGTGTGTGCAAACTATGTTCATTGAAATATGGTAGATTCAAGGGAAAACTCAGTGTATTTCTCTAGAATGGCAAAAATTATAGCTCAACAAAACAAACACCAGGAATAGATACTTCAAAGGTGAGGTGAGGTCAGGGAAGAGGGGTAGAGGAATGAAGAGAAGAAGTAGCAGGGAATGCAGTAACAAATTCAATATATATCCTACAAGGTTAATAAAAGTACAGGAAGGTGTGGTTTGAAGAGATGGATGAGAACATTGAAAGGAGAAACACTGATCAACATACAATGTATTCCTAAACAGCATTTTTGAAGGCCAACTCCTTTGTACAACAACGTAAAGATAATAAAGATTTTTTTTTGGGGGGGGGGGTCCAGTCGTGGGGCCTGTACTCTGGGCGCTGTCCCTCAGCTCTTCAGCTCAAGGCTAGAGCTCTACCACTTGAGCCACAGCGCCACTTCCAGCTTTTTTTCTTTTTGCTTATGTGGTGCAGAGGAATCAAACCCAGGGCCTCATGCATGCAAAGTAAGTGCTCTCTACCACTGAGCCACCTTCCCAGCCCCAATAAAGATATTTTTAAACAGAAAAAGGTTGTACCAATTCACAAGTAACTATAATGCTATCAGGGATTAATTTATGAGATCATGAGTAGAATAAATTCAATGATGCAAAATTGCTAGTGGTAATGATAATAAATGACAGCCGAGATTTTTTTTTATTTTCTTTCAGTACAGTCATAGCATCACAGGTAGGGTTCCATAAGCCGAGAAAATGCAATGGGATCAAGTAGTCCATGAATATTTTGCCCAAAGTTTGAATAGGGTTTTAGAAGAAGAGTGAAGTTTTGCCATTGCCCTTCCTGTCGATGAGTCTGGAGCTAGGAGCTAGCAATATGACTAGACTAAGTGATCAATGCCTTGGATGTGAGTCTTAGGAGGAGAAGGAAGAAAAGTTTTGCAAATTAGCTGTGGAAGCTCCATGCCTTCAGTTGAAAGGCAATGAAACTTTGGGTACTAGGCCACGAAGTCCCTAAAGGTGGAATAAACAATGTCAGCAATGAGATACTATTCAATATAAAATTTTGGTTGAGTAAAACACATAGTAACATCTACGGGTAAAAACAAATTGATCTGCCACTCTAAACAGAAAGTTAGGCAGAGCTGGCTTGGTGTAACATAATGTCGCGCTCTCCATCTGTTCCCTTTGAATTCAACTGCCTCATTGGTTGTGGCTGCTTTAAGAAGATTGATGATTGTGTTGTAGCCAAGATCTGCCTAGTGCATACACCTCTGTGATTATTCATGGGGACTTTAAATGAGCAGTGACAAAATGATTTGTGTATCTACACTGTGACAACCTTTGAGTTTCACAGTTAACTTCTACTAGGTTTGATAAAATAAATAAATAAACCACCCCATGTTTATTGCAGTTTTGTTCACAAGACCCAAACTGGAATGCTCTAAACTGCCCAACAACTGATAAATGGAATATTACTCAGCCAGAGGCTAAATGAAATTATATCATTTGCAGGAAAATGGATTGAGGATGAGAGGATGAATGAGAGTGAGTATGGTCAGAGTGCTTTATATGAATGTATAAGAATACAGTAACACATTGAAATAGTTTTAAGAAAGGAGCAGATGGGAAAGGGAGTATAATAGAGCATGTGGGTGTGTCTGATGAGCTATTCATGTATAGAAAAAGAATAAAATCTCCCATATACTAAGAGATGCTAATTAAATATCTTTTTTAAAAAAGGAAGAGAAGAGAAATGAAGAGAAGAGGAAAGGAGGGGAGGGGAGGGAAAGGGGAATGGAAAAAGGAAATGGGAGGAGAGGAAAGGGCAGGGAAGGAAACAGGAAGTCAAGGAAGGCAAGGGAAGGAAAAGGAAATAAAAGGAAGAAAAGAACAATATGGTAAGAGAATACAATTCACTGAGGCCTTCATTTCTCAGGGTTATTGATTGAGTTGGGATATATTCTGGTAGAATGAGTACCAGAGGGCAGATAAAATGATATGGTTGAGGTCAATATTGCTGCTTCCAGTCCTGTTGGTAGCAGACTTAACTAAATGTATTGTGAAACAAATCAGTCCTAGCTCTGTGCCCTACTCTGAACTGAGAGATAAAGTGTTGTGATGACTTCTCTCAAATTGCTAAACAGTATGTATAATTGTATACCTATATACGCTGACTTCTCTTAAATCCTTATAGGGGCCTTTTCACTTCATTAAGTTTACAATATCTATTGTATAGATTAACATATTTTTCCTATATTAATAAGTGATCATATCCAATTCAAGTATACAAGTTTCCTTTTATAAAATGTATGGTGGGTTTTGATCCCAGTTAGCCTGTTCTTACTGAATCTCCTGTTCCATTTTATACACTTGTTATTATTTATCTGTTAAGTTTATATTTGCTCTATATTTCTGCTTAGAGGAGACTCCAAATTTGAAATCAATGTGACTAACTTGAGTTTCTGCAACACTCAATTGTCTCTTAGTTCTGAAGTGCAGATTTATATCGTTCCATTACATTTTTATTTTTGCTATACCTCATAGGGTTTTGACATAGCTAAATAATTAATGCATATGAGAGTATTTTAAGGTTAGTTATTATGATTTTCATTGTTGATAATATTTTTTACTCTAGCTCACCTTGGGAATTCTTTTATTTTCCTATTATTCATCTAGATGGATGAATGAGTTCTTCTGACTTTCTGTCCTTGTTTATACAATATGCATTTAAATTTGACTGTAAGAAAAAAAATCCAAATCTTTCTAAATGTTGTCTGTCATATGGTCTTCTCTGCATAAGAATCCTGGGTGCACTTTAATCTCCTTTGTCATAATATGGTTTATTTTGTGGTCTGAATGCATGTATTTCTCATTCTACAATGAAAGGGAAATATTTCAAGTGTGGTAGTTGATCATGAACAGTATTTGTGCAGTCATGTTTGATAACCACAAAGTACATCTATTTATCCTTTAGATTTCAGACTGACTCACACTTTCTGGGAAAACTTCACTGACTCACTGGGATTGACATATGTGGTTCTAATCTATGCTTTTGAGACACTCAATTTGTTAGCAGGGCCTTCTGGATGGCTTATCAGAATCTATGATAAGACGGAAGATGAAATTAGGTCACTGTTTCATTCAGTGTTTTGTTCATTGTACCAAGGATATTTTCTGAGGTACCATGATCCCTTAGTTCTCATTGTTTAAATGAATGGAATGAAGGGATTGTTTCTGCTGAAGTAAATGTTTTCTGAGGGAATGATCATTAGTACTGAAAAGAACGACTAAAATAAAAATGGACCACTGACTCTTGACTTGTCTTAACACAATTCTATAATGAGTAAAAAGAAAAATCTAAAGGAAGTCTGGAAACTGAAATTATGACAGCAAATCATAGCAAAAACAGAGCATAAACACAGTAAACAATTTGCAGAATAGGATACCAGTAGTTCAGCTAATAATAACAAGGCTTGGCAAAAGAAATTGCATCAGATTGAAAAGCTTTTTTATAGCAAAAGAAACAGATACTGGAGTGAAGACACAGCCTACAAAAAGGGTCAAAAAAATTTTGCCAGCTGTGCACTTGCATATGTAAATTAATATATATATATATATACACACACACACACACACACAGACAGACATGTGTGTGATATGATTGAAGTCATAGAACTGTTTGGAGAGCAAGAAAGGGAGGATAGAGAATGAGAAAGATGGAAGATAAATAATATCAAACTACAGGGGCTCCTGCATATAAAGATGGCGTGATAAAACCAACTGAAAGCAGTTTAGAAATAGAGGAGAGAGAGGCAGGGAATACACAAAGCAAGAGAGGGATTCATCTGATTAATATACAAAAGGTGTGTGTGAAATATCAAAATGAAATCCTTTTGTACAATTAATACACAAAAAGTATTTTAAAAGGCTTTTTCAGAAGTGAATGCATGTATGGGGTGTGGGTGGTTGGATTGTTGACATTGTGTAATGTAATATGTGGCCTTGCAAGATCCACACATTGAATCAGCGTTTTCTAGCTGGTCAATAAATGATGTTACAATCCATTCATGGAAAAAAGTGCTGTCTAAAGTGCAAAGGAAGCCAGTGAATTCTAATGTAAACGAGAGCAAACAGCTGAAGAGTTTAGACTCTACAAATCTAACTTTTAAGAAACTATAATTCCACTAATTTTGGTATAATAACAGGAAAAAATCAACCACCATCTGAAGAAATTTCCCAAAGCAATTCATAGCAGAAGTACATTTTATTTTATCTTATTTTTAGGCTTTCAAAATGGTTATCATTAAGTAATTGTACAAAGGGATTATAATTCTGTAAGTCAAGTGATGAGTATCCTGGCTCTTGGGCAATGTCACCCCTTCTTTGTTTCTCCCTCATTTTCACCCTCCTGTCACTACCATCAACATACAGAGTTCATTTTTACGTAATATTCATTGAATAAGTGACTGCATTTGTTCACAATACTCCTGTGCCCCCCTCTGCCCATCCCCCAAAATCTTTCCACTTCCTGTTATTCTTATCAATGAACAGTACTTTAGTTGTTCAAAGGCATTATGCCTTTTAAAAAATTGTCATTAAGGACATTTGCAAATTTTATCAATAATATCACTCTTCCCTCTAATTTGTTCTTTTTGGAAATACAGACAGCTTTCAGATTTGATTAAAATAGGGTCCTTTGCATCAACATAATTTTTACTTCTTGGAGTCATTCATAGTATGTTTGATTGCATGATTTTTTGAAAAGTAATTCAGCAAACCCTAGTGTTTGAGAACTGATGGCTTGATATTTAGTAAAAATGGTATTTTTTTTAATGTTCTAGTATTTATCTGTATGTGCCCTATTTACTGATTACAGATGTTAGAGGACTTACAGAGTCAAATCAGAGATTATTTACTTATCTATTTGATTATGACCACTATGTCATTGATCTTCCTTTTTTGATTCCCATATTACCCTTCATTAATTCTATTATTCTTTTGCTTTACTTTTTTATTGTGAAAATACCGTACAGAGGGGTTACAATTACATGGGCAAGATAACGAGTACATTTCTTATCAAGCGTTGTGTCCTCCTACTTTGTTTCCCTTCCCATCCCTTCCCATACCCCCTCCCTGTTCCCCTTACCCAATCCCCCCCACCACCAAAGTTGTAAAGTTCGTTTTTCGACATAACTACTTGTACATCTCATTGTTGCAATGGGTCCACCTGTATCCCTATCTAAACAATTTGTTTTTTCCCCTTCCCCTCCACAAATTATACCAACATCAAATACAGTGAAAGCAGGGGGAAATGTGGGGGAGGGACATACAATCTTTTGCTTTATTTTTTGATGGTAGTGTCTTATTATTTAAGAACCTAATTTCATCTTGATATTTTTGTTCAGTGATTGTATTTTCAGTGTACATATTGATTGAGCTTAAAATTAGGAAATGATGATATCTGGAAAGTATATATTTATGTTGGGAATTAATTTCCTTTATGTGGGCTTGCTGGTTGATTGATTTATGTTACCTGTGTCTGCTGAAGACTTGGGTTTCACCCTGGTTCTTCCATTGTCTATACTGTTTCCTTCTCCTCTCCTTGCTTGAAGATCTTTCAGACTTGTGGGTTTTCCACTGCCGGGTCCCATGACCTTGTGTTTTAGAAACTTCTCTCCGATGGGCTTGGCCTCTGACAGAATTCAGGATGTGCTCTAAGGGCTCCAGATGTTTCTCCACTCCCAGCAGCCTTCATTATTCACCTGGTTCATTCCTGATCCGAACTACTAAAAACAACTTAAACTAGAGTATTTCAAGAGCTAAAAGAAAGAGAACTGGCCCAGAACATAATTTACGCTAAGGGAAAAATACTGAATTTTTTTCTCACTGACAAATCAAACTGGAAGGCACAGAGCTGTAATGCTTTCCTTCGGTCAGCCTCTCACAGCTCTTCAGCTCAGGCATTTGCTGACTTGTTGGTTCTTCTTTGTGCTTGCCTGAATTCCGGAGATATCTGGGAAGTGGGCTCTTCCTTTTTCTGTATCTTAACCATTGTTTTGTGTCTGTGTGTCCACAGTTTTTCTCTGAAATTCTGAAATGCCCAGAATTATGGCAAGTAAAAGTCCTCTCAGTAGCCAAAATTTACATGTGTGTCCATTGTAGTACTACATATGTATTCAATAGCATAGACAAATTTCCCAAACTCTCACCCAGTGATTTTATTCATTATGTATGATGAGTCCTGCAATACCATTTTAACACTGGAAAAATTCTGATTTATCTTTACCCTATGCTATACCGTGTATGTGAGTCTATGTGAGCATCACTATTTTTGTGGTATGTGGATCATGCTGTAACTTCTCTTTTTCAATTTTTTTTCCCTCAGCCACACTTGAATGGAGAGTTTAGAGCTCCCTTGCTGCAGGATTAGGTTTACACTGGTATCCTTCATTACCTTAACATTTATTTTTAATTTTACTGTCTGATGTTTGGAGTTCAGAAGTGATTTCATTCTAAAGCCACTTAAACTCCTCAAGGCAGGCAAAGCGCATGCACATTTGTCTTTTAGTTTTGTCTAGCTCAAATGCCTTCTCTGCCTCACAACGTCGGACTCATAGCATGGTCATCTAGACCCAAACCCAATGGCACATGGCTTATATCTTTGTTAAAACGTGTTCCTCCAGTATTCATTTCTGCATCAACACAAAAAGCCTTGTGTCTTCCTCATCTTCATTCATGGCAGGGAACCAGGGACTGCGAAGTGATTCCCACCATCAAGTGATAAAATCCTGGGGAGGTCATAGGGAGGTTTGAATTAGCCATCTAGGCCCACCAAACCTGACAGAGCAGCAGCAATCAATATACCACGTGCCCAGAAAAGAGGCTACTGGAAATAACTGGCATTAACAAGCATGTAAGAGTGTGTGCCCAAAGCACCTTACATTCTCAAAATCAGAGATGTTTTATTTACATATACTAGTTGTACACAGAGGGATTTATTGTGTTACTTCATACACACACAAACACACACACAATATGCCTCTCTAGCTCACTCTGTTATAACCCTTAATTCCTCTTCTTAAAAGAGTTTCAACAGGTTTCATTGTTCTGCTTTTTTAACATGTGCATATAAAGAGTTTAGACCATATTCACCTTATCACTTACCTTCCCTACTCACCTCCTCCCCTAATACTGTACACACACTGACCACAGCCTGTTTTACTCCCTGTCGTTTACTTTTTAAATTCATGTACTGTACATTTGTGTACCACCATGGTGTTTTACACATGCATACATTAGATTGAAGTCAATGTAGCCCCCTCTATTGTTCTTTCTTTCCCTATCTTCCCTACGCCCCTGTTTTTTAATACAAATATGAATTTTTTCATGTGAACTTCATAAGAATCTGTGAACTTGACATATATCAGTGTATTTGATTATTTACCATCTAAAGCTCATATTTCATGATGGATACTTTCTAACTGTGTAAAGTTATATAAGAAAATAAATAGGTTAAATCACCAACTTTATTTCGACTTTTTTTACTTCAAAAAAATCTTTATTCCCAGAAACATGTTTTAGGTGGAAATATGTTTTGAATTTGTATTATTTCTGCTAATGATGGAGCGGAATACTGTGCAACATCTGTTGTATACAAGTTTCTCCTATCTGTAGGGTCACTGCTAAAGTTTCACACAGGCTCTATTCTATTTAGGCTTAAAATTATAGGCAATATTAATTTAATTTCAAAGTTACATTGTTTCTTATTCATTTTGAAACTTCAACAATTACCACTGCATGAAAGTGTATGTGTATGAATGCCTTACAGTGATGGTGTGGTATCTCCAGTTGAATAGTGAAGAAAACAAAATCTCACACTTTAACCTAAAACCCAATGAATCAATGTGGTGGAGGCATATGCACTGTATTTCCACAGAGAATTTCCTTGTAAAAGAACCCGCAGACATTGCTGATATATGTTCAGTTTGGGTTTGGGCATTGGTTTCGTATCTCCTAATATGTAAGGGATTGTTCATTTCCTCTGGAGTGGTTCATATATGATGTAGTGCACTGATACCAGAAAACAATTTCCAGAAATGAAAACCAAAAAAAAAATCTATACAACTGCAAATCCTTCCCATAAAATCAACAATCTGGTGAAGTATACCAATTACTTTAATCTGAAGAGGTATTTATCACATGCTTTCCTTAGAAATCTGCAAGAAAATGAGTATCTTCAACATTATAATCATTGAATCACCTGCCATCATCTTCAATTATATAGCAAGAACATTGTATGGGTAACTATATTTAAAACTGATTACATAGCAATTTAGAACTACTATTAATAGGTATAATACGTTTAGTCTGTGGATTGTTTTCTGAAGGTGAAAGTGATTTATTTCCAAAGGTTAGCGCATTTGTTTTTGTAAGGAGAGTTCCATGTATTTATTCATGAGATACATCAACAGAAAATAGCCACATACAGAAAATGCCAAATAAACTTTCTAGATGTCCTCATGTGTGCCCCGAATCTTCCCAATTGTAGCCCCAGATGAACCAGTGTTGTCTGGCATTGGTTTCTGGCTGTTTCCATTGGTGAATGTCACTGGCTTTCATTTTTTGGTACTCTTCATGTTTGCCTAACTTACAAAAGAACTGGCATTTTTCTCTGCCTGAAACTTCCCCTACTTCTGTTTGTGTGTTTAAATTTCAACAGAAAAAAATATCATTTTCACTTTTATTCATTCTCAGCATTTGGGGCAATACCATCCAGAATTCAATGAGGAATGCGCAGCCCGCCTGCTCGTGCTGTCTCTGTCTGAAGCGGAGCTGCGCCCTGCTCCAGGAGAGGAGTCTGCATCCTCATCGCTGCTTTCTCTGAGCTTGGCATTTTTTTTTTGGCACAAGTGGGAACCTGGCACAAATTGATACCAGGAGAATAATTTCCAGAGAACCTTCGAGAAGTGTCTACAATTCAGACACAGGACAATTCCACTCAAGCTGCCCCGGGTCAGTAAGCCAGCCAAAGGGCTGCCTGGGAAGGAAGCCAATGCATAAAAGAACAGATGGAAGGAGTGGACAGTGACACCCAGTGCTCTTGTTTGGACCCCACATTCCCGAAGGCAGACCCGGAGGCCCACTGTTCTTGACTTCTTTATGTGCTAGTCACTTCCTATACTTCACTGATTTGACAAAAGAGTATTAAAAATATTAAATGAGTATATTTTATTATTTGTTCTTTGTACCAACATCCACGGGGTATATTTTTTAAATTAATTAATCAAGTTTTTCATTCACTAAGATTTCACTGATGGACTCCTTGGTTCAGGGAGGGCATTGACCACTGGCTCATGAGAAACGTGCACAGGACAGAAAACGACTTGCTCTGCTCTCAGAGAGGTCACTAAGTAATGACCAGAGTTTTCCCATGGGCTGAATTTGAATCTATCACCTTAGAACCAAGGATACCCTGCTAACTTGGTGTGTGCGTGCATGTGTGTGCATGCGTGATGGCATTTTTCAATTTTAGCAAGGATCCGTTTTAACAGAACTTCTCACTCTGAATTCTTCATCCCTCTGGGTACTTGATCCTGGTCTCTTCTTCTGCCGTTTACCAGGTGGCATCCAGGTCCCTGGTCTGCCTGTCTCATTAGCCAGAACCACTTACAGACCGTTTATGTTTCCTGCTAGTAATCTTTTGTGCAGCTATGACTGTCTTTCACTTTGTACCTTTGTTATTTGTCATCACTTAGCCTTGCTGGATTTGACGTTGAGCCCCAGGTTGCGCCGATGCATGCAAAGCCCCATTGTGGTGGTTGCTGCCTCCGCTGTGGTGGCTGCAGTGATGACTGTGAATGGAGTTGGCCATAGACATACACAAGCCCTATGGAATTGCATCTTTAAGAGCACTTTGGGAAGACAGAGGGAGCGAGCAACTAGAAATATGTTCAGTGCTCTGCATGGCACATATTCCCTTTGAAGGGAACGTGTATCTGTTTTGAAGGAGATGAAAATGGTATTGACGAACAGTTCTTCTCTGAGGAAGCATTTAAAAGAAAACGCTGAGATGGAACATGAAGAACAGAACAGGGAGACCAGGGAACTCTCTGAGTTGTCCATGAAAAGGTTTAGAGAAGCAGCATCGCAGAGAAATAAATAAGGAAGATTATTTAAGGGGCGAGGGAAAATTTCACAAATAAAACTTGCCAACAGAAGAAATAAGTCAGTAGCTGAAAGTGGGGCATTTTAGAAGAGACCTATCAAGATGCACCCCATTTTGTTGAACTGTAAAGGAAGAGGTAGATGAATGAAGAGAGTAAGGATGGGCAAATGCAATCATAATATTCAAAATATACCATATATGTATATACGTATGAAAATGAGACTAAGAAAATAAATTGAGGAGATGAGTGAGGTTGGGAGAGATGGAGGAGAATGATGTAAGGGATGGCATTGATCAAGGGGCATTGACATGTTGAGTTGAAATCTCTTTTTACATCAACTTAAACAATGAAAAATAAACTTTTAAAAATGTGTACTCCCTTGCTGGGCACCAGTGGCTCACTCCTGTAATCCTAGCTACTTAGGAACCTAAGATCTGAGGATTGCAGTTCAAAGCCAGCCCAGGCAGGCAAGTCCATGAGACTCTGATCTCCAATAAACCATCAGAAAACTGGAAGTGGTGCTATGGCTCAAGTGGTAGAGCACTAGCCTTGAGCTGAAGAGCTGAGGACCAGTGTTCAGGCCCAGGGTTCAAACCCAACAACAGACAAAAAAAACTGCACCCCAGTCATTTAGTCTGTATATGAAAACTGGTTGCAATAGATTTGAAAAGAAAGGTCATTGGCAAGATGTGAATATAGACTAGTATTTCTGCTATTATCAAATATTCAATAGCAGAATGAATGAACTCATTATTTAAATGAAGAAATGAATATTCCCTGATATCAAGTATAAATATCTGGGTTCTATTAGCTGCAAAAAGGAAATACTAATATGAAATTTGAGGGCAGGCAGGCGGGCATGTGGAAGTGGTAATTTTAGAATTATTTCTTCAAAGCAAATTGGCATTAAGGAAGCTATTTAAACTCTTGAAGCACAACAACAATTAAGGTTTAAAAAGGCCCAAGCTGTTGGTTGAAAAGTTTACCTTTCTAATTTTGCAAATTACTGCCTAATTTTTATAATCAATGATGAGATTTCACTGTGTTGACAATGTACTAAATTGAAATTACAAAATTGTACTCAGTGCTTATTAAAATGTATCGCCTGACAGTGAAATATGTCACCTTATCCTCAAACATTTCATATTCATGCCTTGAGGTTGACGTCAGGGCAAGAGGAATGATTGAAGCAAAAAAAGCATACTCAGAGGAAGAAAGTAAATCATTATGAGATGTTATGAAATGTGTACAGATTATAAATGCAGAGTTGGAACCCAGAGTGGACTTTTGGTGTATAGTGATTAAGTGTGCTGAGTGGCTTCTTCCCAAAATAAAGAGCTGGCTTGGAACCCTCCAGCTAGAAGACAATGTGTGCCCAAAGAGTTGGCTATACCTGGAAAGGCAAGACACTGGTCTGTGCTTTGTGCTCACTGTTCACAGAAATGGCACAAATCAAGCACACATGTGCACACATGCACATATATGCAATGCTGACAGCTGTCTGCATTCTTCACTGGGCAGCATTCTCTGCCCAGCCATTATTTATTGAATATCTCAGAGTGTAATTATCTAGCAGTCATATTTGATGTATTCACTTTACTCCCAAAACTTCATAAAATTTATAGAGTATCAGACTACATGCAAAATCATTTTTAGGTTGCTTATAACTAATGATCTAATTTTTCTCCCTCAACCTGCTATTTCTCTGATGCTTATCACATATGCGGTCTGCCTCTATCTGAAAAATTATGTCTCTACTTTATTTTCTTGCCTGGAACATTTCACGTACCTAGATCTCAGCAGAGTTCATTTCTGCTTTCATGAGATTTCTACCTAAATGCCATGATATCAGAGATTACTCCTCCAATAATCATTTTATTTAAATTCACAATCTCCTTCTTGCAAAGATTTTAGACTTCCACACCCTGCATGTGTCTCTGTTACAGACTTTTCATGAGATGTGCATTCAGACATAATAACCTCACCTGTACATTTAGTGTACAGATTGCTTTAGAGAACAAAGGCTGTTTGTAATGCCTATTGCATAAGAGACGGTCAATATTTTGTGATTTAATGGTTACATTGTTTGACTTACTATGTATATTTTAATATATTTGACATCTTAGAGAAAACCATGTAGAGATGTCTATGTAGGTTGATCTGCTAAACAGCATGATAGTAATCCAAGACAAGAAACTTTGGAAAAATTTAAGTACTGAAATTTTAAAGACTAATAGTTTGTGGATGAAGATAGTTGAGATTAGTGAATAGCACAACAAAGCTTTGAACTTTACTTGTGGTATAAACATCTTTAGAAAATGTATATTATGAATTACTTAAACTGCCAATAGTTGAATAATTCATTGCCCTGGATCTTACATATCTGGTCTGTTTCCACCTCTGCCCTGTGTCTCTGTCCATAGAACAGTGGTAAGTGGGTAATTAACAAGCACATGCAAATGGTGGGAAATGAGTGAATGAATGAACAAATGAATGAATGAATTACCTCTTTTGGTGCTAATCGTTACCAGTGTTGTTAGAGTTCTTTCATTCTTACATTTGATTGGGTCATCAAGAATGATTTCATCTTTCTGCTGACCCTAAACTCTTTCTGCACCTTGATGCTTCATCTTGCAGTTACTAAACCAGTAACCACATTGGAACTTGAAACTAAGAAATAAATAAAACATGCTCCAAAAGACAATAATCATATGGGTCAGTTGTCATGCAGGTGCCTGCATGGAAGATAAACTTTGATTATTGCTCACATCTAGAAACATTTTCTTAAAAAGTTCAGTGCATTTTCAAGCCACATCAAAAAGTGCATATGTCATTCCTATGAGACAAGGTAGACACTATTCTTCTAGGGATTTCACTTTACAGCAGTCATTTCTAAAGATATAAAAAAATGTAATAGACTCCATTCACATGAAATTCACCTGTCAACTTAAGCCTCTTGAAGTTCCAGTATGTCCACTTAAGATAGTCCTGATCCAGAAAGGCTCTCTCCATTACTTCCCAGATAAGTCTATTGCTTCACTTTCCTCTGTGTGTAAGTTTGAAATATCAGACCTGAGCAGTGGAACCCGAGAAATCATTGAGTAAATATACAAATATTCAAAATCTGACAGCAATATATTATTATAATTGGAATGTGGGGTTGGAGCCAATGGGTTAAAGTGTCAGGCACCAAGTTGGAGTTTAGTCCCAAATCCTGGAAAGAAAAGAAAAGGAAATTGCAATGGCTTAGTGAATGGGGAACAGATGCAGACTAAATTGGAGAGAATTCTCATGGCTATGATGTTATCGATTTGATTCTTTAAAAAAAAAATAGTTTTATGACCAGGAAACACATTGAATCAATGCAGACCCATGGAATGGTAATGATATACAAGAGCAAAGAAAGAAAGACAGAGATTGGAGGGAGAGGGGAGAATCCTAGCCTATAAAACAAAACCTCAGAAATTATCCTCACCTAAATTATCCTCTCACCTGATTCTTTGTTTTAAAATCTAAAGTGGAAATCCAAATATCGAATTGTTTCATTCCCTTGTGCCTCGTCTCCACTACTGTGCGAATCCCCGCAGAGTCCAATTTCAAATCACATACAGAATCTGGACACGAATGACCACCTCCAGGGTAGCCACGAAAAGTGTGCAATTTCTCCGTCTCTGTGAATTGCTCTCCTTGGACCCCTCTCTCCGACACCTGCCTGGAGAAAGGCCAGTGCAACACAGCAGCAGGGTGCGATGACAGAGGCCAGGTCAAGTCCATGGATGATTTGCCACCTGCAACGCCTCCCCACTCCATTGTCAATAAATCTGTATGTGCCGAGCGCAAAGCTTTATCTTCTGGGGCTCTGTCTCAGGAAACCCGGCGTTGCTCCCGTGTTCCAACTGCCTTGCAGCTCTCTAGGCATCAGGACCCATCAAGGTCCAATCAAAGCAGCATTTCCTCTGCCAATTATTCCCCTAGCAACCATTTCTTTCTCGGAGGGAGAAAGGAAAGAGAATCCTGGTGGTCACTTCAAGGGCATCTCCCCAATGAGCTTCATCTAATGAAAGGTCCACCACTTCCCCACCGTATCACAGCCTGGGCAACAAAACCTTTGGCATCCGGACATGCGAGGAAAAGTTAACATCAAAGCATAATGCCTTCTAGATTCACTCATAATTTACTTGCTTATTTTGTTCTTTGTGTATAATTAATCTCCTAGATTACAACATAAAGTTTGGATTTAGAGCCTGATTATTAGTTGTCTTTGATGCTGTAGCACAGCCTTGGCCCTTTCCATGGGAACTCTAGCTTGAACGTTATGTATAGTAGCCCCAGATAACAGGGAAATTTTTCCTTTCAGAAGAATGATAAATAAAATAATATGGAAGTAATGATGGAATTAGAAAATAAATCAAAGGATATATTGAAGATAGAGATAAGTTTCATCATAATTTATTCAGTAAATGGCTGATAGAAACTTTTACAGTGTAAGCTATCGTAGACACAATGGGGAAATAAACGTAATTACACAGAGAAGAAAAGTAGCCTGGCATTATTTTAGAAATTGATTTGAGCTTTTTTAAGACTTCTGAATATGGTAGTCAAGTTTACCTTAGATACTTCCGTGCATTCAGCTAAATGTCAATCTCATACAAGTAGTAAAAATTTGAGTATAATTATGTTCTTCACAACATTTAGGAGTCCTGAATTTTATCTTTCTGTTTAAAGGATATTCAAGGGTCTAAGACCAAAGACATTATCCAATGACATAATGTGAGAGGAACCAATGAGAAAGGATGAGGCTGAGGAGTGTTCTAAAGAGACACAGAGAAATTATGTACATGGTCTTGGTTTACAGAAAGGTTTAAAGAGAAAACATATTTTGGTATGTGGAAAACTTGAGTAATGGTTGCTCGTTAAGTGGAAAACAATTATGTTGCTAAGAAAACAAAATGTTGTTAGTTCATAAAGTCAGACTTTTTATTGTATATATGGGACAATTTTATTTTGTTATGGAAAATACATGTTTTAGTTTGAATAGGAAAATTCATCCATTATGATGGACAAATCATGTTATTTCTTTTTTTTGCTTTTTGGAACTTGCACTATATATAATGTCTATATTATTCAGTAATAAGTGAATACTTTGCAATATTTATTTAGTTAATACTCTCATTATTTCATCACCCACAGAATTCTCTTAGTAGTTATGGTTTAGAGTCATATTGCTGGAAAGAATCACTGTACCTTTAGCATTTCTTCAGAAAGTGTTGATAACCATTAGACTTATCTAATCCTAATGGATTTTAAACATATTCCAAATAAATCTCCTCTTATTAGCCTGATATGGAATACAGTATCAACTTTTCTACCAATAAAAGATCTACCATTACAAGCAATAATGAATATAATTATCTCTGTTTCAGTTTTGATTGAAAGTAATACTAAAACAGTGTCATCCAAGGTTTATTTAGCTCATCAACATACTCAGAAGTTCTAGATCAGTCTTGCTTTTACTGCAAAGACCAGAAATTACCACTTACATGAATATAGTTCTATATTTGAAAAAAATCATAAAATTTATATTTGCATACTTTATAGGAAAACATTTATAATGAGTAAAAATATACAACCTTATATACTATTCTATTTTATGACACTTAATTCTATGTTTTTTTACTGTAAAGAATATATGCAGGTAGAGTAAAATTTAAGTGACATAAACTGGCTGTTATTGCCATCTAAATTTTCTCCAGCCTTTCCCCATAATTGTAGAGTTAGTTCTGGGATTTTTCTTTCTTCAGTCTCATTTTTATTGTTTCTATCAACACCTGATATATCTCTACCTTCATCTTATTTACAACAAGCCTATTCTTCAAAGAAAAGTTACTTATTTCATGTTCCTGTGTTATGGTTAAAGAGAATATTAGAACTTTCTATCTCTGGTGTTTTTTCTTTTTTGCTTTGCTTTTTTTTGTTTTGTTTTTTGTTTTTTTGTTTGTTTGTTCTTGGGGCTTGAACTCTGGGCCTAGGTGCTGTCCCTCAGCTCTTCAGCTCAAGGTTAGCCCTTTACCACTTGAACCACAGTGCCACTTCTTGTTTTCTGGTGGTTTATTGGAGAAAAGGGTCTCATAGACATTCCTGCCCAGGTTGGCTTTGAACTGCTATCCTCAGATCTCAGCCTCTTGAATAGCTAGGATTACGGGTATGAGCCACCAGTGCCCGCAACATCTCTAGTTTTAACTATTGAACTTTGATGCTGTGTTCACCTATTCTTTAGTCCTCTTGGAACATACAATGACCTCAGCATGTTCTCTTTTGTTATTTATATGATCCTGTTGATAAAAGTGTGAGCTTTTTATTTGTTGTACAGGTCTGTGGTTGAGCTGTTTGTTCTCTGTAACATTTGAGTTTGTATAAAAACTGAAGATTTACTAATACTGATTACAACATGCATTTATAACATTTTCTGTTACTATGACAATATCAACCTTGGTAGGGCCAAAGACTTGAAGCAGCAGGATAGAGGTCTGATTGGTTTGCCATCATCATTAATCTGGCTTCTTGAATAAAACAACAAATAAACTAATATCATTTTGACTAAAGGAAAAATTGCAAGATTTATTTCTTCAAATATCGTGGCTATAATTTTAATCATATACCAATGAGTGTTGTTTTTTCCCCATATTTTTAATGATGTCTATGTAGTTCCCATTTCCAACTCTTATTTTTCTCCATCAATAAAAGGACATTATATGATTTCTAATGCAATGAATACCAATAGGGTAAAAACTTATTCAGAACTGCTAGAAGTTCTTAAAGAGAAAAAAATGTGCAAAGGGCTCTATTTTAAATACAGATTTTTTAATTAAGAAGACTAAGTTGGAAGTATAATTGTTCACAATTAAACTGTTTTCTTTATTTGCTTGATATTATGTTTAGAAATAAAAGATATTCCCAGAAAAATAAATCAAGGTTAGTTTCATTCTTGGTTATCTGACTGTTAAAAATAAGTCTCACTGTACAAAGTACCTTCTCAGTAAGTTTATAGGTAAGATAGAGCAATTTGTCTCGGTTGCTATGTACAAAGATACTGAAACTAACAATTCAAGTGTCAATTAGTCTTACTTAGCAACATTTTTTCCATTAATCAATTCCTTTCTTTCCTACTTTATGTTTTTATTATCTTCATGTAGTTGTATAAAGGTGTCACCACTTAACAAAGTAAGTTATGTAAACAATGCATCTTGATGATTGTCACCCCTTTCAACATTCTCACCCATCCCTACGTGCAAATTTTGTTGCTTTATTATGTATCAACAGAAAATTTCAGAAAGATTTTCTTTATAATATTCTAAGAGAATATCATGACTTTAGTTCCAATTATACTATACTTTAATAAACAGGTTATTTATTTGTTTCTCCGTAATTTTCTTGTTCTTTGTATTTATACCACTTCTCCAATCAAGTATATACTCAGCATAGGCAGATTAGCAAATTCTCCAATTGCTGAAAATGGAGACATTTCACTCAAGCAGTAAAGTGCCAGCCCTAAATTAAAAAGCTGAGCATGAGTAGGAGATCATGAGTTCCAGCCTCAACTGGCACAGAAAACAACAAAACCTCAATGCAATTTTCCAGAGATTCTGACAGGCTCTTATCCAATGACCTTCAAAAAGTTATCGGTATCAGAGTCCATTTCTAAAAATAATGGGAAAGATAGACTCGAAGATATGAATGTCACACATAAGAGTGAAGATTTTCATTGCTGTATGCATAACAGTTGAAACCATAACCAAATAATAATCGTATATGCAAAATGAGATGTGATAAATGGTTCTTTGGGTATTAAATGGTAATCTTTACTTAGAGCAGTGATATATAGTAATTGTAATGCTGTCCTATAAATATGTGATGAGTAAGAAAATACAGTGGTTTCAGCTTTTACACAAATAAGAATAGATCCACATTCCTTTTAGTACATGACCAAAAAAGAATAGAACATTGATTGACAATTTATCAAGAAAATGCAGTCAGTGTCATTGGGATAATGGTTGGGAGTCTGGTGATGAATTCAAGACTACTTAACTTGGACATGTATCTAGGGTTTGTTTGTTTGTTTGTTTGTTGCCTTTATTAAAAGTCACCAAGAAAAGTTACTTTTAGAAGAGTTAATATGTTTTTCAAGATAATGAAGAGGAAAGATGATGGTTTTTTCTGGAATTATGTGCATAGGTCCAAGTATTTATAAATTTCTGTTGCTTACCTGAAAGGCTGCTTTCCCAGCTTAATATGTAAATAATCAATCAGGTTTCACACAATGAAATTATATAAGATGCAAACTTATATTAACCAAGCTGATATATGTTATCTCCATATCCATATGCTCATTTCGAGCTGCTCT
The DNA here is from genome assembly GCF_019054845.1 of Dipodomys spectabilis. NCBI lineage: Eukaryota > Metazoa > Chordata > Mammalia > Rodentia > Heteromyidae > Dipodomys > Dipodomys spectabilis. Next base: position 1,251,435 of record NW_024870856.1, read on the forward strand.
GTCTCTCAGTAAAATCTGTTTCCATAATCCTGATAGTGACATTCCTATTGACTCTGTTGTTTAAGTCAATTCATCACAAATTCTATATCTATATACCTACTATCATTGAAATATCATTAATTGTTATTTTATTAGAATCAATATAAGCATACATATAATTTTATATGCTGACAAACTAGAAGGTAAATAAAATCTAGATATGTTTTTGTACAAATTTCTTATTCCCAATATGTTACTATTTTCTAAGTGTGAGCCTTAATTTAAGAGAAAAGGTTCATATTTATTAACATTTAAATTGCATTGTTTGATATTTAGGATTCTAATCACATATATAGTTTTCAGATGTTATTCTGAGCACTATTTTTTCATTCAATTTGTCTATAAACACACTTGTAAAACCTTTAATTTCCTTCATTTTTTTCTGCCCTCAAGTTATGTGTTTCTGTGTATTCTGTATTCTAGCAAGGAATCCAATCATTTTTTAATTAAATTAGTATTAAAATATCATATGCATTCACTGAGGGAACAGTTATTATCAAAATTAAAATGAATAATTGGAAAATACATTTCACACACTTCCAGTGACCTAAAATATGATGCAATTTAATCAGAATCACTTACTTCCTGTGTACAGATGTATTTCAACATGTTCACACCTTCCTGACAGAAGGTGTTTAAGTTCAAGGCTGCACAATATTAATTTATGTGTAGTTTTAATTAAACTATTGTGCCTCTTGAGAAATCTAGGGGAGCAAAAGTAGCATCTGGGCTGCAAAAGATTTTAATCCTACTAAGGGGAAAATGGTCCCTATATAATTAATGTACTAAAGCTATCAGTTCATCCTAGCCCAGTCACACTGACTTAGGTCAAATACATCTAGTGGCAGCAAGTTGTTCCCTTTGAAAATATTAACTTTCAGTAGTCACTCTAATACACAAATTGCCTTTTAAAATAGTGACACAATAAAGCAACATGGATGGGTTTTGAAAATGTAAATAACCAAATGGGCAAAGAGATTTTCTTTAGTAGAAAACCTCTAAACTCAACGGAGCACTGAATTTTTGTTCCAGAAAAAAATAAGTCCGTCTTACTAGATGTGTAAGCAATAAAAGAAAATATTTCTAAATGCAAATAGCTAGCTACTAAGTGTTATTTTTGCATGTCAGAAGAATAAGTCTGTCTTAGACTGTTTTCAACAACTGGCATTATAGAGTACAATATCAGAAAACCAGAGAGGTGAATAATTGATTTGGCACAGTAGACTTTTCAAGAGCAGTTTCTGCAGTCACAAAAGAATGTACTTGTTTCCATTCAATAAAAATCAAGGGACATGAGAAGCTTTTCATGGATGCCCACAGGGAAAATAACACCAAAGGACGCAATTTAAGAAAACCCAAAAGCAAATAAAATAATATATGTGAAATGATGTGTGGTCTTAAGAACAAAGTACAGTGTTTACCCAAAGTAGATATTTGAAGAAACATAAAGACATTGGTTCTACTTTCAAACGATATATGTACAACTGAACTCTAAATTTTACAAAAACACCAAAAGCCTTTATACCAAAAAGTATTTTGAATTACTTGTCAACTTGCTGGCAATGTAAACTTTGCTAAGTAGAAGTTGAGTAAATGGAATAAAAATACGTTAATTTATCAAGATGGTATGGTGCCAGAATGAAAATATCTTGTATTATTGTTATTTATTATAATCATTAATTAATAATATAATTGTATTCTAAATTTTATTTCTTTTCTATATTTTAACTTCTATAATAGTGTTTTTGAAATTCAGATACATACTGAAATGATTTCTACTGCCAAAAATATCCATCTATTTCCCACCTCAGACAATTACCATTTATGTGGATATTTGTCTAGCAAAAAAGAAAAATCTACAATCTACTCTTGTGCAAGTGTTTAGTATATAACACAGTGTTATTAACAGTAGTTCTTCGGCCATAATGTGCTGCTATTCTGTACATCATATGCAAAAATAAAATGAAGATATACTATAACATGAAAATAAAACATAAAAGCATCTATGAACTTTTATTATTCTCACCAAATATCCATTTGGCATTTATATCACTAGGAAAATAATAATATAATATAGTTTAACACATATTAATACATCCTTTATGCAATATTAATCATATACAAATATCATATCTTTTAACAGAAAATGAAGAAAATATTGTAACTTGTAATTCTTTATCTTCCAAAAATAAAGTGGACAGTTCCTCAGAAAACATAGTGTTCAAAATCCTGACAGTTCAATATGAAGTTGAATGAACAAGAGTATTACAAAATAACTCTGATAAAAGAAAATGCATTTATCACATTTCAATTTATGTAAAAAAGATGGATGTTTGAATTAAGAGAAAAACTGAGTAAAAGCTTGTCAGATTGCTCTAGAAATTTATCATGAAATCACTCAGGGACCAAGTCAATTGAGTTCTGGATAAATGCCTCTGATAAATTATCCATTCAAAGCTAACCCGCAACCATCCACCCTCGTTTCCACCTATGCTTTCTAAGACAGCAAAGCCATTTCCCCGAAGATTTACAAACCCATACTTAGAAGTTTGTTTGAAGTAAGGAAAATGGACACGTCCAATACAAAATGGCTATTTTATTTTTTTATATAAATGTAGCCTTTAGCCACATGACACCACATAGGGAATGTTGAATAAAGAGAATACATAAATAGGAACTTTATCTTTGGAAAACCAAAATGGAGACAAGGAAAGTAATAGATAAGAAATTATTTATTTTATAAAATTTAAGAAAAAATGAAAAAAAACATAAAACACATAACATATATTGTGGTGACATTAATACGTGGAAATGGCTCAATATCCTCACGTTCTCCAAAATTGATCTCTACAATTTTGAGTGTATAATAAAAATATTTAATAGTCCATAAAATTCTGCATTATCCCCTATATACAAATTCTGTTTAAAACTGAGAAATTTGACTAGGAATATTGTTCATTGTTAAATTTGACCAGGAATATTTTTCACTGTTTACCTTCATGGGCAAGGTCCTGAGTTCAATTGTCAGAACTACAAAGGAAACAAAATTCCCAAGTTATTATTAAGAATAATTGACAGCACTTCTTTTTTTTTTTTTTAAGTCGGTCCTGGTACTTGAACTCTGGGCTTGGGAGCTGTCCCTGTGCTCTTCAGCTCAAGGCGAGTGCTTGAGCCACAGTGCCACTTCCGGTTTTCTAGTGGTTTATTGGAGATAAGAGTCTCACGGAGTTTCCTGCCCTGGCTGGCTTTGAACTGCGATCTTCAGCTCTCAGCCTCCTGAATAGCTAGGATTACAGGCGTGAGCCACCGGCGTCCGGCTTTGACAGCACTTTTTGATGGAGTGTGGAAACCTATTTATTATTCTTTCTCATAAAGGATTATATGTCTATCACAACGAATAGAAAGGTGTTATTCTACTGCGATCATTACTACCGATTAAACACCATTAATAGCATCTTTCTCTAACACTGGCATTCTAGGAAAGAGTTGGTAGGGAGAGAATGGGTGTATGGTAGACACTGTGTTAAAAAGAGAGCTTCTACCTAAAACCAGGCTCATGCAAGCACCACTGAAGACGTCTGAAATTTGGAAACTGATCATGAAGTCGGGATCCAGGCAAAAATGCAACCAGGTAGAACTGATTCAAAGCGTTTTATGTCTAGCAGTGCGCAACTCATTGTAATGTTATTTGTGATTTAAAAGGATGTCTTGGCTGACAGCATGTATTTCTACAGACATTATTTTGTATGTAAACAAAACCTTTCCAATATGTGATTTGGGAATAGGAATATTGACCTGTGTCTATCCACACCTTTGTGTTGGAAATAGGTAACCTATCTGAATTTATCATTTCAAAACCAGGAGGAGTTAGTTTGTCTCGGGTTTCAGGTGAGGTATGGGAATTTACAGTGTGGACCTTGGCTGAATGAATTAAGACCGTAGAACTATTGGATTGTAATTAGCATTTCTACATTATAAAATGCATATGCATCTTGAGGGGCCAGGGGGGATTTCTGTGTCTGAAGTGTGTCCCCAAAGGTTCATGAATTTAGTTCCTTCAAGGAGCAACATGGAAAACAGGAGCCTGGTGTAAGGTGCCTGTCTCATAGGAGTAGCGCCCTTGTGATTGGATGAAGGACCAATGGGCATCTGAGTTGCAGAGAACTTCCGGTAGGACTGCATCCGTTAATGCGGGCGTCTTTCCCATCCACTTTCATCTCTTTGCATTTCCTTTTTGGAGCTGCAAAGCTGCAAAGCTGCAAAGCTGAAGCGTGAAGCCCTTATCAGAAATCTCAAGTCCCACTTAGATTCCTAACTTCTAATAACAGTCTCTGTAGACACTGGCCCTTGTTTTTGTTTTGAATTTTCCAGTTTATTGGCATAAAATCATTGTTGGTCATCTCTTCTTTTTAATTTTTATCTTCGTTGTAAAGGTGATGTAAAATTGGAGCTGCCACACAAGGCAGCTGTTCATGCATTAAAGAAAAAAAAATAAGAGCAAAAGACTCACTTATTTTCTTTCCTTTCTTATCTTTGGCAGGTTTTTTAATTTAATCCTTCTGTTTTTGACTTTGTATGTGCACTCGAAAAATATGTATTAATGTATATCAAACATATATTTCCCAACTAGGGATCAAAATCTCAAATACACCAAGACATGAAGCAGTTCCTCTGATCATATGTAAAAATTAGGAGACATACTTCATTCTGCCAGCACTTCAAAAACTGTATCCCAGGACTGTGTAATTTTTAGCTGGAAGCTTTCACACTTTCAAATGTCTAGTTCTTTCTAATGTAAATCTTTGTTGCCAATTTTTCATCACAAATCTTTTATGGAAAAGTATGTGTTCATTTTTAAATATTAAATATAGAAAAATTTCTATATGACATAAAATGTTTTCTCAATGATATCTCTATGGTACAATACAAACACAAACATTCAAGAGTCTAAGAATCCCCTTGACAATGGTTGCTCTGTTTAAAAACTGTCAAAGCAGAGGAACAGGTGTTATGAATATATGCTATGAAATCACTCGTAGTCAGAACTCCATCACCTGTAGAGGAACTTCTCCCTACCACATGGGCAGTATTTGAAGTCTGATTTGGTGATGGTTTGCTAAGAACCACCTGATAGTTCTACCCAATGTTTATTCAAGAGCCTTTGATGCCTGGCTCCTAGGTGGTAAAGACCGACTCAAGCACAGAAGGAAGGGACGTAGTACAGGATCCATTTCCTTCCAGTCCAGAGTCGGGAGTGAAAAATGTGATCTAATACTCTCATTTTAGGTAACTAAATTTTTTACATCCCACCTTCGCACCTTTCAAACATGAATGTTGATAGGGAGGTAGTGTTGTAGTATGTTAGACTCCCCTTTCTTCAAACACCAAAGACTACAAGCCTTTGATAAACCTCAAAGCTCAGGCTTTGAAGTCAAGTCAGTGACTTGGCGATTGAGTCAAGAACTTCTTTTTTACTATTTTACTCTCATAACATTTTTTTATGGAGATTTGAAATTCTACATAGGAAGATGTCAAAGGCAAGATGTGTATATGAAGTTCACCTGCACAGTATCCTATCCTCGTCTGTTTTTTATTTTTTTAAGCAAAAAATATTTTATTAGAATTATATATAATACATAATGATAAATATAAGAAGTGTATTAAGTATAGGATCTTAAAATACCTACACCTGTTTTTTATTAACAAATAATAATAAAATTCCAGTCAAAATACTGAATCAGCACAATTTAAATACATGATCATAGACTAGAGAAAACCATAATTGCATGGGATAATAAATACCAAAATATAATTTTCAAAATCCAAACTCACATTTAACACAGATTTCATTTTTGTGTAGTGAAATTTATACAAACATGCATAATCAATAAGCATGCACGTTTGATGAAAATTTTCTTTCATGAAAACAAGTTTTAGTACTCAAGTTTTTTAACCCAAGATTAATATAAAAACATCTGTCATCTTAAATGGTATGTGATGATTTAAGGGAAGTAGCATGTTTTATATGATAGTATATTGGTATAGTATATTGGTGAAATTCAAGTTTCACTGCCAAGAAAGAAGAGTCACTATCAAATGCTAATAAATTCACAGTTGCTTTGAGATTGTGTCTTTGCCTGTCTTTTTAAATAATGCTGCAGAGATTAAAAGAAAAAGAAAACATGACAGTCATGTAGTCCTTTTATGTTTGTTACACTAAATTTAAACACTTGGATTTCTGTCATTAACTTCAGGAATATTGTTTCTGACATATGAAAGACTTAAAGTATTGTATGTTAGTCAATGATTCATTAAAATGACAAATTAATCCCAGACTTTTGTTGAAATTTGCACTATATCATAGAGTTGTGTTTCTTACTCTTTAGAAAGGTTATCCAATGCCAGAACAGCTCAATTATTCAGCTGTACCAAGTTCTTTTTCTGAAAAAAATAAAAGAGCTAAAGAAGAGAGCATGAAGCACCCAGACAATCATTTCCCAAACTTTTTGTTTTCTTTCTAACTTTACATGTTCACAGATTTAAAGAAAACATATGGTGCCTTTTTTCTATTTTAAATGGGACCTTTGTGAAATTAAATTATATTAAATTTTCTTAGGAGTCCGGAAATCCTGTTTGATTTTTTTCTTTCTTAAAAGTTATAACTCATTGTAAACTGAACATTTTCTCAAATGCCAGGAACTCATTTAACTATGTTGTTTCTGAACTTGTCGACAGATTTGAGAAAAGCAATTTCAGATGTCAAAATGAGAAAGCACTGGGGGGAAAACATTTTTTAATGCAAGTTCTGTGTTGGGATGCAGTAATATTCTTTATAAAGTTACCCTTTGATGTACGTATCCTTCCTAAGGGAATCAATTAAAAGATTTAAAGAACCTGTGGTCACATTATGAATTATAATGATTGGAGCAATCTCAAGTATGTAAATGGCTTTGTCAAAATACAGTTTGAAAATGGTGCTGGTACAGAGAGAAGTCAAAATATATTTCCTTGTTGAATTCAACACTGTAGAAGAATTTCTTAAACACTTCAGCCACAGGTGAGTGACTACCTATTTTGTTCAGAGGAACAGTCCAGATAAGTATACCTATTCCCATTTAAATGGTACCACAGATAAAATCTCATTCTATAAAAACAATCTGTCCATAAGTGCTTAACACATATTGCTTTAGAAAAGCTTCAAAGCATTTTCTTCGCCTTCCAAAATCAACTCTAACTTTTCCAATCTGACCTCTTTTGAATTTGATTGCATGTTCGATATTGTCTCCTGCCAGTAGGCACAAAGATGACATCCCATTAGTGGACACTCCATCTTTTGAGGTTTACAACCCTCTCTTGAGTCATAAAACCTCACAGCAACAGTGCATACTTCAACCTCTGGCAATCAGAACAGCCTCCCTAGGAACACTCCATTGGGAAGTTAAGAGACACTTTCCCAGTGAAACATAAAGCACTTTAAATCCAAAAATTCAATAAAGGGAGAGAATTTAATATGTTCTATCCTGGACTGAGTTCATGACCTCTACCAATTCCGCTTGTATCAAGCAATAGTCCTGCTTGGAAAACTGCCAGCCAATGACAGACAAGCAGTTCAGGGAATTGCAAGAAAATTAATTAGAGAATGGAATGAAACACTTGTGACTGAATTTTATTAGAAATGCATGGAAATATTTTGCACTTAACATGGTATAATTCAAATATAGATACTCTATTCATTGATTCCACAAATATTTATTAAAATACTTTGCTTTGCAAAAACTAAAATAGCCCTTGGAACAGACACTAAGGTAATTTTTCAAAGGACTCAATGTCAAAGTAACTATCTCTATAATTATAATTTAAAATTAACTTAACTTTATAATAATTATAAGGATTTTTGAGGTGGTTATGTATAGATATCATATAATTTTATAACATGTTAATTCTAATATCACTTACCATAAACACTATTTAAAAAGATAGATTGATCAAGATAATCTATACAATACTTCACATACATGTAACATATATGTAGACTAATTATGCCTGTAACACCTAATATCTCAGGTAAAAGCCTGTTCCTTAAAGCTTAATGCTAGTAAGAATATAGAGAGATAAAAAATATTAGACTTTAATTTTCTACTCACACAGTTTTAGATTTGTCAGGTTTGACATAGAGTACAGGTATCTGAGTTTTGAGGAATACTATACATAGTAATTGTGACATAATTTCAGTTAACATCACTTTAGAAGCCTCTGGGTTAGATGTCAATATTCTGATCTGATGATGATACTTAATCCAGATTTACCTCATAAATAAAGTTTGCATTTTTCCACTCTAAAGCATTTATATAATTATACTAACTAATTAATTGGTCTTTTCATGTTTTGTTAAAGTCAACTACAGAAACAAGTTATTACAGAGCCACTACTAAATCTATAAACATTCCTTGGGATAAGAGGCTAATTCTATGAGTTCAGATGTTGTAATGATCCTATTCATCCCATAATCTACAGGGAAGCCAGAATCTCCCCTCAATAGCTGGTGACCTTAAATATTACACAATTCGAAATTAAGAGTTATAATGGTCTTTGGTTAAACTTCAGTTAATTTGGACACACATTATGGGACACCCAAGGAAAATTGGTCCAGTCTGCACAGGAGCCTGTCTTGGCAAATGTCAGTCGCTCCCTGATGAGGTGTTTTTCCCCTACAGAACTTTCTTTCACCTTATAAAACAGTATAACTCTAGCCCTTCGTGGCTCTAGGAATCCAGGATCTGTGGAGTGAGGCTTTCTTGAACTTCCAGAGATATATACCAGAATCAATGAACTTGACCTGAACAACTGAAACCATAAATTCCCTAGAGCTTCAATTTCTCTGCACAAGAAACTTAAGTGCAATGCGTCTAAACTCATATAACCCTGGGAGCTAGGAGCAGGAAAATGCTACAAATACTTTGTCCTTGCTTCTTTATTTCTTCCAATAGTTTCAAGTTCATGAATACTTAAGTAACTCAAGGATATTGACAGGTAATATTGTAAGTTTTATTTCCTCAATCTCTGGCTTCTTTTTTTTTTGTTTGTTTTTTGTTTTTGGGTCTGGTCGTGGGGCCTGAACTCTGGGCCTGGGTGCTGTCCCTCAGCTCTTCAGCTCAAGGCTAGCGCTCTACCACTTGAGCCACAGCGCCACTTCCGGCTTTTTTCTTTTTTGCTTATGTGGTGCTGAGGAATCGAACCCAGGGCCTCGAGCATGCAAGGCAAGCACTCTACCACTGAGCCATCTTCCCAGCCCCCTCAATCTCTGGCTTCTGTCAAGCATCTTAGAACTCAAAACCCACAGAGGGAGAAGGTAGGGGAAAAACAAAGGAGGAAGTAACAATGTTTGATAGGAAATGTACTCATTACCTTGGTTCATGCAACTGTAACCCCTCTGTACAGTATTTTTACAATAAAAAAATATTAAAAAAACACACACAGAGGTTACTCACCACTAGCTAGTACACATTAATGATTAAGAGTGCACATAATCTAAGTTCACTTATACTGAAATATAACTGGTGATATGAGAACATACAATTAAAATAATAAACAAAATGTCTTGGAAAAAAAGTTTCTACGATACTGATATTGTCTTCTGATGTTGAAAATGCTAAGAAAATAGTTAAAGTGTTATTCAATTTAATAAACATGATGCAAAGGCATATATTTAATATACTGATCTAATTGGGACTATATTAGGTGAGTTGTTTATTAACATTTATTATGACCAATTATTATTCATTTGAAAAACCATTGGAGATGTAGTCATTTTGAAAATAAAAGTGATTTAGCAATGTTAGATCAAACATTGTGCTATTTTGCTAGCTTCAAGAGTCTAACCCAACTCCTACTGGAAAATACTTGTGTTTTGGTGCTTTCTGGGTATGAAGCCTCTGTATGAAGTAATTTTAGAAGTGTGCCACTGAGGTGCAGCTGCTTTTAAAGTGCCTTCTGGTGTTTTGTTTCAGAGAAAGATTACAAGAATGTGTTGCTGTCCTGAGTAATTAGAATCTTAATGGGCTGACTCCAGAGGGCCTCCTCCCAGCCCATGTGCAGCAGGCCGCCTCAGGATCTGCTGGGTGATCAGAAGATCGTGCCAAGGAAGCTGTCTCACTCTTCCTGGAAGTCGAGTTCACATAGCCAACCCGGGTTCAAATCCCACTCCTTCATACAAAGAACTCTGAAATCTTAGGTATTTAATACTTGGTATCTAATACTTAGGTATCTGATACTTCTTTGATCACTTAAATAATGTGGCCCAACTCAGCAAGCTATTATGAAAAAAGGGTCTGCAAACATAAAGAAATGTGTATCATCTTCGAAACAATTCCTTTTAATTTCAGTCAGGTATCCACTGTCTATGAAAAAAAAAAAAAAAATATATATATATATATATATATATATTTGAATATATGCTACAAAAATTTCCAAATGTATCTTTGATACAGACATTTAACGTGGGTTAGTGGGCAGAAAAAGGTTCATATTCTGCATTCTGGCTACTTCTGCTTCAGAATGAATAGCTGCTGCCCTGAATGGAGAGATGTTTTCACCTTCCTTCCTTTAGAAGTGTGCTATGGTAAATTCTGCAGAAAAGTAAGACTTTAGTGAGACTGGTCACCTCTTCCAAAGCCAGTAGAAGAGTAGGAATTGGTAGTCTCAGGAAACAGAAGAAAATACTTGCATGTCCAGGGTTTCCTTTTTCATGTGTCTTTGTTTCTTCCTTTCTCCCTTTTTTAAAATATTTTTTTATTTTTTATTGTGAGGGGTTACAATTACACGGGCAAGATAATGAGTACATTTCTTATCAAGCATTGTAGCTCCTCCTTTGTTTACCCTTCACATCCCTTCCCAGCCTCCCCACGCCCCCCCCACCCAATCTGCCCCCCCCACCTCTCCACCCCCCCCACCCCCGCACCACCAAAGTTATAAAGTTCATTTTCCACATGACAACTTGTACTTCTCATTGTTGCAATGGGTCTACCTGTATCCTTATTTAAACGACTTGTTTTTCCCCTTCCCCTCCACAAATTATACCGACATAAAATACAATGAAAGCAGGGGTTATACTGTGGGAGAGGGACATACAAAGCAACAAAGAAATAATCTTGTAAATGCGTTAGAAACAAATGCATGAAAGAAAAAAACATTTAAATACATATCTTAGGGTTCATTTTTCTTTTTTTTTATAGTGAAAGCAGGGGTTATACTGTGGGGGAGGGACATACAAAGCAACAAAGAAATAATCTTATAAATGCGTTAGAAACAAATGCATGAAAGAAAAATACCTTTATATACATATCTAAGGGTTCATTTTCCTAACATCACATTATCTGACCTTTTCTGCTTGACTCATACATATACTAGATATTGCAAATAAGGGAAACCATGGGACCTATGTTTCTTTGGGCTTGGCTTACTTCACTTAATATAATTTTTTCCAAGACTTTCCATTTCCTAATAAATGGGGCAATGTCATTCTTTCTGATGGAGGCATAGAATTCCATTGTGTATATATACCACATTTTCTTGATCCATTCATCTACTGAGGGGCCTCTGGGTTGGTTCTATATCTTAGCTATGGTAAATAATGCTGCAATAAACATAGTTGTGCTGGTAGCTTTAGTGTGGTCTTGTTTGTAAACATTTGGGTAAATGCCCAAAAGTCAACTCCAAATGGATCAAAGACCTCGGAGTCAAAGCAGACACTCTGAAAACATTACAGGATGGAATAGGAGAAACCCTAGGTCTCCTTGGCACAGGCCGAAATTTTCTTAATAGAAACCCAGAAACACAACAAATCAAAGAAAGGTTGGACAAATGGGATTGCATGAAGTTGCAAAGCTTCTGCATGGCAAAGGACATAGCTAGCAAGATCAATAGAAAGCCCATGGATTGGGAGAATATCTTCACTAGCCATACAACAGACAAGGGTCTCATATCTAAAATATACTTGGAACTCAAAAAATTAAATCCCCCAACAACAAATCCTCAAAGAAACAACTGTCCAATAAATAAGTGGGTAAAGACATACAGGAAAGAAGGATGGCCAATAGACACATGAAGAAATGTTCAACATCCCTAGCCATAAAAGAAATGCAAATCAAAACAACATTGAGATATCACCTCACTCCAGTTACAACAGCAAAAATCAAGAACTCTAACAACAACAGATGCTGGAGGGGATGTGGACAGAAGGGAACCTTACTTCATTGTTGGTGGGAGGTAAACTTGTTCAATCACTTTGGAAAGTAGCATGGAGGTTCCTCAAAAGACTCCACATAGAGCTCCCTTATGACCCTTTCTCCCTTTTTTAGACCCAAGACAGGAACTCAAACTCAATATCTGAACCTTTTGCTCAATGGCTGGTACTCTACCAAATGAGCTATGCCTCCAAGTCTTTCATGTGTCTTTTACCTCTGGACTCAACTTGCAACATATCTGCAGTCTTTTGCTAGAGATAGCACAACTAGAGTATTGATAGAAAATGATTTTAGTTTATCAGCAGAGATATAATAATATATAAATATATACTATACTATAATATGTAATAATGTAACTCAGCTGACAAACGGCAAATATTTCATGTTTTGTAAAAAGGTAATAATTTATGAATTGCTATGCATTTCTGATCTAAGGGGAAAATGAGCTTTTGCCCCTTTCTCTGAAGGTAAACAAATTTCATTAACCAATGACTCCCAAGATCACCTTCACTGTGCTGAACACACAGAGATGAAGAAAACAAAGGATTCTTCTGCTTTCTTACCTAGGAACCCATTTTGGTTAGTTCTTTAATTTAAAAATATACATAACTACATGCAGCCAACATCATTTCAAATAGATAATATAGGCATAGGCCTGCATAATTTTATGTTTTGATTAAAATTAAGTTTCCTATAATTCGCTACAATCCAATTTCAAGTGTTTTTCTTTGTGCCAAGATAGCATGAAGAATTTCAAAATTTGCATATGTGTTTGCTTGCCAACTATCTACTTAACATTTATTTCAAGTTATATAATAAGTTTTGGGTTCTGGTATAGTGTATGTTAGCTGTAGTCTACTTTTTAAATGGCCTGATTCTAGCTGTAATCTAATAAGAAGAGAAATGTATACAAGATTCTCAGGAAAACAAAAATTAAATAAAGTTATCCTCAGTAAGGACAAGGGCAACTGAACGACTTAAAGTATTACTTAAGAAGAAATAATTGCTGACATTATGCCCCTAGGAAAATCAGCATAATTATTATAATAAACAGCACGATTGCTTTTATATTATTCCATTCCTACACCAATGTTATTTTTCAGTCCACTGAACAAATTCATTCTCTCATAAACTAAGCATATAGTTTAGAAAAGACATTAATAGCTAGGGATCTTTTCAGTAACACATTCAACCTAACACTAAATTTTACAGAACATTATACATGGATAATTCCCACTATTTTCAATCTTTCTTTTTAATGATGGAGCTGTTGTTTCAGTCTCAAATCTTATCAAGAGTGGGAAGAGCCTCAGAAGTAAATCATTCAAGCCTAGGGTTTCATGAAGAATGATGTAAATTGCTTTTTACATTGTTTTCCTAACATAAGGGAATATAATTTACAATGACTATAAGATATAATTGTGCTGTGGGGCTATTGGGTGTGGTCTGGCCATACAGGGCATATAGAACAAGGCAGACAGGTTAGTTCAATGCCACCCACTGAATATTGCAATATTCAAGGCACAATTCCTTCTCATAAGAGCATTAAGAAGTAGCAAATAGGTAAAGAGGATTTTCTTTCATGACAAAACATTGCATAACAAATGACAGGCATAATACCTTTCAATCTTTTCAGCATCAGGCTCTGTTGATTGTATGACAATTTAATTGGACTGCCATATTTTAGTACAAGAGTTAATAACATTGAAATATTCTACCTTAAAGTGTATCACATTTATCTTTTCATCAACTTAAAATAATTTTATTTTGAAAATAATCTATTCTTCCTTTTCCTTCTTTAGAAAAAGTAGTGTATTAAAATGTCTTTTCTTTTTTTGAAAAAAACATTAAGATAACTGAAATGCCTGGATCATCTTTGATGACAGGAAAATAAGAGAATCCACTGACAGTACACCAGACTTAGAGTGACATCTACTGAATCAAATTCTCTCTCAAAGAAGCTGTCAGAAAACAGAGAAAACAAATACCCTGTGTTTCCATGCAGCTTTAACAGCTGGGATTTTAACTCAGGTGATCAGGTAGTTCTTAGTTAAATGTGATGGTCCACTGAACATCTCCCTTTTGTGTATGAATAGTGACAAACACATCACTACCAGAGTCTGCTGCTCATTACCTTTACTCATGGTCTCTCTAAATTCTATGACTTTAGTCTAGGGAGACATAGTGGTAAGAGTGTAAAAAAGATACTTCACATTACCAGGTGATACAAATAAGCACTTATTATATAATAGGCTCAAGAAAGTCCAAGAAAAAAGTGTTGAGCATAGATAGATAGATAGATAGAGATATCTATACCATACTTAGAAGAAGCAAGTTTAGAAGACTTCAAAAAAACAACAGAATTCTTAAAAATCTTACATAAATAAAAACAAATTATTTGAAAGAAGTTAAAAATAAGTTAGAAATATTCAGAAAACTACTATTGTTAATATTAAAGAAGACATAAATAATTTATTAGTGGTTAGGTATAAAAACATGACTTTTTATTGTTGACAATTCATGTGCATTAGTAAGACATTTAAATAACAAATGTTTTAAAATTTTCCCAAAATGGGGCTGGGAAGGTGGTCAGTGGTAGACTGCTTGCCTTGCATTCATAAGGCCCTGGGTTCAATTCCTTAGCACCACATAAACAGAAAAAGCTGGAAGTGGCGCTGTGGCTCAAGTGGTAGAGTGCTAGCCTTGAGCTGAAGAGCTGAGGGACAGTCCCCAGGTCCAGAGTTCAGGCCCCATGACCAACAAAAAAAAAATTCCCAAAACTACATTCTCAAATATGTGATTAGAATATACCGTGGATACTGTATGTACATATTCTTACTAAGTTATCATTTACATTATATCTCATAAAAGAAGGGAATATCTTAGTTTAGCAGGCTATAAAACCATGGTGACACAGCTTCAGCAGTTGGTTGCTTATCATAAAAGCAGGTCATGAGACAGCCGTATGCCCTTTACACAGCACATTTAAATAAGTGTATTATTTAAAGGCCAAAGCCACCTATAACACTTAACATAGTGTAAGGAGGGAGGTATATTAGTATAGCCATTATAGAAAACAGTAGGGAAATTCCACCAAAAGATTTGGTGAACAGAACTACTGCTACATCTTCCAGCAGTGCCACGTGGGGTGCATATGCAAGGGAAATAAAATCAACAGTGCCCAAGAGACATGAGCCTTTTTACGTTTATTGCGGCACTACCCATAATAGCCACGAGGTGGAAGCAAGTTAGCAGGTGAAGACTGGATAAAGAAAGTGTGATGTGGTTACAGATAAAGAATGGAATACAACTTATTCATAAATAAATGAAAACTCCAGGCACTTGTGACAAGAGGTAAGGAACTGGAGATCATTACCATATGTAAAATAAGCCAGAAACAGAAGGAGAGTTAATCTCACTCCCATATGGAATAACAAAAACTAAAGTCTTAACCTGGTGCCAATGGCTCATGCTTATAATCTTAGCTACTCAGGAGGCTGAGATCTGAGAACCATGGTTCACAGACAGCCTGGACAGAAAAGTTCCTATGAGACTCTTATCTCCAATTAACAATTCAAAAGCTGGAAATGGTGTTGTGCCTCAAACTGGTAGAGTGTTAGCCTTGAGCACAGAGGGGCTCAGGGACAGCACCCAGGTCCTGAGTTCAAGCCCCACAACAAAAAATGACCTTATAGAAGCTGCAAATTGGATGGTTGTTACTACAAGCTGTAGTGTAGGATAGAGGAAAATGAACAATTAATCAATGGGTAAGTTACTCTTAGCTACGGGTAGGTAAGGACACTGTAGGGTAATATAGATAATAAAGTAATGTATTTGAAAAAGATAGAATAATATTTAATGTATTAATTGTGAACACTGATAGGGTTTAGAAATTTCATATATGCACATAGTATACATTGAAAGATTTAAATGTTTTCGCCATAATGAAATATTAAATATATACCCAAGCATTAGTGGCTCATGCTCATAATTCTAGCATCTCAAGAAGCTGAGATCCTGAGGATTATGGTTCCAAACCAGCTGAGCAGAAAACCCTATGATTCCGTCTCTAAAATAAAGGAGAGCTGGAAACACAGCTCAAGTGGTAGAGGACCAACTGAGTCAACAAGCCAAAACAGACTGGAGGCCCAGAGTTCAAACCCTAATGCCACATGAATAAATAGAAGACAGAGAAAGAGATAATAGGGAGGGAGGGAAGGAGGGAGGGATGTAGGTAGGTAGGTAGATAGATAGATAGATAGATAGATTGATTGATAGATAGATAGATAGATAGATAGATAGATACATGATTACCCTGATTTAAGTATTATACATGTATCCAAACATCACAAAGTACCTAGTAAGTAAGTACACATTTTATATTACTTTGTATTAGTTTTAAAACATTTCTATAAAACCACTTGGCATGTGTCAAAAATTTAGTTGCTGGATTTAGTTGGTTAAAATTCTGTGACCATGGGGTATCATCAATCAACATCCTCAAATTGGAAGATGAAATTAACTTCTTCAAAATTTGATAATTTTTGCACATGGGATGTGGCTTGATATTTAAGGGTACTTTATAGAAAACTTTCAAACTAATAATTTGATAGTTTTGGCATGCATTTATAATGGATAAATGTAGCCAACTTCTGATGAGGTTTTTAACCCCCCATCAGTAAAAAATAGATGGTTTTAAGAAAAACTTTGAAACAATAATAGTATCATCTTAAAGGCAGTGATAATTCTTTGAAGATAGAGAATTACTCTTCACATACTATTAAGAACTAATGCAGGGCTGGGAAAGTGGCTCAGTGGTAGAGTGCTTACCTTGCATGCATGAGGCCCTGGGTTCGATTCCTCAGCACCACATAAGCAGAAAAAGCAGAAAGTGGCACTGTGGCTCAAGTGGTAGAGCACTAGCCTTGAGCTGAAGAGCTGAAGGACAGCACCCAGGCCCAGAGTTCAGGCCCAAAGGACAAAAAAAAAAAAAAAAAAAGAACTAATGCAAATACAAATTTTTATTAAAAATGGATCTTGTCTGCTCTGGGAAACTTATTTTTGTACTTATTTTTATTGTAAAAATGCTGTACAAAGGGGTTACAGCTACATGAGCAAGGTAATGAGTACATTTCCTGTTGAGCTTTGTTGCCTTCTCCTTTGTTTTCCCCTTACCATCCCTTCCCTCCCACCTCCATAACTACCTCTCCCCCCCCCCCCCCCGCTGAAGTTGTAAAGTTCATTTTCAACGTAGTGTTTTTACATCTCAGTGTTACAATGGGTCAACCTGTACCATTAGTTAAGCATTTTGTTGTTTCCCTTCCCCTCCCCGAATTAGAGAAGTATATATGTAAGATGTGGGGCATCTGAATCAAATACAGTGAAAACAGGGGTTATACCATGAGGGAGGAACATACAAAGAAACAAAAACATCACATGGTACATTATAAATAACGCTAAAAACAATACCAAAAAAGAAAAAAGGTATTTGTGTCCCCATCTTGGGGTTCATTTCACTTAACATCAACTTATCTGGTCATATATACATAGCATTTGGCCTTTTCTGTTTATCCTACACATGTACTAGTTATTGCAAATATATAGTTGCACACAGCCTGATACATTTGAGCAGGGAATATTACAAATTCTAGCTTCATGTTGAATTGAGTTTTGATTCTTCCTGGCTCAAATTCTACACTGTTTTGACACATTAATTTTACACATTCTTTTTGTTTTAAATGTCATCAGCAAGTATATTTCCCTAGCAGTATCTCTGATTAATTTTCTCTGTGGCCTAGATTTCCTTCTCCAGCTGATGTGTGCTTGCGGGAATAGTTTAGATTAAAAATCAATGTTTCATAATGATGTTGTAGTGACGATGATGTACATGAAAAGTAATGACTATTGATAAAAAAGAATCATCACACAGACACTGAAACTAAAGGAAAATGTATAATAGAATTGAGAAAATACAAACTTACAAAAGATCTCTTTCCAATCAACAGAAGTGAAACAACATTCTTTCAAAGGTATCATCGCATGCCTGCTTACAACTAAATGTATTTTTTATTCTACTAGAACGTAACAGGTAGGCTCCAGTGGCTCACACCTGTAATCTTAGTGACTCAGGAGGTTGAGGTTTGAGGATTCCAATTCAAAGTCAGCCCAGGCAGGAAAGTCCATGAGACTCTTATTTCCAATTAATCAGCAGAAAGTTGGTAGGGGAGCTTTGCCTCAAGCAGCAGAGCACTTGCTATGAGGAAAAAAATCTCAGGGACAGTGCCCAGAGTATAGCACCAGTCCTGCACAAAAAATAAATAACAAAACAGAACAAACAAAATTTGATTTGGATCATTTTTTAAACTTTTAATTCAAATGCTATGAATAATGTGAATCTGTTTATTTCACTTGGAAATAGAATAAAAGATCCTCTTGTAGAGACCCCTGCTGTGTTTTAGGAGAGTTTTTAAATCGTCTATAGATTATTACGTTTAAGGAGGTGTGTTTTTAAATCTCCTCGAGGTAAATGGAGGTATATGAAACTGTAGCTTAGCAAAGCAGATTTTTCTTCACTGGAAGACTGAATGATACCACAGAACGAGGGGTGAGTTCTCTGTGTCTGAGTGCACAAGCTCAGAAGCAGACGTGGTTGCCCTGTGTCTGAAGCTCCTGGGTCTCAGGCTTCACATCCAGACTAAAACTGGTGCCGTCAACTCTGAAGCTCTCACTTCCTTGTCCTGCACCATGGCTTTCTTAGATCTCAGGCTTACGAACAGCAGATTATGGGGCTCCTCACACTCCAAAATCCCATTAAGTTCTTAATTATTCTTTTAGATAGATAAATGGTAGATGATAGTTAGATGGGTGGATAGATATGGGAGATGATTGATTGACAAATAATAGACATATATAATAGAGATGGCAGATACATTGCTGGTAGATGATTGATAGATGATGGAGATAGAGATGATAGATGATTGATAGATAATAGAAAGAGATGGTAGATAATTAATGGATAAATGATTAATAGTAAATAGAGATAATAGAAATATGGATAGACTGGTAGATAGTAGATGATTGATAGACAACAGAGATGATAGATGATTGACAGATAATAGAGACAGTTAATAAATAAATGGCAGATAGATAGATAGATTGATTGATTGATTGATTGATTGATTGATTCTCTGCAGACCCTAACAAAGTAGTCATTCATGATATACTGCTAAAATATTAGGAAGTCTTTTCTCCACAAATTACATGAAGGATAATAATCTAGTTCCATCCTATGCCTTAGGAGAGTTGAAGTATTGTGCAGAATTTATGAAGAGGGGCCTGGGAACGTGGCTCAGTGGTAGAGCATTTGCCTTGCATGCCTGAGGCCCTGGGTTCAATTCCTCAGCACCACATAAGCAAAAAGAAAAAAGCCAGAAGTGGCGCTGTGGCTCAAGTGATAGAGCGCTAGCCTTGAGCTGAAGAGCTGAGGGACAGTGCCCAAGCCCAGAGTTCAGGCCCCACGACCGGACCTCCCCCCCAAAAAAATAGAATTTATGAAGAGGGTTCGAAAATGTAAATAAATGTTGATAACGGGAAAATTACAACAAAGGCAGCATTAAAACTATTTCAAAATGGAACAATAATAAATAGGACTAATGCAGTTGCTGCTTGGAATGTGGACTTGATCCTGGGCATGTGAAATTACCTAAAGAGCAGGACAGTTACACTTGGCCGAGGGATTCAAGATGCATGCCAAGAGGTTGCTGCCTCCCATTTTACAGTTTTTACACATTCCAACCATGCATGTATTCTTTTATCTTCTACTTATTTCTCACCCATTCTTTCTAAGAAAAAAATACTAATAATAAGTTCCAACTTTTCTTGCCTCTTGTGAATAGATTTAACACATGTCCATCTCCCAAATTGTATGTCCCAGAACCTTAAGTAAAACTTTTTTTGCAGTTTCTGAGTTTGCAGTAATAACAATAAACAATAACAACAAAATGAAGCAGGGGAAATTTTGAATCTAGGTAAATTAATAGTATAACACGAATAGTATAACAGGAATTAATAGTATAACAGGTTATAGCATAAACCAAAATGGTATGACTTATTCATCTATAAATCAGCTTAACTTGGGCTGGGAAGGTGGCTCAGTGGTAGAGTGCTTGCCTTGCATGCTCGAGGCCCTGGGTTAAATTCCTCAGTACCACATAAGCAAAAAGAAAAAAGCCAGAAGTGGCGCTGTGGCTCAAGTGGTAGAGCGCTAGCCTTGAGCTGAAGAGCTGAGGGACAGTGCCCAGGCCCAAAGTTCAGACCCCACGACCGGACCCAAAAAAAAATCAGCTTAACTTATTCAAACAAGCTATCAGGACCCAATTACAGATGAGCACAGTTGCTGGATTTTCTATTCCACAGCCTCCCCTTTCCTCCCAGAGATAGGTATAAATGACTAAGGTATTGTCATAGCACAAACTTGGAAACTGAGGATGGATAAGAACTGTGGGGCTAATGATAGTCATGTTGTCCTGCTGAGTAAATCAAGATGAGTTAATCTTTCTAGTGTCCCTATGTGATCTCAGGTACTGCTCTTTGTATTGTCTTGATTCCAAGATGAAGAATGGGAAACACAAAAGATTAGCTTGTACACTACCATACAACTGTACCTGGGAATCTGCCTTCCATTACTGAACTCTTTAGCAACAGCATACAGTCTCTCCATGGCCACCAGACTCAACATTCTACCCATCGCTGGAGGTGTCTGTATGTATACATGCACACAAATGCTGGTATCACTGAGCACTGAGCCTTGTCTTCCCATCTAACCCTCACCTTACCTCTGTGAGCTCCAGCCTCTGAATGGTTGTAACTCACTGCAACCCATACGCTGTCATCCATGCAGTCCATGTTAATATCTCATAAGGCTACTACTCCAGCTCAGAAGGCACCCACATCCTCTATTCTGGATGCATTCCCATGCCAGAGTGCCATGATAAACAAAGGACTGCTACCCAGGACAAGATGGAGGCACACTAGAGACCTCCAGTATTCTCACAGCTCCAACTTGACTGGAAATTCCTCCATCACTACTCATTGGAGATCACCCCAGGTATGAACCCCACAGTGAGGAACCATCTCTCTCCTCACTCTGCAATTATTTTTGGCCATTTGTGTATTTGTGTGTGAGTGCGTGCATGTGAGTGCATATGTGTGTGTATGAGTGTGTGTGTGTGCATGGATGTATGTGATTGTGCATTTGTGTGTGCACATGCATGTGAGCAGGAGGTGTGGAGAAGGATAGAGGGGTAGTGACCGTGCCTCAACAGTGTGTGGTCTGTTCTTGCTAGATCTTTTTTTTTTTTTCAAATCAGCACACCTTTATAAAAGCTTTACGAAAACTGTAACCGCTTACATTCCAAATCTATTTGACTCTGTAATAGAAATATGCTGTGACAGAGTTTAAAAAATCTATAGAAGTTAAAGGAAGCCACAGCAAATACTTCAACCAGACAGACCACCAAAATAACAGAGTAACAGAATTCTACGGCACAGAAAGCATTCCAGAGACGTGACCTCCTCCTAGTTCTCATTTATTTCTGGAGTATTTCTTACGAGTTATATTTTTTAATATCTGCATTCTCTCTCTCCTCATCCAACAACAACATTCGTAGCTTTAGCAGTGATGGTGGTCTCTAAAGAGGCTTGGATTTCATTCTGCTTTGTAACTCACTACAATAATCATCAAGACCAAGTGAGAAAAGCACTCTTCATTAAAATACTCCCTTCTCTTCTCAGAATTCACCCTCAGTTCAAAAGCATTGTTTGATGTTAGTCCTTTGCATGTCTCCTTTAATTTCAGTAGCTAATGTCTAACAATCTTCCTTGGTTCCAAGAAAGCTGGGGAAACATTCAAGTGGAGAGGCTTTGGGCACCATATCTATTCTTAGAGTCTCTCATTTCTTTAGGTATGCTTATATCCCATGCTAGCCAGAGTTACATAATGGCTATAATTTTTATCTTGTAGTAGGAAATAGCCAAGATACATTATAGTCTTTTCCAGACTCTCCCATAAAGAATAATTTATTTATGTACATAGTTTAAACCATTTTTATCAATCTTTCTATTACAACAGTTCCAGCAAAAGAGATAAAGCAATCTGAGTACTGCAAGACACACCAACACTTTTCTAGAATACAAAGAGCACAAGTTAAGCAAGTAATATTCCTTCTATTAAGGGGATAAAATACCTGAAAACATAAAGGAGAGTCAAGGCAAAAGAAGAGTATTTATCAGTAAGCAGAGTTGTAGTAGGTTTTTTTTTTCGTATGTTAATAAAAACTGGGTGGTTAATTTTTACAAGTAATACCAACTTGCATTCCACAAAAAGATAATGCAAGTATTTTCATATCCAATTATAATATCCAATTGGATATTCCATTGTTTGATTCATTGAGATGCATACAATTCACCTGAAACTAAACCCCTATATCTGCCATGTGAGTAAGCTACCACAGGCAAAGTCTTTTAATATAATATTTCCTAAGGACTTCTTAGCACTGTCTATTAAGCTTTACAAGTAAAATAATCGTTAATCTTTAATGTTTGCTTGAAAGAGTAACAGTTCAGGCATTTTCTTGTCGTTTTCTATGCAGATGAAGTGGTTGGTCTGCACTGGGCTTAGTTTCTCAGAACTCAGAATTTCCCTGGACTTCTTTCTTTTCTGCTTGTCTGGTTTCCATGGAAATGCAGGCCTCTTGGAAAAAGAAAGCCATGATACACTCCAGGCACAAGCAACGTGTGTTATTTTGGGAGTCAACTGAGGAGTAAAATGTCCCAAAATGTCATTGTGAACAGGTCTTGGAAAGGGTTGGCAAGGAAGCAGAGGAGGGTAGAGACTATCTGCTCTTTGCAGGAAATACAAAATTTACCTTGGAAGTCACTAATCTAAACAGAAGCAGAGACATCTAGCATTTTGAATCTCATGAAGAACGTTTCAATTCATTGAATTGATCTTTCTCTTCCCACAGACCCCTGCTTTTGAAATCGAGTTTGAAATCTAATTTAAAGATGAAAGCATTGTGTTTTAAATGCTGCTCCTTATCCTGAGAAAGCCATTTCGCATGGCTTTGAATTAAATATTCCACTGTTAGTTTCCTAGCGGTTCCCACAATGTCTGCAAATAACTTCCGGAGCAGGGTAGGCTTTGGCTCTTGGTTTCAAAGGGTGCAGGCTGATAACAGGCTAGTTCCGATGTCCAAGGCCAGTGGTGAGGAAGTCGAGTATGTAGGAGGAAACTGCCTGCCTCTTGTGCTCAGAATGCCCCAGAGAATCAGGAAGAGCCCAGAGAGAATCAGACACGCCCAGTGGCCCATTTCTTCCAATGAAGCCCCACCTCCCACAGTCCCACCATTTCCCAGTAGTCCATTCAAACGTTGGAGCTATGTGTGGATTGAACCATTCAGGATACCAGAGACCTCAGGGGCTCATTGTCTGCGGAAACGTTCTTTACAGAGGTTTCTCAGTAGCGCTTTACTAACGTTTTAGGCATCTCTCAATCCAATCAAATACAAGTTTTAAGATGAACCAACCATGACATATGCCTGCAATCTCTATTAGGTAGGAGTTAGAGATGGGAGCATCGTGTTTCCATACCACCACCTCCAGCCCCACCTACACCCCCCAAAAACAGTGTTACTGAGACTGTAATCTCAAAAACTAAGTTGGGCCTGGTGGGGGCAGGTCTGTACCCCTAGTTGTGCAAAAGGTGAAGGTGTGAGCATCATGGTCCAAGGCCAGCCTCAGTACGACTTGTCAGATTCTACCTGAAAAGCTCAAAGGGCTGTGGTAGGACTCAAGGAGGTATGCATTTGCCTAGTAAACTAGGGCCTGACTTCAAACTTAATTACCTCCTTTTCTCTGCTTGGATGCATGCAAGTGTATGTATGTACGTATATATGGGTGCGTATATATGTGTGTATATATAAATAAATGTATCTCTGAGGATCACGGTTCAAAGCTAGCCCTGGCAGGAAATCTGTGAGACTCTTATCTCCAATAAACCACTAGAAAACTGGAAGTGGTGCTGTGGCTCAAGAGGTAGAGCACTTGTCTTGAGCTGAAGAGCTGAGAGACAAGGGCCCAGGCCCAGAGTTCAAACCCCACGACAAAAATACATGCATGCATACATACATACATACATACATACATACATGAATAAATACATCTATGTACATATACCATATACACCATCATAGATATTTTTACATCTTGTCAATAACACAACTTACTTAACCCTAAATAAAATATTAGGCTATTAAGAGATGCCTGGATACAAAATATCAATTATGAATTGTTTTTATTCTGTAGTTAATCACCTTTATTTACAAAACAGAATCCCAAAAATCTGGGCAAAACATTTTTAGAGAGATTTCTCTGCTCAATTTGTTTCTACTTTCTGATTTAGCTAAAAATCATTCATGATAAATAGCTAAATACATGGGGGCAGAGCAAGGGACTCCACTAAAGCTTTGTCAGGTGAGAGTTGTATCCTGAACGAATTTGGGAATGAAAACATGCAAGTGAGTCCACACAGAAAGATGAAAATTTACTTCCACACCAGCTGCTGTAAAAACTACACTTTGTATTTCCAGAGAAAAGAAAGGTAGTAATTGCAAATGAAACAGGGCATAAACAAAGTAGCTGGGACTCTTAAGAGAAAGGAAAAAAGAAAACTTCTATTATGAATTAGAGGTGAAAGTTCAGTGTAGCTTACATAGTAAAATGAGGCAGTAAAATTGTGACAAAGAACCAAAGATACTCCTTTACCATTTTAATGAGAGATAAAGGGAAATGGTAGCTAAGAAAAATGGTAGCTGCTGTCAGAATTATCAAAACTCAGGTGAGGTGTAATGAGTGATATACGTACTTCCTGAAGGCAAAGATGGTAAGATGTGCTTTTTTAGATTCGTTTTAAATAATGTAACCCATTCAATACATTATTTTGATCTCATAGGTTTGCATGCTTCTTTTTATTATGTGTTTAAGAGGTGCAAGGTATTTTGTCAAACATAATAGAAAATTACTCAAGCAGATGAACCTATCCATTCCATAAGATACCTTTGTATGTGGCATGAGGTATTTTGATTGTGTTAGTGTGTGTGACAGTATGTTTTTGTAAGCAAGCATTTGAGTGTGAAAGAGCATCTGAAATAGTCCATAGTTTCATAATGGGTTACAAGATATGCTTATGCACACATGTTTACATCTGGAAATAGAATCTATAAGTACTCACTTTTTCTTCTATTGATTTTAAATTTTCTCTTGAAAACCTACAGATAATCGTATCAGTTCCAACCAGGTAACAAATGGACACCATCTCCCGCTGTATTTGTGATGACTCACTATGTTATATACTGTTTATGTGTTATATATGGTTTATGTCATACACTGTTATAAACTGTTATATGTTGTTTTGTAATATATATGTAAGTATATAGATCTATATCAGTTTCTCTATGTCTACCTGTCTATATTATATCTTTACATAGCTGACATTAAATTGCCTATTTGGCTGAAAATGAAGAACACTTTTCAACTGGATTTTGAAAATTAAAAGATAGTGTCCTGTATTGCCATAGCACAAAGCATTCCAAAACTGGTACACTTTTGGTACAATAGCACTTCATGAATAAGTTGAATCGAGTGATACAGATGTTTGCAATGCTCCTATCAAATTCCATCAGTTAGGCAGAGCGAGGGAGTGAGAGCTTCTGAAATGAAGTTGATGCCATCTCCACAGACTTTTCCTGAGCTGTCATAGAAAAATGCAGGTGGGGGAAAGATGGAGGTGGCCATCCAGATTCATTGACTGCCGGGTTTGGACAGTCAGAACTGAAGGTCAGAAGCAAGGACTTCACCCTGGTCAACATCAGGATGTCGGTGGAGAGAACACTAGGCTTGGAGTGATCAGCTCTCTGTCTCTACCTGAGGGACCCAAGGAAGCAATGTATCTACACACGAAGGATGATCATCCTGAACATCTTTATCTCAATAGAAAATAAGAAAATCCCATGTGCCAAAAGGCCTAACCTGAATCTAAGTTCCTTCCTGACTATCATCCCATAATTTCTTTGAAACCTAGGAAATGAAAAACATACACACACTCCATACATTGAATTATAATATAGTTCTACAATATACATCTGTTCCAAAAAGGTATATTGCTTTGTTAAAAGATAAATTATTTTGGTTTTCTACAGTAATATGGGATGACATTTGCATAACACATTTGAGGGAAGACAAGATTTTTGAAATGATTGTTTTTTTTTTTCCCTCTATGTTAGAAGCTAGTGTCCATTTATATAGAAGTTAATATATTAATTAAAGAAGTTCTTAGATAAGATACCTATACTTTTCAGACTCCACAAAGAACTATAATGACTTAACGAGATAGTTAATATATTTATTAACACTTAGTATTTGTTCTTGAACAACAATTAATACCTGTTCTTGAACAATTCCCATCCAGGATGTTGGAGAATACAGAGCGAAGGATCAAGGGAGCTGGCTAGGAATATCATTCGACAAATGCACAAGTTGGCCATAAGATGGCAGCACCACCTCAAAGACATCATTGAACTTGCATGACTCTTTGTAATCTATATATGGTCATTTTGACTAACAGCAAAAGAACTCACTTCCTAAGCACTTGATGGAAACTTAGAGACAACTGTACAGTCTGAAGTAAATGTTAGGAAAGGAAAATTAACAAGTACTCTAAGGAACATAGCCTCCGAAAGGAATTTTTACAGAAGTCTAAAGAAGGTTCCTTTCCTTAACTAAAGCATGTCTAAAGGAAAGGTAAGCAGCAGTTAACTTTCACATAAAGCTACATCATGTAATGGCACACATGAGATCAAACATACTACACAGGGAAATGTCCAGGAAAATTTCTACGTTCCTACAGATGTACTCAGTCACTTTGACATCTATATGGCATTTAATTGATTCCATTTAAAAATAGTTAAATATCAAAGTATTTGAATAATTTCAAGTGCTGCTTTGATTTCTGATATTTTTTGTGGAAATAAAGCACATCTCTGAAAAATATGCAGAAATATTTTTGATTATTAAGATATTTTAATATATGTTCAACAGAAATTTAGGAGTCTGCTACATAAAGTGACAGTATTCAAAATTACAAATACTATTCTCAATAGCTAAGTTTGACATATATATTCTAACTCCAGAACACAAATTGGAAATTTTAGATAAAATAGATAAAGTACTGCATTACAGAAGATCATCACATTGTTTTTACATGTTCCAAATTTTTTAATGAAATTTGAGTAACACTTCCTGTAAGTTCACAATAACAGGTGCATGATATTTACATGAAGTATGATTAATAAAATTCTGAAATTTGGTTTGTTTCCCAAATTGAATGCACAAAGAAATTTCCTATTGAATTATGTCACATTCTCTTACATTATATTCTAATGTCATGCTACTATAACACAATACACATAAATCCATTCTAGTAGCACAAATCCTTGTACCATGTCATTATCAGAGAAGAGTAAACATTTCTGCCCTTCATCTATCTCTTTGGTAGATATTCCCCTCCTTCTACTGATGACTTTCATTTGCAGAACTGAGAGATGAAAAGAGACAAAGCACTCAAAGTAAAAAGAGGCTGAGAAGGGGAGTAAAGGAGCAAGGGGTAGTATCATCCAAATACCTTTCATTTGGCTGAACTTATATTTTGGTTTTCTAAGGAATTACTTTTTATTCTACCATGCTTCACTTAATACGTTTGTATGAACTTGCATACCACCCAAGGCATTTACTTCTAAGGCCATATGCTAAATCAAGCTTCAGGTATATGGGAAGACATGCATCCTTTGTTGCTCTGGCTCTGACTTACTCCACTTAACATAATTCTTTTCCAGGTTTTTTTAAAATTTCTTTACACACATGGGACATTATCATTCTTGAGTGGACCTAAGGAGGGAAGGGTAGATGAAGGAAGAGGAGAAGATGGGGAAGAAGCAGACAAGAATCCAATCTATATCCTACAAAATTAAAAAGAGGAAGGGAAGGGATGGGCAGAGGAGGGATGGTCAGAGCGTTGAAAGGGCCGACATTGAGCGAGATGCACTGGATTCATAAACCGCTTTGTTAAATGGCAACTCCTCTGTATAACTTCTGAAACATAATTTTAAAAAAGAAAAAAATAAATGCATGCATGCATATATGAAAAGTTCAAGATACAACCCTTTACTATGTACAACTTAGTATACACCACTTAGTATGTTCCTGGGGCTACCAGCGATGATCAGTCAAATCTCCCAGCAAAGCAGAGTAGTGCGCACACCAAACACGCTCTCTTTCCCACTAGAGGACTCTCCCTTCCTTCCAAACCAGTCTGTCTCCGTTCTTCCTGTCTTACTATGCTTGGAACGCTTGGGTAACCTCGACATCCGATGGAGACAGACTCTGGTAAGGTCCCTCTTCCTAGCTTGAGGCAGCTGGGTCCTCATGTGACAGAGGTGGGCGGGGACTCCTCTCTCCTCATTTCCTGGCATTCATGACTTCATGAGATGGTTACCTTCATAACCTCACCTGAATTTAATCACGGCTGAAAGGCCCCGACTGCACTGATCATCAGAGCGTAGATTACACATGGACCTTGGAAAACACGATTCACACAAAATCCATCCCATCTTACCACCCTTCCCCAGACAAATGGGATATAGTCTCTAGGTAGGCTGATCTCCTCTTCTCTTTTAGCCCATCGAGGCCTGTAACTATGTTCACCCCACTTCACGTCTCTTTCCCACTCTGCTGGCTTTCTATCTCTTGGATAGTCCCCAGGCCGCAGGCCTCATCACATTCCCTTCCCTGGCCCTGTACCAAGGCCCGGAGAAACAGACCAACATGAAAACCATCTCTTTGCTTATTTACCACCCACCCCCAAAAGGGCCTGAGGTCGTGGAGATGGTGTTATTATACATTGTAAAGGCCCAGAAGAACTGAAGATGGACTCCTTTCACCTTTTGCCCTACTAGTCAGCAGGATGAGAATTTGGCGATTCATTACCTTCTCAAAAAATGTATCTAGGAGAATGATGGTCATATCTCTGTTAAGTATTGTATCTTGTTTTTATTTTAAAAGAATAGAAAAGGAGTTATTATGACATATGCATGGTTGCTTTTATGATTTTTTCTTTGAACCTCGGTGTCTCACAGAAAGCCTAGGCTCAAATCGCCTTGGATAGGTCAAAAAGCTGTAACAGAAGGAACGGAAAACCTTCCCACAGCATGCTGACCTGATCACGAGGGAAGCAAACACTGATGCACCATCTCAGCCCTGTGCTCATACCCATAATTCACGTGTACCCCTACATGCACATGGAGGAGATGATGATCAGCAACCCAAGCAAGTGACCTATGAGCTACAATTTCTACTGGTACTATGTTGACTTTCCTACTGCCAGGACTGGTAAAAACACATATTTATTTGTGTGTTATGTTGATGTTTAGAATAGAAACGTAGATGACTCACAGCAAAGTTGAAATTGAGAACTAAGTGTCTGAAATAGCTTATATAATTTGGATGATCGTCATGCTCATTTGAGCATGTGCTTCCTTTAGTCACTTTCCCAGTCTTTCATTTCCTCTCTGCAGGTGTAATGTTGCTGCAAGCACACCAGGTGGCAAGCATGCGCTTGTCTGGTTCTCCTGTGTAAAGGATGAAGCAAATGACTAGAATGTGCTTATGTTGTTTGCTATGGTCTGTCCAACAAGTGCAAAGCTTAGACTCATGACAATAATTTGCCATGTGCATAAAGAATGAGATTCCCCCTCAGAAATCTTCCAATTCCATTGTGCCAGGCACAATGCAAATTGTTAGGTGCAGTCTTTTTGCTTTATAATGCATTCATTTGCTCTAGGATTTTAAGTCTGCTTTTAAAAATAATTTATTGATGATGTTTCTTGTAATGTCCTAAACTATACAATTCATCATATTTATTAATATCATGCTTAGTTAATATGTCAGGACAGTTTGTGACTGTAGTTGACAATCATCAACTAATTTATCTTCTGTTTTCCTTTTGACTCACATTTCAAGATCTTAATTTTCCCCTAAAGGACAGTTTATGAACATAGAATTTTAAAGATTATTCAACATCAGCATTGATTCCTGCTTTTTTAAATCAATAAAATGACATATACTGGTGTTTGTAAAACCTAACTTTGCTCTTCAATCAAGTTTTCAAAAGAAACCATTATTTCTTTTTAAAAAAATCATGTGATGATATAGATAATAAGAAATACATACGATTTCCTAAGTCACAAGTTCTTAAAAACTTTGTAGGTATGCACATTGAACAGTTCTAGATGGTCTTCATCATTTATTTGCACAGTGCATATGTGTATTGAATTGTACACATACGTGTGTGTGTGTGCGTGTGTGTGTGTGTGTCTGACAAGGTTAGTGTCATCTCTATTTTACAAGTAAAGTGGGAATGTAAAATGTGTCCAAGTCCATGAGATTCATTATCTACTGAATTGAAAGTGGCAAATGTTGACAGGGACATGTTAGAGAGAATACTAGGAAGTACTTATGAAAAGACAATAAAATATGTGACCCACTGGCCCTGGTAGCTTCTCTATAAAGAAAGAATGTATTCAAACTTCTGAGAGGGTTCCAGAAAAGACAGTTACAGTTTGAAAGACTGCTTCTTTGTTTACTAACCTGTAAGACATCAAAAACTTTTTTACTTAGTATCCTGGAATGACTGTTCAACAATTGCTCTAAGTTACCAGCAAAGATTATATTTTACCCCAAATTCCTGAGTTACTTAGAAATTCTACCCCCTTCTCTCCCCCACCCTCTCCCCTCCCACACACACAATCATGTCAGATTTTTCTTTTATTCCATTTAGTCAAAACTACACAATCACAGGGTACATTCCCAACAAGAAAGGTTAGAAATATGTATATGTATATGTATATGTATATGTATATATATATATATATACATATATATATATATATATATATCACCCAGAATTACCCTACATTGTCATTCGTATTACCAAGTACCAGAATGAATAGTAGACTGTTGAATGAAGGGTAGCTGGCTTTCACAGTGTTCTGTGAATTCATAGAAATTATTAAATTAAATCCACTCTGAGACTCTGAGTCCTGGATACTGTCATCTCTACAAGTAAAATGGGAATGTAAAATGGACCCAAGGTCATGGGATTCATTATATACAGACTCAGGATTCAATAAATCTGTGCTTTCTCTAGTTAAACCAATCTCTTTCCAAACAAGGTGTGCAAACTTATTGTGGTCTTTTCTCCTACAGATCATTGTATTTGCTAATTGCCATTGTTTCCATTTGAAAGTACAAGTGTAAACTGGGTTATAATTCTTTATGCTAGCAGAAAACAACCTCATTAAGCATGATATCAAATAAAACATTTTTAAAATTCTAATTAATTATCAATCTACAATACTTCAGGAAGAAGCCAGAAAACTAAAATAGCTTTGTAATTTAATTTTAAAAAAGGACTTCAAATAATTGCCCAATAAAATAAAATTATTATTTTATTCCGATGGTAATGCCACTTACATTACTCACATAAATATTTCTTCTCAATGACATTACCATTTGAATCAAAGTAATTATTCAACTAATTCCCAATCCTCATTCATTTCTCAAGTTTTTGTTTTAATTTTGTATAGAAAAATGCATCAAAGCTTCAGATCTTTCCAACCCAGAAACCATTCATGTTTTTGGTATGTAACGATATTTTTTAAAATTATAAATGCTACTTCCCTATTCTCTCTAGTAAATAGAAACAAATGATCTTTGGCACTACTATTTAATTGGATGTATACATGGTCTTCTTTTTTTGGAAATGTGATTTCTTCCTGAGAGGAAGCTGGCCCTGTGATTCTCCCATGAATGACTGAATGAGCCACACATGAACCAGCAGAAGAAAAGCTAATGGAATTGGTTAGACAATGACTCAGTGAACTTAGCTGTACTTGAGGGGAACTATTTGTCTTAGGTTAATCTACAAGGTAGGTTGAGACATTAAAAATAAATATCTGGACCAAATATATGTTCTATAAAATGTGAGAAAATAGGAGGAAACATTGATAACTTGAAGATCTGCATAAAATTCATTTCATCTCTGTGACTTTCAGTTGACTTCCATTTTTTAAGAAATTTTAAGTCAAAAATATGAAATTGTACTCATTTTTGGTATCTAAGAACTCTTCTAAAGATATGATAAGAAAGAAAGAAAGAAAGGAAGGAAGAAAGGAAGAAAGAAAGATAGAAAGCTATTCACCAAATAATGGAGCACTCAAATTTATTCAAGAAACACTACTTTCTCTCAAATCTCACATAGATCCAAAGACATTAATTGTTGGGGACTTTAACACACCACTATCACCCCTAGATAGATCAATTCTGCAAAAACTCAACAGAGAAACCGCAGATCTAAACAACTGCATAGATCAACTAGATTTAACAGACATCTACCGAATATTTCACCCAGCAGCATCAGAATACACTTTTTTCTCAGCAGCACATGGAACATTTTCCAAAATAGACCACATTTTAGGTCACAAAGCAAACTTGGCCAAATTCAGAAACATAGAAGTTATACCTTGCATTCTCTCAGACCACAGGGAATAAAATTAGAACTCAACACCAAAAGCCACCAAAGAAAGTCCTGTAACACATGAGGCTGAACAATACATGCTGAATCACCAGTGGGTCATGGAAGAGATTAGAAAGGAAATTCAAATGTTCATGCTATTCAACAAAAATGAACACACAAATTATCAGGTCCTCAGGGACACAGCTAAGGCAGTACTCAGAGGCAAGTTTATAGCTCTGAGTTCCTATATCAAAAAATTGGAGAGATCTGAAACCAACAATTTAATGAGACATCTGAATCTCCTTGAAAAAGAGCAGCAAGATAAACCCCAGTCCAGTAGATGGAAAGAAATAATTAAAATTAAAACAGAATTAAATGAATTAGAACCCCAAAAAACCATAGAAAGAACCAACAAAACAAAGAATTGGTTCTTCGAAAAAATTAACAAAATTGACAGACCCTTAGCAAATCTTATCAGAAAAAGACAAGAACACACCGAAATAAATAAACTCAGAAATGAGAATGGAAACATCACCACAGAAACAACCAAGATTCAGAACATTATAAGGGAATACTTCTCAAACCTTTGTGCTACTAAGTTTGAGAACTTGGCAGAAAT
The DNA here is from genome assembly GCF_019054845.1 of Dipodomys spectabilis. Taxonomy (NCBI): domain Eukaryota; kingdom Metazoa; phylum Chordata; class Mammalia; order Rodentia; family Heteromyidae; genus Dipodomys; species Dipodomys spectabilis. The sequence continues at coordinate 1,285,018 of NW_024870856.1, forward strand.
GGACCTTTTCCTAGCAAATATCGACATGCCAAAACTAAACCAAGATGAGTTAAACCATTTTAACAGGCCCATATCAAGCATTAAAATAGAAACAGCAATAAGAGACCTCCCATCTAAGAAAAGCCCAGGACTAGATGGTTTTACAGCAGAATTCTACAAGGCCTTCAAAGCAGAACTCACACCAATACTCCTCAAACTCTTCAATGAAATCAAAAGAGAAAGTTCACTACTGAACTCTTTCTATGAAGCCATCATAACCCTCATCCAAAAACCAGGAAGGGTCTCATCAAAGAAAGAGAACTATAGACCAATTTATTTAATGAGCATCGATGCAAAACTTCTCAACAAAATTTTGGCCCACCAACTTCAACAATTCATCTAAAAAATCATAACCACAATCATACAGGATTCATTTCAGAGATGCAAAGCTGGTTCAATATATGCAAATCAATTAATATAATTCATCACATCAACAAGATCAAGGATAAAAATCACATAGTTATCTCAATAGATGCAGAAAAAGCATTTGACAAGATCCAACACCCCTTTATGATGAAAGTTCTGGAAAAATTAGGAATCCAGGGAACATTCCTCAATACAATTAAGCCTGTATATGACAAACCTACAGCCAGCATTATACTTAATGGTGAAAAACTAAAGCCATTTCCTCTTAACTCAGGAACCAGACAAGGATGACCACTCTCTACACTTCTCTTCAATCTAGTATTAGAATGCCTAGCTCCAGCAATAAGACAAGATGCAAACATAAAGGGAATCCAAAAAGGGAAAGATGAAGTAAAACTCTCCCTCTTTGCAGATGACATTTATTTGAAGAATCCCACTCCCAAATTACTCAAGTTGATTAAAAATTTGGCAAAGTAGCAGGGTATAAAATTAACCCTCAAAAATCAATGGCTTTTCTGTATGCCAACAATAAGAAAAGTGTGGCTGAAATTAGGAAAGCAACTCCATTCGTAATAACCCCACAAAAAATAAAATACCTAGGAATTAACTTAACCAAAGAAGTAAAGGACCTCTATGATGAAAACTTTAAAAACCTGAAAAATGAAATAAAAACAAAACTTAGAAAGTGGGAAAACCTCCTATGCTCCTGGATTGGAAGGATCAACATTGTGAAAATTGCAATACTTCCCAAGGCTATCTGCAAATTCAATGTGATACCTATCAATAGTCCAACCTCATTCTTCAAGGAAATAGAAGAGGCAATCCAAAAATTCATATGGAACAATAGAAGACCCCGAATACCAAAAACGATCCTTAACAGAAACAACATTGCTGGAGGAATATCAATACCAGATTTCAAACTCTACTACAAAGCCATAGTAATCAAAATAGCTTGGTACTGGCACAAGACCAGACCTCAGAACCAATGGAATAGAATTGAAAGCCCAGAAATGAACCCACAGACCTATAGCCATCTAATCTTCAATAAGGAAGCTAAAAAATAGAATGGAAGAAAGACAGCCTCTCCAGTAAATAGTGCTGGCAAAACTGGTTAACTACTTGTAGAAAACTAAAGCTAGATCCTTAATATCACCCTGCACCAGAATCAACTTCAAATGGATCAAAAACCTCAGAGTTAAAACAGACACTCTGAAAACATTACAGGATGGAATAGGAGAAACCCTAAGTCTCCTTGGCACAAGCCAAAATTTTCTTTATAGAGACCCAGAAACACAGCAAATCGAAAAAAGGTTGGACAAATGGGATTGCATGAAATTGCAGAGCTTCTGCATGGCAAAGCACATAGTTAGCAAGATCAATAGAAAGCCCACAGATTGGGAGAAGATCTTCACTAGCCATACAATGGACAAAGGTCTCATATCTAAAATATACCTGGAACTCAAAAAATTAAATCCCCCAATGACAAATCCTCAAAGAAACAACAGCCCAATAAATAAGTGGGCTAAAGATTTAAAGAAAAACATCTCTGAAGAGGAAAGAAGGGTGTCCACTAGACACATGAAGAAATGCTCAACCTCTCTAGCCATAAAAGTAATACAAATCAAAACAACATTGAGATACCACCTCACCCCAGTTAGAATGGCTATAATCAAGAACTCTTAATAACAACAAATGTTGGAGGGGATGTGGACAGAAGGGAACCCTACTGCATTGTTGGTGGGAGTGTAAACTTGTTCAACCACTTTGGAAAGTAGTATGGAGGTTCCTCAAAAGACTCCACATAGAGCTCTTCTATGACCCAGCAATCCCACTTTTGGGCATTTACCGGAATGATCACAAACAAGACCATACTAAAGGTGCCAGCACAACTATGTTTATTGCAGCATTATTTACCATAGCTAAGCTATGGAAGCAACCCAGATGACTCTCAGTAGATGAATGGATCAAGAAAATGTGGTATATATACACAATGGAATTCTAGGCCTCCATCAGAAAGAATGAAATTGCCCCATTTGTTAGAAAATGGAAAGGCTTGGAAAAATTATATTAAGTGAAGTAAGCCAGGCCCAAAGAAACATAGGCCCCATGGTTTCCCTTATTTGCAATAACTAGTATATGTCTGAAACAAGCAGCAAAGGTCAGATTAGTTGATGTTAGGTGAAATGAACCCCAAGATAAGTATTCAAATGTTTTTTTTTTCTTTCTTGGTATTGTTTCTAACATATTTTTAAGATGATTTCTTTGTTGCTTTGTATGTCCCTCCACCACAGTATAACCTCTGCTTTCACTATATTTGATGTTGGTAAAATTTGTGGAGAGGAAGGGAAAAAACATATCGTTTAAATAGGGATACAGTTGGACCCATTGCAATAATTTGATGTACAATTTGTTATGTCGAAAAACGAACTTTACAACTTTGGTGGGGGGAGGGGGGTCGGTGATGGGGGATGGGGCTGGGGGAGGGAGATGGGAAGGGGTAGGAAGGGGAAACAAAGGAGGAGGCAACAATGCTTGATAAGAAGCATATTCATTATCTTTCCCATGTAATTATAACTCCTCTGTATGGAAAGAAAAGAAAGAAAGAAAGAAAGAAAGAAAGAAAGAAAGAAAGAAAGAAAGAAAGAAAGAAAGAAAGAAAGAAAGAAAGAAAGAAAGAAAGAAAGAAAGAAAGAAAGAAAGAAAGAAAGAAAGAAAGAAAGAAAGAAAGAAAGAATGAAGGAAGGAAGTGAAGGAGGGAAGGAAGAAAGAAAGAAAGATAGAAAGGAAGGAAGGAGGAAAGAAGGAAGGAAGGAAAGAGAGAAAGAAAGAAAGAGAGAGAGAGAGAGAAAGAAAGAAAGGGAGAAAGAAAGAAAGAGAGAGAGAAAGAAAGGTCAGAGAAGAGAAGGGCAAAATTCAAAAACTATCCTAAGTGACAACGTAAGATATTTTAGTGGAAGAAAAATAGAACTTACTTTACTGAACTTTCTATTCTGTTCTCATTTCCCTAGATGAACTATTAAATATTTAAAAACATAAAAGAAACTACTCTCTTAAGATTTTATTTTAACAAGAAAATATTAGTTCATTTTCCTGTAGATCACTGCTGTGTGTAAGGTATCAATACTGTTGAGAGGCAATATTGTAGTACCTCCTGTTTTCAATGCAATTCTCATCTTCTACAGAAGATGAAAAATAAGCAGGGTCAATGTTATCACTGGTGCTGCCTAGACATTTATAGGTCAGCAGGTTTTTCTTTTCTTCAACAAGAGAAATAAAATGTATTTTATGAGCTAGATAAACAAATTTCCCAATGAATCAGTCAAACTGATCAAATTAATGCTATCACTAGTTTATACCCAGAAGAGAATTCAGCTAGCATATAATATACTCATGTAGATACATATTCGTAGGAACAAATATTTTTTGTTTTTTTATATTTTATATTTATATTTTTTAAACTTTGTTTCATTGTTATTACAAAAGTGATATACAGAGGAATTACAGGTACATGTCAAGTAATGAGTACATTTCTTTTTGGACAATGCCACCCCTTACTTTGCTCTCTCCCCATTTTTCCCTCTTATCCCTACCCATAAGTAACATTTTTTAAATTTTATTTTATTTATAATAAAATTTTAAAAAAAGATATTTTTTATTTTAGAGAACCTAGAGGTGACGTTTAAAGATATACATTGCAATTAGTAGATAAATACTGACAATGTAAACTCACGCAAATTGAAGCTCAATAATGAACAAAATCTATAAAACTAGATTGCAAAATTAGATTATTTTAACATCACTCTGCCAGAAGTGAGCAGGACTGATGCCATAATCCTCCAATGTATGTTAGTTAATTTTTTGAGGTTGCACCAGATATCTGACAGAAACAGTTAAATAGGAGAAATGGTTTCATTGTGGCTCAAGATTTCAGACTTCAGCCCATAGTCACCTCACTGTAGTGTTATGAATGAACAGTGACGCAGACGGTCACAATGGCTGAGGAGTCTGCTCACCTCATGGCAGATAGGAAATACTGACGGGGGTCCCAGACAAGACAGACTCTTCAAAAGTAGACTTCTTCTAACTCCAGTGGCAAAGCTCCACAAACCAGGTCTCATTTTCTACTAATACATTCTATATGAACTCATCCATGGATGATTTAGTGCTCTCAGAATTCCATTCTCTCTCAATTTCCAAAATAGTTGGAGACTAGGCCTATATGAGCCATAGGAGAGACACATAATACTTAAACTGAAAGTTCTCAGATAGGTGATACCAAGTAGTATGACTTTTGATCACTCAAAACTGGGGCATGCAAATAGAGGGGTCAGTACTCACTGCTAAAAAATAAGTTTCATAATTTCTAAAGACACTTTAAGTGGTTTTAGGAAGAAGGAAAGAATTTTCACATGGGTTGATATGGAAAGCATAGATCAGGTATACTTTATATCTGACAGAGATGAGTATTTTGAGAGACAAATGAACTATGAAATGTTTATGTTATTCTGTAGTTCTTAGGGGAGACTAAATCTCAAATGTGTAGAAACGGTATCAGGCCCAATAGTAAAAAGGAACAGGAATTGAAATCATGGTTTCTGGATGGGGTGGTTGGTAGAAGATGGAAAAAAAACATATGCTAAATGAAGTTAATCACATTCAGAAAGACACAAGGCTTGCATGTTTTCTCTCCTAAATGGAAATTAGTTGTAAATTATGTACATGTAGCCATATACAGAATCACACCTATGTGTACACAAACATGATGTATTCAGGGGAGAATTCCAATGGCATAATTCTTTGAACAAGTAATTTACAGTTTGACAACATGAATACAAGGGAGCTGGAACACGAATGTATGTGGATGAGCTTAAAGGTAGGCAAAAACAGCCATACTATTTGATGTATATATGTGAAAATAGAACTGGCTAAACTGAAAGGACGGTTGGGTTTGGAAAGATGGGGAAGAATGATGGAAGAGGTGGTGTTGATCACTGTACTCACAAGCTGACATGTTGAATTGAGACCCATTTGAACAACCACTTATAGATAATAAAAATTAAATTAATTAAATTAAAAAACAGAATGATGGAACACATGAAACCTTACTTCTACCTAGTGGACAGATACATCCCATGTACAGGAAGCTACAGTGACTTTCACTATGAAATGGAAAGATTTTCTTCCCCAAATTGATACCCAAGTCGCGATGAAATGACTTATCCGGAAAACTCAGATATATGCAAAAGGTACTGGAGAAATGTCAAAGCTCCTCATATACTATGGCTGTCTGATGAAATGCTAGGACAATGTACTAATCACAATAGAGATGCCATGATATTACTAATGGCTCAGTGACCTTGTCACGCAGGTTCTCAGCTCAGGTTGACTGAAACAGGATTTGGGCAGGTCAAAGTAAGGCAAAGCACAATAAGAATGAAAGCCGTGTTCACTCACAAATTTTCTATCTACAGACTCATTAGCAGTATCAGCACCAGAACCAGCATCAGCCTGTCCTATCATCGCGCTCCACTAGAGAAAAGTGACAGGTGGTTATATACAGCCTCAAGGTTGCCTGAGGCCGCGCATGCGTCATGACTCACAGTTCCATGATTTTGCCCAACCAGCTGAATCACAGTCCTTGGAAAGTGCAGGCCCAGAGCCTTCCAGAATTTACTCTACAGAGTAAACAAACAAACAAAACCCCTTATAAACACAATCCATTTTTTGGTAATTTTTGAAAGGTTACTCTTTTGTCCCCCTTTCTAAAGGCATGTTTGGTAAGAAAGGAGCATTGTAGAAGTACCATGTGTCGGATTTGTTTTGGGAATGAATCCTTTCACTACTAAGGGCCAGGAGTCCATGAATAAGAACAGAATGTGATTATCTTTATATCATATTGATTTTATTTTTATTGGATATTAATATCTGATAAATTAAATGTCAGAAGGCTTTATCACATGTAAGTTTTAGTGCAAAAGATTTTATTTTGTGTAAAGTATATACATGGATTGAAATGATTTCTGTAATTTTTGATACAGTACGTTTGATCCTATAAAATTTAGTTTACTTTGTGTACTTTTTACTCTCTGTGAGTAGCTCTACCCTGCTAAGCTGCCGATCTTGGCCTGTATTTCGTCAAGGATGGTTACATGACAAAATTGTCTACTTCACTGCTTATCAAATTTTCTATCAATTGTCTTTATAAACTAATTTAAAATAGATATATTTTTTATGGGACAAACAAAAGTCTAATTTTTATTTCCTCACTACCTATAACGTGATGATATTTTACATACTAACCCTGTCTCTGTTGAATCATTGCTAACTTTTTGTCTATATGACTTTCTGTTACAGCAGCAAGCAATTTCATGTGCTTTGTCTCTTCTCTACTAATCTCATAGTTTATTCCTGTTCTCATAATTTTGTGGCTATTTAAGCAGTTGATATTGTCAAATAACCATTGAAAAATGGACACCAAAGACAATTCATATCACAATTATAAATTTCTTTATCTAAGAACAAGCTATTTTCTCTTCATTTCCTTATCTACTTAAGATATGCTCAAGTATTACTAATAGGTAGTATTGGTTATACTCATATCTTGCTAGATTTTTTTTATTGGACCTAGTATGTTAATGACGATTATCTCTGGAATATTTTAGTTTAGTATCAGAATAATAAAATTGATTCTGTAATCATCTTTCATTTACCACTCTTACATCTTAGTGCTTTCTCATTCTGTTTGTTTGGTGGTTAACATCTTCTGTGTTGTACTTTTTAAACAAGTTTACAAGCATATGAGAAAATTAGAAACTGTCAGTTATTTTACTCATTTTTTCTACCATATAACTTCTATTTCTTACCATTTTGCAATAGCAATCACTTCTAATGAATACTAAATCACAGGGGCATCGCTGAACATTGTTTAATCATTGATCACAATTTTATTTGTGGCTGTGTATTTCTATGTGTGTTTTTGTATAGGTGAATGAGAAAGACTCCAGAGAAACAAATTATTATCAAACATTTTCTATTCCCGTTTCCTTTACTGTTTTTCTCCTCTTATTTAAATTATATTTGTTTTCACTAATATATATGATTGTGAACATTGTGCACCTGTACCTACTGTATCATAATGTTTGGATGAAGGAATCATTATATAACATTTAAATTGGATTAAATGTTCACATCTCGTTAAAAACCTATTCCATTATAGTGAAAATGGCTAAAATCCCTTCTCAACTTATTTTCTAGTGCACTGTTGTTCTTCATGGTTACCTACTGTGCAGCAGTACAACAGAACTTAGTGCTCCTAAGGTGGCTTCATCACCATCAGGGCCTGTGGTGGACGTGCGTATTCCCTGAGCACCATTGCCTCTCCTACATTTTTCAGATGGCTCTGAGAATCATAGACATATCTTAATTTACCATAGTACAGGACAGAAACTTAAGCAAAGTAGACAGCCATGGTTTGGAAGTGTAATTGAACTCCTAATGTTTCACACACAGCAAATACCTTTTGGGGAATGGATTTGAATACACAGCTTGTATAAATTAGATGTGAATAACATTTCAAAGATTAAAGGATCTTCCACGATTGCCATGCAACCCAGAAAAAAATAATAAAACCCTCTGTTTTAATACTACAATGGTCTTAAGGTTACATTTTGAAATTAGAGATACGCATGCTTTCTACATTCTTTTTAAACATTTCAAGTTGCCACAGGCTACCAGGAATCACCTCATAGCAAGCTATTCATACACATAACGTTTTTCAAAAGATTAGAAGAGGCCACTGAAGTATGTGTTTTTATATTGCACCCATAGGATTATTGTAGTCAAATAAAGTATAATTACACCGACTGAAAACTGATGCCTAGCTGGAACTCAGCTGGGAATTTACAATAGGATCACAGTGAGTCTTGGAGTGGGTTTCCTTTGCTTAATTCCATGGCAATCATTTTAGAAACCAGACCAGAGCTTAATTCAAGGATTTTACACAATCATAACTCAATGAGTTTTTTCAACATGCCCAGGTGTTCTTTCACGCCACCTAAACTATTAATGACACTACTTTAATGAGCCACCTTTCAAACTAGCTTAACTCTAGCCAATGGCAATAAATCCCTATTTAGGAGGCTGGGTGTATAAGGTAAGGAAACAAGAATGCTCAGAGGGTCATTCGATGCATCTCAAATGCTGCCCACAAATATAGCTCCTATGACATTTGTTTTGCTGGTTGAAATGGTATAGTATTTATTAACTCAAACAGAAACAACTCTTTCAAGAGGCACCAGAGAGGGAAAATGAAATGGGAGGCAGGTCAAAATATAAAGAAAAAATTAAGTCCCAGTATTATTTTAAAGTTAAGTAACTCTGTTGAAAAACAAATCCATTACTATGGTAACCCATGCTTTAACCCTTTCTGTGTATAAACACCTTGAGAGACAGCCTAGTAGTCATGGCTCAGCAGGACCAAGAGAGTGTTGTAAAGATGTGAAGATGTGACATTTTAATCCTATTTAACTGTGTCTACCGTATCCTTCCATCTGAGCACTCACATTCACCATAGGTGGTCCAGAGTTGCAAGGAAGGAAAGGGGGAATAGGAGGTACAGTTAGTTTGGATTTAGTGGAAGGTAGTTATAGGAGTGACTCTCACTGTGAGTATGTGCAATTTACTGTTCATCTTTTAAGAGTGCCATATGCTTCCAAAAACAAGTGTATGCTCTAATTTGCACAGCAACGTGAAGATACTGGCACAGTAGTTGCAATATGAAATGCCCTCACACAGATCTGGGAAGACACTGCATGGCTTGGGATGGGTAGAAGCAAAAGTCCACTGAGGAAAATTCCTCTCATGATCAGTGATTCCTTCCCAACAAAACCTCACAGGTTGTTCCTAGAAATAGTGAATAAAATAAAGTGTGGAAAAGAATGTGCCAGATGCTGAAGGAAAATGTTTTTGCTCTTGTTTTTGGTTTTTTAATTGGGAAACTTATAAATTGGAATTAATTGGAATTCATCCAGGAACTGCAAAACTTTCAAAATCCATGAACAATCACATTCATGAAACACATCTTAATAATTACCTGTCCTTTCAAGTAGAAAAACTGGAATTTTGGCACAGGGAAATTTTCCAATTCAAGAAGAGTGAAAAAATTACATTCACTTATGCTGACTGTCACAGGGAAACATTTCAAAGGAGTGTTGGGGTAGATAAAGTTTGACAGGAAAGTTTTGGATATCAGGATATGATCACGAAGGCTATTGTATTACTTTTTCTGGATTTGAGGATGTCTGTCAACTTTGAAATATAATTTTTATTGCTTTTCTCATTGTGAGTTTGTATCAAATCTTACCTAAGTGAGTGATTGTCCTTCTTCCTGTTAGAGAGAACCCTGAAGTTGTAAAAGGGTCAGTCTTCCACAAATCCAGAGTTTAGTCATGATTATATATCAAATTATGTTTATATTATATAATATAATAATATATTATATCAAAATATATCAAATTAAAACTTCACACAGCAAAGTAAACAGTCAACCAAATCAAAAGAAAACCTACAGAATGAAAGAAATTCTTTGCCAGTTACTCAACAAATATATAATGTGTTCCAAAAATTAATACAAAAAAATCCTATGAAGAAAGAAGGCAGGGAAAGTGTGGCTGAAATTAGGAAAGCAACTCCATTTGTAGTAGCCCCACAAAAAGTACAATACCTAGGAATTAACTTAACCAAAGAAATGAAGGACCTCTATAATGAAAACTTTAAAAACTTGAAAAAGAAAATCAAAACAGAACTTAGAAAGTGGCAAAAACTCCCATGCTCCTGGATTGGAAAGATCAACATCATGAAAATGGCAATACTTCCCAAGGCTATCTACAAATTCAATGCGATACCTATCAAAATTCCAACCTCATTCTTCAAGGAAATAGAAGAGGCAATCCAATAATTCATATGGAACAAGAAAAGACACCAAAGAGCAAAAATGATCCTCAACAGAAAGAACACTGCTGGAGGAATATAAATACCAAATTTCAAATTCTACTATAATCAAAACAGCTTGGAACTGGCACAAGAACAGACCTCAGGACCAATGGAATAGAATTGAAAACCCAGAAATGAACCTACAGACCTATAGCCATCTAATCTTCGATAAGGGAGCTAAAACAATAGAATGGAAGAAAGACAGCCTCTCCAGTAAATGGTGCTGGCAAAATTGGTTAACTACTTGTAGAAAACTAAAGCTAGATCCTTATATATCACCCTGCACCAGAATCAACTCCAAATGGATCAAAGACCTTGAAGTCAAAGCAGACACTCTGAAAACATTACAGAATGGAATAAAAGAAACCCTAGGTCTCCTTGGCACAGGCCGAAATTTTCTTAATAGAGACCCAGAAACACAACAAATCAAAGAAAGGTTGGACAAAAGGGATTGCATGAAGTTGCAGAGCTTCTGCATGGCAAAGGACATAGCTAGCAAGATCAATAGAAAGCCCACAGATTGGGAGAAGATCTTCACTAGCCATACAACGGACAAGGGTCTCATATCTAAAATATACCTGGAACTCAAAAAATTAAATCCCCCAACAACAAATCCTCAAAGAAACAACTGCCTAATAAATAAATGGGCTAAAGACTTAAAGAGAAACTTCTCTGAAAAGGAAAGAAGGAAGACCAATAGACATAGGAAGAAATGCTCAACCTCCTTAGCCATAAAAGAAATGCAAATCAAAAAAACATTGAGATACCACCTCACTCCTGTTAGAATGGCTAAAATCAAGAACTCTAACAACAACAGATGCTGAAGGGGATGTGGACAGAAGGGAACCTTACTGCATTGTTGGTGGGAGTGTAAACTTGTTCAACCACTTTGGAAAGTAGTATGGAGGTTCCTCAAAAGACTCCACATAGAGCTTCCCTATGACCCAGCAATCTCACTTTTGGGCATTTACCCAAATGATCACAAACAAGACCACACTAAAGCTACCAGCACAGCTACGTTTATTGCAGCATTATTTACTATAGCTAAGCTATGGAACCAAACCAGATGCCTCTCAGTAGATGAATGGATCAAGAAAATGTGGTATATATACACAATGGAATTCTAGGCCTCCATCAGAAAGAATGACATTGCCCCATTTGTTAGGAAATGGAAAGGCTTGGAAAAATTATATTAAGTGAAATAAGCCAGGCCCAAAGAAACATAGGTCCCATGGTTTCCCTTATTTGCAATATCTAGTATTTGTCTGAGTCAAGCAGAAAAGGTCAGATAAAGTGATGTTAGGGAAATGAACCCTAAGATATGTATTCAATTTTTTTCTTTCATGTGATTGTTTCTAACACATTTATAAGATTATTTCTTTGTTGCTTTGTATATCCCTCCCCCACAGTATAATCACTGCTTTCACTGTATTTGATGTCGGTATAATTTGTGGAGAGGAAGGGGCAAAACAAATCATTTAAATAGGGATACAGGTGGACCCATTGCAACAATGAGATGTACAAGTCTTTATGATGAAAATGAACTTTACAACTTTGGTGGAGGGGGGGAGGATGGGAAGGGATGGGAAGGGGAAACAAAGGAGGGGGCTACAATGCTTGATAAGAAATGTACTCATTATCTTGTCTATGTAATTGTAACCCCTCTGTACAGTATTTTCACAATAAAAAAACATGTATTTAAAAAAAAGAAGGAAGGAAGGAAGGAAGGAGAGAGAAAGACAAAAGAGAGAAAGGAAGGAAGGAAGGAAAGAAAGAAAGAAAGAAAGAAAGAAAGAAAGAAAGAAAGAAAGAAAGAAAGAAAGAAAGAAAGAAAGAAAGAAAGAGAGAGAGAGAGAGAGAGAGAGAGAGAGAAAGAAAGAAAGAAAGAAAGAAAGAAAGAAAGAAAGAAAGAAAGAAAGAAAGAAAGAAAGAAAGAAAGAAAGAAAGAGAATTAAAGCAGGCAATAAATTGAGAAGTTTTCAAATGAAGCACAAATATCTAACAGTGAATAAACATATAAGTCATAAAAGAAATGCAAATCAAAACATTACTGAGATCCCATTTCATCCCCCTCAGATTTGCTATAATCAAGAAAACAAATAATAATGAGAAGGATGTGGGAAAATATAATACCCCATCTCTTATTGCCACTATCATAAGGACTAAGTTTCAACATGAATTCTTGTCTGGACCCGATATAGATGTCATAGGAGCCAGGAACCTGTATATCTAGGTGATATATAAGGTAACCTCAAGAAAACCAGAGAGAATTTAATACATTATAATATATGTTGAAGGTGTAGGATAATAAATATAGCTGAAGTTATAAGAGAAGAAAAATTGAATGAAAATCTACAGGAAATACAAAAACATACAGTTGAATATGTATGCATTATTATTGTAAAATATTATATAGGCATTAATAAATGCTCAGGCAAAATTCACAAAATAAAGAACCTGTAACGGGTCAAAAAAAATCCAGTATGACAAATTGATGCATTGGGTCCACATTCATTGGTCAAAATAACTTTAGAAGTCATGGATTTAGAAAAGTAATAATAAGCCAGATGCTTAGGAATGTCAAACATATTTTTCTAAAATTTCCTGATTTAATGCTTAGCCAAATATAAAAATTATACATTATCTAGAACAGAATTTAATATTCATTATTTGTTCACACCTCTGGATTACAAAAAAAAAGAATGATCAGTAAGTACACAACAATACATTAAAAGGTGAAAACCCCACCTTAATTTATCAAAAGATGGAACATTTCCTCTGCAAACCAATATATCAGTTGGATTTTTTTAAGCATAGGAGAAAAATTGAATGAAGTTAAAAAATTAACATCTTGAATGAAAAGCAAATCATAACAACACATACAAATAATACAAATATTAAAAGCATATTGTATTGTAGATTAATATTGAAAATAGAGATGAAATGGCTGAGAATGAACATACAAATTTTTAAATTTGGAATGTGAACACACGTACATACAGACACACAAAGTGCAATGAGCAGGTAAGCTACAGCCCTCGGCCAGGTAGGTGACCTAAATTTAATCAAACATGGAATGCATGGGCCTTTCTCATGGAAAAATGTAGTTAACATGAATCCTTTGATGAATTAATAGTTCATCATTTTTATTGCTTAATATAATTTCATCCTATGGATGTACTGTTTATCCACTCATGAAGGGTAGCATCTGAGTCATACAGTTTTCAAAGATTTGAAGAACATTGTTGGTGTTGTTTTAAATACACTTAAAAAAGAAAATAAATTTGGTAAATAGTAGAAATCACATGTTCAATGAACTGCTTCTCTGAGGCTAAATTAACAATGAGGGGAAGGCGGGGGGATCAAATCCAGGAGACCTAGACCAGGTTAATAGATTTGTCCCCTCAAAACTGGTGTTAACAATTCTAGAAGTATTATTTGTTTATATTAGGATTAAACAATTAGGTAAGCAGTGCAGCTGCATTCTTGGTCCAGTTCTTTTGGATGTAGAGGTACGTTTTCAGTTCACATGAGAAAATATCAAGTTTGTCAAGTCACATGACAGGTGTATGTGTAACTTTATGATAAATTGCAGTATTGTCTTCCACAATACATATACTATTTTGCATCTCCAGGAAAAGTGACTGCTATTCGTACCATCATCCACACTGTCAGTATTTTTAGATAAGTTTCCTATTGCATGTGCAACACTGCAGTACCTCGGTGGTTGAATTCTTATTTACCCTCAGCAAGAAGTGGCCTACAGTGATTGAGACATCGGTGTGCTTCATTTTCTTCAGTCATCATTGAGAAAGTTTCTCTCTTCATCAATTGGGTTGTTTTCTGTTTGTTGGTTTCTGGACCCAAAACTTATGGAAAGTTTGTTGATATATATCAGTTAAAATCGGTTACTTTTTCAATGTTATGCTGTAGAGAATTCTGTCATCAGAAAGTTGGTTTGAAAATTCTGCATGTGCCTGCTCCTCTCAATCTCCTAACCATGCCTTTCATGAACCAAAGGTTTTGATGTTGATACCTATCTGTATCCATGTTGTTTTTAGTTAAAGGTATGTAATGAGTAAACTCTCAGATCTGTTGGTTGCTAGTAACTAATGTCTGCAATCCTAGCCACCTTGGAATTTGAGACCTGGAAAATCTCAGTTCAAAACCAGCCTAGGCAAAAAAAAGTTTATGATACTCTATCACTAATTTACTAGCAAAAAGCAGGGCTAGAATTGTGGCTCAATGGGTAAAACACCAGCCATGAGCAACAAAACTGAGCTAGCGTGGGGCCTTGCCTTGGATCCCCAGTGTCCATGCATATACAACACACAAATGCTATCAGGTCTAAATTTCTGACTTTTATATTTCAAAGAAATCCCAACTTTATTTATTTATTTATCTTTAAATGGGTGGCAACGAACTTGCTTGTGGAAAGGTGGATGGGAAGATATGTGTTCTGATGGAAATCCACGTGGTGCAGGACGCAGTTAATGCTTACGCAGCCACAGAGTGGGCAGTTAGTGAGTTGGATTTAAAAGCAGAGAATACGCCTTCTGTCTCATCCCAAAGAATATGCCAGTATCCACTTACCAACAATGGCACTAGTGAAATGGGCTGTGACTTTTTTCTTTTTATTTTTTTGGTCAGCTGTGGGGCTTGAACTCTGGGCCTGGGTGCTCAGCTCTTCAGTTCAGCTAGAGCTCTACCACTTGAGCTACAGCTCCACTTCTGGTTTTCTGGTGGTTACTTGGAGATCAGAGCCTCACAGACTTTCCTGCCTATGCTGGCTTAGAATCGTGATCCTCAGATCTCAGCCTCCTGAGAAGCTAGGATTACAGGCATGAGCCACCCGTGCCCAGTTGGGCCATGGTTTTTTAAGACAGACACAGAGAAAGTGGTTCATGCAACCCTCCAGGTTCTCCGTGCTTCGCCTGATGAAGCCTCTCCCTGCTCCCACAGCAGCCACTTCCACTGCCACAGAGATAGCAGAGCGAGGCAGTCAATTTTTATCAATGTGGCATTTTCTTAATTTTTTTTCCTAAGGATTTTAGCACAAACCAAGCCTTGGCCTTTGCAATGTGTTATCCAAAAAAAATCCAATAGATGGCATAAACACCCTTGCTTTGCAGGTATCGTTGTCACTAGCAACCAGTAGAACAATGCTCTTAACTGCTCAGATAGGAGGAGCTGGGTGGAGAGAGTATTCTCAGGACTGCTGGAAAAGCTGTAATAGCACCAGCAATTAGGTCTTTGCTCTTGTAAGGGGAAATGTCAGTCTTGATCTGTATTTACTCCCATCCAAGTGTTCAAAGAAATGGCATTATGACTGATGGACCTCTATGTCAGTGTGCATTTAAATAAAATTGATTATTGTAAACATAAAATTTAAGCACATAGAATTGGGAATATGGTATATTCCCACTAGAATCATGGGAATTAATTCTTAAAAGCTTTCTATTAAGCATTAACCAAATAATATGACTTGGGTAATATATTCTTGTTTAGCTCAAAGATATATTCAAACCCTTATTGTTGCTTACATAAGAAATTAAAAATCAGATCACTCTTACTCAGCCAGCACCCTTCTTCATACGGCTCCATTCACCTCCTGCTGTCCAATTAACACTAGCCTTCTTCGATATGTCTCGAATTCTCTATCAACCCACATTATCTTTATGAGAAATATTTACACTGAGTTAAGAGCAAAGGAACAAGTCTTTGGAGGAAAGTTTATTTGCAAGCAGACATGAGGGGTGAAGAGAGAAAGAGAGAGAGAGATTATTGAATCACTTCTGTACCCATTAGTATGTTCAGATAAAAGAAATTTCAATCAGAAAGTTAGTTTTCTATTGGCTGGTCCACTATTCCCTCCAATCTTTAAGCAACTTTCCTTGTAATTAGAGTTAGGTTCTGATCAGCCAGCATGGTCTCTAACTATGCCTCGACTGCAATTAAAGGCTGGCAGGGTGGGAGGAGGGCTGAAGAAAGCTGTATAGAGATGATTCTCACTCTCTAAGGTGAAGGAAAAACATTTAAACCATCTGTGGCAAGGATGTGGCTTATGCTCTGTCAGGATTTTCTTGAACTAAACAGTATTACTTCTGTGACAGTAGTCTGGACCCACTCAGCAGCACGTGGTCTACTAGCACGTAAACACATCAGCGAATGGATGAAAAGGAAGCCAGGAAGTTGGCTGCCCACAGATGACAACCTGTTACATTCAGGTCTCAAGCTCAGTAACTCCACTTCAATCGGACTTTGACTGTGCCACGCTTCCTACTTTGCCTGCCATCAGACCCTTACCACCCATGCTGCCTCTCAGACTCAGAGAACATGTTCTGTTTCAGAAGTCTTGGGTTTACCATCTCAACATCCTAAATCATCTCCAGATGGAAGGAAAATCCTTCCGGAGGAGAAATACTGCCTTTCTGCTTATCATCATCTCCCCAGTGCTCAAAACACTTTAGATATACTTAAGAAATAGAAAATGCATGTAAATATTATGATAAGTATGCTGACCTTGGCTGATTTCTTTTGTAATGGTATGGAAGAGGTTAATTAGGAAGAATGTTCTTCTCTTGGGAGATGGCTCTGCCTTGGGATGAAGATTATTGTGAAGTTTAACAAACAGCAAAGAACATTAAGTGCATACAGAGAAGATTCAGAGCAGTGCTTGACTGTAGATGTGCTATCCATTATGACAGAGGGGTGGCTGGGCCACAGCCAACTGTACAAGACTATCAGACCCCCACCAACAAAGCTGTGCACTTCAGTACCATGGGGACTTGCTACACAAGGTGAAAGACCTTTCTTTTGCATTTGTTTCTGCTTTTGTCGCATACTAGCTATGCCATATTAGGAAAATTATGTTCTCTGCCACATTTCCTAGCATCATCTGTACTACAGCAATGCAAGTTTTATTGGAAATAACACAAAAATGAGGTCACTGAAAGATTTTCTAAGACATATTACCCTAAGAGTCACTTTTCAGAAGAATCTGTTCATCAGCTACAGACCTATCTACAGACCTGTATATCTGCCTATCTGCCTATCTGCCCATCTACCATTTATCTATCTATCTATCTATCTATCTATCTATCTATCTAACTTTGCCCTAGAAGTAGTTTAGCAAAGTCAGCAGTTTTTGTGTCGGTCTCCACACTGCTGTAAGGATGTTTGCCATGTTTACCTTCTTGCTTTCAGAATGCCAACTATTTCTGAGATCATTACCTCTTTTATATTCAGTACAATGTTACTAGATTTATTTGATAAATAATCCATAAAGAACGATTTAGTAGTTAAAAGACAGCCCTCAATTGGTCACAAGACTTGAGCTCTAGGCTAGTTTCTATTCATGAGCTTATAGTAGGAACACAGAGACTGCTTTTGCTAAAATATAATCAATCACTGGCTCTTTCACTGAGCCTTTAAATTACAGAAAAACGGGAGAAAAGCTTGACATTCCTGTATTCCATTTTGTATCTGCCCCCTTTTCTCTGAGTCTCTGTCTCCTGTAATCTCTTTGGAATCCTTGAATGAGACTTGACCAAAACATTGTTATCAGGAGATCTGAAGTTAATTGTTCTCAAGAAAGGGAAAGGCTGAGCCTCACAGGACAGGCCTGATCTCCACATACAGGTACAGCAGGTACAGAGGGAAAATCATCTTAGAGGAACCAGACTGCTCCCATCGGGTGATGACTTTGATAATAGCTTTTTGGGAATCTCAGGCAGAATCAGAAGGATAAAGATCAACCAAATCCCACTTTGGGCATAACTAGGTATAGATATTATCTCACCTTCTGATTCAGTTTCTTATCTATTTAATCATAAAGTTTATGTGTGTATCCTGAAGATAGACTGAGAAGACTACTTTGTCTTTTCCTGCAATACACCCATGTAATGTAATAAATCTCCTTTATCTGCCCTTCACCATTAGTTTTCTATTTATTTGATATAGTGTATTGAGTGGCTTGATGTGGCTTGTAGAAAAATCACCGTGGGCCAAGAACTTCGGTTTACAAGTTGAGTTACTTGAACAATTACTTAACCTTCCTGCTCTTCAATATTTTCAAAAATGAGAAGGCTTTAAGGATGTCTAAGTTCCCTATCAGCTCTAGTTCTTACTTAAGAGACATGAGAAAAAAGGAAAGAAAAGGCAAAGTCCTCTGGAGGTGAAAGTGATGAAAATTATTTCAAGATAAATGTTGTTTATAAGGAGCAAATGAGATGGAAACAAAATCTGTGAATACTGGAAACTGGCTCCAATATCTTCCCCAGGTAAATGCCTTCCATAGAGGCACAATTATGAGGTAAGGACACACTCTATAAAAAAATCATCATTTCAGTAGACATTCTGAAAAAAAGCCCTCATCAACACAACAACAAAATAACACTTCACAAAAGTCACAAAGGCACATCAAAGCAACGGACAGGCACCCTCTTTACTGGTCTTCTATAAAGCCGAGGAGGTGACATGAATCTCTCAGTCGTTTTGTGAAGAAGCATTTCTTCCAAAGGGCTTCTTTGAATGCATTGCCACACTTTTTATTTAGTTTCACTTTTAGAAAATGTGCTTAATGGGGGCAATTCCACGTTTTCATTTTCATCATTTCCTTAGCCTTGTGCTCCTGGGACCAGCATTTAACGATGCCATTCTTAGGAGGAGAAGAATGTGATGTGAGCATTCAGCAATCTTTCTGCAGTATATGGCTAATGCACCATGAGTCACTAATGGACTCAGGGAAGACACCAAGGAATATATGCTTTTCATTTGCCTGGATGAGTTAGGATGGAGGAAAAGAAGAAGTATCATATATATATATATATATATATATATATATATATATATGATACTTATATATAAAGGATATAGTATGTATCCTTTAAGGTTATTAATATAATAAAAAAGTAGAAGTCTGGAGATGTTGGCAGAGTTTCAAGATTTTTGTTTTCCTGAGAAACACCAAGAGAGAATATCTGAATATGCAAACATGGTTATTATTTTTCAAGAAACAAGACATTATGTTCTTGGATATGAGATTAACATTAGAAAGAGTATCTCTCAACAAAGTATGAAGTATTTTCCATCAAGAGCAGGACACCATGGTTGAAAAGGAGATTTAATGATCTGATTAACAGAACTTGGTCCTGACTCTCAGTTGCTAGAAAAAGATGAATGAAGGTAAATTATAAAAACAGATACCATATGCATTCTGAATATTAGTCTGGAATTGGACCAACATTATTTTTTCCTATTTCTGTTAAATCATGTCAGCAGCACAGCTCATATGCAGTTCTCATTTATATAAAAAGCAGAGTTTTGGCCATATTAAGTAGTGGATTATACATTGCCCTGATTGGAGTCTATGCACAACTATCACTGACTTTTGTTTTACCTTGCTCATTTCACTCTCAATATGCTACTTTTAAATTCATCAAAGTATTAAATAAGAAATTTTATGCTGATTTTTGGAAATACCGTGATACTGCAAATTGCACAATTAGTTGGAGAGTTCACAAACTTATTGGCTAAGAGACAGTTGTTTTTTATATTATCCTGGGTTTAATCAATTGTTTTAGTAATACATTTAAAGATTAATTACCTTATCATAAAATGCCTTAGCAAAATCAAACTAAATAAATTTTCAAATATTAAGGTATATAAATGACCTTTGAAGTTTAAGTCATTTTTACTTTTGATGAAATTTTATATCAAATAGTGAAATCATGAGGTTTGATCTATTTTGTTGTGTAGTATACTGTGACAACTGCAGAAATTCTTCATGGTTCTATTTCTTTTTTAAAAAAATTTTATTTTAAAGATGATGTACAGAGGGGTTACAGTTACATAAGTCAGGTAACAAGTATATTTTCTTTTGAACAGTGTTACCTGCTCCCTCATTCTCTCCCCTCCTGACTTGCCTCCCTCCCTCAAGTTGTGCAATTCATTTCCAACATAGTGTCTAGTGGGTTTCACTGCTGAATTAGTTCACCCTTTGCTCCACTATTTCTGTGCTTCCCCTTTCCCTCTGCAAATCAGATACATTTATATACAAGACAAAGGGTACAGAAATCAAAAACAGCAACAGAAGGGAATAAACAAAAAAGTGAAGTAAAATAAAAAACAAACAGTACAGTAAAAAACCTCTTGCTTCCATTTCTCGGAGTTCATTTCGATAAGCATCGTTTTATGTAATTATATACACATAGTTATTGAGTCTGTGTGATCCTCTCTTAAGAATATCCTCCTTTGTTCTCACTATTTGAATGGTTAGACTGCAGTTTAATTAATCATGTCCAAGTGTAATTATTTGTCTTTTACTACCCATTTAGTTAACTTGCACATTCTAATGATTACAAATGAGGGAAGCCATGCAGCTTATATTTCTTTGGGTCTGGCTCACTTTGCTTAGTATAGCTTTTTTTCCCCCAAAGCTTCCCATTTCCCTACAAATGGGGCAATGTCATACTTTCTCATGGAAGAACAGAATTCCATTGTGTATCTGTACACTATATTTTCTTGGTCCATTCCTCAACTGAGCAGCATCTGGGTTGAATATCTTGCCAATGAACATGGTTGTACTGATAGCTTTAGTGTATCTTGCCAATGGACATGATTGTGCTGATAGCTTTATGGTAGCCTGGTTTGTAGTCAATTGCATACATGTCAAGGAGTGAGATTGCTGGGCCATAGGGAAGCTCTACATTTAGTCTCTTAAGGAACCTCTATACTGCTTTCCAGAGTTGTTAAACAAGTTTACATTCCCACCAACAGTGTAGTAGTGCTCACTTTGTGCCACATCCTGGCCAGCATCTGTTACTGATAGTTTTTTTTTTTTTGATAATGGCCATTCTAACTGGGGTGAGATGGAATCTCAATGCTGTCTTGATATGCATTTCATTTATAGTCAGAGATGTTGAACATCTCCTCATGTCTCTATTGGCCATTTTTATTTCTTCAAAGAAGTCTCACTTTACGTCTTTAGCCCATTTACTATTTGGTTTGTTGTTTCTTTGGGGATTTGTTTTTGGGAGGTTTAATTTTTAACTCTGGTTATATTTTAGATATGAGGCTCTTGTCTGACGCATAGTAAAGATCTTCTCCCATTTTGTGGGCTTTCTATGTATTTTGCTAGCTATGTCCTTTGCCGTGTAGAATCTCTTCTGTTTGATGCAATCCCATTTATCTAGTTTTTCTTTGATTTACTGTGTTTCTGGATCTTTACGTAGGACCTTTCCATCTGTGCCAATGAGCATTAGTGTTTCTCCTATCCCTTCCTGTAATATTTTCAGAGTATCTGGTCTTATATTGAGGTCTTTGATCCATTTGGAATTGATTCTGATGCAGAGTGATAAATAAGGATCTAACTTCTATTTTCTACATGTATAAAGCCAATCCTGCCAGTACCATTTGTTGAAGAGGCTGTCTTCCTTCCAGCCTGTGTTTTTGGCTCCCTTATCAAATATTAGATGGCTATAGGTCTGTGAGTTCGTTTCTAGGTCTTCTATTCTATTCCATTATTTCTTAGGCCTATTCTTGTGTCAGTAGCAAGCTGTTTTTATTACTATAGCTTTGTAATAGAATTTGAAGCTTATTGTGATATTTATCTAGCCTTCATAGGTCCATTTCTGTTCAGATATTAGCATTTCCATTTCTGTACTTGCAGTATGCCAACAGAACCATCTTCAGGTTGATGTAATTTCTAAAGGCTAAAATAGGGGATTACAAGCAACAATTAGAAGATTTCTTCCAAAACCATATTGTTTTTTCAAAACCATGTGCCTTAGAGCTGTTGACTTGTTCAGAAGAAAATGTAGTGGCTTATGATGCTTTATCTTCAATTGCTTACAACAAATTGTCCTGGATCATAATTAAGCATTATTAAATTTAAATGTGTCACAGATGGATGTTTTTCTCACTTTCCAGAAAAACAATCGAATATCCATAACAGAAGGAGAGGGAATCCTATAGGACCACTGTGAGAGTGGGAGAAGGCAGGATCAGACAGGGAAAGGGTAAGTTACGTTGATGGACAGAGTGCTTTCAGGGACAATAGTCCAGGTGGGTGCTATAGAGCAGGGAAAGCCATGGCCACTGTGATGGACAGGCTCCAAGGAACATCCAGAGTGTGAGAGAGCAGGAATTGGGGAAGGAGATAAAGCAGCATCTGCTCCAGTGCCACTCTGAATCTAAGCATAGGCAACAGAGGGATTTCCTCTGGCAACTCTAGACAATCCAGCCCAATGCTCCAGACACTGAACATCTGTCTGGGAGAAGCCCGTCCTCTCAGAAGACATCATGTAAACAATTTCCATCTGGAAGTACAAATTAGAAATTTTCCCTAGACCTCTTTGTTGCTTTTTCTCAATTCTTTTTTGTTCTACAATTAATATTCTACATACATTGCAACTTCTGGGCCTTATGTCATAGGTTTTTATGTGTGAGTTCTTTGTGAATTTGCTTGCATTGTTTACCTTTGTTTCATTTTTATTGGCTTCTAAGAAATTAACCAATCCATCTTTATGGTAATTAATCTTCCTAATATATCTGTTCTTCAGTTGATATAGAAGTTATTTTTACTAATTTACAAAGGATTTTTTTACTTCAACTGTTTTGTAAGTCACCTCTCAATTTATAAGATATATAGGTTTCTCTCTCTCCATCTATCTATTGATAGGCAGACAGACAGATAGATAGATAGATAGATAGATAGATAGATAGATAGATAGATAGATAGATAGATAGATACAGAATTTTTTTTCTAGAATAAGGGACAAATCTAGAGTTTGGCTTGTTTCTTTTTATTCTTATTTTTATTAACACCAATTAGTTGTATATGGGTTTTCATTTGGAAATGCTAAATTTCTCTGAGTAGCACCTTTTGTACTTGATATTTTATTACTTATTCGTCTTTAAAGAATGCTTGAGTACAGCCTACCACTGGTGTCTCACAGCTGTTGTCTTAGCTACTCAGGGGCTGAGACCTGAAGATGGCAGTTTGATACCAACCCAAGCCAGAAAGTCCATGAGACTCTTAGCTCCAATGAACCACCAAAAAGACAGAAGTGGAGGTATGACTCAACTGGTAGAGCATCAGTAAAATGCCAGCCAAGAGTGAAAGGCACTGAGTCAAGGCCCCAAACCAGTACAAAAAGGAAAAGGAAAGAAAAGAAAAAGAAACAGCTTTGATGATCAGTCACTATCTACATTTAGGCAATGGGCTGGGTTTCCTCATTTGTTGTGGTGTTCAGTTCATTCACCGACTTGCATATGCAGACATGCCTTGGGGAAGACACGGATGCCTGGCCTCTGAGATCAACACCAGAGTGCAGTTCTCAACTCTTCTCACCAGCTTATGAAAAGGCACTTGTATTGAGGTTTGCCTTGTCTGTTTCATACATGATTCATATTATTACCATTCCTTTTTTTTCTTCCTATCTAGGGTATATCTTCCTCATTCATTTCCCACAATTGCTACCCATAGAGTTTTCTAGTAGTTCTGGTTGATTATATTATACTTTTCTATTACATCTATTTGGACTTTGGCAGTGAATAAATAAAAGACATGCTTACCAGCTTCCCAGAACCTGAACTCCAAAACCCATTTCTAAAATTCATGTTCAATTGCATCTTGAGAAAATAATCAAATTAACAATGTGAAAAAACATATTCTATTAATAAATTGGCGTTATAATAACCATAATCTTCATATTACCTGACAAATTCTATTACATGGAGATAATTACAGTGGGAGATGGTAGATAAATCAAAGGTGAATTAAAAGGTGAATTTAAAACTTTACTGAGAAAAGCAAAGTTATTAGAGCATGCTATTGTGAGTCAACACTACAAGACCCCAAAGAAAGTATAAGTAAAAACTGTATCATGTTATTGCCTGTCATTCAAAATAAAGTTTAACAATGAGACTTTTTCTTCTAAAATTGCACACATATAAATTCTCAGTTTTGAGACAAAACTTTGATTTTACAATTAGTGGTAAATTACAGAATTTTATAATACAGAAGAGATGAATTAATTTCTTTAATCTTTTCCTATGTATTTATTTTCATTTATTTGTTCTCTTCTTTATTTTCTGAGACATAGAGCTCCCTGCCACTACTGACCTATGAGTAGCGTTTACTCTAAAAGTTAACAGAAACTGCTCAATGTCTACTATTTACTTTGGTAAAATATAAATATTCTTTTTAACCAAGATTTATGAAATATATTTTCATGTTTCTGTATTGTTTAGACTCTCTGCTAACTTCTTTAGACCTTGCACACAATTTCTACTCTAATTTGCTGAGAGGATGCATTGCATTTACAACACCTAAGATAGCTTTTATTTTCAGCCTTCCTTGTGCGGTCTCTTCTCCAGTGAATCACCCAAAAGACAGAAGTGGAAGTATGGCTCAAGTGGTAAAGCATCAGTAAAATGCCAGGCAAGAGTGAAAAGTACTGAGTCAAGGCCCCAAACTTTCTTTTCTGCCATACTGGCAATTAAAATAACATTTTTAGCACTTATAATTTGCAAAAGATTTTGCTAGTAGTACTACTGTCTCATTGTCAAGCTTCTTTGTCATCAGAATAAGAGGAACTTCCAGAGGAAGCATTACAATGTCTAGCAGTCTGAGAGATGCCACCCTAAACCCTGGGATTACCACCCTTGTCACACTTCACTCTCCTTCCCACTGAGACATTTCTCAGGTTGTGACTTCCTGGTAACCTTCACAAGGCCAATCTTTACAAGCTACTGCTCGATGCACACGAAGGTGTTTTCTTGGTTCCACATCAAAAGTAAAGCACAGCATCTTTAAAAAAAATTCTTACTTGACTCACCACTAACACACCACAAACTCTTTTGCTCGCAGACTAGCCTCATAAAGTAATTGTCTGATAATAATTTCATTTTGCACATTTGGCCTTATGGAACGTGCTAGCGATTGTGGGTAATTGGTTGCTCCATCTAAATGGCCTTCAAGGAGACCCACATGCCTCTAGGATTTAACTAGCAGTTGTATTCCCTAGGGGATTCTCACCAAGCACAGTTACATTAGGGAGACAGCCATATCTTTCCCAATCAGAAAGGGGAACAAGAGGTTAACTTTGCTCTGTGTGTGAGTTCCTAACAAATAGCATTTTAAATTCCAAGCATTCATCAGTGCATCCTGAGCAGTTAAATCATTCAGTTTCTGCCAATGTATTTGGAGCTGTGAAAATTGAATTAAAGTCTCCGTACTTAAAGTATCTTAGTGTGTCTCTTGCATTTCCATTTCCATTTTCTATTTCATTCTCTTATTTTTTTTTGGCAGCACATAGGAAATGTATATGGTAATGAGATTAAAAGGGGGGAAAAGATCCTATAATTGCTATAATGTCCAAAATTATAAATGTCAAGTGATCAGCCAGGGAAGGTATTCAATATATAAAATCTGCAAAATAAATCGACATGAAATATTCATATTTTAGCTCCTCTAAGTCCAAGGATGAACAAATAGGATGGTGAAAGCATGTTAAAATAAGCTTACATATCCATGCTGGAAATGTTGTCTGTTGAAGAGATATTTGGGGGAAACACAGAGGTGGAGATTTGACAGAAGTTTCCAGATTTTCCTAGGAATAAAGAAGCACATGTGTGCTACAAAATGGAAAGGATTCTATTAGAAACAATCTCCAGTTCTATCTGCAGATCTCTCTATCTTCCTTCCTGTTTAGTTTTTCATATTGAAGCATGAAGAAAGTTTCATGTAGAATCTTTTCTTCATTTTATTAATGAAGTGTAAACAATTTTCATCAGTATTACAAGTGGATTTCATTCTACTGGATGGAAATGATTTTTTTTTGTTTCATTTTTTGTTTTTTGTTTTTTAGTTTTCAACTGTGAACATTTATACCCAAGGAGGAGATTTCTCTTTGTCCCAAATATCTGCTTAGAAGCATGGGCCTGTTACTTAACACATTTCCTGAACCATGCATGGCAGTTATCAGCACCTCCTGGAGATGGTAGAGGGACTATCTGGATAGAGCATGAAACTTTGAGGAGATGGAGGTGGTAATAGTTTATTCTATATGCAATATTGTTGGTTTTTCTTAAAGGACCCTCACCTATAAAGTATTATCAATCCAACCCCAAATATGTGATCACTTGACAGTTCCAGCTCCCTCTGTCATTTGCATTCTACAGGCAGCTCTGGGCTCTAATGTTGTCAATTTGTGCTAATAACTTTTAGGATGAGTATGGCTAAAAACTTTTCTTTTTTTGTATATGTTTTTATTGTAAAAAATACTGTACAGAGGGGTTAGAGTTACATGAGTAAGGTAATGAGTACATTTCCTACCAAGCCTTGTTACTTCCTCCTTTGTTTTTCCCCTTCCATTCTTATTGCTACTGGAGTCCTCATCCATAACTCCATAACACCTGACTTTGGTCTAAGTACTATGGACCAAGAGAAAATGACATCCCATACAAAGAATGGAAAGATATATTTACTTACACTTTTGGTCAAAAATATGGAGAGAGAAATTCTTAATCTATATCTGTCTTGCTGCTACTAGTTTTAAAACTTAGAGAAAAAAATAAATTAAAAGTCAAGAAATACATATATGTAAATTTTAGTCTTTTTCTGGAAGTACTTCTTTTTGCTAGCATCAGGACTCACTCCAAGAGTGGAATTTCCTGTGGTAATCCTAATTTTCAGCAGTAGGCCCCCACCTCCATTTATCCTAGGAGATAACTATAAAATCACTACAATTTTCTTGTCCTTTCTCCAGTCTTCAGGTATTTGGGGTGCTATGCTGTGTATAGGCACTTAGATTATGTCCCCTATATAGCAAATTTCAACGTTAAAATAATTATTTGCATAGCATTATGACAAAATATCTAATAATATCTTTGAGTGAGAGGCAGTTCAATGAATGAATGGTGAATGGATACTTTACAATGGTAAAAACTAATTGTCTACCTTAACATTATGATACACAGCATATATATCTATTTCCTCAAAGTTCTTATATGGGTTGAAATGTTGAAGCCACCACACAAAGCCAGTTTCTACAAACTACCTGTCTCCCAAATTCTACCCTTTTACCTCTTCAGTCCACATTTTAAATTTGCCTAATACAAAGTTATTTACAAGTTCCCCTGATTAATAAAAAGACAAAATAACAAAATGCTGAAACAAGGATTCAAGTTGACCCATTGTAACAAGAAGATGTAGAAGACACTATGTTGAAAACAAACTTTACAACTTCCCAAGGAGGGGAAGGAAGGGATGGTGGGGGAAAAACAAAGGAGGAGGTAACATTGCTCAATAAGAAATGTGCTCACTACCTTATTCTGTAACTGTAACCCCTCTGTACAGTATCTTTACAATAAAAAGTATTTTAAAAAAGAAAAAAGGAAACATACTCCAACAATTTCAATTAGACTGAGTTTACACCAGTAACTTACACATTTTGATTATTTTATACTCATCTAAAAAAAAAAAAACTTTCTTGGGGCTGGGAAGGTAGTTCAGTGGTAGAGCACTTGCCTTGCATGAATGAAGCCCTGAGTTTGATTCCTCAGCACCACATAGCAGAAAAAAAAAAAGCTGGAAGTGGGGCTGTGGCTGAAGTGGTAGAGCTCTAGCCTGTAGTTGAAAAGCTGAGGGACAGCACCCAAGCTCCTGAGTTCAGGCCCCACGACCAGACCCAAAAAACAAACAAACAAAAAAACCCTTTTTTATTATCTGCTTTAATATTTGCTCATACACGTGATCTGACAACTATTAAGGAAGGAAAGTACCTTTCACCTTATATTCTTAGAGAAATAAGAATATAACAGTTCTATGCTTTAAATATAATGAAGTATACAAATATATAAGCAAGTAATATTAACTCTATTTGAAATAGTTTTTTTTAATCAATGCGCCTATGCAACAAAGTGTAAAGCTGTTCTGACTATCCACATCCCGTCCAGCATCTGTTGTTATTAGAGTTCTAGATTATAGCCATTCTAACTGGGGTGAGGTGGTATCTCAGTGTTGTTTTGATTTGCATTTCTTTCATGGCTAAGGAGCTTGACATAAATGCTGATTATATAACCCACATACCAATAGATTACTCTTAAATAGAGAAACCAAAATATTTTAAATTGAAGGAAGTCTGACCCTTCATCATCTCAAAGCTTCATTGCTTGAAGCTTATTCCTTCCAAGCTATTGGGCTATAGCACAGAAAAATTTATTTTAAATTTAGTCCTTTTCCAAGGACTAATCAATCCTCTTTCTCAAAATTCCTGGAAGATTGTATATCTCTTAATAATATGTCAAAGTATTCTTATATAATGCAATCTGTCAGTCAGTCATATTTAATATAACAATTTTTGTTAGCTTTACACTGGTTTTAAGAAACAAGAGCATGTAAACTCCTACTTTACAAATATTTTCATAATATTAATGCACTCCAATTGGCTCAGATTTTTACTTTTGTTATATGAATTTATAAGCATTTATCACATCTAATATTTAATTTTTTAAATGTTGTTTTCAACTTACCCATGAAATTCAAGATATCAGAAATGCTTTAGTAAGATTATTGAGGCAATATAAGACAAAGAAGATTGCTAATGTAAATTTACCAGGTCAATAAACAGGCAATTATTTCCGAATTACTCTATGACCATCTAAAACTAGCTTAGGCCACTTAATTGCAGAGCCAAAATTTAACATTCCTAAGCCTTGTAAGTCTTGAATCAAATCTTGAAAACTAGTTAACGAAGAAACTCAGTTTTCTGCCGACTTTATTTTAGTCCTAGTCAGTTAATTCTTATGCTGTCCTCATTCCCTCTTAACTGGTAATCACAACAGGTAATCTTAGCAAGAACAATAAAAATAGAAAAAGGAAGAACCCAATCCCCCAGTCAAACAAGCAAAAATCAGGTAAACATAATTATTGACGTCACCAGAATTAAAAATCTAAGTTTATCAGGAAAAAAGAAAGAAGAAAGCAAAGATAAAACCAATTAGGAGTTCAATAAAGCTACAAGTTGTCACAAATAACTCTAGAGAAGTCCAGAAGAGAATTGGAGCTTAGCATTTCCATGCAAAACACAAAAGTTTCAAATGCTCTCCTGATTATGAAGGGTTAAAGTTTTGAGGCAGTGACCACTTGTTGCTTGTTTAAACTAAACCTAAGATCAGCAAATTCTGTCTAGCAGAGCAACACGTGGTGGTAATCCAAACACCTGGTTGGTTGTGTGCCTTTATAGCCCTGCAAATCTTTAGCTCAGGGCTCTCCTCCTAGGCTCCGCTGTGTCGGAGTGTAGTACGAGGCCCGAGCTGCAGCCCATTTAAATAAAACCTTAAAACAGCTGTAGAGTCTGGCTCTTGGTGGTCTTCTTGGTGGGGGTCCTGCGACCTGGGCACAACATACTAGTGGGGGCTCGTCCAGGATTTTTAGAGTGGTACTCACTCAAGTCTTCATGTAGCACCTCATTGAAGATTGTAGGTGAGTTCTTAAATCCTTGAGGCAGCCTGGTCCAGGTCAATTTACCGCTTATCCCTATTTCGGGATCACGCCAAGTGAATGCAAAGTAGCTTTGGCTCTGTGTGGCTAAGGGTTGGCTAAAAAAGGCATCTTTCAGATCCAATACAGTATACCACACATGTCTCAGTGGCAGAGAGCTCAACAGGGTAAATGGGTTAGGAACTGTTGGGTGAATGTCCAGTACTCTCTTGTTGACCTCTCTCAAGTCTTACACTGGTCTATAATCAATTGAGTTTGGGATTTTGACAGGCAATAGCAGGGTGTTCCAGGCTGACTGGGTAGGCTTTAAGACTCCTAGATCTAGCAATATTGTAATATGGGGGGGTGATCCCCTTCTTTGCTTCTAGTGACATAGTGTACCGGCGAACTTTTACTGGGTTGGCCCCAGCTTTGAGTTCCACAAAAATTGAAGGCAGGTGTTTTGCCAGTCCCATTCCTCCAGTTTCTGCCCATGCTTGAGGAAATACCTGTAGCCACTCATCTTCTGGAGGCTCAAGCTTAAAATGTTGGCATAACCTATATTCTTCTTCTAACTTACTGGTTAGCAACATACGAACGGGCTTTCCCCTGGAGTCTATCACAAAAGCCCCACTATTTGTGAACTGTATCTGAGCTTGCATTTTTGTTAAGAGATCACGCCCAAGCAATGGATAAAGGCAGTCAGGGATCACTAAAAATGAGTGGGTTACCTGGCCCACTCCCAAATCCACTGTACTTCAGATAGTCCATTATATTAGTGGGGGCTTGCCCGGGATCTCCCCAAAGACCCGCAAGACCTCAGACTCCAAAGGTAAAACAGCATTGTCTTTGTTAATTTGTCTTGTCCTGTCATTGTATGTTTTACTTTCATTTTCCTTTGTGAGGATGGCCGCTCCAATTCATATTGTAAAGGGTTGTCGAAGTGGATGTGCTTGCACAACAACCCTGGAGGAACCAGGAGCCATCCCAGATCCTCTTGTGAGGGTGGTTCCTTGGAACACCACCGAGTGAATTATGAGGTGGGGGTCGGTTCGGTGTTTGTCCGAAACTGACCAAGAGGGCCTCCCCACTGTGGGTCTGCTCCTTCTGCTGTGGGGCGTGGGTGTGGAACCCCACCATGACAGGAGTCAGCAGACCAATTCAGGATATCTCCATTTCAAAAGCTTTTTTTCGTAACTGTCAGGCCTGCACGTGTTTTGTTTGTACTTACTGTTTTTTGGACTGTATGACTGATGGGACTGAAAACCATGGGCACCACTCCATCTAGCCCCCTAGACTTACAAAAAGAAACTGAGAAAGAGGAAAAGAAAAGGTACCCCCAGTTTTTCAGGGAGATAACTTGGAAGAAGAAATGTTCCTTCCCCATAATCCCCAGCCCAGATTCCTTTTGCAGAACCTGAGAATGATCAAGAGGAGGAGGGAGCTATAGCACCCTTGGCACCTGCCCTCAAAGTTTCTGAGGGGCCAGTCACTCAACTACGCTGTGGGATCAACCCCCCCTTCTAATGAAGCTGTTTTTCCCTTATGCGCTGTAGGTCCTGTGGATGGTCAACAGCAATTCCAATATTGGCCATTTTCTACCAGTGATCTATACAATTGGCGCAGCAATTGTATACAAAATGCCCCCTTTTCTGAGAAACCCAGGATTTAATTCGTTTGCTTGAAACTATTCTCTTTACTCATCAGCCCACTTGGGATGATTGTAGTCAGCTTTTACAGGTCCTTTTTACCACCGAAGAGAGAGACCGTATCCGAGAGGCGGCCCTGAAACATATCCCTGGCCGCACAGGAGCACCTATCACGGATCCTGCCCTGATCGCTGCCTATTTTCCTGAGATCCTACCAACATGGGACCACAATATGGTTGAAGGTAGGGAGCGATTTCTCATCTACCACCAGGCTCTGTTGACAGGTCTCAAGGTGGTGGCTCGTGGACC
The DNA here is from genome assembly GCF_019054845.1 of Dipodomys spectabilis. Classification (NCBI taxonomy): domain Eukaryota; kingdom Metazoa; phylum Chordata; class Mammalia; order Rodentia; family Heteromyidae; genus Dipodomys; species Dipodomys spectabilis. Next base: position 1,316,860 of record NW_024870856.1, read on the forward strand.
TACTAATATGGCCAAAGTTTATGTTATACAGGGAGGAGGTGAAAGTCTGCAGCATATCTCAAGTGGCTCATGGAAGCTTTCAGTCAATATACCCCACATGATCTTGAGACCCAGGAGTCGGCTCAGATGATTATGATTGCCTATATAGATCAAGCTGCACCAGACATAAAGCAAAAATTGCAGGCTCTAGACAGACTTGGTAAAAAGTCTATTAGGGATCTAGTAGACACAGTGGAAAAGGTTTACAATAAGGGAGAGACAGAGGAGCAAAGGCAGGAAAGGAAGGACACGGAACGTGAAATTGAGCGTGAAAAGAGAGACCGGGCCAGGGAAAAGAGGCCAGACTTGTTGGACTCACCACTATCGCATGCCGAGCATACCTGGTTCACAGACGGCAGCAGTTTCATTCGCGATGGAAAAAGGTACACAGGCACAACAGTCACCATGGACACTGAGATAGTGAGGGCAGAAGTACTCCCCCAGGGAAAGTCTGCACAAAGAGCAGAACTACTGGCACTAACAAAAGCCCTACAAATGGGAAAAGGGAAGAGACTAAACATTTACATGGACAGTTGGTATGCTTTTGTCACTGTGCATGTCCATGGAGCCATTTACCAAGAGAGGGGGCTGCTGACAGCTGAGGGAAAGACTGTTAAAAACAAACAAGAAATTTTAAGCCTCATCCGGGCCTTATGGGAAGAAGCAAATATTGCCATTATGCACTGCCCTGGCCATCAAAAAGGAACCGGTTCAATAACCAAAGGAAATAACTTGGCCGATCAGGCAGCTAAGGAGGTGGCCCTCCAGCCCAGAGCCGAAGTACTGACTCTAGTAGACCCAGGGCCACAAGCTTTGCCTCCTGAGCCTCAGTACTCCTAAGAAGATTTGGAGTGGATAAAGAAAATTCCCATGGCCTATAAATCCCCAGACAGAGAAGGAAACAAAGACTGGTGGAAAACTAGTGAGGGGAAACTTATCTTGCCACAAAGATTGGGCAAGGGGATTCTTAAGAGAATCCATAGGGCCTCTCACATGGAATCCCAAAGAATGCAGGACTTGCTCCAACACTCAGAAGTAAAAATTAGGAAAGGAAATCAACTCATTGAGGACATTGTTAAAAATTGTAAAGCCTGTCAGCTCACCAATGCCCCCAATCTACCGGTTACAAAGAAGCTCGCCTCCATGGAGATAGGCCAGGTGTGTATTGGGAAGTAGATTTCACAGAAATTAAAACTGGAAAATTTGGATATAAATATTTGCTAGTTTTTGTAGACACCTTTTCAGGATGGGTTGAAGCCTACCCAACAAAGCAGGAGACTGCGAACGTCGTGGCTAAGAAGATCCTGGAAGAAATCCTACCCAGGTATGGCTTCCCATCCATCATCGGGTCGGACAATGGACCGGCCTTCATCTCAAAAGTAAGTCAGGGAATAGCCACGGCACTGGGGATGGATTGGAAATTGCACTGTGCTTATAGACCCCAGAGTTCAGGGCAGATAGAAAGAATGAATCAGACTCTAAAAGAGACCTTAACGAAATTGGCCTTGGAGACTGGCACAGACTGGGTATTGCTCCTTTCTTTTGCTTTGTTTAGAGTAAGATGGACACACTCCACCAATTATCCCTAGCCTTCAGACTGAATTGCTTGCTGATTTGAGTGATACTGAATTTCTGTGTAAGCTTGACTATTTACAGCTGGTGCATAAGAGCGTGTGGCCCCAGCTTAAAGCATTATATGATTCTACTTCTATTCCTACCCCTCATTTGTTTAAACCAGGGACTGGGTGTTTGTTCGAAAGCACAACTTGAGATCACTGGAACCACAGTGGAAAGGACCTTACATGGTGCTACTGGCTACACCTACTGCCCTTAAGGTGGACCACATTGCTGCTTAGATCCACTGCTCCCATACTAGACCGGCTGATCCCTTTGCCCTGGACAACCGTGAGGAAACCTGGGAAGTCTCCAAGCATCCTACCCAACCATTCCGTATATGCCTCAAGAAAACAAAAATGGACTGATTGTTACTGGTATTGTTGTTTATAGCTAAGATCAGAAAGGAACTAGAAGAACCCATTCATCCAGAGCTGTTGGATTTTAGTTTGGGCCGGAACCATAAGATTGTATCTCAGGACCATAAGTCAAGGGGGGGAATGAAGGGTTAAAGTTTTGAGGCAGTGACCACTTGTTGCTTGTTTAAACTAAACCTAAGATCAGCAAATTCTGTCTAGCAAAGCAACACGTGGTGTTAATCCAAACACCTGGTTGGTTGTGTGCCTTTATAGCCCTGCAAATCTTTAGCTCAGGGCTCTCCTCCTAGGCTCCGCTGTGTCGGAGTGTAGTATGAGGCCCGAGCTGCAGCCTGTCTAAATAAAACCTTAAAACAGCTGTAGAGTCTGACTCTTGGTGGTCTTCTTGGTGGGGCTCCTGTGATCTGGGCATAACAATTACATCCTTGAGGTCTTCAGGAACTGGTGTGAAAAGCTCAAAGCACTTACAAATTAGTCCAAATTTCCTTGTCCAATAAATGGCCTAAGAAGAACCCTTTTTTAGTACACTGGTTATAAAAGTTAAAAAGGATAAGGCCAAATACCTCTGTCAATTTGTTCAGAAATCATAGGTAAAGCAGATTAAATGAAGAAAGAATAAAGGTTGAATAAACACAAAAAAATTCCAATGATGGGAACGAGAAATATTGTTATTCAGAAAGTAAAGAACAAAAGATTACTTAGAGAAAACAGAGAATTGAGATGAAGGAAGAAAATAGATTTCAGGACATGTTTTGTATCTTCCAAAATTAATTTACTGTATTTTAACTTTTCTATTATCATCCATATTTTCCAACCACTTACTTACACATGGACACGTGCTCACGCACCCCCCCCCCCACACACACACATACACATACACATACTTGTAGAAACTATAGAATAAGGTAGCAGGCCACTTGCGTTCTGTTTTCAACAGTATCATTATTTGTGTGCATACCCATTAGCCAGTGTCTTGTCAGAATTTAGTTTTGTTGTTCATAACATATATGTGGCTTGAAATATATGATTTCTAGCATCTCCACATAATAGTAAACAGAAATAATGGATGAGGAAGTGAGATTAAGTGAATAGAAATTGAGAAAATCTGGTACAAGAAGTTAGGTATTAATCATATGATTCATGCTTAAGATAGAATCCAAAATTGTCATTTTCATCTGTGAGCATAAGTTATGTAAAAGATACCAATTACTTAGTGCATTATTGCTCAGCAAACTATGTGGCATTTTTCAGCAAAATTCTAGGTATGTACTGTGATCATTAAAAAAAAAAAATTAGCCGGGCACCAGTGGCTCACACCTGTAATCCTAGCTACTTGAGGCTGAGATCTGAGGATAATGGTTCAAAGCCAGCCCAGAAAAGAAAGTCCACAAGACTCTTGTTTCCAATAAACCAATAGAAAACTGAAGTGGTACTGTGGCTCAAGTGGGAGAGCACTAGCCTTGAGCTGAAGAGCTGAGGGACAGGGCCCAGGCCCAGAGTTCAAGCCTCACAACTGACTAAATAAATAAATAAAGTAAAACAAAACATTGATTTTTTAAAAAATGTTTTTGTTCTACTTTGTAGAATATGGTGAAGTAGAAGCTGTAAGGTTTATAAGGTTTAAAGTCAGTAAGAAAGAAAACAGTAAAAACATCACTACAATTAAAGTTGACTCAGAAATAAATAAGGCACCTGAAAAATCTACATGTTAATGAATAAATTCCTGATGCCAGGAATCACAAGAGGAATTTTATTGCCATCATTAAATGGATTTTAAAACCATCTACTCTAAGCAGTATCATACCAATAAAGTAAATGTACCTGCCCACTGGCCATCAGTATTTAAGAGCTAAAATTGTGATTTAACAGGTGTCATTTAACTTCTGAGTCCACGCTTATATGTTACACTATTTATTGCCAAATACTTTGTTTTCTTTTAAATATTTGTATAATCATATCTAATTCATAAGATCACCAACATAGTATGAAAGGTAAGTCCTAACTGTTCCAGTCCTTTCTTTTCTATATATACATATTAATTACCTTTAAATGACAAATTATTGCTATAACAGAAAATAAGGTTCTGTGAACATCTTAGGTCCAGATTATTTTCTCCCAAATTGAAAAATAAAGAAAATCAGTGAGCTAACGGAAGAGGCAAGGAGAGCAGAAGGAACAAAATGTGATAGCTTTCTGATGCTAGGAATGAGGACTTTATTTTCCAAAGAAATCAATTGTTAAATCAATGTTTTAACTTCCCAGCTTAGCTGGGACACTACTGATAATCTATTTAACTCATGACATTTTACAAAGTGCAGAAACAGATTCATCTTCACAGACACCATCTGACTCATTTCAATAGGAACATTAACATCATTTGCTTTCTAAGACATGAATGAACAGCTAGCTTGTACTGCATTTATCATGACCCAAATTGACTAATTTATTGACTACCTTTCTCCTCTGAGAAGAAAAATTGCTTTCTCTCTCCCAGCTCTCCCTCACTAAACTAACTAGCACTAATAAATATTTCTCATGTCCGAAGATTTAATTAGGGCAACAATAAATGAGAGGCAGTGCTAATACACAGAGAGCATAGTTAAATCAGTTGGACCGTCTGTTTCTTATACTGAAAAAGTATCAGTTCAGAACCTCCATTGAATGTCTACCAAGTGAGGTGATAAATGCTATCAGGTAGATACTTCTTGAAGTGATCTACTCATCAGGATGCTATACTACAAAATAGCCATAGCATATGAAAAGATGCTGTGAGAACTCTCTCATGATACCTGCTGTTGAGAGTGAGATTACTTTTTAGGAGAGGAGCTAGATCATCTTTGTTTAGAGATGGTTTGCTACTAAATGTCAAATGTGTCCAACAAAGGGCACTGCAGTATTGGGAAATGGTGGTAAGCCTGCACAATACAAATGGAGGTTCAAACACACAGAAGGCCAGTGCTCTTCTGACTTTGGTGCTGATGAATTAGCAACACAGAGTGATTTGTATTGAACATACATTTTTAAGTCTAATTCAGAGCACACATGATATGGGGTGAATGTATTTTCTCTTCAGAGTTTGATCTCTCCAAAAGCTTTGTGTAGGTTGAGATGTTTGTAAAAATATAATAATAATGTATTATTACATATAGTTGATACTCATTAAAGTTATTTCTCTAGTATAAGACATCAGTTTGGTTTCATTTTGCTTGTGAAACATTTATGTTTATGAGTATTTATTAAAGAGAATAATGAATTCTATTATGACATTATATATATATATATATATATATATATACTTTAATTGAATACATCCAGTGGCACATGACATTTCCATATGTGTAAGTGATCTTTAATCAGATTTTTAATATGGCTTTGACTATTCTAAGGTTTGGTGGGTACAGGAGTAGAAAACAGATAGACAACAAACACATCCTTATCTTACAGCCACAGAACTCATTCATTTTCCAAACCCAGTTTGTGTGAGAAATCTCATTAACATTTTGGAAAGATAAAAGCATGTAGGTGAAGAATACTGAAGAAATGGTATGTTTATGAATAAACGTCACAAGTGGAACTGGCTCAGGTGGTACAGTGCTAGTCTTGAGCACAAAAGCTAATGGACAGCATCAGACCCCAAGCTCAAGCCCCAGGACCAGAACACACACACACACACACACACACACACACACACACACACACACACACACAAATACCACAAAAAAAAAACCATCAATATAACCATGTACAGAATGCACTGTATAGAACAGATTAGCCTACAGCTATACAGGGAGAGTTAGCAACAAGCAAGAGCATGTGAAACTGCACTAAAAAATGTAAGAAACTCAATATTCAATGTCCTAATATTTAGATATTCAGATTAAACATTCAGATTAAACATTAAATATTTAGATGTCCAGCTGAAGGGATAAAACATCTATTTTCATGTTTAAAATATGTGGAACAAAATCTCATAAAATTTAAGTGATAAAATCTTGTTAAAGTCTTTTAATTCCAACAATTACTGGAAATAATCTTGTACATGAATGTGTATTTGTGTGTGTATATGTATATGTATTTGAATTTTACAAAGGTGAACAACCCAGTAAGTAAAGACTATAAAGGTAATTCTAAAAGAAAGGAAATGTAAATCACTGCTATATTTATAAAGCAAATTATACTTTTCTAAAATGGAATTGCAAACAGAAAAGAACTTCCATATTATTTTTTGTTTCTTAATTATTACTATTTCAAACATTGGAAAAAATTGATGTCAGTGAGCTTGTAAGAAGCCAAGAGACATTCACTGTGAAAAAGGATGGAACTAGATCTTTTAAAGACCAGTTCAAAATTCATTTAAGTATCAAGCTCTTCTATCAGACATTTGCTAGTATATGTGATGATTTATTAAAATGAATACAGGCAAAAATCATTTTAATGTTTCTAATATTTAGTATACTTCATATTAAATCAGTAATACTTTGATAATAAAATAAGCTACTGCAAAAAGATGAACATATTCTGAAAATTATAATTTAAGTGTGTCATGTTAAACTGTGATTTTTTTGGTATTTCATAAATGTTAATTAAATACTTTGATTTCATAAAGCAGAATGAATCTGCAGTCCACAAATGCATAACAAACAAAATTTTAAATATAAGGCATTTAGAAATACAGAATGTTCACAATAGCTTTATAATAAGAAAAAAGTAGCTTAAATCCATGTTATGCTATATGATAATATTTCTTCAGAACACATCTTTTCTTATTTTAGGTACCTAAGAAGACACTAACTTAACAAAGATGATGTTATCTGGTGTGCAAAACCAAACTAGCTCAAAAAAGAATTAGAGTCGTTACCGTATCACTCCTCCATTGTCTTCTTGGGGAACTTGCCAATGGTATCATAGCTCTTGACAGTTCTTCTACCTAGTTCTTACTCAATGTTCATTGTTTTCTCAATGGCTCTATTCAGATTAGAGCTCAGTAGAGCTGTATCATTGATCACTTAATTAAAATAACAATACTCACTTTTATGTCATATCATATCATTCTTCAATCAAAATTTTCTTCTTAAATGCATTTATGATTATTATCTATTTATTTCTTCTGCTAGAGTGTGCACCCTACAAACTTGGAATTTATGCTTTTGTTTGGCATTCTAAGAAGTAGAGAATAAAATAGACATCTATGTCTAGGTGTTTAATAAACTAATAAATAAATAATAGCTACAGTCTAGATTTCATTTATAAAATAGGATAGTACTGATAATAAAGTATTTTGTTGTAAAGATATTTAAAGACGATGAAATGTTTATCAAGGCTTTGATTCATTACTATCACTGAATAGATCATTGAAATTCTTATTTCTTTTGCTTTTCTATAATTTCAGTCTTTTCACTTTTGCAAGAATCTGAATAATTGGTGAAAATCATTTATTTTAATGTCTTTATATGTATCATGCTTATGTCTCTTGGTTTTGTATATTATTTGGAGTGTAAACTTTCAACAGCTACAGGAAAAGGTTCCCAGTCACTGCTGTGGTAAGGACTTTGGAATTCACTGAGGAAAGACCATCTGTATGTACAGTACATGCATTCTTGATAGAAGATGTTTCTTCCAAAGATAATATCCATGCAGTTCAATGGGCGTACACAACTATGGGATAATAAAATGTGAAGTCTGACAAAAGTGACTAAATCCGATCTTAATATGCTTTTGGAGAGCCGCTGTGCTCCCTCAGAGCTGCCATGATAGTTAAGATATTACAATACAAATATTTCTGTACTGACATTCAAGGGTTTGGTAAGCATCCAAGGAGAGTGCTACAGTTCTTCTCACACAGCCGTCCATTTCACTTCAGGACACTCAAGAATTAGAATCTCCTAGCTGGAGTATATTTGACTGTTCGTGTTCCTGTAAATGAACTCTGAGAATCTGTCCACCCTAGAGAGATTTTATACCCCAGGCCCACTCTGACTTTGGAAAACCATTTGCAAACAGTCTCCTCATGTATGAAATGTGGGCTGGTTAGATCATCATCCCTTCTTAACTACAGCTCTGATCCATTCTGTTAAAACTCCCTGGCACAACTCCATGAGCACAGCAGTGAACTCTGTATAAGCACCGGGCTTTTCTCAGGTATTAAAATGTATCTTTGTCTGAGGATGGAAGACTGGCCCAAGACACTGAGCAATTGGCAAAGAACAGATATTTAAAAATAAAGATGAAAGAAAGAGATGGAAAAACTGTATAGTGGAGCTACACCATTAGAATTCTCCCCTGCCCATACCTTATTTTAGTCAACACATGTGTGTGCATATGTATATGACCCGGTATGAGTTTACATATATACTTATAATTTAGGTCTAAATTACTCATGTGAGAGAAACTAACTTACAGTCTAAACAAATGTGTACAATAGGAGGTAGAGAGATGTGGGGGACATCAAGAGGAGGGGCAGAGGCAAATGAATAGAGGAAATGTGAGTGAATGCAGTCATGGTATTGAATGTGTGTGTGTGTGCGTGTGTGTGTGAAAATATAAGTAGGAAAATTGTGGGGATGAGTGGCATTTGTAAGGATGGGGAGAATCATGGAAGGGATGCCATTAGTCAATAGTCAAGATACATGGTACTCACCGGCTGACCTGTTGTAACCCCTTTGGACAAACTTAAAGATAATAAATTGTAATAACAAAAAAGTAAAAAGGTGATGTATAGTCAAGGAATAATGATTTATTAAAAGGTTTGCTAATCTTAATTTTTTAAGTATTCATGTACTTCACAAAGTAAGTAACTTATGATTATATAGCCCTAAGATTTTTAGAATGCAAGATGCAAAGACTTTAGGGCAGGATTAGAGTAGACATATTACTCTTGCAAGTAAAACTTCTAGTCTATTGTAACACTTGAAACCTGAGTCACTCTGTACAGTTATGTTATTACATAGATAAATATTTGTGAGATTTTCAATTTCAATGTATTTTCTTATATGATATGAACTAGTATGTGACTATTAATTAAAATTGGACCATGGAGCACTTTCTTCATTCTTTTCATTTTGCATAAATAACACTTTCCTAAGTGAAACTATTCATTTCCACAAAGTAAATTCTGGAACCAAGAAAGTAATTTTGAAGGTGGTATTTTTGATGTACAAAAGTAAAAAGGAGGTGATGATAAATGAACAGCGGTGATAAGTGCATACAATTACTGAGAACTGACTCAGACTGTCTTCTTACTTTTATAGACTTCAACTCATTGATGTCTCCATTGCTCTCCCAGACATACTTTTCTCACTGACAAAAGTTAAATAAAGTATGGAGGCTCTTACAAGACCTTGGGATAAAGAAATTAGGATTGACAAACACCAAGCTTCAGACCATGAATCCTAGCTGTAATCCTGTAATCCTAGGATCTCAGTTCAAGATCATCCAAGGTATAAAAATCTTTAGAGATTCCCTTTTCAATGAAGATTTCTACACAATGACATACACCTGTCATTCTTAATACCTGAAGACTCACACAGATATACTGTTCCCAGGTGTACCCAGACAGAAAACAAGATCTGATCTCAGAAATAATAAGCAAAAGTCAGAGAGGCATTGCAGAGCAGTAAAAGTGCTTGCTTAACAAGTGCAAGGCCCAGAGTTCAAATCCCAGTAGGGAAGATCCTGATCATGGGGCATTGTCCACAATTGACCTGTTGAATTGAAACTACTTTGTACAAGTATTTAAAGATAATTAATGATTATAAAAACAAAAGAAGACATTTGAACATGTAATCTGAGAATTGTAACAGCTCAAATAAAATTAAGAAAAAAATGAACTTCTGATTCCAATTTAACAAGGAAAATACTACAGTTCTGTAATAGTCAAATTGCTTTTTCAATGGAAAAGACAAGATTCTTTCTGAAGGACACGTCAGACTAAAGACAATCAACCTTAGCTCATTAGAAATCTGGAAAACCAGCCCTTGATTGTCCAGATGCAAGCAATGCTACTCACTTAAACACTTCCTAAGTTCACTTTCCATTTCCTTATGTCTTTGCTTTTATCTTTTTTTTTTTTTTGCCCACTGACAGGAATCAAACCCAGGGTCTTATACATTTAAGGGTATTTTCTATCTATGAATTATATCCCCAGCCCTACATTATTTTTATTTCTACTTATAAACCTTTTACTTCCCCACTCTGTCAGACAAGAAAAGTTTCTTCATCCTAGATCCTGCTTTCATAAAATATTAGTATGATTTCATTTTTAATCATAGAAATCATACTTTAGAAGTTTTGATAATTAGAAAACAAAATGAATGAATTATTCATAATTATGCTTTTGTCTAGAAGAGATTTCATGTAATTTCCAGCCAACTTAGATTGTAGAAAAACAAATCCATAGGGTTTATTATCTATGCTACTTTTTGAAATTTGTAAATTGAGTACAATTATATACATTTATAGGTAATATTATGAGGTGTGAATGACTTGTGAAATAATGAAAACTAGCTGTATCATTATGATCACGTCACTGGCTTAACAGATTTATGATGAGAAATTTTGACTTTTACTCCTTATCAATGTTTGTCTCTTCTATTTATCTCTTCCTATGGGGAGAGAAAAAAGAAGATGAAGGAAAGGAATTGTTTATTCAGCCCCTGAAATATGTGAATGTGTAGGTTCCTTTATGTAATTTTCTATGATTTGTCCAGAGATGCTGAAAGAAATAAGTTAAAAGTTCAGGTCATGAGGACCAATGGAATAGAACTGAAAACCCCGAAATGAACCCAAAGACCTATAGCCACATAATCTTCAATAAGGGAGCTAAAAAATAGAATGGAAGAAAGACAGCCTCTTCAGTAGATGGTGCTGACACAATTGGTTAAACACCTGTAGAAAACTAAAACTAGATCATTATACATCTCCGTGTACCAGAATCAACTCCAAATAGATCAAAGATCTCAAAGTCAAAGCAGACACCCTGAAAACATTACAGGAAGGAACAGGAGAAACTCTAGGGCTCCTTGACACAGGCCGAAATTTTCTTAATAATGACCCAGAAGCACAACAAACTAAAAAGGTTGGACAAATGGGATTGAATGAAACTTCAGAGCTTCTGCATAGCAAAGGACATAGCTAGCAAAATCAATAGAAAACCCACAGAATGGGAGAAGATCTTCACTAGCCATACAACGAACAAGGGTCTTATATCTAAAATATACCTGGAACTCAAAAAAATAAATCCTCCCAAAAAGGTCCTCAATGAAACAACCGCCCCATTAATAAGTGGGATAAAGACTTAAAGAGAGACTTCTCTGAAGCGGAAATAAGAATGGCCAATAGACACATGAAGAAATGCTCAGCTTTTCCAGCCGTAAAAGAAATGCGAATCAAAACAGCATTGAGATTCCACCTCATCCCAGTTAGAATGGCTATAATTAAGAAATCTAATAACAAAAGATGTTGGATGGGATGTGGCCAGAAGGGAACCCTACTGCATTGTTGGTGGGATGTAAACTTGTTCAACCACTTTGGAAAGTAGTATGGAGGTTCCTCAAAAGACTCCACATAGAGCTCCCCTATGACCCAGCAATCCCACTTTTGGGCATTTACCAAAATGATCACAAACAAGGCCATACTAAAGCTACCAGCACAACTATGTTTATCGCATTATTATTTACCATAGCTAAGCTATGGAACCAACCCAGATGCCGCTCATAGATGATGGATCAAGAAACCATTATGTGTGTGTGTGTGTGTGTGTGTGTGTGTGTGTGTGTGTGTGTGTGTGTGTGTGTATTCTATGCCTCCATCAGAAAGAATGACACTACCTCATTCGTTAGGAAATGGAAAGACCTGGAAAAAATTAATATTAAGTGAAGTAAGCCAGACCTAAAGAAACATAGGTCCCACAGTTTCCCTTATTTGCAATAACTAGTATATGTCTAGTATAATCTTACCAGACAAGTGAAAAGGTCAAAGCTCTGTACATATGACCATATAAGCTGATGCTAAGCAAAATGAACCTCAAGATAGGGACCCAAGAAGTTTTATCTTTGTTGCTGTTGTTTTTAATGTACTTATAATGTACTATGTGATTTTTGTTTCTTTTGTATGTTCTTCCCCCATGGTAAAACCCCTGTTTTCACTGTATTTGATTCCAGTGCCCTTCATCTTATATATACGTTTTTCTAATTTGGGGAGTGGAAGGGAAATAACAAAAATTTGAAGCAAGGATACAGGTTGACCCATTGTAACAATGAGATGTACAAGACACTATGTTGAAAATGTAATTTATTAATGGCGGGGGAGGGAGGAGTTAGGAAGTGGGTGGGGGGAAGGGATAGTGGGGGAAAAGAGAGGAGGGGGTAACAATGCTTCATAGGAAATGTACTCATTACCTTACTCATGAAACTGTAACCCCTCTGTACAGTATTTTTACAATAAAATCTATATAAAAATTTAAAAAAGTTCAGGTCACTAGATAAGTGCACTTAAAAGTAACTCTTCTAAGTAAATATAACTCTTTTTCACATTTTCTCATTTATTTTCATTTATTTTCCTTTTTTTATTGTGAAAATACTGTACAGAGGAGTTACATTTACATGGGCAAGATAATGAGTACATTGCTTATCAAGCATTGTAGCCTCCTCCTTTGTTTCCCCTTCCCATCCCTTCCCATCCTCCCCCAACCCCTCCCCCCCAACCCCCCCCACGAAAGTTGTAACATTTAACAACTTAATAATTGAGTAATTGAACTTTAAATCTACAGGTAATGCCAAGCAGTTACTATCACCTAAAAAAAATGCTGAAAATGCTATGGTGGTGAGCTTTCTGATCTCTTTGAAAAGGAAAGTGGATGGCTCTCCTTTCCAAAGGTAACTACTGTTTATTTACTTTTAATATCTTGCAGGTATGTTGAATACCTTTAGATTTTTTTCCTTTGCTTTTTATTTGCTTTGTTAGTTCATATGTGTTCCTTGTCCTAAAGTGATGCCTAATGATTATAAAAATGTAGGGACACAATTTTGAGATTTGAAATTGTTTCTGAATCATTCGTAAAAAAGATTGCCATCCTCCTTGATATCTAAGTATGCTTAATATTCAATACAAGCAATCTATTCAAGGGTCTAGGGCGCATGTAGAAATGCAAAAGAAACCCCACTGAGAAAACAAACTTGCTGAAGTCAGTTCAGTAAATATATCAAAACTCAATAAATACACAGTAGAATTAATAGCAAGAAAATCATAAAAACCTATTTAGGAAACCTAAACCAACAGGATATGTATAATTCTCCTGAATTCAATAAATAATAGTGTGTTTCAATCTTTTTATGGAGGAAAAATGATGAAATTGATTTATTAGCAATTTTTTAAATACTTTTCTATGTGTTAGGAGTTCTCACTGTTTATTTCCAGTCTACATTTTTTAGTTGGTTTTGTTTATTCTACCCAGATTCCCTTTATTCTCTTTGAAAATATGCTCTCCAACTTTTAGAGAGTTCTTCATTCCCCATTAGTCATTTTGTTTATGGACTTAAAAGGAGTTGTTTATCTTTATGCATGACTCATTTCTCTGAAGAGTGATTTGTCTTAGAATATGTATTCAAGCCGAGTCAGTCCCTTTCCCTGAAACTTCTCACATGAAAAAACTTGTTTTTTAGAAATGAAGTGGGAAATAAATAAACCTTAACTTTCTGAAAACAATTGCTCTATGGCCTCACAAAATTAAAGTAAGTCGTTTTTAGCAACATGAAGCAGAGATAGGACCACTGGACTCTACCCCTGCTAGTGTGCTTCTCCTAGGTATAAATATCAACACAAATGCGTATTTTGTCACATGTTGTGAAGTCTAGAAAACTGAATGTGCACAAGCTATAGAAGGATGAGTTGGTAAATGGGCGCCAGTGGCTCACTCCTGTAATCCTAGCTACTCAAGAGGCTGAGATCTGAGGATCAAGGTTTGAAGTCATCCCAGGAAGAAAAATCCCCAATGAGACTCCTATTTCTAATTAACCACTCAAACACTAGAATTGACACTGTGGCTCAGATGGTAGCATGCTAGCCTGGAGCACCAACAGGCTCTGGGACAGCGCCCAGGCACTGAGTTCAAAGCCCACAACCAACAAAAAATAAAATAAAAGAGTGAGTTGGGGAGACCAACAAAAAATAAAATAAAATAAAAGAGTGAGTTGGGGAGTCACTTTTCAGCTTTTTTAAGCTGACCACATCTCATCAGGTTCAATGAATACAGACTTGGTCAAGGAATTTTCACTCACATCCAGCTCATATGGTCAAAGTTTTGTCAGGGTTAAGAAGTTTGAGTAATCTTGTACATAGCTACACTACGTGAAGTTAATAAAAACATTTATTTACATTTACTTTTATGAGAAGCTGATCAATTCACATACATAAAACAAATATTTATTACAGAGAATAACATCAGTAAAAAATAATGGCAAAGATGAAAATTAGACAGATGGCCAAAAATCATGTTTTATTTATTAATCTTCACATCATGAAGATCAGTTTTCATTTCTGTTATTTTACAATACTTCATTTTATCTACTTTCATTTTGCATTGTGTACTTTTCCACTTTATAATGTAAGTTTATGTCCTTAATTTGATTTTCAGAGTTGCAATGACAAAATAATTATTCTTTAAGTACATTTTTCCAATTCAAATTTTATTAGTATTATTCTCAACATAGAAATTTAATTTGAAATTAAAAACTTTGGCCATTTAAATTAATATATCATAAAGGCTGACAATACAACACAATCTAAATTTGTTCTTTAACAGATTAAAACTGAGGTCCAGATCATTACAGTGATTATGCAAAGTAAAATAATTGCTAGAATAGGCTCAGATTTATGTCAGGGCAGTCACAACAAAATACTACAAAGTAGGTATGTTACCCTTAAAACTTTTTTTGGGGGGGGGGGTCCAGTCGTGGGGCCTGAACTCTGGGCCTGGGCACTGTCCCTCAGCTATTCAGCTCAAGGCTAGTGCTCTACCACTTGTGCCACAGCACCACTTCCGGCTTTTTTTTCTTTTTGCTTATGTGGGCCTCAGGCATGCAAGGCAAGCGCTCTACCACTAAGCCACCTTCCCAGCCCCCCTTAGAAATTTTTTAATTTAAATTTTATTGTAAAGGTGCTGTACACAGAGGTTACAGTTACATAAGTCAGGTAATGAGTGCATTTCTTTTGGAACAGTGTAATCCCTTCCCTCATTTTATCCTATTTGTCCCCCCATTTCCCTCTCCTCCAAGTTGTAAAGCTCATTTCCAACATATTGTCTATGAGTACCACTGTTGCATTGGTTCATCCTTTATCCCACCACTTTTGTGATTTCCCCTTTCCTTCCCAAAGTCAGATAAATTTAAAAACAGGACAAAGGGTATAGAAATCAAAAACGGTCACAACAGGGTATACACCAAAGGGGGAAAGAAAGAAAAAAGATATAACTACGAACAGTACTATTAAAAAAACTCTTGTTTCCATTTCTTGGAGTTCATTTCGATAAGCATCATTTTATATGGTTAAATGCACATAGCTATTGAGCTATTGTGACTGTCTGCTAAGAATACCCTCCTATCTTCTCACTGTGTGATGCTTAATTAATCATGTCCAAGTGTAACTATTTGTCTTTCGATTAACTTGTGGATTTTATAGACATATTCTAGTTATTACAAATGAGGGAAATCATGCAGCCTATATGTCTTTGGGTTTAATTTTTCCAAGTTTTTTCATTTCCTTACAAACTAGCCTGCACCGATGCCACCAGCACAACCATGTGCATTGCAGCATTAGTTACCATAGCTAAGATATGGAATCAATCCAGATGCCTCAGTAGGTAAAAACAACAAGAAAATGTGATATATATACACAATGCTTCCATCAGATAGAAAATTATTTTCTCACAATAGTGGAGATCAAAATTCCGAAATGAGTATCCTCTGAATTGGTTCACGATACAATGGCTGTCATTTCACTCCTCTTCAGATGGTTTTTCCTCTATATGTTTCTGTGTCCAAATTCTTCTTTTAATAAGAATATCACTCACATTGGATTGGGGCTCTAATGACTTCTCTGTGACTTAATAATGTCTTTAAATTCTTTTTTTTAATTTAATTTTTTGTAAGGATGAGGTACAGGAGATTACAATTATATAAGTAAGGTAATGAATACATTTCTTATCTAACATGGATACCCCCTCCTTAAATTCTTATCATCAAATGTAGTTACATGTTGAGGATTTGAGGATTAAGACTTCAGCATAAGAAATGTGAGAGGAAAAAACTTCACCTGTGAAGAATACTGATTCTTGCAATCTTTGTCAAAACAAACTTTTACTATATGCCAAGCAACAAATCACCCAGCTACTCAACCTAATTATATCACCAAGGATAGAAATATAAAGGACTCTAAATCTCTAGCTATATTATAAATTGCAAAGACAAGTCAAGTATTTATTTATAGTAAATTGATCTTTCATGTTGCCCAAATGAGTTAGATTCAGAATTTCTACTTAGATTTTTTTAATCAATGTTTATGATTTCAGTAGACAACCTATGTCTGACATACAATTCTTTTTTCTTGAGAAAATAATACTTACCTGTGGTTTAATACTCAGCTTATGAAAATAAACTATACAAAAGAAAAGTGAACATTCAAATTATCAAAAATTTCAGCAATTTTAAAGCTAACAATTTCTCTTATCACAAAGAACATCTAATCACAGAAAGATCAATATTAAAAGAAAACTAATTTTAAATTCCAGTTTTCTATTAACAATACATTGAATAAAGAAGGAATTTAAGAAAACTCATAATATATCTTTATAGGCAAGAAACAAGAAAGCAGGTGAGTTAACTACCAACCTTTAATGGTAAAAGTGTTCTGTTTGCAGATTTAGTACTAATTTAATATTTCTTGATTTTATATATCACACTTCAAAAATATTTTTGGTTTTTGACAGTGTGTATAGCATAGATATGCATATATGTATGCATATACATGTCATGCATACATACCCACACATAATTCATAATGTGTCCATATATGTGCATATGCACAGCATGTATGTGGAAATCTGAAAGAATTTAAAAACATAAAAGAATTGTCTTGGAAAATGGCTGGGCAGGCACAGTACAATGATCTAAGATAGTTCAAAGTCTGAATCTACAAATAAAGGTTTGGCTAATCATGGCATCACTTCTGTGTCACTTGAAAGCTGAAAGAAACACGGAATGTGGCTGGCCAGGGGTGATCGTGTTTTCAAGTAGTGGAACAAAATGCTATCAATTGGGTGTCATATAAACAACCACTCTTTCTAGCTCTCTGGCACCAGTATGAGGTTTGTCTCGTGGCATCTGGTAAAGGTTCAGATCGTCAAAGGTATGAACTCCCTTGGTTCCCGCGTGGGGAAAGGGTCCAGGTGGCTTTTGGGGGTCTTTTATAAAACCAATAACTCCATTCTTAAGGCTTCCACCAGCATGATGTAACCACATCTCCACGCCCCCTCTTCCTATCGCCACTACCTAAGGGGTTGTGTTTTAAAATGTGAGTTGGAAGGAAATACAAGTACTTAGATCGCTCACACAAGGAGGAATTATTAGCCAGATCATACTTAGTTGTATGACTCAAATTAGATTAAAAATACTACAGGGGACCACCGAGTTGGGCAAGCTCGGGTAAACTAAATACTAAAGCTACCCTTACTTTATAGAATGCAGAAGTCTATCACTGAACGGAAAACAAAGCTAGTTCCATAGATACCCAAATGATGCTATTGTTGCCCAAAATTCGATTGGGTACATTGTGTTTCCCTAAATGATCCACTTTGAAGCGTACCTTTCAGTATCCCACATCCGTGAGTACCTTTCAGTATCCCACATCCGTGTTACTCTTCTCATATTTCTCCCTCTCGGAAAAACATGCCTGCCTGCCTGCCATGACATGGCTATCCATCATTTAACTAAAAGCACACGTTGAGGCGTAGCTGAAATTTCATTAGTGATCCATTCCAAACATAAATTATTCATGTATTGATCTCTTCTCTTGAATTCATGAAATCCCGCTTCCGTCCCAGAATCTTGCAGCGAGGTTAATTATTTTGCATGTATGGGCGATGTGCAGCGGCAGCTGGTCCCACAAGTATTAACAATAGCTCTGCCCTTGTTCCTTCATGATTCATACCACAAAACTTCTATCTTTTGAAAAAGGGGGAAAAAATCTGCTATTGAATTTTTGTCATTGCTGCAACTTTAAATTCGCTTTGTGAAACCTACTTTCCTTTCTGAAGATTTTAATCATCTGTAGGTTTGGGAGCGAATAGTTGCAAAAATTCCATTTATGCAACATTAATCTTATTTCTTTTTAGTAGACAAAGCTGCTCCCTCAAATCTCTCCATGATCCATATTTCTTAGGGTCATGTGCATTAGAAACTGAAATTAGCCAGATGATAATGCTAACCCTCAATTTATTAAAACCAACATTGTTTGTCTGAGAGAAATACTTGTTATTTTTTTATGGAAGGAGGTTAGAAACATTACTTGTAAGAGTACACAGTGCTCTATAGGATGTTGTCCCAACGTTGTGAAGTAGAATCATCTACCTGGCAGAATCCAGAGCCTGTTCTCTTCTGTATATTGAGAACCAGTGCTGTCTAATGAGCTGTGTGACAAGACTAACTGATAACGGCACAGGCATCAGACTTTGCCTTAAATGAGTTTTCATTATTAAGTGAGCTTCTGTGCTAGTAGCAAGGATACTAAATGCGCACATACACACACACACATGCACAATTGACAGTAATGGAAGAAAAATATTGTTCAGCCAATCGCTAATGACTCATGCCTAAAATTCAAGCTACTCAGGAGGCTGAAATCTCAGATTATAGTTTGGAACCAGCCCTGACAAACAAATTCTTCAGACTATTGTGTCCAATTAATCAGCAAAAGTTGGAACTGGGGGCATGGTTCAAATGGTCAAGCACTAGCCCTGAGAAAAGATAAGCCAAGAGAGAGCACAAGGCCCTCTGAGTTCAAGCCCCAGTGCTCACACACAAAAATAAGAAAGAAAGGAGAGAAGGAAAGAAAGAAAGAAAGAAAGAAAGAAAGAAAGAAAGAAAGAAAGAAAGAAAGAAAGAAAGAAAGAAAGAAAGAAAGAAAGAAAGAAAGGAAGGAAGGAAGGAAGGAAGGAAGGAAGGAAGGAAGGAGGAGAGAGGGTAGGAGGGAGGGAGGGAGGAACCAAAGGAGGGAGGGAGGGAGAGAAGGAAAGAAAAACATTATGCTCAATATATATAAACTTTTCTAACTATTTGTATGCAGTGAGAAAATATTCTAATGGACAGAATTAGATATATGGATTTTGTAAAAAGGAATTCAGAGATGATATCATTTACCAGATGTGTTCATATGAAGACAGATGAAGATAGGAATAATTGTTGGGTGTGGTGGTGCACACCTGTAATCTCAACAGTTGAGAGGAGATGAGGCAGGAGAACCATGAGGTCCAGGCCAGCCTGGGCTCTTTAGAGACACTCTGCATCACGCATATAAACAAGCATAATGGAATATGAAAACTCAGATATCCAGTGCCGCCCCTTTAGCTTCTTCACGTCATCAGTCTGTCACCAACAGCTGACAAGTCCTGAATAGTCAAACCTTAAATGTACACATCTCAACTCCTATTTATTTACATGCACAATGATAAACAAAAATATTCAAATATATTTTAAGAAAAGAAATGTATGAATAAGGTAAACCCACATGGTAGTTGGAGACAATGTGTGAATAAAACAAAATAAGGAAAATATGATTGCTGCTAAACATTAGAGTAGAAAAATACAATTTAAAAAATGATGAAATTCTTATGTTTAGCTCAAAGAATGAGTTGCTGTTTATTTAGAGTTACATTGACCAATGAAACAAGACAGAAAGCTGCTATCTAGAGTGAGGTAAGTATTGATAAAGAAAAGGGAACTTCTGGTGTTTAGCTTAATATAGTCATTGTGAAAAACCAGTATGGAGATTCCTCAAATACAACAGTATTACATAATGTAGTCATGTATTTCACTGTACATGACTAAATGTTCTGAAATCAACATTTGAAGATACATAAAACAGTATATATACACTCTCAATTTCAAGGCAATATTATTCACTATAGTGAAGATATTAAATCATTAATTATGTTCATTATTATATTATTGAATGGAATTTATCTTTTAGTAATATTGGAGCTGATTCATGGTCATCTATATGTCTGTCTGTCTGTGTGTGTGTGTGTGTGTGTGTGTGTGTGTGTCTTCCCATACATTTATATACAACATGCAGCTTCATTGTATTTTAAGTTCAAACTTGCTGCCTGGTTTCCAATAGTACATGAAGAACTTAAATTATTATAGTTAGAAATGGAAATATGGAAATAATTATTGGGAGTTAACATGCCCTACTTGCTGCTAATGAACAACAAACAAATTCATGAGATGTATGATAAAACCAGTATCTGAATAATGCTAAAAGAAATAAAAATGATATTTTTTTCTTAAAATACTCCAGTAAAATGATGAAGAGAAGAAAAATTCTCATGCAAGTGCAAAGCAACTTTATTACTATGGATTCAAACGGAAAAAAACATGATAATGCCCCCTCTTCGTTGTGTAAGTTAAGTAAGAACATATTGACAAGTACTCAGACCTTATGTAGGACATACAAATGGGGCCAATTTGAAAATGGGGCCAATAACTCTCATTAGGGCCACTGAAATTCAGGCTTTTCATTGCAGTTGGGTGAAATGAACAAATGCTAAGGACACTCAACGGTAGTATTTGTTCGAGAGGCTTTCCCCACTTGATGATTTCCTTAGGAATTACTTATACCATTATTGTAGTGAAAGTTTGAAACATTTCTAGATTCATTGTCCTCACTGGTAATCTTAGCTAGAGAAAATGCAAGTGGCTGGATTGAACAAAAGCCATCTAATATGTGTTGTACTTTGACTAAAGGTGCTCTAAACTGAAGCATGAGGTATAGTCTTCTGGCCTAGGTTTTTCCCCTTTTATGTGTTTCCATTTGTTGTTACCTTTTTAGATTTGTGAGGAGGTCTTTCATATAATTCAGGCTGACTGAAACTTGTAATCTTCCATCCTCACCTTCCCATGTACAGGGATTACAAGCACAACCACCATGCCTGGCCCTCAGATTCTCCTGTAATTATGTATTTTCTTCTTCTATGTTATCTCTGGCATCTAGCCCAACCTCTCTGATGTTAACATCTCTGATGTTAAGACATCTCATATTGAAATATTTATTAATATCATGTTACTCTAAACAAATCAACTTCAGGAAACTATTCCATTCCTAAGTTAAGAAAATATTTGAGGGCTGGGAAGGTGGCTCAGTGGTAGAGTGTTTGCCTTGCATGCATGAGGCCCTGGGTTCAATTCCTCAGCACCACATAAGCAGAAAAAGCCAGAAATGGCGCTATGACTCGAGTGCTAGAGCACTAGCCTTGAGCTAAAGAGCTGAGGGACAGTGCCCAGGCCCAGAGGTCAGGCCCCATGACCGGCCAAAAAAACAAACAAAAAAAAAAAAAAAAGAAAATATTTGATACTTAAGACATAAAATAATATTTCATTAGTTTAATACAAACATAACATTTGACTATTAAAATTTCACTGGATGGAATATTTGAAAATGAGATGCAGACTTATGTTCTCTGATATCACATAAATTTCAAACTCTACGTACAAAAGCAACATCATCTTTTCCAACTTTAAAATTGCTTCTCAGAGCTGGGAAGGTGGCTCAGTGGTAGAGTGCTTGCCTTGCATGCATGAGGCCCTGGGTTCGACTCCTCAGCACCACATAAGCAAAAAGAAAAAAGCTGGAAGTGGCCCTGTAGCTCAAGTGGTAGAGTGCTAGCCTTGAGAGAAGAGCTGAGGGACAGCGCCCAAGCCCAAAGTTTAGGCCCCATGACCAGACCCCCCCCCCAAAAAATTGCTTCTCAAAGTACATATAATGAAATACCACTTAGCTGATTGCCAGTGGTTCACGCCTGTAATACTAGCTACTTAGGAAGTTGAGATCTGAGAATCGAAATTCAAAGCCAGCCTGGGCAAAAAGTCTGTGAGACTCTGTCCTCCAATTAACCATCAGAAAACCAGAAGTGGAGGTGTGGATCAAATGGTACAGCACTAGCCTGCAGTTAAAAAAACTCAGATATAGTGCCCAGGCCCTGAGTTCAAGCCCCAAAACTGACAAAAGTAAAATAAAAATACCACCAAGACCTGGATGCTTTTACAAGCATTTCAACTCATCAGTGGGAATATATCTCATTGTTCATCTTTGAAAGCAAATGATTTCATTTAGTCATAGAAGTATTCTAACTAACCATTTTTAAGTACAGTAAAACTCCTTTGACGTGACATTGCAAGACAAACTATTTGAGATAAATGCCTGTTACTTCTCACTCCCTATTTACTGTCAAATACAGTTTCAATGATTCTCAAGGTTTCTGGCCTAAAGCTATTGCTCAAAAAATAGAAGCTAATCCCTCAACACTATAATTTTCTCAGTATTACACTTAAGAGCAATAGCTGAGAACTAAGCACACAGCTTTGCAAAGGTGACCTGAAATGCACAGCAACGTCAAGCTGATGTGACCACTGGCTGGGAAGTGGAAGCAAGGGCTATATGTACTCTGAGAGAGAACTTTAACTAAAGGAAGTGGGGCAAAGCTACTCTGCAGGGGCTCTGTCTCAGGGAAATGGATGCACCATCTGCAGGGATAAACTGACATGACAAGCCTGTGAGGCAGAGAGAGTAAATGCTCAATCCATTTGGCAGACAAAGCAGGTCATGGATTGGTTTATGTGGCTCCAGTTTTGCATAAACAATGCACAAGCAGAAGCAATGAACCACTGCAAAGTTCAACAGGAAATTCCATTTGAAGCGATTTCTCTGCTCCTGCTTCAAATGGTCACCATTCTCTCACTCTGTCTCTTTCTCATCTTTGTTTCTGCTACAGCCGCCAATGTACTTTGGTGAAGCAAGTAGCATAGTACCTGTAAAAGATACATAATATCTCCTCTCATTATAGATCATCTGACCCATCACCATTACAAACCTTAACAAATGATATTTCTTCAATAGAAGCCATGTATAAAGATAACACAATACAGAATACTTTTCATATCTCTGACAAGAATGAGTTGACATAGACTACATACACTGCCATGGTGGATATATCCTTGCCTGTATTTCATGGTCATGCGAACACTGTGATCTTAAACAACCCTTCAATGTCGTCGGCAGCTAATCATCCACAAACAGCAGCCATGCGTGTCTCCTACCTTTGATCCCCAAGCAAAAGTGTGCTTTGCATTGCTTACGGTAATGAAATACTAGGTTCCAGTTCTGCTTGACTTCTTGTATCTATTTTATAGAATTTCACGCTATTCTAGAAAGCAAAGGCATAACTTCTCATTGAATTTTTGATGGAAAACAAAGACCATTGTATTCACTGTATTTCACCTGCATGCTCTTTGTGAAGGTCGAAATTTGAACATGATAGAACATTAAATCCCTAGTTCTCTCGACCTTCCCATGACTCAAAGCAATACAATAGAATACATTACATTTGGTAATTAAAATACAGTTCTTTTATTCTACCAAGCTGTTTTATATTATTTGAGTTAAAGGAAATCAAAGCATATGGAGAATGAGAAAGTCCCCCTTTAACCTACTGAAAAGCGGATATCTGGGGGCAGGAGGAATAACATGTCACTGGTTCTCATATTTTGATGACCATTTTTAAGAATTCATTTTTTAAATTCTTACAGTCTTTTAACCACTCTCTTTCACTATGGAATGTCATTAAGCAATAATGAAATTTAATAGTCAAATTTGCAGTTACCTGATTTACAAAATATGATGAGTAAGAGTGTTACTACAATAGGCCTTACCAGTATGACCAGTATTTATTAAAACATGTACTACATGTTTTACATACGATGTAATATTTTGTGTAGTACATATATTATCCATATCACAGATGTATATAATACTTTTAATTCAACCTAAAGCATTGGTTCTATGTGAAATCAAAAAAATAGTTATTGACAGGGACACTATAAATTTGATACAGAAAAAATATTTATAATTCTCCACTGTCTCCCTGTCTAGCAAACAATGCCAATACAATACAACCAGCACATATTATTCTGTGCTAATCCTTGTTCAATTCCAGGTATGACCTGGTCCAATTTTCCTCTACCATTGTGCCCTCCACAGTTCATCCTGGACTATAGGCTGTGCCACACGGACTCTGACCTTCTGCAAGATAAGAGACTCATTCCTCTGATCCTGGGAACACTCTTGTAGCCTTTCCTCAAGGTCATCTTCCCACCTGGATTGCCTGAATGTAATGGTGAATGGCCAAGTTCAAACATCCTTCCAAGGTCACACAGCCCACAATTAATGGCTGTTGGGAAGGGAGTCCCAGCTTCACAACTCATAGGAGGACCTGGGATTTTATTATGATTCCCTTAAAGCACAATTTCCATTCTTCTACACCAACTTTCTCCCCTTCTGCAAAAAAAAAAAAAAAAAAAAAAGTGCAATTCTGCAAATCCTACCAAGTTTGGTGCATCTTTACCCGGGTCCCAACTGACTTGCTAGGGTTTAGAGCACATTGTATACCACAAAGCAGACATTATAAAACATGCTGGAATTGGTTCCCCGTTACCTGCAGAAGGCTTCATCTCTAGCGGTATGTGGAACATGAATGTCCCAGAGCCTGAACTTGTTAAACTTGTAATAAAATATACTAATGAATGTAATGAGAAATATCATGTAACAAGAATTATATAATAGTGGAACTGAGGCTAGCCTGCAATTATAACTCATGAGGTGTGGGCAAAGATGGGAGATTTATAATTCAAGTATTTGTTATTCAAGTCAGAATTGAATTTACAATGAATTAAAGAATTGAAAAGTTAGCTGGTCATCTCAGGCTCTCACCTGTAGTCCTAGCTGCTCATGAGGTGAAGACCTGGTACGTTGCACATCAAAGCCAGCCCAGGCAGAAAAAGTCTCTGAGACATAATCTTCAATTAACCAGCAAAGTGAGTAACTGGAAGCATGGCTCAACTGGTACAGCTCCAGCCTTTGGGAAGCAAAATAAGCTGTGAGTTCAAGTGTCAGTGCTGACAAAATAATGGCAAGACATGCATCACAACTAATAAGTCAGGCATAATTTATCATTCTAGCTACGTGGGCAGCATTAATGGTAAGATTGAAACCTAAGACCAACACTGGGCAAAAAATTAAAAGCAAGAAAGACCTGAGATCATGATGTCAAACAACAAAGCACCTTCCTTGGAAGAGTAAGACCTGAAATTCAAAGCTTAGTCCTGTCAAAGAACAACAACAACAAATGGAAATGAACTTTGTTATTATTTGGAATGGTTCATTATGATTGAGTAAAAAATAAATGGAGGATGAAAAGAACATCCTTTGGAGTGTATAAGATTTTCATCATCTAAATCTGGGAGAGGATAAAAGTAAAGAAAAAGTGTGGAACTCAACTCTTTAGCTCCAATGAACTATAAATACTAGGATCAATTCTCAGATTAGGCAGGATCACTGGGCTGAGTCAGAACTATGACAGAGAAAAGACATTAGGGTAAGAAGGAGCAACACATAAATTGATGGATGTACTTTGAGGTTAGTGAGTATTCACTTCTCTGAAGTTAAAGCAGAGGACTTGGGTTTCAAATTAACAAGAGACTCCTTAGAATCCTCTCTCACATTTGTCCTGTGGCTCTCCAAGCCGGGAGAACATTGGATCTACCTGGAGAGAAAAGGAACTAAACAAATAAGAAGCTCACAATCTGTACAAGGCCTCACTTTAGAGAACTGAGGAGCATGGGAAACTGTATCTTGAGGGCACTGGGAAGTAAGGGAAGCAATGGAGAATTTAGCCCATCAGGAACACTGCCAGGATGCAGGATAGAAAACCTTGACAAGGACCAGAAGATGAGAAGTATATATGCTGTTAGGATAGATCAAAGAGTCTTGTGAAAAGGGATGAGCCACACTAAGTTGGACTATTTGAGAGATAATAGTAGATGGTCGACAAAGAAATATCTGGAGAAGTGAGCCCATGGAGTTTTTATTCTACATGAGATCGGGAAATCTGCCGGTTGACTGTGGTTTCTGGGATGCATTTTAAGAACAATGAAAGTCAGTGTTGATTCATTGACAGGACACACTGTGGCCAAAGGAGATGATGTGACAGAAATGAACATCTCAGCAAGCCTTGACGAGGCCGAAGACCAACCAGGATGCTTAGCACTACTGTCCCTGTGAGAAAGTCAGAACCTCATATGCAAATTGGCTTTTATTAGACCAGAAAAGCATGAAAAAGAGAAGCTATGTCACCAGCCAGAAGCAGCCTATGATAGCACCACACACACACACACTCACACACACACACACATACACACACACACACACACACACACATTGAAGTATTACCCCAGTCTTTGCAAAAGGTCTCCATGGTAGCTTACTATGTAGAGAGAAGAACGTTCAGATACTTCAAGGAGATTTGGTCATGAATTGATTTGCTTATAGACTCTCTGTGATCTGAAGGTTGAGATAAAATAATTAAATCCCAATTCAAATCCAGCCCATACATAAACTACTGGGCCCATGGTTGCTCATAGTGTTCATTTCTCTTACCAACAGTGAATGTTTGGAGAGGCTTGCAAGGGAGTTGACCAAATGCCTATATTAATATTCGGTCAGTGAAAAGGAGTTTCTTATCAGAAAAATTTAACTAAGATGTAACTAAAAGTAACATATTTTATTCTGCTTTGTTTATCTATTTCTGTTTCTTTACATGAAAAGTCAAATTAAAAGGAATAATCTATGTAAGGTTGTAAACCTGCCATAAGAATGAAGTTAGAATTAAAACCCATGTTTGTTTATTTTCAAAGCTGATTTCTAATATGAAAAGGTTCCTCCAAGTTGAAAGATGTGAATTTAAATGGGTTAAAAATAAACTTAGCAGAATATGCAAGACCCTTGTACAATTAAGCTGAGCTACAGCTGGGAGCAAAAATTCATTTCAATAGAAAACAGGAAGGTCAGAGAATGCAAAGAAACTCTCTACATTTGACTTTGTACAGATTTTCAACTCGAAGAGAGGTTGTGATAAGATGTAAACAGAGAAAGACAAAGATTCAAATGAAGTTATTCATATATTCTAAAATGTATCAAAATTATTTCACTATTTTTGCTTTCATACAATGCAATAAGATCTACAGATGAGTAATGTGCAAATGGATTTAAATATGAAGTTGTAATCCTTTCAAGGAAGAATTTTAATTTTAGACTTGTATTAATCCTGCATGAGGTTACTTTTTTTGGTAGTCTAATGACATCATACCCCACCAACTTTTGGTAACCCAAACAGTTAAATTTCAGGGTGAATAGAAAAACCTAATACTCAAAGACCTAGGATCTTGAATACTATAATGATTTATTTATGAGCCATCTGGCTGTGTCAATATGATAGTATGACAAATATGCTTTATGTACCTATAAAGAAAGACTGATGTAGAAGAAATAAAGTTTTATGAGCAAAACCTCAAGGCAAGCTGAAGGATTTATCTATCAGACTATGGCAAAGGAGTTACTTTTAATATATTATAATATAAAGAATAATGTTATATTATCAATATTTTATGAGGTTATCCTCTGTCTCTATGCACACATACAGACACACAAAATACACCTATATAAACACACATACAAATGCACTTAGTGAAAATCCACAATAGCTAGAGGATTTGATACAATAATACTTTTTTCTAAGTGATTATGTATGCACAGAAATTATGAGTCTCACTTTGCCTTCCAGGTCCTTAAAGGATAACAGCAGATCCCAAGGGAGTGCTGACTTCCAGTTCTGTTATCACCACCATTAATCGACTTTTAGCACCCACCTGTCACACCCCCTTTGTGGACACATACACATACACACGTGCATACAGAGGATTACATATAAGAGTGAGGAATAGTTGTGAAACCATCTCTGTTTCTCAATCACAAATTTCTTTTTATACACTGTTTATATATGTGCATAAAATAAATGGTCTATGCATTGAAATCTGAGAACCAAGTTAACTTACAATAGCATATTTTCTGTTAAAAAATCATTCATACACACTACTATTTTAACATGTTGTTTTATTTATTTGCTTTCCAGTTTGTATTCATAGAGATAGGACGCTGATAGTATAATCTTCAAACTAGATTATTTGCAACTGAGGCACTGTAAAATTTTTCAGTCATTCATAGAATTCTTACCAATACTTCCTAAAAGAGAGTAAGGGAAGGTAAACTGTAACTAGTTCAGTCTTTTTCACAATGGAAATACGATACTTCTGGCTAGAGCCAAATATTTAAAATGAAAAGTATTCACCAATCTCTGTTTAATTGCACCAGCCAAAACAACTAAAATTGGAAGAAACCAACAGTGGAAGAAGTAAATCCTTCTGGACATCCAAGACACAAATGTGATGAGTTGGAGATAGAGCCAGGATTTCGATAGGATACACATGCTGTATGATAGGAACTGGGAAGTAAAAAGTTCCATGTTTCCTTTCACAGGTACCATGAGTTAAGTTTCTCTATCTGCCCTTCCACTCGGTTGCCTAATATTGAAGCCATGCTCATCTATGGCCCCAATATCTCATATCTACAGTAATAAAAGGAAACAGGTAAGGTCCATTTAAAATGTGCTACAGAAGCTTTAGTCAAAACTTTTACTATTTTTCAAAATATTTTCCAGTTTAATTGACACACTAATTGTACATGGTAATGAGGCACAATATACTATTCTAATACGTGTTCATGTAAAATCTATAATAAACATCAAGACATATTTATCAACATAGACATCTATAATTTGTGGACTGTTTAGACTACTCTCTACTGGCTATTTGGAAATATTTCATGAATTTTTGTTATCCATGGGTACCAAATTATTTTGGAATAAGCTGTTTTGGGGTGCTATGTAAATAAAATGCATTTATTATCTATCATGTTATAAAAAGTATAAATGTTTTTATAAAATGTCAATTGAATACTGAATATTGACATTTATATACATAATCTTGGAAATTATATTTCATCATTTAAAGTTTCAATGTCTAGGGCCCCAACTTAAATTATTTTGCTACTAATATCAGTATAATTCAATATAATATTTCAACTGTATTATATTGTAAAACAACCCTATAACATCTGAATCTATACCCAGATGAATGGTAACAAGCTTGTTTATGGTATTGCAATAATAAAGCAAACTATGATGACAATATTAATACTAATCTCTATGCAAAGTTCTTTACTTAGAGGCTATTTATATTCCAATTTTTTTCCTCCTCAGGTAAATTTACCTCATCTATAGCCCTGAAAAATAAAACCAACCTGCAGACAATTCTTAAAGTAAAATTTTTCCCTAATATGTTGTTTGATAAACCATTTAATATTTTCTCATGTATCAATAATGTGGCCCTTTTTACTGCTAAGTCATACGCCAATAAATATATATGGAACTTAATTTTATTCCATAGTCACACTGAAGAAATCTTACATTTTCCTAGTCTATTGTTAATGAAGTAGCTGAAGTTAATTCTGTGCAAAAGCATTTTGAAAACTTTTTCCCATTGACCTTAAGTAGATACCTATGCAAATGGAATGGCAATATTATGCAGTAAATATATTCTGATTTGTATAAAATATGTCAGTTAATTCCCTAAAAGGACTGGATCATTTGACTTCCCTTTCAGTACTGTTGTCAGCTTTGTTAATGCTATGATATGAATTTCCTATTTCTTGATACTAGATAGATTTTATAATTGGCAAATTTTAATGAATTTGCAATTAGTGTATCCTAGATAAATTATATGTTGAAAAACAAATCTGCAAGGAATAAATACTATTTAATGGTGTGAATGCTGAAGTTTGGAATCACAATTGTATTAATATCAGAATTTGCATTGAAATCCTCACCAGTAGCATGAATTTAACAGATGGATAGAAGACTGTTAAACAAGCATTTGATACTTTAATAACAGAAGTACTTCTGGAATACCAAATAAGAAACACACACACACACACATTACTACTGCACAATAACAATTAAACACAGGTGCTACAATCAACCAAAGTAAGATTTCCAATAGTCTGGAAAATAGAGTCTTATAGCCACTGGAGGAGTGGGAAGTCAAACCACAACTAAATCTCAGTAAGCTCAGTAAGCTTTGTGTTAAAGAACTTGATCTATTCTGCTCTCCTCCTTGCAGTCACATGGTAATCCTGAAATACAATATGCTCCTCGCCATCTGCAGCCTAGTAGGTGCTAAATAGGGCAAAGGCTTCTAAACTATCTAAAAGAACACATACACATACACATAATAGTGGGGAATTATCACTGTTCATTGTGTGAAGCTACGAAAGGTGTATGTATTAAGGAGTTAATAATACACAGACACAGAAAGGCAAATATCACATGTTGCCAACCCCCACTCCAAGGAAACATCAAACTTGCAGAAGTATAAACTCCCTCAGATCTCAAAATAAACACATGAAGAACTTTAATTTCATCTAATGCTTTCACCTAGGTCAGATTAAGTCGCCTACATGAGAATAATTTGCATTTCTTCATAAAACCCAACAAATTCAAGTGAAATAGGGAAAGCCCATCTGCATATATGAAGGCCTGGGGAACCCTGGAGATTATCTTTAAATTACGACTTCACGGAGAGGCTTCTAGTGAAAATAAAACACCAGAGGAATAAGAATGAAGATGGTTGATTCTGTGCATCACATCAATGTTAAGTCAACCTCCCAGAAAATTGAGAAGCTAAATTAGTCTACCAATACACCATTTCGAAATGACATAGAAAAATCAGTACATTTCCCTCAGAGAATAAATTGTATAGAATGGTACACTTATTTGGTACAAGTATAAGTGAAAAGTAAAACTAAGTTGAATTTTAATTGGCATTTTCCTAATAACTGGCATTTCTAATGTGGATTAAACAGATTCTTTATATTATAATTAGTAACAATCTATTCTGGCCTGAAGGAAAGTAAAATTGTTAAGTAGCATAAATTTCCATAATAAAGACATTACAATGATTAAATATAATATTTGCTCATATCAGGACTCAGTTCTCAGATGATCTACATGGTAGGAAATAAGAAAATCTGGAATAGGAAAGTATTTTTAATTTAACCATCTCAGTGTAAAATGTGTCTAATTCAAAATCTGTAATTAGCAGGTCACTGTTGAAATAGTATACACGTCTCCAAAAAGTAAGACAGCTGCTCATAGAAATGCACCTTGAGGGACAGTGACAGAAATATATTCTATTGAGGAAGAATATTGTTAAGAATGATCTTATGTGCACAAATACTTTGACTAAATAAAAACCAAGCTACAATGATTGGAAATGTAGGAATTGCATCTTATTGAAGAGTGGAAAATGTGCTAGGAGCTATGTCGTTCCTCAGTAATATAAGGCAACCAATTAAAAAATAAATCATGATGTCTTCCTTTAATAACCTTAACTGAAATTCCCTCACGCTGCTTGGAAGTTATCTCTGGAGTCCTGACAGTAACTTGCATGTGATTCAGAGCAATGGTGTTTCATTTCCGTGTGCACACTTATTTTTAACTTGTCACATGTTATTCCTTAAGATCTGGGTCCCGCACACAACTGAGGAACACAACTATGCTTGCTCTAAAGGAAATGTGGGATAGGACCAACTGATAATTTTAACATAGATCACAACACTTGGTTGCATGAAAGAAGTTAGAAAAATAATACGAGAAGTATTAGAAAATTTTAATTTACAAAATCCATGTAAAATATTTAAAAATAATCTGAAACTTTGAGAAGGAAAAGGACTCAGGAACAAAAGAAAAATAAGCATCACCACCACCACCACCCCACACATGAATATTTAATGTAAATGACTCAATGGCAGAACTGTTAAAGCTACCAGGAGCAATGGACTGTTAGTATAACTGGGTTTGAGGAACAAAGTCCATTAAGAGTTCATCCTTTCTGCTATATGTTAAGTCACACATTCACTTTACTCTCATTTGCAACACTATTCCTTTCCTGGAAGTAGGATTTGCATACATTTGCTCATCTGGAGGTGTTATTCAAAGGCCAGCTACATGACAAGGTTTGGAAATGGTCCTCAGACACCTGTCCCTGAGCCTGGTAAGTAGCTAGCTAGCTACCAACAGCAGATCCTTCCACCTACTGTGCGATTAGCTTTTCCCCCACAGTCCTCCAGAAGTAGAGGCTTCTTGCCAGCATTTCCCCCACTTCACCACTGCATCCCAGCTCTCTACTGGCAAGAGGGAGAGCTTTCACTCTTCAACATACAACCTTCCAACATTCAGGGACCATCTTACTATGTGACAGGATCTGAACTGCTGAGTCAGTGGTGAGGGTTTGGAGTAATCTCTTGCTGCCTGTTCTGCTTCTTAGAACTGTTTCTGACATCAGCTGTCTGGGGTGAGCTCATCAAGAAACAGACGTTGAGAAGATGATGACTGATTACAGAGACTTCATTGGAGAGGCCTCTCCATAGACATGCCTATGGAGAAGTCAGAAAGAACTGGTATGAGGGAGATGATTGGCAGTACAGTAGCAAATAAGGTCTCACTAACACTGCACGATCTGCCATCTCCACTGTTCAGAAGGAGCTCAAATCCTTTCTCAAGTAGAAGATTCCCCAGTTTTACTCCAAAATCTCCCTAAGACAAAATTTTATGTGATATTATAATGATTACATTATGAGCACCACCATGATTGGTGAACACTAGGATAAACAAATCAGGAAAGATGATGACATTTTTTTAAAAAATTTCCTTCATAGTAGGAACCTGGACATTGATTCTTTCATTGTTAACTAGTCAAACCTTCATCCTTTCAGTGTCACCTGCTAACCTAAAGAAATCTCATTTTCTAACCATTAAGTTTTATATTTAAGCTCAGTGGGAGCCCTAATGATTTACTGGAGGGGGGAGACCTGTAGGTTAGACTCTTATCTTCTGTATGAGCTTGAAAAGGTCCGTTAAGCTCATCCACTTTTTTTTCATTTATAAAATGAAATTATTGGAATAGTTCATCTTTAATGTTCTTTCCAAGCCGGAAACCATCGGCTAGATAGTCGATTTTATTCTCTTTGTGAAAAAAAAAGAACCTCTCTGTTGAGCATATATTTTCCAAATCTGTTTTTCTCATTTGTCATCCTCGCCACTTGAACAGCTTTGACTTAAAATGTAAGGCCGCCCCCAGACAAGCTGTTCTGCTTTGCCAAGCTGGCCACTCTCCACGCTGTTTCAGAATGCGTGTATGTTTGCATAGTCCAGAGCATTATTTCTGGTATCATAAGAAGAAGGCTATTATTGCCTTTTATTTTTGACTCGCCTAGAAATAATTGGTACATACTTACGGGGTCAAATACGAAGCTTGGGATAACATGCACATGGGGTCATGATCAAGCCACAGTGACAGGCAGAGCCATCACGCTAAATGCATACTATATCTTGTGATGACAGCACGTAACATTCTTTGCCCTAGCTATTTTAAAACCCACGTAATGTGACTGTTATGAACCCATGTGTCACAGAACCCCGAAATCCCTGTTCCTATAGGAGTATACCATTATTTCCCATTGACTAATGTTTTCAGCTCCTCTTTTTTCTCCTTCCTCCTCAGCCTCTGATAACCTCCACCCTGGTCTTCATATTTATACGTCACGAATTCAAATTCAACACAAGGATGTAGTATCACATGGTAAAATTCTTCCAAATAGATGATCTAATAAGGTGGATGAATAAATATATTTGTCATTTGAAAAATATTTGGTCATCTGTTTTGAAAATGTTTGAGAGTGTAAATGTTCAGACTAGATATATAAACCATATAAATACAGTGTATCTATCCAGATATCTATCTGTATCCTATCTATTCCCATCTATATAGATAGACAAATATGTTACTCTGGTTCTTGTTGTATTATGATTCATGTAGAGCTTTATCAATCACAGCTCATGTTAATAAAAGATTGAAAGCAAATTCCAGCAGTAGGGGGCCTAGTCCATCTGTGGTTGTATGAGATTGGATGGTGACTTAATATACATCCCTTGCTTCAGCTAGCATCCCGAATTTGCTCCTCCGAATTTTCCCTCCTCTCCCTATCCCAATAATTCAACCTGCAAATTCTTCATGTGGAGAGTGACCTAGCTTTTGGACATGAAGAGGACTTGTGACTCCAGAGACTCTCTTCCTCCTTGCCACATCTCTCCTGGTGCACTGCCAAGAAATAACACATGGCCTAGGCTCCCTGGCTGAGCCCGACATTAAGGCACAGCGCCAGAGAAACAAACTTTGACTACCTGGCTTGACTAGCTGAAGGACTGTGAACTGGATGGTAGGCATATTTAAAGTTCATGTAAGGCTAAGAGCAACCAAAGCATGGTGATCTAGCACGTGCACAATGCAGTATTAATGAACGGATATGCAAGCAAATAAATTTGGATGAGAATAGAAATTTCTGAGCGTTCAAGTTGTGAAAGTACAGCTGGGTCAGAGTGAAATCAGGAGCTGGGAATTCTGATGCCAGGAGCCTAAATAATGCTATAAATTATTTTTTTTCTGAGTACTATGAAATATAGAAACTTGTAATCTCAGTTTATTGTCACAGAAGATGTATTCAAATTTCTCATGGAAATTATTTGGCAAAATAATGTTCCATTTTATTCATTTGTTATGTAGACATGGATGGACACAAATATTTCTTAAGTTCCTCTAAGATTGATGTATTTTAATGTGTTTCTACAATTTCATAAACAATTAAAATTATAAATTATGATTTTGTGAAGTTCTTAATATTATAATAGCTATATGAGTAGTAGAAGGATGATTTTGCATATTTCCCCCTGGAAAAAAAAAACAATAAAATTAAGGTGATTTTTCCTTTTATTACTTTCTGTAATGATTTACTGAAATCTTAGGGAATATGAACACCTTAAAACTTTTCATAGAATTGTGCCTGTTTATCACTGAAACCATTTTTATAGTAACATAATATATTTTCATAAAACCTGCGAACATAGGCTGTGAAAAAGTATCATTGTTAAAATAGACTCTGTTTTTGTTTCCAATAGGAACAATCTACCTGCATTAGCTACAACTTGTCTTCCACTCTTACCTACACTGACCACAAGTGAGATGTTTCAGACTCAGGATGCGGTGGCCCCATCGATGCCTCTGGGCTCTCTTGTATCGTCAAGGGTTAGGACAGCAGTTCACCCAAAAACACAGGACCTGGCAGTTATCAATAGTGCTGACCAAGGCCTTAGTGGTAGGCACAGCCCTTCACCTCGCCCTGGAAACAAATGAATCTTTCAACTCCCTTCTAGACTAGCTGGAACCCTATTATGAATTATCCTGTCTCACTTTACTGATTTTTTTTATTGGGTTGCATTTTGATTCTGTTCTCTTTTTTATCATTAATATGATGTAAATGAAAAAATCATGTATATGTAAGGTGTACAGCTTTATGTTTTGGCCCATTTAAATACTCTCAATGATCATCACACTCAAACTAGACAACTTCCATAGTTAGAATTCTTTGTATAATGAAAATACTTCAATATTTATCCTCTTGAGATATTTCAGCTAGACATATATATATATATATATATATATATAAATATATATAATTATACTACACAGCTTTAACTATAGCTCCGCCTTTGAACTTATTTGCTTATACACACAGATGTAAAGTCCTAAGCTATGTCATGGGCCTTGTGCCCACACACCTGACCTTACTGATACTGACAGCCATCCTAGTATTTTGTTTCAATGCTTTGTAAAGATATCAGAAATAATAGATATAACAAAAATAATAAAGCTAGTAATTAAAATAAATATGGATTAATTCTAATGTCTGAAATTGATTGTCTACCAATGGTGGGTTAGTTATTTCTAGAGTTGATTTTCCTTAGCTATTCATTCATCCAACTCTCCAATAAACATTGCTTAAGCCCTCAGTGTGAGCAAGACACACTCCTCTATGCATTAACAAAACAACCTTTATAAGGGAATCCCTGTTATTCTGACAACCATGGTAGTCAACCAAGATGAGAGAGTCATGCCACATGACATGTACTAAAGCAAGCACAGAATATAAAATGTTCTGACAGGCCAGACAAAGTCTATTTTAATATACATATGTGTATGTATGTGTGCGTATATACATATATAAATCAAATAAGGTCCTAAACTCTCATTGCTACCTTAGGCTTTACATTAAGGAATTA
This sequence comes from Dipodomys spectabilis, assembly GCF_019054845.1. Lineage (NCBI taxonomy): Eukaryota > Metazoa > Chordata > Mammalia > Rodentia > Heteromyidae > Dipodomys > Dipodomys spectabilis. The sequence goes on from NW_024870856.1 coordinate 1,353,331, forward strand.
ATCATAACAGAGAGCCAAGATTTATCTCCTATTATAAACTAATTTTACAGTGACGCTCTTGTATCCTCAGTAAAAATATTTGCTCTGATAAATGGAATCCACAGATAATAAAAAGGTTATTTCATTATTCATTCTCCATACTCACAGCTATTTACTATTGTGCAGAAAAAAATTAGAAATGGTTCGGTTGATTATACTGTATGCTATTAACTGGAAACGGAGGGTGTTCATATCCAATAAGCAGACAAAAGGGGGAGCTGAAAAATGAATGAGGCTGATAATTAAACCTATTAAAAATGTACGTATCTTAGCAATAATTTGCTACAAATCTTTCACGTGAAGATTGAAGGCATTGTCATGTGGTCCAGAGTCCCTGTCACTCAACTCACTGGCTGCAGACAGGAACTATAACCCAGGTGTCTAAACCACAGTGCTCATTAATTTATCCCAAAGAATATGACAGTTGGACAACATCTGAGACACACAATCCTTTCTCTCCTGCTCTAATGCATCCCACAGTTCAAGGTCAGTAATTAATGGGGGAAAAAACCCTTGCCACCAATGAATTTATTCTTGAAGAAAATAACCTAAGAGGAATGGGGCAGGAGGAAAAATGAGCAAGACCCCAGGGGTGAGAGGTTGGTTGTATAATGTTGGGAAAACTGATGAACACAGATTTTAAATTAGGCTAAAGCAACAGTAGAGGCACAAGATTGTAAAGGAAGATAAGACTGTAACAAATAACAGGTTTTCAGGACTTACATAGTGCCTAATCACTAAACTACATGCATAGTTTAATAGTAAAAAAGGTAATATTCTATGAAATTTAGTATACACAATCGCATATTTTTTCTTTCTTTCTTTTTTCAAATCAATATTTATTTTCAGGCAAGTAAAACATTACATTGGTTCTCAACGGGTTTATATTCTTAAAAATGAAAGACATGGAGTGGTATCACCATAAAAAAACAAGATTTTAAAAATAGCCTCCCTTATCATATTGACAATTTGCCCACCAAATTGATTTTTCACTTTCCTTGCCTCTTAGGTTACAGTTCGTTAGAGTAAGGGATTGTGAAGCACTTAGAATGTCCTCTGTATTCCAGGCTAAGATTTGCTTCGTGACAGTTTGCTGAAGCAGAATCCAAATTCTTTATTCAAAGGCCTTGCCCTGAATCTAGTTTTGGTCTGGAGTCTTCATGAAAATTGCAGGTGATGAGCTAAATTTTTTCAATCATCAGTTGATGGGAGCTCTTTACATATAGTTGGAAGTATCTGGGAAACTCTCCATGCATAATATTACACTAGAGGGAATTATTTTTGCTACCAATTTCAGGATATGATAGTTATGCTTCAGTTCATTGAAAAGTCTCAAACAACAGAGCAAATAGGTGAACCATCAATGCAAAGCTGAAGTTTTTCCATGAAGTGTTATATCTTTTTTTTGTATGGGATTTCTTTTATTTTATTATTGTGAAAATACCATACAAAGGGATTACAATTACTTGAGCAAGGTAATGAGTACATTTCTTATCAAGCATTGTTGTCTCCTCCTTTGTTTCCTCTTCCCATCCCTTCCCATCTCTGTCCCCGCTTTAGAGCCCCTCCGAGAACCCAAGGTTTAAAGTTCGTTTTTCATCAGAATGTTTTGTACATCTCATTGTTGCAATGGGTCCACCTGTATCCCTATTTAAACAATTTGTTTGTTCCCTTCCACTCCCCAAACTATACCAACATCAAATACAGTGAAAACAGGGGTTATACCATGGGGGAGGGCCATACCAAGCAACAAAAAATCATTTTATAAATATGTTAGAAACAATAGCAAGAAATAAATAACATTTGAGTCCTTATTTAAGGTTCATTTCACCTAACATCAACTTATCTGAGCTTTTCTGCTTGTCTCAGACATATACGAGTTATTGCAAATAAGGGAAACCACAGGACCTATGTTTCTTTGGGTCTGGCTTACTTCACTTAATATAATTTTTTCCAAGCCTTTCCATTTCCTAACAAATGGGGCAATGTCATTCTTTCTGATGGAGGCATAGAATTCCATTGTGTATATATACCACATTTTCTTCATCCATTCATCTACTGAGGGGCATCTCGGTTGGTTCCATATCTTAGTTATGGTAAATAATGCTGCAGTAAACATAGTTGTTCTGGTAGCTTTAGTGTGGCCTTGTTTGTGATCATGTGGGTAAATGCTCAAAAGTGGGATTGCTGGGTCATAGGGGAGCTCTATGTGGAGTCTTTGAAGGAACCTCCATACTACTTTCCAAAGTGGTTGAACAAGTTTACACTCCCACCAACAATGCAGTAAAGTTTCCTTCTGTCCACATCCCCTCCAGCATCTGTTGTTATTAGAGTTCTTGATTATATCCATTCTAACTGGAGTGAGGTGGTATCTCAATGTTGTTTTGATTTGCATTTCTTTTATGGCTAGAGAGGTTGAGCATTTATTTCTTCATGTGTCTATTGGCCATCCTTCTTTCCTCTTCAGAGAAGTTTCTCTTTAAGTCTTTAGCCTACTTATTTATTGGACAGTTGTTTCTTTGAGGATTTGTTGTTGGGGGATTTAATTTTTTGAGTTCCAGGTATATTTTAGATATGAGACCCTTGTCCATTGTATGACTAGTGAAGATCTTCTCCCAATCCGTGGGCTTTCTATTGATCTTGCTAGCTATGTCTTTTGCCATGCAGAAGCTCTGCACTTTCATGCAATCCCATTTGTCCAACCTTTCTTTGATTTGTTGTGTTTCTGGGTCTCTATGAAGAAAATTTCAGCCTGTGCCAAGGAGACCTAGGGTTTCTTTTATTCCATCCTGTAATGTTTTCAGAGTGTCTGCTTTGACTCTGAGGTCTTTTATCCATTTGGAGTTGATTGTAGTGCAGGGTGATATATAAGGATCTAGCTTTAGTTTTCTACAAGTAGTTAACCAATTTTGCCAGCACCATTAACTGAAGAGGCTGTCTTTCTTCCATTCTATTTTTTTAGCTCCCTTATTGAAGATTAGATGGCTATGTGTCTGTAGGTTCATTTCTGGGTTTTCAACTCCATTTCATTGGTTCTGAGGGCTGTTCTTGTGCCAATACCAAGCTGTTTTGATTACTATGGGTTTATAGTAGAGTTTGAAATTTGTTGATATTCCTCCAGCCCTGTTCTTTCTGTTAAGGATCGTTTTTGGTATTCGGGGTCTTTTATTGAAAAAAAATTAAAATCTCTACATAAAAGTCACTGGATTCCACGGTGATATTTTACCAATTAGCAAGAATTTAACAATTTTTAACTGTGTAGGACCTTTTTCTCTATTCAGCAAAAATGATTAACGTTGTGTATATATTGATTTCCTACTCCTATCTTCTAGTTTGTTCAAGGCAACATATTTTTATTGTCCTATTATATTATTTACCTGCGTAATAATCTAAAAGGAAGTTGTTGAGCAGAATGTTTAGTTTATATTCACCAGAAATAATGTAATTTATATGAAGTAATAATAATTGTTAAATTGATTTGCCTTAAATTTGGAGGCAGATAATTATTCAACATAGAAATGAGGACCCAGGGTGTTGTTCGTTTGTATTTTTGAGCACATTGTTATTCCTGCCTTCCTATTTAATTATTAGTCCCTTGGGAATTTATTTGCTAATGTTATTTGAACAGTATTAAATCATATTTCTAGTACATGGCCCTCTGGACTTTATTGCAAATTTATGGGAGTTTCCTTGTGTCTTCTTCCATCAATAGACTTACTGATGATGATTTTGGAGTTTTATGCTAATTAAGAGATATTTTACTCAAAAAATTAGCTGGTGAATTGTATTATGTTAATCTCTCATTATTATGTTTATGTTTTATGTTCTCAAAAGAAATCTGAATAAAGATTTATAATAAGTAACTTTTACATTCTAGAGAAAGTATTTTCTTGATAATCATGCATCTGCATTTACAACCTCTTTAAATTTATAGTGTAAATAATAGGTCACAAATAGTGACTAGTGGAGATTGCCATTTGTAAATTTTTGGCCTGCAAGTTATCATAGTTGTCTTCAACAACTGTGACATTGTGACATTTGTGACAATTGTAACATCTATAGAGCTTCAGACCAACCAAAGCATTTTGTAGGTACTAGTAATCTTGGAAAAGAAAAGAATATAAATTTGCAAACATTCTGAATACCTACTATTTCCCCAAAAGCAGCTGTTTTCTAGCATTGTCCAGTGGTTTTTATCAACTGTGTGGTAAGAACCAAAGTTGCTCATTCCATACACTTATTCTGAGAAGGATATTTTGCATGAGAAATAATCATTTTGAGTTGAATATCCAAAATGATGCCCAAACAGGCACTGCTATTGGATTCCTGACAAAGATGCCAAACACATACATTGGAAGAAGAGTTGCAATAGAAAATGGATATCTGCACACAGAATATAGAAACTCAATTTCTATTGTTCACCCTGTAAAATATTAACTCCAAAGGCATTGAAGATGCTACTGTATAACATAAAACTTTGAAACTATGATAGAAAATTATAAGGGAAGCATTTTCAAATACAGGGGTTGGTAAAGACTTTCTGAAAAGGATTTCAATGGCTCCTGAAATAACAAGAACTAATAAACAGTATTGCTTCAAATTTGAAAGCTTCTATTAGGCAAAAGAAACACCATACCAAAGAGACATCTTGTACAATAAGAGAAAAATCTTTGCCAGAAATATATGACAAACTATTCAATATCCAAGGTTTTGAAACTGAATAGAAGACTCCTAGAAATATGGGATGAAAAGAGGAAAGGTAGAAAGGAGACAGGAGCACATGAAAGAGTAAAGCACGGGGTAAAGATGATCAAAGCTAACTAAATTCATAACATTAATTATATTCATAATTTCCCAAAGATCTTCAAATGTAGATAGATCTTGGCTGTGCATTATCAATTAAGACAAGTCTTACCTTAGTTTCACAGTAATCAACACATTAAAAGCTTAACATACCAAAATATGCAAGATAATATATATATACATATATTTTTGCATGTGAATACTCACATATGATCAATAAGAGAACTGAAAGCTCAGCTAGAACTTATGCATTGATTTAATAAGAGAGCAGAGAAAATTTAAATGTCAGTTGGGATGGATTATTGAATCAGTAATTGCTTAGAAGTTTAGATCCAAATCTATTCTCATTGTGACTTTATTTACATCAAAATTCATCTGGGGAATAAAAACTATAGCTTACTTTTGGATATAGATTGAATCAATAATTCTAAGTGTACTAGAATTTTAACTACATAAATAAACGTCACATTAAATACAATAATACCATGGTCTTGATTTTATACTGACTTTCCTTGAGTTCTCACTCCAGTCTTATGTTTTACATGCTAAGAATATCAATCTTTTGTAACTAAAGTTTATAAGAACTGAGATATGTCTCACATCTCACAACAAATAACTAATAGATCATACATTTGAGTTAAGCCCTTTTGCTTTCAAACTGTAATCAAATTACAATGGAAATAAGGCTCTACATGAAAAGTATTACTACTTTCAGTGGGGGTAGAGGGGGGTTGGGGGGGTTGAGATGGGAAGGGATGGGAAGGGGAAACAAAGGAGGAGGCAACAGTGCTTGATAAGAAATGTATTTATTACCTTGCCCATGTAATTGTAACCCCTCTGTACGGTATTTTTCACAATTAAAAAAAAATCTGATAACATCTCTAATCCTAACTATTCAGGAGTTTGAGAGCTAGAGGATGTCAGTTCAAAGCTAGCCTAGGAAAAAGCTTACCAGACTCCATCTATTAAAGTCTATTGTCCTGTTAGGTGGTTGATGCACGTGTGTATCATCACACAAGGCCACACAGCCCTCACCAGAAACATGCAAAAGCCAATGCCCTGCGCTTGGACAACCAGAATCATAAGCTATATAAATTCATTTCTTTTACAAATTACCTAGTCTCAGATATTTAATTATAGTAATGGAAAATAGAGAGCACAAACACCATGAAGTTTAAATCATAATGACATTTAAAATCATAGGTCAGAACCTTTTTTATATAATTTGGGCCTTCTAATTCAACAAAATCCACATCCTTCCTTAGTGGTCCCCAGTTTTGCTACTGTTCCTTACATGAGAGAAGAATACAAACTCAAAATCAATTTATCTGCAAGTAAAATGTATGTGTAAATGTTTCATGTGCAATTGTTAATCTAATTGCATGAAAGAGCATAAAATTGGGTATTTAATATTCAGTTGAATCTTCTCCCATATGTTTTTCCTTCTGGTTTTTATTATAAGGATTCTTACTCTTTTTCTATTATGTCTAGTTAAAATATTCTGCCTTTCCCCAAAGAAGGAAAGTTTCAAATGACTATGTCATCAATGCAGTTAGTGTGATTTCCAAATTTCTCTCTCACTGCACAGAATAAAAATCAAAGCATACCTGTAGCTGTTATATAATAAGAAGCATAGACCAATTGTTGGGTTAATACTCCAAACACTCCAAATTTCTACTATTTAATCTGCATTGTACTTGTTTAAAATATCTGCTTTTCTGAATATATTCACTATAAAATAATGGACTACTATTAGCCAAGTAGTTAGCTTAGAATATTTGTAATACATGCTATAACCTCTCTTCTCTTCTATAGGATTTGAACATAAGCTTAAACCTTACAAACAAGAGTACTAACAGATTATTTTTCTAAACAGGGAAGAGAAGAGCTCTTTTTTGTTGTTGTTCTTGCTTGTACAAAGCTGAGATGAATTACCTTATGTAAACCAAAATCCTGTATCGACCTGTTGAAATAGGAAAGCTGGTAACCATGGAAACAGAGTACAAGTAAAATAGGCTTTTGCTGCCGTTATAAATAAGGGGGAGGAACCAGTGGACCTTCCCTCTTTCAGTGTGTGATAAATAAGGTGAGAAAAGAAAAAAACACCATCTTGCTTTCTGAGGTTTTTCCTGTTGTAAAATATACATTATAATCTGGGTGAAAAACTCCTGTGATCAGGTATTGGTGGGGGGAACTCAAGGGGTGGGAACTATGAGAACAAAGAAGAGTGATAAAAACGTAAATATAGGTGTGCTGATGTCTAAAGAATCTATTCTTTCTTAAGAAGGAATTATACTGACTTGCAGCTCAGGGATACACATTGCCGAATATCAGAATATACAGCGAAAAGGTGCAGAAGGAAAATTAACCAAAGCAGCATGCTGTGCTTTCTTTTAGTGATACCAAACAAATATTAGGTGTATTTGTAACTACATCCGTTCTTCCTATGTTCTAAAATTAGTGATAAATAAATCATGTTCTGTAAGACTTTATAACTACAAGGCTGCTGATTCTTTCAGATTTTCATAAAAATCAGAACCAATTGTGTCCAACACTTGGTGGCACTCCTACTTCATAAGGCAAGTGTCTGTCAAATATACCAATCCTTCAGATTCCAGGCCCTGGAAAACACCTGATCTGTCCTTCCAAAGTGCAAGACTTCAGCTGCGAGGCTTTGACTATGGCGCCGGCAACATGAACGAGTCTCCTGTTCCTCCCATAGACATACTGCTGTGGAAAGTACAAGAGAAGAATTTGTGACCAGCACTAACATTTATTACTCTAGGTTCTTAGAGAAATCCCGCAAGAAAAGTACTGTTGTCAAAGAGAAATTAGGCTGATGCCTCCAGGGCTCCACAGATGGAGGGAATATTTTCAGATGATGAAATTGGTCTGTAACTGTGTTCTCTCACCAGTACCAGGAACGAAGCACAGCTATTGAACCTTGAATTTGGATAATGTGATAGAAAAACTGATTTAAAAAAACTTTATATCTACTTCAATTTCATTAGTCCCAAGGGGTTACAAGCTGCCCTGTTGGAGACTTCAAGGACCTGACTTTCTGCTGTTTCTAGATCTTGGCTGATGGATGAAGAAAATTGAATGAAGTTGCCACATACAGTGTAAAGTAGAAGAAAAGTTTCCTTGTTAGTGAGAAACAAGTAGCAAAATGAATCCAGCCATCCTTGCATATATGAAAGTTTATTCATTATCTCTTCCCTTTTTATCTGAGAAGGCATTCAGTGTTTTCTTTGCAGTAATGTATAAATTCAGTACATTTCCAGTCTAAAAAATGCTTTTGCATTCTATTTGATTACACCTGCTAAGACACAAAAGGAGAAATAAAGAGCACATCTCATAAAAGTAGTACACAAGTTTGAGTCTTCTTCAACGCAACCCATCATCAATAACCAGGAGTTAAAAGACAGAATGAAGTTTTCCAAATTAGCTCTTGTATTTTGTTCTGCCCCCTGCATTTTCAATAGCATCCATCAATTATACAGGGGTTTCATCTTGAAATGGCCATATGTGCATACAATGTACCTTTGTTACAGAAAGGATCTTTACCACAGAAAGGAATGGGTAAAATACCAGGACATATTGACATAGGAGTTAACTTCTTGACTAGAACTCCAATAGCTCAGCAAATTAGCAAGGATTACCCAATGGGATTGAATCAACCTAAAAAGCTTCTCTACAAATAAGAAATCACCACTAAACCGAAGAGACAGAATAGAAAGAAAACAAAAAAAAAACTTTACCAGTTGTACATCTGACAAGGGATTAATAATCACAAAACATAGGGAATCAGCAAACTTAACTTCCAAAGAATCAACTGTCCATTTAATGAGTGGACAAATTAACTAAATAGTTCTCAAGAAGATAAACACTTGAGGAAATGCTCGACATCCCTGGCCATAAAGCAGATGCATATTAAAATGTCATAGAGATTTTCATCTCACAAATGAGTTCTTCCCCTGGAATTTTGAATAGTGTAAACTGATGTTATATTGTAAGTTACAATGAGGCCAGGTAAGATCCAAAGGTACAATTACTTCCTGAAACAAGGGAGGTTTGAAGGAATAAAAATGAGATTGTAACAATGAGATGTACAAGACACTATGCTGAAAAACGAACTTTACAATTTAGGTGAGAGCGGGGAGAGTGTAGTTGTGGAGGTGGGAGGAAAGGAAGGGTAGGGGAAAAACAAAGGAGGAGGCAACAATGCTCGATAGGGAATGTACTCATGACCTTGCTCCTGTAACTGTAACCCCTCTATACAGTATTTTCACAATAAAAAATGTATTAAAAATAAAAAAGAATGAGATGCCTGTAGTTTAGGCAGCCATGTGTCCTAGACCACCCTTAGTTCTAGCACTGACTTCACTCTATACCTTCTATGGGGCTTGGCTAAATTTGATCAAATCCAAGATTTATCACAATCTTTCTAATAAGAAATTGAGTATTCAGAAAAGAGGACTGATTTTATTTCTGTTTGTTTGTTCCCTCTTCCCTGGATCATGTGTCCACATTCTAATCCCATTGTCAGGTCAGATGAAAGGAATGGAGGAACTGAGATGATAGCAATGGGAATTTCTTTACTGCAGAAGCCAGGTGCTGACAAAATGATGCCACTATTCTACTGATAATTACAGATGTGAGCGAATCACTTCCAGAGTCCTCTAAGAGACCCCTTCTGGTTCTGAATTTAAGCAACTGCACTGTTGTGATGACACTTGCTGTGGCATATCAGAAGTGATCTGTGATTTTGAAAAGAAATCTTAGTCTGTGTCTACATCACTTGCATTTATGTAAAAAAAAGTTCTTTGTACAATGATATTGTATTTTTCACTCATCTGTTTCCTGTTGTCTTCAGCTGTTCAGAATCTGTACTCAATTCCTACGGACCATATGCCAAGATCCCTCCCTCCACCCCTCTAACACAGAAACTCTGCTTTAGCTCCTCCAGTTGCCTATAAATAATCCCTTGTGTTCCAATTCGTTTTAGGTTCAAAATAGGTACAGAATGGAAGATGACTGCCTCACTCCTTCATGACTGTATCTCACAATTTATATTAATTTGTTGATCATTTACAGTATGTGTGATTGCTCTGTGTACATCTTAGAATCGCCAAATTTTGAAACTTGGTTGGGTTTAGAGACTCAGTGCTTAGCACTTCACAAGATGGAATCTGTTTACCACCTTAAAATTGAAGACAAATTTTTGTTTCTATGAGAGAATGCATCAGTCAAAGTATGCTCAGTCTCCTTCAGCTAATTGATAGGAAAGAATGAATATGTAATACTGTTCATTGAGATTAAAGAGTAAAAGAAGATGTTAGGAAACTTTACTAGAGAGGTAGCAGCTGTTGAAACCATCCATACCTGTGGTGATCTGCAAGCAAAGGAAATATTAAAAACTTAAAAACGTAAAGGAACAGCTCCTGAGGCTGAAACTAAGAGCCCGCTGGAGAGGTGGTCTGCCGTCCCCAGGTACAAGGAAGGACGGGGCAAACACCACACGAGCTGGGAAAGTGAGTGAGTGCATTCAGCGGCTGCCCTCAGAGGAACATGAAGTACAAACAGGCAGCATGGCCTCTGGAGGCAGGCAGGAAGAAAAAAGTCTTTTCATCTTTCTCCAGTCTTCCAGATTCTCATTCCTTTGACAGAGACAAACAAGGAGACAGCAGAGAAGAAGAAACACAGTGGTCTCATAATTATCTAACACAATGGAAAAGAATGAGGTGACAAGAATGGAGAATTAAGGTGACAATAGCTCAGTAATTGTACAGGGTATATGCATTTTTATGTGGAGGACATCATATTCTTATTGAATTACTCAATAAATGTGTGCCCCAACACAGTAGAGAATCACAAAGGAGTAAGAAAAAAAGACCTGACAAAACCTATCATTCTCCACAGTGGCTTCTATCCACGGTTGTAGGAATGCGACTCACTATTTTTTTATTACAACAGAACCCCCAACTTCTCTTTTTTTACTCAAGCATTTCTCCTGGGTTGAAAAATACAAAAGTGTATTAAAGTTATTAATACTGTAACTTAGATCAAAATAGAGATGAACTTTCATTCCTCTGTTAGAAAATATTGTGATTTTTTTTCCTGCTATTAAACTCAATAAGTAAATACTCCTTTGAAAAGATTATTGTTACTCACGCTTACACTACTGTTTCAATGTTCATAACTCCAAGACAGTCTTCACAGGTAAAAGAAGTGAAAGAAAAATATCTAAGACACATTGTATTCATAAACTCCTTTGTTGAATGACAACTCCTTTGTACAACTACTTAAAGATAATAAAATTATTTTTGAAAAAGAAATAAAAGCCAAGAATGCCAGGTTCTGGTGGCTACTCAAGCTGAGATCTAGGGATCGTAGTTTGGAACCAGCTCATCCAAACAAAACAGAGGGAGGGCCTTGTCTAAAATTAACCAGCAAAAAGTCATATGGAAAAGAACTAGCACTGAGCAAAATATTCTAAGCAAGAATGTGAGGTCCCTGAATGCAAACCTCATTACTAAGCACCCCCTCATCCCCCCCACACGCACACATGTCGAAGTAAGTACTCCTCAACACTTTGTGTGAGGAAAATGAGGAAATATCATATTAATGGATAAGATGATAGAACAGCCTTAAACTGGATATTCAAAATGGTCCCATAAATCACATATAGGAAATATATGTTGACATTCAAACAGGACCAATATAGTATTGTGGAGTGTTAAGTCTACCATTCTAGAAATAGCAATTCTCAGTAAGTTGGATGTGCTGTTATGTTTGGGATGAGCCCATCGTGGGCAGATACTGAAAGTGCTGGGCACAGGATTACCATTACAGAAAAATTTGGTGAGAGTCGGAAAGTCTATCTGGACTCAAGCAAATGGAAGTTTTTTTGTTTTTGTTTTTTTTTTTTATCAAATGGATCTCTAGACCCAAGGTAGAAAGAAAGAAAAAACCAAGAAATCTAAAAGAAACATAACTACTAGCATGCTGAACAAAATAACTCAGAGATCTAAAGGGAAATATACAATGGAGCTTATAGTCAGTTGCCCAGGGTTTTGAGAATGGATTTTAGCACAGCAAGTTCAACTTCTCAACCACTGGGGGAGAAGGAGCTTTTAACACATCAGTGAACTTGGATTCACAGATATACAGTATACTCTGACGGCTGACATTAACTAGAACTGGGGGAAGAAGAACCAATAATAACCTCAATTTGATGGGCAGATAAAACTGGCAAGTATCAATATAAAAGGCAACATCTCATTAACTGAGTTGAGAATGAAACACCCTAGACATTAGAATTGGTATATTCACCTAGCTTGTTGGATTGTGTAAACTATGCAAATATTCCTGAGAATATTATCCTTTCTCAAAGGCATAGTAATTTTATGTGGACATGTTTTTCATTTATTATGTCTCTACCCTAGTTTGTCTTCCTATTGAAGACCTAGGACATTGATTTTCTTTTCATGGCTCACTTACAAGATTGTAAAAAGCCCCAGAGCAGGGCATATGCTTCCTTTATCTTGGAGTCTTCATTACCTGGCGTCTAGCCTGGTACACAGCAGGCATCCATACAGTTGGGTGAATTTATTGAATTTCAATCTGCTTTCAAAATAGATTGGAATTTAATCAAAGAAGTAAAATATATCCGCATGAACCCACTGATTTCCAGTTGCTCCAAGACAATAGACCCAAGTCTTTAAATGTAGAATTCCTAGGCTTGAAAGGGTCTGAAAATGTATCTATTTCGACAGGACTCCAAATTTTAAATCTATTTATTTACATATGTAGACGATGTATATACGTATGAGTACAAAGTAAATGTACATATAATGTGTGTATATTTACACATATACACTTGTGAGTGTATATCTATACACACTTATGCATGTATATATACCTATGCATTTTCTACTGTTATTTATTAAAGTATATTTATACTTTGATTATTTGTTTTTTCCTACATTTTTTAATGATTGAGTTTGTTCATTTATTAAACACAGAAGTCATCTGTTTAAATTTATGTTTATAAAGTCAACAAAAAGAAGAAACTGATTATTCTCATTGTTTGAAACACTTAGGCAACAATAAATAAGGCTGTTCTATTGCATTTTGAACCCAGACTTGCACACATTGTTAAACTTTGTGTTCATTTGTAAATGCTGTTAACAACAGTGTTACTAAAGAGCCAATCAATTAACACTGATGGAATAATATTAATAAAACAATGCACATACAATACCAAATAGATTAAGAACAAAAACTAGAATATGTGAATAATAATAACAGGTTTGTCATTTTAACTTTAAGTTTTGTGTGGGTGCCAGTCCTGGGCCTTAAGCTCGAGTGCTCTATCTGAGCTTTTATATAAAGGCTGTTCTCTACTACTTGAGCCACAGATAAATTTTGGATTTTTTGGTGTTTAATTGGAGATAAAAGTCTCATGGACTTTCCTGCACAGGCTGACTTTGAACTATGATCCTCATATCTCAGAACCCAGAGAAGCAAGGATTAGAGGCATGAATCACTGGCACTCAGAAAGGAAATAACAACATGCTGAAATGAGGATACAGGTTGACAAACTGTAACAACGAAATGTACAAGACACTATGTTGAAAACGAACTTTACAACTTCCAGGGTGGGGTATTGGAGGGTTGGGGAGGTAGAGAGGGAAGGGATAGTAAGGGGAAAACAAAGGAGAGGGTAACAATGCTCGATAGGAAATATACTCATTACCTTACTCACTTAACTGTAACCCCACTCTATACAGCATCTTTAAAAATAAAAGATATATATTGAAAAAGAAAAAAGGAAAATCAAGTACTTAAACAGTATATATTGATGATTTACTTTGAAAACATTTTCCAAACAATATACATCATAGAGCTCTGCTTAGAAAAATATTCATTCACTCAGAGGATATTGATTATTTATCCAACAATTTGTTAGGATGAGAACTAAGAATAAAGTAGTGAGTAATATTGGTAGGCTCCCAGTGAGCATTAAAATGGGTTTTAGATTTCATTCCTAGAGAAAGCCAGTGGAACCATTTGCAATGTGATCTTATCTGATGGATATTGGACAAAGGACTCTACATATTACCTGTGGAAGAAATTACAGGAGGAAGTGAGAAATCCAAAGATGTAAAGATGGACTTCCTCCTATGATTCACTATTCCACTCATTAAAGTTTATTTAACTATTTTATGGTGAATGATACTGTGATTTTACTAATGTTCTTGAAGTCCAGATAGGATTCTATTGTGAGACTGGTGTAATTTTGGAGGTAAAACTTAGAAATGGATCATTTTAAATGGTTTTTGGAATAAATGAAAAATCAAAGATAATTCTTGAATTAGAACTTGAGTAGCTAGCCAGTTATGATGATGAACAGTTTGAGAAGAATGGATTTAAGATTGGCAAAACAAAAGAGAGTCATTATACCAGACATAGAACACAAATCAGCAGTCTTGCAGTCTTATCAGGGATGCAAATTTAAGATTATGGCATATTTAAAACATGAACAAGGGCAACCACTTTGGAAAGCAGTATGGAGGTTCTTAAAAAACTCCACATAGAGCTCCCCTATGACCCAGCAATCCCACTTTTGGGCATTTACCAAAATGATCACAAACAAGGCTATATAATAAAGCTACCAGCACAACTATGTTTACACAGCATTATTTACCATAGCTAAGATATGGAACCAACCCAGATGCCCCTCAGTAGATGAATGAATCAAGAAAATGTGATATATATATATATATATATATATATATATGAATTATATGCCTCCATCAGAAAGAATGACATTGCACCATTTGTGAGGAAATGGAAATACTTGGAAAAAATTGTACTGAGTGAAGTAAACCAGGCCCAGAGAATCATAGGTCCATGGTTTCCCTTATTTGCAATAACTAGTATAAGTCAAGGACAAGCAGAAAAGGTCAAAAGCTGTGTGTATATGACCAGATAAGATGATGTTAAGTGAAATGAACCCCAAGATAGGGACACAATTTGTTTTTTCTTTCTTGTTATTGTTTTTAATGTACCTAAAATGTAATAGGTGATTTTTTTGTTTCTCTTTTATGTTCTTCCCCCATGGTATAATCCCTATTTTCACTGTATTTGATGTTGGTGCCCTGCATCTTGTATATACATTTTTCTAATTTAGGGAGGGGAAGGGAAATAACAAAATGCTTAAATAGGGATAAAGGTTGACCCATTGTAACAAAGAGATGTACAAGACGCTATGTAGGAAATGAACTTTACAACTGGGGAAGGAGCGGGGAGTTAGAGAGGTGTGGAAGGAAGGGATGGAAGGGCAAAAACCAAGGAAGAGAACAATGCTCAATAGGAAATGTATTCAATACCTTACTCATGTAACTGTAACCCCTCTGTACACTATTTTTACAAAAAAAAAATTTAAAAAAAAACATGAACAAGGGGCTGGGAATGTGGCTCAGTGGTAGAGGGCTTGTCTTGGATGCATGAAGCCCTGGGTTCAATCAATCCTCAGTACCACATAATCAGAAAAAGCTGGAAGTGGAGCTGTGGCTCAAGTGGTAAGCACTAGCTTTGAGCACAGAGAGGCTCAAGGACAGTGCCCAGGCCTTGAGTCCAAGCTCCAGGACCCACAAATAAAAAATAGCCAACAAACAAAAAACTCATGGACAAAGAACAGACACAATAGAGTATTCTTCCTTAAGCTCAGCTTCCAACATAGAGAGGTTCCATGAAAGGAATTTGAAAAGGTTGTCGAATTAGTACTTTAAAGAGCTGCGAAGGTAAAGAAAGCTGAGGGGTAGAACTGGTAATGAAAAAAGGTCGAGGTAAGGGTAAGAGGTCAAATCAAGTAAAGATAAATTAGTATCACTGGAATTGAGATTATTAGGTTAAAATAATTATTAAGATTATTAGGTTAAAAATGGAGTTTTCCTCATCCATTAGAAAGAATGGTAGTTGTAGCATTCATAAAGAAATGGAAAGACCTGAGTAAAATTATGTTAAGTGAAATAAGTCAAGGGAAGCCTGTTTTCCCTTATATTAGAAGGTAAACTTCGCTTCTCAACTCCTAAATAAATGCATTGGGTGGTATGCAAGTATATACAAATGTTTTAACTGAAATATGTTAGATTCAAAGGAGGGCCAAGTATGATAAATCCTTAGAAAAACAAAAAGGAAGTTCAGCAAAATAAAACACCAGGAAGTGGGTATCCAAAAAGGGTAGGGTGTAGTAAAAGGAAAGGGTAGAGGAATGAAGAGAGGAAGGGGGAAATAGAGTCAACAAACCAATGCATACCTTACTGAACTAAGAAGAGTAAAGAGCGCGGGAAGAGGAGGGTAGGGAAGGGGTTGGCGAGAATATTGAAAGGGGTGACACGGGACAAGAGATATTGTATTCATAAACTGCTTTACTAAATGGCGACTCTTTTGTGCAACTACTTGAAGATAATAATACAAAGAAAAAAGAATTTTAAAAACGTTTTGCCAGAGCAATGGCAAGAGGTGAGCCTTTGTGGATTGAGGAGTGAATGGAAGAGAAGACTGAATGTTCCAAAAGAACTTTTGCCGGCTGGGAAGGTGGCTCAGTGGTAGAGCGCTTGCCTTGCATGCTCGAGGCCCTGGGTTCGATTCCTCAGCACCACATAAGCAGAAAAAGCCAGAAGAGGTGCTGTGGCTCAAGTGGTAGAGTGCTCCCTTGAGCTGAAGAGCTGAGGGACAGCGCCCAGGCCCAGAGTTCAGGCTCCACGACCGCTCCCCTCCCCCCAAAAAAAACAACCCAAAATCCATAGTGTACAAGAACTTTTGCGAGAAAGTTTTTGATGTGCGTACATGACGTGAGATTGTGCGGGGCCTGGAAGACACGCAAGGCGCAGGAGAGAATGTGATATCATTGTGAAGCACCATCCCCTCCGTGATGATGTCTGCCCAGCACCATGCTCTCCATGATGACGTGGCTCGCGGTGCCCGCTCAGCCTCCACGGTATCCTTCTCAATATTTGCTCACCGTTTTCTACAGGAGCCCAAGTACTGAGGCAGGGCATTTCTTACCTGTGAGCTTCTCAGCGTTTAGTTTAACTTCCGCTTCTGTGTCTTAAATACTCTTCTACCTCCCATTTTTCTGATCAATTTCAGAACTCAACTCTATTTCCCCTGCTCCATGAATGCCTCTCTGATAGCTATCAAGCATGGACGTCTCTGAAACACTTGCTACTTATCCCTTCCAATTAAAAGACTAAGAAAAGAGCTCAGAAAGTATAGGAATATTAAATTCCACACTGGTCAAAATCTCTTTGAAAGAGGAAGAGTGTGTTGGGGAGACAGGGACTGAGATTATCTACTTGTATCTAAGGAAAATATTAAAAAAAATAAAAATAAAAAATACCAAATCTGAACTCATTTTAACGCTTAAAATAAAAATTTTACAGGAGTACACAATTTAATTCTAAGAACTAAGCAGGACCTCTTCTGTTCCTATGTTAACTAAAACAACTTTGTTCTGGATTTCTAGGGATAAAAGAAGAGCAAAACAAAACCATAAAAGAGTGAGCCACCTTACTTTGGAAATTTTAACTTATTTTTTTCAAATCAGAGGAAGTAGACAGCAGAATGAGAAACTTTTCCAGGGTATGTTTAGAACATGTCGGGGGCTGGGAAGGTGGCTCAGTGGTAGAGCACTTGCCTTACATGCATAAGGTCCTGGGTTCCATTCCTCAGCACCACATAAGCAAAAAGAAAAAAGCCGGAAGTGGCACTGTAGCTCAATTGGTAGAGCACTAGCCTTGAGCTGAAGAGCTGAGGGACAGTGCCCAGGCCCAAAGTTCAGGCCCCAGGACTGGACCCCTTCTCCCCCCCAAAAAAAGAACATGTTGAGTAGGAAATATGAGAGGTCATTTACATTAAAAACAAAATGAAAATACATGTATGGAATAGAGCTTACATACATCAGACCACAAAAGTTGGTTGTTTAGAATTGTAACTTCAGCCAAATTTCATTTGCATATCTCTAGCCAAAAAACACTAGGAAGTCTTCCTTTCCTATCAAACAGATAAACCACGGTAGATCGAGTGTGACAGAATGTCCTTCCTAGCAAGCCCTCCGCCCCCACCAAGAGCTCTTCTAACACATCTTTTAATCGTCTTTATAATCATCTTTTCATAAACACAGTATACACTTCTGAGTGGAAAACTTTACATATATACCTGTGTAATCAATTCTGCCTGCATGGTTTCAGTTTTGTGGGTTCTCTATCTTTGTATTAATGTGATTACCAGATATGAAAGCTGTACATTTAAACACTACATGTTTAAATTAAATGTTTACATGTCATCAGAAAGACACATGTGTTGGTCTTAAAAAAATGTTCACTGTAAGAAAGGCTGTTTTTATGCTAGACTTAGGAGCCGGGCTTGTCAAATATAGTTAGCTCCCTTAAACTACTTGAGAACAAATTGTTTAATGACCTATTTCTCCATGATCAAGTGGTACATATTGATTGATCAACAGATTGAGATGTTCCCTGCCATAGGTCATGTCAATTTATAGGGAAATCCATTTACAAAATTCAACTGTTACATTATCCACTTCCATTATTATCTGGATTGAGAAGTAAATCCATTTGGAGTAAGACTGGATAATTAGAAGAAGTGTTCGCCATGAGTCATCAATAAATTGAAGGTATTTCTAAAAGAGATTTAGTAAATCACTCTCCAAATTGTAATCCCTGGGGATGTGAAATAGCCCATGAAAAATAAAGGCAAACAAAATATGTGTGAGTAGAACTACAATTAGCAGTGCTTAGGTTCTGAGATAAAACCCTAATTGGAAGCAATCAGAAAAAAAAAATCATTTCCATTGATATTCACAAAGGGTCTGCTAACTCTTCTCATTTTGCTATGCCAGTATCTTTATCTTGTTCCACTTCTCCTTCTGTGAGTTTCTTCAAATCAGTCCAGGGCCGTGGTTTAATACAATAATTCCTCTACCACAGATGACCCTCTAGGGAAGTGATATCCCTCAAAACATGCCTGGCAGCTAGCATAATCCTCATCTACTTTTATCTTGATAATTATCTGATAAAAAGTCATTTCTGTAAAGGCATTTGGGTGAAAGATAAACATACAAAATTGCTGGAGCTGGAAGCCAGTGGCTCACACCTATAATTCTAGCTACTTTAAGAGGCTGAGATATGAGAATCCCAATTCAAAGTCAGGCCAGGCAGGAAACTCCTCAATACTCTTTTTTTTTTTTTTTTTTGGTCAGTCATGGGGCTTGAACCTCTGGGTTTGGGCGCTATCCCTCAGCTCTTCAGCTCAAGGTGAACACTCTAGTGGTTTTCTAGTGGTTTATTGGAGATAAGAGTCTCATGGACTTTCCTTGCCCAGGCTGGCTTTGAACCTTGATCCTCAGATCTCAACCTCCTGAGTAGCTAGGATTACAGGCCTGAGCCACTAGCACCCAGCTCCTCAATACTCTTATCTGCAATAAACTACTCAAAAAAAGCCAGAAGTGGCACTATGGCCCAAGTAGTAGAGCATTAGCCTTGGGCACAAAGAGGTTCTGGGACAACTCCCAGGCCCAGAGTTCAAGCTCCAGAACCAGAAAAATAATAACAACAATAAAGTTGCTTGGGAAATTTCAAGTGTCTGGTCTTCAAGGGAGTACACTATCTTCTTACTCCTCTCTAGAAAGAGTTAGTTATGTGACCCTTCATAATTGCAAAGAATCTAGAAACATACTTTGTTACATTGCTAAGATGGAAAGTGTAAGGTATATTAAATAGGTGGGTTTCATTAAGTAGCTGATGAAGAGAATACCACATGGTGTTCAGGCAGGAAAACAAGTTTATTTACCCAACTGCTGCCCCTGCCAGTCATGGTGGAGAGGCTTGGCTGAAAGGGGTGACCCACCCCAGGGCCAGGACTTATCAGGCCAGGGACAGGAAGAAGAAAGGTGTGGTCACATTGGATCTGGATGTGACCTCAGGACCTGGGATCCTACTTTGGTCAGATGGGAGGCAGGGCCAAGATGTAACCTAGCCAAGGGGAGGTGACTGCTTCCAGGTGTGCCAGTTACCTAGGTAACACAGATATTGGGCAGAAACTTAGCCAAGAGGTAGGGAGGTGTCTACAAGGCCTGGCCCCTGCAAGGCTCAGGGGTAGACTTTACATTCCAGCCTTTTGATAATTATGCAAAAGGATGCAGATTCTGTCTGGCTACTTCCTGCTGGCAAGGGGCATCCACATTAGGAGTAAAAGGCTGAGATGTGGTCCCCTCTGGGAGAAGGTAGCTGTCCTTTGGTGGTAGTCCTTGAATGAAGTCTGGAAGAAGACTCATGAGCAAGGGGCTGGGCAAAAATAATAAAAATTAAAAAAAATAATGCTAGAGAGCACACAAAGGGCAAAATGAAGGATTCAGGGCAGAAAATTAAAAATTAGATGACTTAGCTAGATCAGGTAATTATATCCTGCATTCGAGGCTGTCCTGGAGTTGGTGAAAAATGTCCCTAGCTACTTCTGACATCTGGTAATTAGGTAGGGGAGAACATCAGGTAACAAAGGCAAGGATGTAAATTCCTGTCCAGTTAGAAGGTAGACGGGTATGGACATTAGATGGGCAGGCTTCTTCTATTGGCCTCCCGGCTCTGGTTAACTTTGAAAGGGCAGGCACAAAGCAGATGATGTGACATCATCACCTTCTCTCCATGGTCCCTTGTTCCCCCGGACTGGCTGAGTCCCAGGTGGCTAAATGCTTGTTGCTGGGATAGCTTGTCCCAGTTGGCATTCATGGGCTTTGAACTCAAGGCCTGGGCACAGTTCCTAAGCACTTCTGCTCGAGGCTAGCATTCTACCCCTTTTAGTTACAGAACCACTTCCAGTGTTTGGCTGGTTAACTAGAGGTAAGAGTCTCTTGAGCCATGCTTCTAGCCTAGCTCTTTGATGGTTAGTTGGGAGATAGAGTCTCAGTGATTGTTTTGCCTGGGCTGGCTTTGAACTGCAATTTTTGCCACAAAAACCCTTTGTTAACTCCAATTAAAGCAACAAGGAGATCAAACAGAAATAAGTAGATCTTGCCTACTCCTAATCAAGAATTGACCAACAAATATTCTGCAATGACAAAATTTATTAGATGTGATGGGAGTTTTAGCACAGATATAGTATTGATGCCTAACGATGCCTAAATCAACCAAAGTTCACAAGAGGCTGTCCAGGCCTATATGTGTTTCACTAGCATGACAACATAGCCAGCCTTTTCCAGGTCAGGCTTGGTAAGATTGACAAACCTAAAATTACAGAAAGAAACTCACACAAGAGTCTTAGTTTTTGCAAATCCAAATCAACCTTTCACCAGGAATCAGCTGCATGTGATGGAGTCAAGGAGGCATTCAGTCTACTTTTACAATAGTGGAGGTAGTCAGAATGGTCTAGGCAGGAGTGAGGCTGTCTTCCAGGTTGGAAGAGATAGACTGGATCTAGACCACATGTAGATTGGCTGGCACTGAAGAGAGTTGAGAAGTGGTGTGGAGGTGGATGTGAAGGCCAGAAATGGTATTAGTGAAAAGTCTCACATGGCATCACATGGCAGTTCAGGTTGCAGAAAAGGGGATGTCCAGGAATGGGAAAAAAGTGGAAGGAACTGTGCTATTCCTGACTCAAAAACCCCATCTGAGTCACGGCACAGTATGTAAGGTATATTAAATGGGTAGGTTTCATTACATAACCAATGAAGAGAATGCCACACAATATCCAGGCAGGAAAAGAAGTGTATTTACCAGACTTCTGCCCCTGTGGTACATGCTGAAGAGGCATGGCCAAGGAAGGGTGACCCACTCCCAGGCCAGGACTTATCTAGGCCAGGGATAGGAAGAGGAATGGCCACACTGGATCCAGATGTGACCTCAGGGCCTGGTGCCCTCCTGTGGTCATGTGACCAGAGGCGGCCCAGGATGTGACCTAGAAGGGGGGGAAGGTGACTACTTCCAGGTGTGCCAGTTGCCTACGTAACACAGACACTGGGCAGAAACTTAGCCAAGATGTAGGGAGGTTGCATGACCCTTACAGAAAGTAGAACCAGTTATGGTGAGGAATGAGAAATATCTATGGCACTTGGCAAATCTTATTTTTCTATGATTAAGTCTCTCTCTCTCTCTCTCTTTCTCTCTCTCTCTCTCTCACACACACACACACACACATTATATATAATTAATCCATTCCAGAAATGTTCTTTCCTCAATGTAATGAGATTTAAAGTACAGTTCTAGAAATGATTGCATCGATTTTCCCCTAATTAATTGTCAGGATATCAGGATTCATAGCCCTATGTAGGTGCTGCCCTAACGGCAAGTTGTCCACTCACCAGCATTGCTTTTAATGTCATCCTATTTCAATAGTCTATAACTCCAAATCAAAGCTAATCTTCTTTCTGGGGTCTGATGAAATTGTACCTCAGAAACTTAAGTTAGCCCCATTCTGAATCCTGGCACCAATACTGACCAGATACAGTGACTCAACATTGTAGTTCTCAGTGTTATTTATTTATGAAGTCAATGCTAAAGAGAAATAACCTATATTTAAATACTAACTGCATTCACAATTGTCATTAGATTTCCAGTTTTGAGATTGCTTTCCATTTTCATGTAGTAAATCTAACTGATTTTTTGGTCTACAAATCTGCAATTCTTGCTTGTTAGAGTTTTTCTATGTCTTTTTAATTTTTTTTATTGTAAAGGTTCTGTACAAAGGGGTTAAAGTTACATGAGCAAGGAAATGAGTACAGTTCCTACCTAGCACTGTTCCCCCTCCTTTGTTTTTCCCTTACTATCACTTCCCTCCCCACCTCCCCAACGAATCCCTCTCCTGCTCCCCAAAGTCATAAAGTTCATTTTCAACGTAGTGACTTGTATGTCTCATTGTTACAATGGGTCAACCTGTATCCTTATTTTAGCTTTTTGTTATTTCCCTTCCCCTCCCCAAATTAGAAAAATACATATACAAGACGCAGGAATGCAGAACATAATACACGGACACAGGGCTATACCATAGGGGGAAGAACACACAAAAGAAACAAAGATATCATGTAGTATATAAAAACAACAGCAACAGGAAGTGGCGCTGTGGCTCAAGTGGTAGAGCGCTCGCCTTGAGCTGAAGAGCTGAGGGACAGCGCCCAGGCCCAGAGTTCAAGCCCCACGACCGACAAAAAAAAAATAAAAAAAATAAAAAAATAAAAAATTAAAAACAACAGCAACAAAGATAAAACCTCTTGTGTCCATATCTTGTGGTTCATTTCGCTTAGCATCATCTTATATGGTCATATGTACATGGCTTTTGACCTTTTCTGCTTGGCTAGTAAGATTAACCTAGATGTATGCTAGTTATTGCAAATAAGGGAAACCATGGGGCCTATGTTTCTTTGGGCCTGGCTTACTTCACTTAATACAATTTTTTCCAAGTCTTTCCATTTCCTAACAAATGGGGCAATGTCATTCTTTCTGATGGAGGCATAGAATTCCATTGTGTATATATACCACATTTTCTTGATCCATTCATCTACTGAGGGGCATCTGGGTTGGTTCCATACCTTAGCTATGGTAAATAATGCTGCAATAAAGATAGTCGTGCTGGTAGCTTTAGCGTAGTCTTGTTTGTGATCATTTTGGTAAATGCCCCAAAGTGGGATTGCTGGGTCATAGGGAGCTCTATGTGGAGTCTTTTGAGGAACCTCCATACTGCTTTCCAAAGTGGTTGAACAAGTTTACATCCCACCAACAATGCAGTAAGGTTCCCTTCTGTCCACACCCCCTCCAGCATCTGTTGATATTAGATTTCTTGATCATAGCCATTCTAACTGGGGTGAGGTGGTATCTCAATGTTGATTTGCATTTCTTTTATGGTTAGAGAAGTTGAGCATTTCTTCATGTGTCTACTGTCCATTCTTTTTTTTTTTTTTTTAAATTTAATTTAATTTTATTTGTGAACATACTGTACAGAGGAGTTACAGTTACATGGGCAGGATAATGCATACATTTCTTACCAAGCATTGCAGCCTCCTCCTTTGTTTATCCTTCACATCCCTTCCCAGCCTCCCCCCTCCCCCCCTAATCCCAATCCTTCTCCTTCCCCCCCCCTCTACTGTCCATTCTTATTTCCTCTTTAGAGAAGTCTCTCTTTGTTTCCTTGAGGATTTGTTGTTGAGGGATTTAATTTTATTGAGTTCCAAGTATATTTTAGATATGAGTCCCTTGTCTGTTGTATGGCTAGTGAAGATCTTCTCACAATCTGTAGGCTTTCTACTTGTCTTGCTAGCTATGTCATTTGCCATACAGAAGCTCTGTAGTTTCATGCAATCCCATTTGTCCAAAATTTGATTTGTTGTGTTTCTGGGTCTTTTTTAAATAAGTTTTTTAATGTGAAAATACCATACAGAGGGGTTAAAATTACATGAACAAGGTAATGAGTACATTTCTTATCAAGCATTGTTGCCTCCTACTTTGTTTTTCCCCCTACCCTCCCTTCCCTTCCACCTCCATGACTACACCACCAATCCCCAAACACACCCGGTCAAGTTGTAAAGTTCAGGTCCACCTGTCTCCCTATTTAAGCAATTTGTTTTTTCCCTTCCCCTCCTCAAATTATGCCAACATATAATACAGTGAAAACAGGGGTTATACCGTGGGGGATGGACATACAAAGCAACAAAAAAAAAATCACCTTATAAATATGCTAGAAACAATAGCAAGAAAGAAAAAAACACTTGTTTCCTTATCTGGGGGTTCATTTCACCTAACATCATCTTATCTAACCTTTTCTGCTTGACTCAGACATATACTAGTTATTGCAAATAAGGGAAACCATGGGACCTATGTTTCTTTGGGCCTTGCTTACTTCACTTAATATAATTTGGCCTGTACCAAGGAGCCCTAGAATTTTTCTTATTCCATCCTGTAATGTTTTCAGGGTGTCGGCTTTGACTTCAAGGTCTTTGATCCATTTGGAGTTGTGCCGAGTGATATATAAAGATGCTTTAGTTTTCTACAGGTGTTTAACCAGTTTTGCCAGCGCCATTTACTAAAGAGGCTGTCTTTCTTCCATTCTAACTTTTTGGCTTCCTTATGGAAGATTAGGTGGTTATAGATCTGTGTCTTCATTTCTGGATCTTCAGTTCTATTCCATTGGTCCTCAGGTCTGTTTTTGTTGTTGTTGTTGTTATTGTTGTTGTTTTTGAGTACCAAACTGTTTTGATTACTATGGCTTTGTATTAGAGCTTGAAGTCTGGTATTGATATTCCTCCAGCACTGTTCTTTCTGCTATTTCGGATCTTTTATTGTTGCATATGAATTTTTGGATTGCTTCTTCTATTTCACTGAAGACTGAGGTTGGGGTATTGATAGGTATCGCATTGAATTTCTAGATAGCCTTTGGCAGTATTACCATTTTCACGATGTTATTCCTCTCAATCCAGGAGCATGGGAGGTTTTTTCCACTTCCTTCATTCTGCTTTAATTTTCTTTTTTGAGTTTTAAAACTTTTCTTCATAGAGGTCCTTCACCTTAGTTAAGTCCTTGCCTGGGCTGGGAAGAGGGCTCAGTAGTAGAGCACTAGCCTTGCATGCATGAGGCCCTGGGTTCGATTCCTCAGCACCACATAGCAGAAAAAAAAAAGCTGGAAGTGGTGCTGTGGCCCAAGTGGTAGAGCACTAGCCTTGAGCTGAAGAGCTGAGAGACAGCACCCAGGCCCAGAGTTCAGACCCCAAGACTGGACCAAAAAAAAAAAAAAAGTCCTTGCCACCTCTTTTATCTAAAAGATCCTCACTCATGACTCAAAATATTCTTATGGCCGGGCACCAGTGGCTCACTCCTGTAATCCTAGCTACTCAGGAGGCTGAGATCTGAGGATCGTGGTTCAAAGCCAGCCTGGGCAGAAAAGTCTGTGAGACTCTTATCTCCAATAAACCACTAGAAAACTGGAAGTGATGCTGTGGTTCAAGCAGCAGAGCACTCACCCTAAGCTGAAGAGCTGAGGGACAGCACCCAAACCCACAGTTCAAGCCCCACAACCATCAAAAAGAAAATAAAGTAATAAAATAAAAATATTTCTATGAACAAAATGTTGAAACAGCTGGGTGCCAGTGGCTCAGGCCTGTGATCCTAGCTACTCAGGCGGCTGAGAGCTGAGGACTGTGGTTCAAAGCCAGCCCGGGCAGGAAAGGCCATGAGACTCTTATCTGCAATAAACCACCAGAAAACCAGAAGTGGTGCTATAGCTCAAGTGATAGAATGCTCACCTTGAGCTGAAGAGCTGAGGCACAGCACCCAAAGTTCAAGCCCCATAACTGACAAAAAAAAAAAAGTTGAAACAAGGACATAGGATGACCCATTGCAACAATAATACTCACAAGACACTATGTTGAAAATGAACCTCACAACTTTGGAGGGGAGGATGCAGAAGGTAGGGGAAGGAAGGGATAGTGGAAGAAAAACAAAGGAGGGGCTAACAATGCCGGACAAGAAATGTACTTATTACCTTACTCAGGTAACTGTAACTTCTCTGTACAGCATCTTCACAAGAAAATAAAATTTAAAAAATATTTCTGTGATTCCAGCATCCATGTGGGAAACACTTCAGCCTAAATTTCTTCTCAGTCTTCTACATCTGGATGTCAAATGGCTCACAATTCAATTTACTCACAAATTTTGCTCCGTATTTTATATTTTGGAGACATATCACCAAATAAATGTCTTTGCAATATCTTATTTCCCATTATCATTTTTATCTTTCCAACCACCTGCTCATAAGTCTACATCTCAGCAATATTTTCTAACAAAGCGGCTACTGCATTGATTCTATTGCTTTCAAGATGATGTTAAGCGAAATGAGCCCCAAGATAGTGACACAAGTGGTTTTTTTCTTTCTTGCTATTGTTTCTAACGTATTTATAAGGTACCATGTGATTTTTTTTTGTTGCCTTGCACATCCCTCCCCTGTATAACCCCTGTTTTCACTGTATTTGATGTTGGTATAATTTGAGGACGGGAAGGGAAAAAACAAATTGTTTAAATAGTGATACAGGTTGACCCATTGCAACAATGAGATGTACAAGACACTATGTTGAAAAACGAACTTTACAATTTAGGCAGGGGAGGGAGGCAGTGTAGTTGTAGAGATGGGAGGGCAGGGATGGGAATGGGAAAAACAAAGGAAGAGGCAACAATGCTTGATAAGAAATGTACTCATTACCTTGCTCATGTAACTGTAACCCCTCTGTACAGTATTTTCACAATAAAAAACTTATTTAAAAAACCTTATTAAAAGAAACATTCAGTCTTCATTTCTTTTCTTGCCCAGATTATGTTCTATGCTTGATTACTATAATTGTTACAAGGAAAATCCATTAAATACATTTCCTCCTTTTCAATCTAGTAATTATAAATTTTAGGTTATATTCTTTCTACCTAGTAGTATACAAATATATCTTAAAAAAAGCACAATTACCTGAACAGTTTTACTCTGAATCCTAATGAAAAACATCACAATCTTTTCAGAATTTCAAGGGAGTCCTGTGCTTCTTCATTATTCTTTTAAATTAGCATATCTATCATCACTGCCCTCATATACAATCAAATTTCCAACCTTATTTATCCCATTCCTCCCAGCCTTCACACTACAGATGCCTTCTTAAGCTTGGTCAGATTTTTCTCATGTTCTAGGTCTCATCTTGTATAATTTCTCAAAGACTTCAATATTTCCTTTATCTCTTTTCTTATCTATATCACTATGTATAATTTCTCAAGGACTTCAATACTTCCCTTATCTCTTCTTATCTATATCACTGATCTTCTTTTCCAGATTATTCATATTCTAAGACAAATGTACCCCTAAAATGTCCTGCTCTAAAAATACTTTTCCAATATCTTTTATCTTTCCCCAGCATCTATTGAATTTCAAAACGGATCTAAAGCAATTCCACACTTGCACTCATGCTCAGATTTCAATCTGGCTCCTACAAAAATCTGTACCAAAAAAAAAAAAAATCAAGGAAATGTGAAATCTCTAGGGAGTCTGGGATCTGCATACTCCACAAGGACTAGAAACTTTAAAATTCTCTCTTCCTCTTCCTTCTCAGTGGATTTTGACTCTGGAGATCACTTCTGCGTCAAGCTTTTTTCATTTTTTCAGGAACACAAATTTTCCTACTCACTGAAACCATCATTTTCCTTGCTTAGCATTTGCTGTTGTTGTTTACCTCACTGAGCTGTCTGGAACCAACATGCTCATTTCTGAGTTCCTCAGCATTTATTTTCATAAAGTTTTATCATTAGTTTCTCATGCTCCTTTCATGCTCAAAGTCTCGCCTACCATTTATATGGTTATTACTATCAATTATGTGGTTATTACTCTTAATTTGAATTTACCCAGCCAAGTCATTTCAGTACACATCAGATGTATATTGCCTACAAAGTTTTGTCATAGTTACCAAACTATCTTATAGTGAAATGGGGAGATCAGGTCTGGCCAGCACCATCTTGGCCACATGAAGGATTGGTTGGGTCTGGCATCTTGTCTTCATGTGATAAAAGGTGAAGTCCCCACCTTGCAGGTGCTAGGTGTGCCTGAATCCCTGGAGGCAAGGGGTGGGCACTAAGCTAATAGGTTACTAAACCTGTCAGTCCAGCGCCTGGGATTGAGAGTTTCCTGTGACCCTGCCCCCTGACCTGACCCTCTTCAGGCCCAGACCAGCTCAGGCACCATTATGCCATGCCACATGTCTCCATGTTCCAGTACTGTCTCCTGACTCCTGGATCTTCTCCAGTCACCATGGAGTCCCACTGAATCTCCACTGGGGCTGAATGAGCTAGTTGATACTGTTTTTATTCATTCTTTTCTCTATGGCCATCATGGCACAGTTTCCTTATAGCGTTAAGTGTATTTGCTGGCTGCTGGTCTTTGAGACAGGAGTCTACTATGCAGTTACAGGCTGCCTCAGACTGCTAGTACTCCAATAAAGACTCAACGATTTGACCTCTCAAAATGTGGCTTCTCCACTTTCTTATAACAATAGAGACCTCCTACTTCTGTACAAAATCCTAATAATATTCTGTTTTGTCCACCTAAATTATAAAACATGCCTAACAAGGGAATTGCTCAAGCCAGAAGTCTTAAAGTTATCTTGTTCTTTACCTCATTTAGTATGACATCTCAAATACGAGCAAGGCCTTTCTGAAAATATTTCTTTTTCCTTAATTTTTCCTCACTCTTCTGACAGCTTCCTAGATCATAATCTATAACACCTTTCAAACTCATTTTCCCTGAAATTTCAGAGTGATGTTTTCTACAAATATCAGATGTTACCAAACTAACATGCAAAATGCTTCTTTATGAGTCTTCATAAGAGAAAACCCAAAAGGCCTCATGTTCCCTAAGGCCTTGCATAAAGTAGCCCTATTTTGCACACATACTTAACTGGTGACAACCCCACAGGCTCACAGTCTGAGATACTCACTTTCTATCAGCTCCAATCAAGCACTGAACTCTTCTGAACTCAGGATCTCTGTTTAAATGGCCTCGCACTACCTTTCAGAACAGGGACCTCCTGCTGGAAGAGACCAGAAGCAAGTTGCAGGTCACTAGACTTCTCCTAATGATCCATAGAGAATGATCAGTTCCATGACCTAATTGGGAACAGATTGCTTGGTTGAGATTATCTTCTCTTTAAGGTATTTTCAGCAACTACATAAACATGACTTAAGGCTCCACCTGATGCTTCCTGACATAAACTCTGTGAAAATCTACCTGGAAATCTTTTAGTAATTCAGTCATTTTAAATCATATTGTCAATATGACCATTGGAAGATTTCAGATAAGTCCAATCTAGCTTGATCCATGTAGTAGTACTTTAGACCATTGTCTAGGAGATTGCTTTTTAACTGAAAGTACAGAATTTCCCAGATGTCTTAGAACACACCACAAAATATAATCAGTACTCTAAATGTTAGTTATTCAATATGTTATCTAAGACAATGGAAGAAAAGTAGGTATCTAATATGTCTTTCCTTGGTCAAAAGGTTTAATCTTCCCCATCACTTAGATCTTATAAAGAGCAAGCAAAAAGATGCTCCATTTGTATGCACTAACTCAAAATCTGTTCCTTCTGAAGCAAATCAAACAGTATTGCAAGGTGAGCATATCTTTGTCGATACAAGGCATAGTGTTAACTTACCCTACTTTTAAAAGGGCATGAAAGACACTAGAGTCGGTAGGGGCATTTCTTTGAAGAATTGTTCTATCTTCTAATCTCCGAAGGTAGTGGCAGATGATGTGAATGATGGCTGTTGCAGAAGGAAATCAGTGCTCATGACTTATTCATTTGACACAGTGGCGGCAAAGGCAGAGAACAGGACAGAGTGATTCAGTAACTTTGATAGGCATGCCAACAACCATTCACAGCATAACAAAGAATGGAGCAGGGGGAGGGAGGTGGCAATATGATAGAAATTCCAGACAAGCTCTCCTTCCCATTTATCTAGCAACGGAAACAGAGTAAATTAGATTGTAATATTTTAGAGAAATTGTTCAGAAAAGAAAATACAGAAGATCTTGAAACGTGACAGTTACATTGCTCATTACAGGATAAATCAGCTTCCTGCATGGCACAAAAACGCTAAGACGATTGATAGGAGCAATAACACAATCATTACAGGGATGTTTAGGATCCTACAGGAATTAATCTAATTATGCCCCTGGCCAGGTTCTCACCGATGACCTCTGTTTATCATTCATTTAACTCCAGCAGCACTTTCTACTTTTTGTAATCTCAAAACTGCACCATAAATTGTTTCTTAAAGAAATTGGTAGGGTCTCATCTAAAATTTTTTTAATGACAAGTGTTTCCAATCAAAAGCATATGGTGACACAAGTCGATATGGACAGTGAAGAAGACACCGCGGTGAAAGATCAAGGTGACAGTTGAATATAAATGACTCGAGCATGAGGTGCTTAAACTTTAATATGAAATAGGACAGCCCACTAAATGAGAAATCAGAAAGGAAACATGTTTCTCCTGTTTCATGATCAACAGTGATAATTAGCTGATTTCATGATTTTATGAAGAGAAGGCATTTTTATTACCTCTGGCATTTGTCTTAGCCTTTCCTGGGGATAAACTGGCCTGGTGAGGCATCACAAGTCTTGTTTGTTTTTTCTTCTGTTGTTTTTGTTTGGGTGAGCGTGTGAGTGATCGTGGTGGCTCAGCTGAGTGGGAAGTGTGCTGTGATTAGTGGTAAAGGCACTTGAAAGAGGCAAGCATCGTTCTGAAATTACTTCTTCAAATGCTATCTATAATAAATGTAAGCTCTTGAACTGTAACTTGTTCTATAAGAGTCTAATAGGCAGCGAAATGCTAAAATCTCCAAAAGGTGAAACCCTAGAACTACTTCAATCCCGCAATAAATTAGTTCACATATTTTAATAAATATTCATCAAGCAGTTATGATGGTTTTGTTGTTGTTGTTATTGTGTGATCCACTCTGACCCAGCCTCCTTTTGGTTACTATGGAAACCATTTCTTAGACATTCATATAAATATACTCTAGACAGTGGGAAGAAACACCATAAATATAGAAATCATTTCACTTGATATTTTACTGCTAGGAGGAACATTCTCCTTGTGACTATCCAGGCATTTCAAAAGTACAGATACATGGGAACATGATGTCATGTTACATATAAAATGTACACATGAGAGATATAAGTTGAGAAATTAATAGTTTTATTGAGATTGCGTAAATTAAAAGTAGAGAGGTTCCTAAAATTGCCAAAGTTTTCACAGCTTGGAGATTGAATGCCAAGATGTCTTACTTTCATTTGAACTTTAATAGGACACTTGCCTACAAAAACAGGTCCTGATAATTTAACGTCTTTTATGAACCTACCTCTAAGGGAAAACAAGTAGAAACCATTTTTTCTCTTAGCGAACTCTGTAGTCGTAGCCAGAAAAAAAAATCAGAAGCTGAAGAATAATAGAACACTGCACTTCCACATTGTTTGTTGACTACAAAACATGATTTCAGGCTTTAATTATATGCATAAGCATTTTTATCTCTTATCTTAAAATTATCAAGAGTTTGTCAACCATTCTCTAATAAAATTCCTATAATAAAAGTCACATGAATTTATACTTGATTACTCCTTTCAATGATCTCTTGGTTCTAAGTACACACCTTGATTTGTTTAATCACTCAGCAGAGTAGATGTTGGATTTTGCGGGCTTGCCATCTATTTCCAATTTCTTTTATTAATATATTCCTGTTTTCCTTTTTAGAACTAGCTGCTTCCTCCTCATGAGGCATCAGGCATAGTTACTCAAGCCAGGGAATAAAAGTGAGGCTTGATCTAGTCCTCACTTCTTGGAAAGAGATACAATAATAAGTTTGTTGAAGTCAAGTACCTGCCTTGAATATTCGTGTTCTCTTAGTATCTATCCTTTCCAATGTCAAACTTCCATTTAAGTGTATCAGCTCCTCAACCTTCCTTCCATACAGTCATCTCTTCCGTGGGTAGGTTTCATTTCACTTGAGCTGAAGAATTCCACTGCAAAATCCAATAATTGTCCTGTGATGAGTGCAGAAATATTTTGTCACAACAGTTATCCTAACTTCCTCATAACAAACAACATGTACACAACGTTATCTCAAATGACTTCATTCTAAGTCAACATACCATTCGTAATTATCTTTCTGAGAATGAGACAGAATGGCTCATTCCCACTTTAAAGAACTCATTCAGTTCTAGACATCTACATTTGGAATAAAAATAATTATTCACTCTGAATTAATTATTCACTTATTATATTAAGGGTTAAAATTTTACTCATCCTCAGTAGTAAATAGGGTGACTGACACCTTGAACATATCATACTGAGTTCCAAGTAGATAGATGAAAATGGAAAACAATGCATCTGGAGGGGGGTGTATGTGTGTGTGTATGAAAAGACAACTTACATTCTTAAGTATCTTGTGATTATAAGACATATTCAGAGTGAATTAGAGCAAAGTGATGCTTACTTCCACTAAAAACAATGCATAGCTTTAATGAAAATATTTACATTTTTACAGATACTGTCTAATGATCTCCTTCCTCAAACATGTACTGTCTGCCTGGGTGCTGAGGACAGAACAACAGTGAGCCATAAAGAGAAAAGGATCCGTGTCCTTCTCACAATTTCTTTCTTGTCAGAAATAAAAACAACAAGATAACAAAATAATGAGATAAGTGATAGGCTGTTTGATGATAATAATTGTTAAGAATAATCAAAAGAAGCAAGGAGAAGCCTATGTGTGTGGCCAAGGAAGAAGCTTTTAGTTAAAGATTGAAGAGACTGTCAAACATCTCTCAGATAGTGATCGAAGAGAATGAATCTTACAAGTTTTGGTTATATTTTTCTCTCATACTAAACAACTTACTCATTCTTAAATGAGTAAATCAAATGGAAGTCATTTGGAGATGATGGGTCTTTTTTTTTACTTTTATTACAGCAATGGTTTCATCAAGTTAAACACACACACTTGTACTGTCTAATATGTGTAGTTTTTACATACTAATTATACTTTAATACCACTTTGAAGAATGGTGGAGAAGAATCAATTTTTAGATTCCATATAGAGTGACATCCTGCAACATTATTCAAATAGGCAAGATATGGAATTAATCAAAGTGTCTATCAGTAGATGAATGGATATAAATATATATTCACAATTGGTAAATATTAAGTCACAAAAGAGTACTACTAAGTTTCTCAGTGGTTTGCAACTACTTTGGATGGATTTAGAAGATATTAAACAAGACAAGCACAGAAAAATACTAATGGTTTTCTTTACTGTCACTGTATGGTTCTTTTTTTCCAGATGTCATATACTTGAGAGCACATAATAGGTTTTTCACATAGGCTTCTTTCACTTAGTATGCCTTTGTAGTCCCCATGTCTTTTTATTAGTTTATGACTCATTTATTATGATTGCTTTTGAGTGTTTCTGCATTTCATCAATACCTTTCTTTTCCTGGAGAACAACTTGGTTTCTTCCAACTTTTGTTCCTCTACAAGTAATTGTGAACAAACTCCATGGAGAAATACAGTGACTGTTAGTCTGTACAATGGTACTATATCTAGTTTGGCAAGAATCTGCCAATCTTCCAATGTCATTCTACCCTTTTGCAGTCTCACCAGCAATGTAAGAGTGTTCATATTGCTGTACAAACTTCCCATGCTTTAGGTGTTTGGGATTTTAGTATTCTAAAAGGAATGTCATGGTAGTCACCTTCATTTCAAACCCACTTATAAATCCCTTACATGCTATATATCTAATATAATGACCACAGAGAAGAGCACTGTGTGAGGCTACTTCATCATTACTATGACCAAATACCTTGTAAAAACTACTTATGAGAGAAATGATTTATTTTGGTTCATGCTTCACAGTGCTCCGGTTTCAGTTGCTTAATCCCATTAGTTTGGCAGAATATTGTGGCAATGGTAACATATGGAAGAGGAGGCTATTCACCTTGTGGTAGACAGGAAACAGAAAGAGAAAAACAGAGACAGAGACAGAGAGAGACAGACAGACAGACAGACAGACAGACAGAGACAGACAGACAGACAGACAGACAGACAGACAGACAGACAGACAGGGACAGGGACAGGGACAGACACAGAGACAGAGAGACCAGAAAATATAGCCTCACTGACCCAGCCTCAGTGACCCAGCCCTATAGTCTACTTCTTCCAGCTACCTCCCACCCCACCAACTTCAGTTTCCGTGTGCTCTAAAAAAACACTTCTAGTTGGGGACCAAACATCTAACCCACAGATGAGTGTGTGTGTGTGTGTGTGTGTGTGTGTTGTGTGCACATGTACATGAAAGAGAGGGAGAGAGAGAGACAGAGGTGTGAGACAGAACAATATAAAGTTTTTAAATTCTCAAGATGACTTTACAGGATTAACAATATTTAATTTTAAAAAACTCCAGCTAAAGGCACGGCCCAAGTGACAGAATTCCTACCTGGCAAGTCTGAGACCTTGAGTTCAATCCAAAGTACCAAAAAATAAAGTGTTTTTGCTGTTGTTGTGGTTGTTTCTATTTTGCACTGACTCCATGATTCTACATCAAGGAAAGAAAATCCTAAGAAAGGCTCTAACCAGTTTGTCCATTCAAGCACTGCTGCATTCTTTGTCACAATGTTCTTATTGCTGTCTCTCCTGGGACTCCAGAGGTTTTCTCAGCTGCCTCTTCCACCCCTGTAATTACAGTATCACTTCCTATCTTCTCTCAAAGTGTCATGCCAACATAAAAACTATTTTCCATAGTATCATTCTACTGAATTTAAAATTGTTTGGCTTTATCCAGTTGTACTTTTAAAGAATTTCTTTTCATAAGCAATATTTCTAGTATAAGAGACTTATCAAAAATAACATATACTTATGGGTAAGTCTCTTCTCTGATCTACATAAAGAGAACCCCACTAGTACAGAGAGAATATGTTGAGCTCCTTATCTGAGCGTTTTAGTGCCAGATTCAGAAGTGTTTCCTTCCGTTATCGCCTATGGTGCTCATGATGACTGACCAGCTCATTTAATCATTGTAATAAACTTAGTTTTTATTACCACTGTTGTCTATTTGAGAATACTGATGTTTACAGGGCTTAAATTCCTCTGAGGCCACACACTAGAAAGTGTTCCAGTCAGATTATGAGATCAGCTCTATGAACCACACGGACATCTTTAAGAGAGATGCAAAGAGACTACCAAGAAAACATTTACACATGAGCTTTAGTCTCAAGAACTTCCCAAACACTACCCCTATGTGTAGCCTGCTTTGAAAATTAAGAACAGAAAATACATTCACAGAAGTCATTTATTGAACAGTTACACATATAGACTATTTGCCTTATAAGAATTCTTTCATATAATTCTCACAAAAGGGAAACGTTATACTTCCAAAGCCTGGACTGGGCCAAGATAACTCAAGAGCAGCTGCTTCTATTTTCTTGATGCACATCTGTGTCTAATAATTCATGCTTGACTTTGATGTAGTCCTTGGCAAGTAATAATTCCCCAAACCAATGTTTGGGGAATTAGGTTTCATGCTTTGAGTGTTTTAGAACTTAACTCATTTCTATCATTTAAATTTCATTATCTCTTTTAGCACAAATACATAATGAAAGACATGACTCAGCATTGCCCAAATACCAAAGTACACCTGATACTGAAATAAATCCTCTCCATTTGTTCTTAAATGGCCATAGTTACTCTCAGATTTGTTATTGAAACATTTTGCCTCAGTAGATCCATACCCATAGCCACATTTCTAAGTGATTTATATAGTCATTGAACTCTAATTCTATTATTTCATTGAATTTTTATTCCTCTTCCAATTTATAATACAACAAGGTATACATATCTGAAAGATGTTGATTATAAAATAAAGTCTTCAAATCATTCTAAAATTACTCTATTTTTTAATTAAGAAATGAGTTTGTTAATTATAGTTGTTCAATACTATTCCTACTGCCTAGTATTTTCATATCTGGTTTTTATACAAAAAGGAATGATAAATGTTGTCAAATCACATTCTTGGACTTATAACATTGCCAAATCTCATTTCTTTCCTATAAAATTTGCTTAATGCTTACAATGGATGCTTTATGATTTCCTCTTTATTCTAATGCTGTATTCTCTGTCCTAGAGGACTATCTAGCACGAGCTCAGCGCCTACATCAAGTTTGTTAGCTGAGTGAAGTTCCTCAGTGAGTCTTTTACAGGACATAAACTATTAGTGTACCTAGCATTACTAAGATATAGCCCTTTGCTCATTATAAAAATGAGAATTGTTTCTCTAGAAGATTTATTTTATTCAGAAGAATAAAGTATGTGTAAGTATGCAGTTCTCTAGACTTCATTAGATAAATAATGGTTCTGATACCATATTATAGATTAATCTCTTGCTAGATTCACTGAATCACTGGGAGGTGAGGAGAGGAGATAGGTCCTCATGGAAGGAAGCCTCATTCCTTGCTTTGTGGCCTCCTTGCCATAATGGATTGGTATTCCTGAAAACTTGAAATAACATAAACAACCTCTTCCTTAAGTTGTTTCTAACAAGTATTTGTTTTTGTCATGGCTACAGTAAAACTGACTGGCAAAAGAAGTAATGTTGGAATCAAGTTTCAGGTACTATAAAGCTGAGTAGACAATACAAGATCGTGAACTAATAAAGAAGCCAAGAAGATTATTCTTCTTGCTATTAGTTGTGAGACTACCTCTAGCAAACGTACTAGATATTCTTCTTCTCTAAATTCTCCACATTGCCTTTGTTATCCAGAATCTATGTAGAGCTTCACATGGTAAAAGAGCGAAAGTAAGCAATGGACACAAATGGTGTCCCCAAGCTCTTTCCTTCCTGAGTGTCTGAAGCAGGGATCTGCCACATTGATATTAGATGACCAGGATTCCTTCATTGAGATCGTGCTTCATTTACTTTTTCAAGGAAATTCAGAATCAAGTCACCTTAAACCATCATTTCAGTAAGAAATGAATGCAAAGTGAACTCAAGGAAATAGAAACAAGAGGCTTATTCTTTGGTAGCATTTTTGTTTTCTTTTCTTTTTGTTTTGTTTGTTCATTCATGTGCCCTGGGGAGTGTAAAGGGAGGCAGAGAAATGGAGGAACAAAGTGTGAATAAATAAATAAATAAATAAGAAGCGTATTTATTCAACTAATCTAATTCATTAAAAGGATTCAACTTTTCTTTTCGACTTATCAGACGTTGAGATTTAGCCCATTGATTCATTCATTAAAGGCTGCTCTAGTCGAAGTAAATCTTTCTTTTTAGTTAAAATCCATTTGGTTACCCTGGACACTAGTATATTTTGCAAGTATTAATTATGGACAAGTACAAAAGCTTGCTTATTATCACAGAGAAAACTTACAAATATAATTTTCATTTTTTACAGTTCATTTCCAAGGGAAAAAATAATCTTGTAAACACTTCCCAGTTGCAAATATCTTCATATTCTAAAATTTCTAAAGCACACTGTTATGGGTTACATTTGATTTTTCATGTTCTGTCATTAACTAAGGATATACAGATAATATTGGCCAGTACAACCAATCAGTTTCTCACACATGGATTTGAGGATGGCTGAACATATGTAAATAAATAAATGTAATGTATCACAGACAGAATAAGGAATGCAAAATCATATAACCATTTCCATAGGTGGAGGAATTTCAATATACCTTCATGATTTAGGACACCAGTTTATTTTAAAATTGAGTGTCCTGAATAAACTCAAAACCACAGTCTTATTTTATCCTGAATGAGATTCTGACTTTTTCCTTCTTTTATCATCTTTAAGTAGTTGTACAAAGGAATTGCTACTTAACAAAGCAATTTATGAATATAATGCATATTGATCAATGTCATTTCTTTCAACATTGTCACCGACATTGTCACCCATCCCTCCTAACCCACCCTCTCCTCACTCTTTTTGATTTTGTAGGGTATACATTGTATTCATGACTTCATTTTCCCCTTCTTTGTTCTGCTACCCTTTCCCCCTGGGCCCCAATCTACCCCTTTCGAGTAGCCACACCTGGTGCTTTACCTTGCTGAACTTTGATTTTGCCTTTCTAAGGAATTATACTATTCGAATTCCTCCTTGAATCTACCATATTTTAGCTAATACATTTATATACACATGCATCCTTCCCAACTTATTCTATTACAAACAAAACATGTTGTTTGGAGCCTACTCTGTCTTATCTTTGAGAGATTTCTGGCAACTCTTTTCCTAACTCAGTGAACTCTCTACTCTTAAACTGTCACTGTAAGCTATACAGATACTTTCTGATCTCTTACTGTTAATCAATCTTGACTGCCTGCCCAGACATTGAAGTTTTAAAGGTTTATTTTTTAATCAATATTTTGTTTGAAATATTTTGTTAATATACTACATATTTATCAAAAAATTCAACTAGATGGAAAGATAATAATTGGTAAAACTGGAGGAAAAGAAAACATATCTAAACTAATATAAACAAACAAGTTGATCTATCTGAATAATTAGACTTAATTTATACCCCAACCCTCTTTGCATGGTGACAAATAATTTCATAAATGATCATTAAAAACTCAGGTCAGCTTGACAAAGTTGAGAACATTGACACAATATAATGAAACACATTCATATTAGAATTTCTTTTTTTAACTTTTTTATTATTATTATCTTTAAGTAGTGTACAACAAAGTTTCCATTCTACAAAACAATACATGAATACAAGGTGTCTGACCACATTGTGACCCATTGCTCCTAATCCAACCCTTCTCTCTTTCTTTTCTTTTCTTTTTAAACTGAGATTAGGTGATTACATAAATTTCACAATATTGTGGAATAGTGATACTTAGTTAAAGTCACAAACACATTTTAACCTTCACAAGACAAATTGTCATTATCATGGTCTATAGAGTTTGTGAATTCTATGAACTTCAACAATACAATTATTTCTTCCACATCATGTGATGTTTACATTTCTTTCCTTTTTCTTAGTGTAGCTGTTCCCTCTTTCCCTCTTTAGAATTTATTTAACAATTAGCCCAAATATTATTTAGTTGATATCATGATATATCATGGGCTTAAGCTTATTCATTTTCCGTAATGTAAGCTCCCTAAGAGCTATAGAATTATCCTTGGACATTATTTTTAATTTACAATCAATATCACATAATCAAAAGATACATACATATGTCTATCTATCTATACATGCATACTTTAATATAGTCTTCAGTGAATGCTTTTTACAATGAAGTTACTAAGTTCAGTTTATTCATAAATACCTCATTTTGGCAACATAGTTTGGAAAATACAAATCTCAATTTGGAAGACAGACTTACTCCTGAGAATTCTATGGTACCATTTGTGTGTGATAAACTCTGTGTGTGTTTTGTGGTAAATCAATTCATGTAGCCCAGATGTCTATAGCCCTTGGCTCAAACACATCCATACCCATTCATCAACACTAGTGTTCTGTTGCTTCTGCAATTCTATGATAAGTTCAAGTTATCATTAGTTATGACATACAAAGCTGACAATATTTACTTTCTGGCCAATTGTATAAAAAACATTGCCAATGCTTTCTTTAGTCCATGGATGAAATAAAGATGAATCAACAGTAGTGCATCTGTTATGTTATAATCGACAAAGTTATTAAGATGTTGAGAATTCTCATCACTATTGAGCCCTCAATTTACCATTCCATTTTATGGAATTGTAAAGTTCCATGAAAAGGACATTATTTTCCTCTGTCAGAAGGAAGGTTGAACGCTGGCTACTCGGAATGAAAGTCTGCCAGCTTTCACGCCATTGTGTAAGAAACTGATTTGTTCCCCCTGGCTAAAAGGAGCTGGAATGCTGTATTTTTCCACTTACTATAAAAAGTGGCTACTGAAATGGAAGGAAGTATCCTATTATAATACAAGTACCAAATACTGTTTTCTCCACCTATCAACATTCCTTCTTCCAGAAAATTATACTGTTTAATCACCAGTAAGGAGTCTTCTTATATGTACATATCTGTCTGCTTCAGAGGGTGAACTTCATCTAGGCATTCTATATTATGATTTTCACACAAAGTTAATAAAATCAATACAGTATCTTTAACCAATGATATTTATATTAGCTACTGTGAAAGAACTACCCTTTAATCAGGAAGTGAGATTCATTCTCACTGAAACCTAGGAGACTAGGCATCTCAGGTGTGTTCACCCAAATATCTCCTCAAGCTTCCAGGTCCCTCTGGCTCTCTAAACTCTTAAGTTCAATATCAGAAAAATGCCAGAGATGACATTCTTCTATTTCACTATTAAATCCCAAGAGAAGTCCTCCATTTTGTATGGCCTCCAACTGCAAGAAATTAAAGTTTCCTTAAATGCTACCAAAAACAATCTCTTCTTTCCACTTTTCTTGAAATGATCATTTATCACCCAGACCATGCCATTTCTCTCCTTGGTTAATCAATAGTTCTCAGCAAGTTCCCCATTTTCATTGTTATGAGTACAATTTCTCTCATATTTTTTCAGATGTCAGCGTGTTTTCATTTATGGACCATGTACCACTAAAAATATTTGAATGAATTTACTGTGAAAATATTAGGCAGTATTAGACAATGTAAAGAATGGAGTCCTCTGCTCCAGCCAAACGCTAAGTGATTCTAGCTCTGGGATCTACATTCTGTTTTGCTCTTAATGCTCTCTATGTTAGCTTGAATTCCCAAGGAAAAAATGATCAAGTTGGACAATTACATGTAAGAGTTATTCAAGAGTGCTCTTTGAAGAATCATTTACGGAAGTTAGAGACTGAAGAAGAGGGATGAGGAAAAATTCTTGATACAGATTGGTTCTGAAGATTGTAACTTTCAAGGGAGATTCTTAGAGCTGAAGATAATTCTTAATGAAGAGTTGAGCAAATTCCCAGATGTTCCTGAAGGATAAGTGTGTTGGTTTTAAAGCTGGCATCTGAGATTACCACTCCAGTTTCCACTAACGTATGTGTTTTATCTTATATAATATCACATTTTAAATAATTTTGCACTTATGCAGAGAAAAAAAGCCATTATGTTCAGAAGCAACTGATTAAAAGAACCCATGACTTTTGAGATAACAAGATGGGCAATAGAAAATCACTTTTCAAGTGTAAAGAGAAAGCTTGGAAATCACAAATTGACTTTTGGTGTAAGTGGGGGACTGTACTTGGTGAACTCTTATAGGTGTTAAACTATTGGTATGTTTTAAATTATCCTTGTACTGTTCTAACCAGATGAATAAAGTCTGAAGCAATAACTCCACCACGGTTCCCCCACACATGTGGTAAATCTGTAGATTACATATATAGGAATAACTCTCAAGTAATGTCTTTTTTGGCTAAATCATATTTCCTTCAATCTCTCCAACAGTTCAAACTAAGTACATAAGCCCAAAATTTGTCCTGGTCTGTGGCTATGCTGTTTTTGAGAAACATGTCATGGTGCTACATAAAGCCCAAGTATTCTGTCCTGAGTTTTTCAAATCAAGGTACAAGAATTACTGCATCTGAGTCACGGAGAATCCCAGCAATGATGGATGGGAAGTGGGACAGAAGTAAAATGTCAATATTTAAGAACAAAAAATTATTGTCATTCCCTTGTAGTCACTGTGCTACGTTCATCTGTATTTATATGATTTGTGTATTTAAACGTACGTATTTCCAGGGAAAAAAGTTGAATGTGTGTATTTACATTGCTTTCTAAAAAAAAAAAAAATTAAAAAGCTATTTAAAAATAAACCCTGGCCTTGTGTAGAGGTTGACCCTGGTAATGACATCTACTTCACAGGTAGAAATCAGGAAGAGATCAGGAAGATTGCAGTTCAATGCCAGCCTTGGTATAAAGACTTAGCAAGCTCCATCTCAACAGGAAGCTGGGTGTGGTGACACACACCTGTCCTACTAACACTAGAGTGGGAAGGCTTAGGTAGGAGGAGCTTAGGCTAAGGCTAGCAGGGGACAAACATGTGATACATTTCCTTAAAAATAAATGAACAAAAAAATGGGTGTAGGTAGACATGGCTCAAGTATAAGACCCAGAGGTCAAACGCCTGTACTGCCAAAAAAACATAATAATAATTCACCTTTACATAGTGCATAATGATAAAATTACAAATAGTTCATTGATCCAATGTAATGAAAAATTATATATTTCACCAAAAACCAAGTCAATAAATAGTATTAGGAAAATATTGTCATAACCCATAAAGATTGCATTTATGAAGAAATAAAAATGGCAAAGAAACACATGAGGAAATGTTCATCATCCCTGGTGGTGAAGGAAATGCAAATAAAGACAACCCTGAGATACCACCTTACCTCAGTCAGAATGTCCCACATCCACAAATCAGCCAACGACAAATGCTGGAGGGGATGTGGAGAAAGAGGAACCCTATTACACTGCTGGTGGGGATGTACACTTATACAACCACTTTGGAAAGCAGTCTGGAGGGTCCTTAGAAAGCTAAAGACTGACCTCCCTTACGACCCAGTCATACCACTTCTACCCTGAACAACAGGAACCAATATACAGGGACACGTGCACCTCCATGTTTATTGCAGCGCTGTTCACAATAGCTAGAATATGGAAACAACCCAGATGCCCCACCACAGATGAATGGATCCAAAAATTGTGGTATCTATAAACAATGGAATATTATGCAGCTATTAGAAATGACAAAATAATGACATTTGCAGGGAAATGGATGGAGCTAGAAGGAATCATGTTGAGCGAGGTAAGCCAAGAGCAAAGAGACAAATGGTACATGGTCTCCCTGATAAGTGGATGCTAAATCCAAAATGTTAGGTGATACAACAAAACTAACAGGACTTAAGAAACAAAGAACTCCCACTCATCTGGTCGAACCACTACTAAATATCCCCATGCTGCTGATCACATGTATGGTGTATAACATGTGAACACCGTTATATGTTATAGACTGTGATAGACAATTTGCTCCAGGAAAGTTAGAATGAACTTGTGACTTTAAATGAGCATCATTATTCCACAATACTGTGAAATTCGGGAAATTATGTAATCACTTAATCACATTCAAAAAAAAAAAAAGAACCTCGGGGAAGGTAGGGAGGGAAGGGATGGTAGGGGGAAAACAATGGAAGGGGTAACAATGTTCAATAGGAAGTGTACTCATTACCTCACTCATGTAACTGTAACCCTCTGTATAGTATCTTTACAATAAAAAAAAGACACCAAAAAAAAGATTGCATTTATGTTCAAATTAAATACCTTGAATTAATAAAAGTATTTATATAAAAGTCAATTTAACATGAAATGTATCATAAAATAATTTAGAAAGTGGCCTCACTGGTGTAGCCACAATTAGATTTTATCTAAATTTTCCAGTGAGATATAGAAAGGAAAAAATATCAACAAAGAACAAATTTAATAAATGTTCATTGCTCTAGGGGAGGTCAGAATTTCAGTGTAGATTCCAGGAATCATGTAATAGGAAATATTCTAATTACTACAGCAGAAAGGTCCAAATTAATCTAAAAAAAAACAAAAACCCAGAAGTTAAATTGTGACTGGGAAGTTAAATCTAAC
Organism: Dipodomys spectabilis; assembly: GCF_019054845.1. Lineage (NCBI taxonomy): Eukaryota > Metazoa > Chordata > Mammalia > Rodentia > Heteromyidae > Dipodomys > Dipodomys spectabilis. Next base: position 1,397,390 of record NW_024870856.1, read on the forward strand.
TTAGCATAGCCAATGTCTCTTTTTTCCATCTGCAGCAGATCATTTTGTGTTTTTTTAATTAACATTAAAAATGTATTTTAAAAACTTACATAAGTAACAGGTACACGCTTTTCTGGCTGGTGGGGATGCAATACAGATAATTTGGAACACAACTGAGTTTCTTTCAAAACACTTACCTAGATTTGTGTCCAGGTGAATCAAAAACTCACATACACAAAATCCCTATCTATGAATGTTTGCAGTTTAACACAGTGGCCTCAAACTTAAAACAACCAAGATGTCCTTCAAGAGGTGAATGGATAATTGAATTGTGACATAATGTCACAATGGAACATTTTCAAGATATGAAAAGAATGAATAATCAAGTCATGAAATGATATAAAAGAACTTTAAGTGCAAGCAGCAAAATTAAAGATGCTCATCTATAATGCCTACTTTTGTTTCCCAACTATAAAAACATCCTAGAAAAAGCAGAGCTACAAGACAGTAAAATAATTAATGACTAAAAGATATTTGTGAGAGACATGGGATAAATAGATGGAACACAAGGGATTGTTAGAGGTGAAGCTATTCTGTAGAAGTCTATTCTCACTGGTATATTTGTCAAAATCCATAGAACATAGGCTACAAAGACTAAAACCTAATGTAAACTATAGACTTTAGTTAATGAGTCAATATTGTGCATCAATTATAACAGATGCAACATATCAATGGAAGGTGTTAGTAATGAAGGGTTTTGTGCATAGCGTCTGATAATTTTTCGCATTATTTGTCCCACTTGCCTATAAACCCAAAACTGCTCTATAAAAGAAAACTGTATTGATTGCAAAATCAAATCAATCACAAAAGCATTGCATAAGTTGCTGTTTGCATTGTCCAGTGATATAGTTTCATAGCTCTTATAGATATTATTTTATTTTAATATTCTTTCTTTGAAATTCAAGTTACAATAATGCCATGCTTTAACATTTATGAGAATGAAAAAATACAGAGAGCATCCAAACAAATTATCCTGTTTTTTGTCATCATTATAAAAGCTCTTAGTAATTTTTTTTAATGATAAAAAATTACTTCTCTATACTGCAGATGAATTATGTGTAGTCTCCTTTCATTCAGTCTCCTTCATTCATTGGAAGGTTACCCTAGCTAGGGTGTTGGGTATTAAAAGCGGGTGCAGGCAAATCTGTAGATGGAAGGGAGTAAGTTAATAGGTAGCAAGATATGTCACTTTTCTCAAGGAATCGTCATTGTAAAAACCTAATTGAATGACACATCATAGCAAAGAGACCCCTACAAAAACATCGGCCTCAGCATCTAAAACTGTCACGCTTGAAGACAAATGAAGTAAGAGGCAGTGATGCAATTCTATGCTAGATTGTCATAGGATTATGTGATTCTTGATGCTGCAGTAGGTTCTTTCTTAATCTTGAAACTGGCTCTATGTGAGACAGGAAAAATCTAATTAAATAAAGCTGTCACTGTTAGGGTCTCAGTCAGCTAGGATATTAATCCTCCTAAACTAAGAAACTACGTGACAAGCATTCTCATCCTTTGAGCTGCTGCAATGAAAGATTCCAGAGCTTCACAGTGGCCTTTCCTCCCTGCCACCACAAGTCTGTTGACGCACAGATGTACCACTCATGCTGCCATAATCTGGTAATGGTGCTTGCCTGACCATGACTTTTCAATGACCTTGAGAGTGTTCATCAATTTATCCAGAAATACTTTGTTCTTTGAGACAGAAAGTAGAAAGATGGATGCCTGTGAGAAAATGTTGCAGACATTCTAGCAACCACAGCAGCATCTGAAAATTGGAGTTTATTTGCAGCCAAGTCACTCTAGAAAGTCTTTCTCCTCAGCAAATAATATTCCTCAGCCATCAGCATATAGGCATCAGGCCAATTTGGACTGGCCTGCTCTTCTCAAATGCTAAGAAGCCTGAGATGTGCTCATTTATTGATGAGGACTGAGGTCCATCCTAACTCAGATGGATTTTCCAATCTTGCAGCTTTTTAATCTAACACTAGAAAAATCTTCCACCATCATTTGGAATGTCACTTCTCAAATACATTTTAAATATTAAAATGGGAAGTTTTTCAATATTTAAATGAGAGGGGGTCAAGGATGGCCCCTGAGTTGATCAGAACACCACACTGTGTTCATACTCCACACTATAAACAAGACAATCCCAACGCACAGAAGAGAAGAAACTATGCTCAGTGTCCATGCAACTGGCACCATTTTAAGACAAAAACTTATGTAGTGAATGCATTTTCTTTTGTTTGTTTTGTTTTTGGTTTGTTTGTTTTGCTTGGTAGTGAGGCTTGAGCTTTGGGCTTGGGCGCGGTCCCTATGCTCTTCAGCTCAAGGCGAGGACTCTACTGCTTGAGCCACAGCACCACTTCCAGTTTTCTAGTGGTTTTTTTGGAGATGGGAGTCTCACAGACTTTCGTGCCTGGGCTGGGTTTGAACTGTGATCCTCAGGTCTCAGCATCCTGAGTAGCTAGGATTACAGGCTTGAGCCACTGGTGCCCGGCTGTGAATGCATTTTCTGCCGTACAGCCATAAATTCTTCAGAATACTTAATCAGGGAAAATTTTAGAAGTGTTGGATTTAAATTTTTTTTCTATCATCTGTGACTGACTCTACCCATGCAGAAGACAGTTCCTAAAATTTTAGTAAGTAAATTAGCAAAAATTTAGAGTTAAGTTTCAAGAAAACACTCAGTGCAGAAGAACTGAGACCACAAGCAACTGTGTGGCCTCAGAGTTCCAAAGCAGATAATACAGAAACAAATGATGTAGGCACCCATGCTGAGAGGAAATGATGTTAATCAAGGTAAAATGTCAAAATTTCACTTTCCTTCTAAAGATAATTAACCACATTCATCCACAATTATTCATGAGACTCAGACATATTTTTTAATCCTCATATAATCAAGTCCTTTAAAACAATATATTCTCCAAAATAATCTACACCAGCCCTGGATGGCACTGTAAAAGGTGAGACCCAAACACCTACATAAACCCAGCCTCATGGTACCAATCTGCATTCCTCCCTCTGAACACCACCTCTCCCTGCTGGTCTTACAACCCTTAGACTTCAAACCAGAAGCCAATGGTAGGGGATATTTGGGAAGATAGATATAATTCTAAGGCTATCTATTCAGGTCCCAGAGATAGAATAAACAGAGTTATATCTGACTAGCTGGAAAGTCAAGAGAATGTCATCAATGCTCATCCTATTAAATGAGGAGATTGGACTGGATAATGATTTATAAGTTCCAGTTCTCATGTTCTGTGATGCTTTGAATATAATCCAGTCCTTTGTATCTTCCAAGAAACATTTTCTAAACCTTGAAATGAATCATATTTCAATTTCCTTCCTTTCCCAGTATGTTCCCAAAGTGCATTTTTGTTTTGCTTTTTCTGGTTGAGCTACTGAGGAGATACAGCATATGTCCAATTTGGTTCTGGAGACAAATTACATAGTTTCCAATAGAAATCTCTCATTTTAATATTTAAAATGTATTTGAGAAACAATATTCCAAATAATGGTGGAAGATTTTTCCATTGTTAAAGATTAAAAAGGTTGTAAATGAAAACAATTTAACTCATCTATAAAAGAAAACAATTGTTTTTATGTATTTAGGTTCAAAACTATATCATCCAGCTTGTACTTCATTCACTGTGCCATATTATTACAGATGGAATTTGCTTTTCTATCCTACAGTCTCTTTGTGATTTGTTCATTTACCCTTAGATTGCTTAATGAGCAGAGATGTTCTGAATTTTAAAATAGTAAATGTTACTAATATTTATGTTCTTTATGGTAGAACTATTTTGTAGCCATTATAAAGCATCATCCTTATCTTAAAAGCTCAAAGAACATCTCTCATAGTTTTCAAAGTTTTCCTTAATGTACTTTAACCTTTCCATTAACCTGCAAGTTTATTTTAATTGGGTACTCAATTCTCCCAGAATCATTTTATGGAAAGTCGCAGGGCCAGGTGTGTGACAGCACTGTAATTAATCCCAGCAGTTAGGAGGTAGAGGCAGGACACTAGCGAATTGTCCAAACAACAACTACCAAAACACGACATGCCTGTGGTTTTCTCATTACTCTATACAACATATTTGCCATGAACCAAAATTAATTAAGAAAGACATTATTTCTGTACTTATTGGCCATCTATTGTTCTTCTTTGCCGTGTAGCAACTCTAAATTAGCTCCTTAACTACTGCTGTACACATTTTAATGTGTTACAGCCCGCTCTCCCAATTTGTACTTCTCCCAAAGTGTTGTAACAGTTGCCACTTCACATTTCCATATATATTGGGCACCAGGACCGTGAGTTATACAGCGCATACACACACATTTATCAAGCCAGCTGAAATTTACATTAGTGTTAAATGCACACATATTTAGAACAATAGGGAGCAAATTCAAATACCAGTTTCCATTTTAGGAGTATGGTGAATTCTTTCCTCATCTTTCCTTCCAGATCATGTGTTTTGAGATATAAAAACACAGGTTTGGCTTCCTCTGAATAGTTCTGACTGTTGATCTTCCTGGGCCTGGATTACTTCCTGTCTTTCCCTAACTGAAACCTACTTGTGGGGTGTTAGAATATGGTCTCAGGACTATAAAAACAGCTGTACTGCTCTGATACTCTACTTTTGAGTTCTTTATTTTCTACAAAATTGGCTTAGTTAGTCATCATGGGTTGTTTGTTTAAGATAAATTTCCCACTATTTTAAATAGCTTAAACCCATTAAAGAAGTTAATGAAAATATTTTGATCATTTATGAAGAATGAATATTCATGTACTTTTAAAGTTCATTTTATTTCTTATTGTTTCTCTTCCCTATCTTTTAAATAGTCATCCTTCCCTCTCCATAATGTCCTTAAAAGTTAAAATATATATATAGGGTTGGGGGGGGGAAGGGGTTGGGGGAGGATGGGAAGGGATGGGAAGGGGAAACAAAGGAGGAGGCTACAATGCTTGATAAGAAATGTACTCATTATCTTGCCCATGTAATTGTAACCCCTCTGTACAGTATTTTCACAATAAAAAATGTTAAAATATAGACACTGTGACTTGGTAGGGTCACATGTTTCATTAAAATTAACTCTTTTTTAATTTTTAATTTTTCAATTTTCAAAGCATAAGGACATCCTCTGTGAAATATAATGCTTCTGCCCCTCTCCACTTATTCCATGTTGCTGCTGGCCAGAGCAGAAGTGAGAGACACTGGAGAAGCCATTGAGCCCTACCACTTGCACAGTCAATGAAACCATTCCCCAGCCACGACTCACATGTCAGGAGCATCTGGCTGTGGCATCTGCTGACATATTGATTGTCGGCATTTGTTTAGAAGCTCTGGTCATCTAAATGGTGTGGCCATTCTCTTCACCTGCCTGCATGTATCCCGTAAGGCCACATTCCAGACAAAGATATAGGAGGCCATAGCAAAGGCAACTTCATCTTGAATGCAAGCGAAATGTCCTGACATCAAAACTGCTGACTTCAGGAGAGAAAGGTCACATCAGTGACCACAGAAGAAATGAACATAGGCAGGGGATGGGAGTGACAGATAATAATACACTAACACGGAACAGAGCACCCTGCATACGCTTAGTAGATAGTTTGGATTTAGTTTCAAGACTTTTGATGTTAAATTAATAGAAACCGATTTCCTTGTGTTTTGCCACACAGACTTTGAAGATGTTTCAGAGAACTTTGTAAAGAACTTTGTAACCTCTCGCATGCCATGTGGGAAATATCGATACTCTGTATTTTTGCTACAAGACCAAATGGTCACAAATTCACTAGAACTGTTTTAATATATATTTAATATATATATTTAATATATTTCACAGCTCTATAGGTCAGAAGCCCAAATTTGACCTTTCTTAGTGGAGACTGTTGTTTGCTTGCAATAGCTTAAGTCTAGACTGTCCTTCAAAGACACATGTGGGAAAGGGTTGGTTCTAAACTGTGCACCACCCATTTTCCCTTATTTGCAATATCTAGTATATGTATCAGTCAAGCAGAAAAGGTCAGATAATGTGATGTTAGGAAAATGAACCCTTAGCTATGTATTTAAATGTTTTTTTTCTTTCATGCATTTATTTCTAACGCATTTATAAGATTATTTCTTTGTTGCTTTGTATGTCCCCCCCCCACACACAGTATAACCCCTGCTTTCACTATATTTGATGTCAGTATAATTTGTGGAGGAGATGGGGAAAACCAAGTCGTTTAAGGATACAGGTGGACCCGTTGCAACTATGAGAAGTACAAGTTGTCATGTCGAAAACGAGCTTTACAACTTTGGTGGGGGAGGGGGAGGCTGGGAAGGGATGTGAAGGGTAAACAAAGGAGGAGGCTGCAATGCTTGATAAGAAATGTACTCATTATCTTGCCCATGTAATTGTAACCCCTCTCTACAGTATGTTCACAAAAAATAAAAAATAAAATTAAAAAAAAATAAACTGTGCACCATTGGAAGGTGGAAGGAAAATCTTGAAGGTCTTTAAAGGTTGGGGGGTGTCCTTACCTTGTACTTTTGAAGAGGACTGTGGGATGCTGGTCTCTTCCAGGTGTGGTGAGGTGAGCGGCTGCTTCTTGGGTGGGTTTTCACCAGGCAGTGCTGATTGCCCCCGTCCCTTCACTTCAAATGGGCCCAGCTGATTGTGATGTTCATCCCAGAACTATTCAACGAAATAAAGCTTTATCTTGTCATGTTTCTTTATCGCAGATCATTGTTACTATAATGGGAAGCAGTCCTCTCCACTGTTTCATGAGATGAAAATCAAAAGCTTTGGAATTCCTCTCTGGAGATTTTAGGGAAGAATCTGCTTCCAAACTCATTGAGGACATGGGAACATGGTGAATGCTGCCACTGGGAAAACCAAGTCCCCATTTCCTCGATGGCTTGCACCTGTGACAGGATTTCACTTCTAGAAACTCCCTCCATTCCTTCTCATGCTTTTGGATGCCCTGTCTGGCACTGGCAAGCCAAGCCTCCTGCTGTTTTGACTTTATAACTGCCCCATCCCTTTACACTGTAGCCAAAGAAAAATTGTGTTTTAGCACTCATGAGATCAGATTTCATCCATGTGTAATCCATAGCAATCTTTTTATTTTACAATCCAGCTCAATTACCCCTGCAAATCCTTGTTTTTATTTTGCTTTCATTTGAGAAACAGTCTCACAAAGTCATGGATGACTAGCATTAAACTACACAATTTCAAAACCAAAAGTGATTTTCATTTTTTAATTCTTATTGTACTAAGCTCTACTGGGTCAAATTGTTAAGGAACTCACTAACTCCAGGAAGGCTCTAATTCAAGTGTTCACTACATTTTGCCCAGGGCTAGTTCTTTATTAAATTTCAGAATGTCAAATAATGGTTGTTACAGCCAACTAATTCTGAAGTAAACTCAATTTCTATAGCATAAGCTTCATGGAATTGTTTGTGGCTTCTATCAAAGTCAATCTTGAATAATTCAATGCATCAAATAAAATTCCATTTGTAAATTATAGCTCTAGTTTTTTTAAATATTGCTTTAGGTTGTATCTTATAAATTCTTCATGAAGTTTAGCTTGAAACTCAATTGAGTCAATGACAGAGAAATTTTAACTTAAACACAAAATTTTCAAATTCTAAAGCATTTAGGTGAAAGTTATTTGGAAAATAATATGTCATTCATTGAAAACAGTGTATTAAAAAATTAGCTACTTATTGTATTTTGAAGACTAGTGTATAGATATTATTGGTTAAAAAATCTGAACCTCAATATAAGGAAACAAGTGGTTTTTTCTTTCTTGCTGTTGTTTCTAACGTATTTATAAGGTGATTTTTTTTGTTACTTTGTATGTCCCTCCCCCACGATATGACCCCTGCTTTCACTGTATTTGATGTTGGTATAATTTGCGGAGGGGAAGGGAGAAAACGAAATGGATACAGGTGGATCCATTGCAACAATGAGATATACAAGATGCTATGTCAAAAAACGAACTTTACAACTTTGGGGAGAGTAGTTGTGGAGATGGGAGGGCAGGGATGGTAGGGGAAAAACAATGGAGGAGGCAACAATGCTTGATAAGAAATGTACTCATTACCTTGCTCATGTAATTGTAATCCCTCACAATAAAAACTTATTTTAAAAATCTGAGTAATAAGACAACATGGAGAAGTGTTGATACAAAAATTTAATAGGAACAGCTTTGATGCCCTGCAATCATCTGTTATATTTTTAGCTAGCTCACATACTAACCAACGACATCTCAATGAATACACCAGACATGGCATTCAACATGCATGAACGTTGTAATGTTGTAATACCGGTCTCTTTTCTGGGTGCATATTAGTGTTTTGTGGCATGCAGCTGTCAAAGGCTGAAGTTGCTATTTAAATGTAGATTGCTCTTTGAGCTGATGCTGGTAACAGAGAAGTCCGAAAAAAATATTTCCCCATTTTTCTATGATGAAATATTCTCAGAGTCATTTAATACTTTGGGTACTTGCCTTTATAAAAAAAAATATGTTCTTGCTAAAGTACAACCTCACCCCCTGGAATAGATCCATGGTCCATTATATGCTCATAAACTTTATTAAACTTGCTGACTTCAAGATCAATTCAGCCTCAAAACAAAGTGATTTTTTTTTTCATTCTTTCATACAGGGAGGCCTAGGTACCAGAACATTGCTGGATGTCATAGTTCTGAGGCAATTTTAAACTCTCTGCTCTTCATAGCCTTAAAGAAAAGTAAAATTCAATTACTATTTTCAAATTTAAAAATGAAAGATTGGTTTAAAAACACAGTGCTATCTGAATGCCTATGATCAATTTATCAACAAGAAAGGTAAATGTAAAGAGATGATTCTGAATAACAACTCACTTATAATGATTCATAAACTGAATGGAGTTGGTATGTTGTTATTGTATTCTTTTTACCCTTTATTCTTTTTACCCTAGTTCTATATGACTATGTAATTACACAGATCAAAAATTCTTATTCGCAATGAAAGGAACAAAATGTTGGCTTGGGCTCAAGCTATATTTGAATTCCTTCATGGTGAAATTGTAGATTCTTTGTTAATTTTAAAGTACCCGTTAGCAATCACTTTGCAGAACTGATCGATGTGTGTTTACTTTTATATGTATAAAGAATCCCTTTGCCTCTGGGAAAGATGTAGAAAATATTTCCTATAAAGTGTGAAAATACTAGCTATCCTTTCTCGGGATTTTCTGCATGGGGCAAAGTGGCATAGGGACTTACGTAGGTTCAGCTCACCCACGATGAATCAGTAGTTAGTGATATGTGGCAGGCACTGCTCTCACAGCTGATGGCCATGCGGAAAAATACAATAAAATCATAGGAGTTGCACAATAATACAGTATATTTGAGTTCCAAAAGCAGAAGATGTAGCAGGCCAATCTGTGGGGTCAGGTGTTTATGGAAAGACCATCTATTTCCTTGTCAGGATGTTGTCTGATATGTTTGGGAGCATTGATGGTAGAGACACATTGCCCCATATCAGTTCTCCAACTTTTAGAGTAACTCAGGAGCTCCCAATAAAATTTCTCTAACCAGAGATATCTTCTTTCTGTGTAACTAAGAAATCCGACATACACTCACATCTACACACACTCACATCTACAAAACATACACACACACACACACACACACACACACACACACACACACACACACATACACACACACACATTACCACTTTCTGTAATTTCTTTGTCTTTTCATTTTGGCTTTTTAAAATGTTTATGATTATCTTTAAGTAGTTCTACAAAGTAGTTACTATTTAACAAAACAGTTTATGAATACAATATTTCTTGATTAATGTCACTTCCAACATTCTCACACACCTCTCTCCTACCTACCCCTTGACTCACCCCTCTTAATTCTGTAAGATTTACATTCAGATTTTAACTGGAATTTCCCCTCTTTGCCTCTTCATTCATCAACCCCTTTCCCCATGACCTGATCCCACCTTTTCCAAGTACCCGTTTCCTGATGTTTTATTTTACTGAACTCTGATTTGGGGTTTGTAAGGAATTACACTATTTGAGATTTCCTTACTGTATTTCAGTTAATACATTTGTATACTGTTGCATATCACCTACTATAAGCTAAAAAAAGAAACAAAAACAAAAAAACAGCCTACAGAATGGGATAAGATTTTTGCCAGCTAAATAGCCTAATATCCAAAATACACAGAGAACTTTAAAAAGTAACCCCTCAAAAAACTAATGACCCAATTAATAAATGGGTTAATGAGCTAAAAAGTCTTCTAAGAATAAGCAAAAATGGTCAACAAACACATAAAGAAATGTTCAGATGTTTGTGCTGGTGGCTTTACAGTAACCTTCATTGGACAAATACCCAGGAGTGGGATTGCTGGGTCACAGGGTAGTTCTATGTTTAGTCATTTGAGGAACCTCCATACTGCTTCAAAACAACATTGGGATTCTACCTCACCCCAGAGTGAATATCCATCATCAAGAAAACTAATAATAACAGACGCTGGAGAGGAGAAAACCCTAATACACTGTTGGTGGGAATGCAAACTTGTTCAACCACATTGGAAAGAAGTGTGGCAGTTCCTCAAAAAGTTAAACCTAGAACTACACTATGGTCCAGCAATTCTACTCCTGGGCATTTTACCACCCCCTTCCAAAAATAAACCAGGATACAGTTAAGCCATTAGCACAACCACATTTATTGCAGCACTATTCACCATAGCCAAGGTATAGAATCACCCCAGGTGAGCCTCAATGGATGAACAAAGCAACAAAATTATATATATATATATATATATATATATATATATATATATATGCAACGGAATTTTACTCAATTATTAGAAAAAATAATATTATACCATTTGTAAAGAAATAAAAAGACAGAAAAATTATGGTAAATAAATGTTCGATAGGAAATATACTCATTACCTTATTGTAACTGTAACCCTCTGTACAGTATCTTCACAATAAAAAAATTAAAACATGATGTAAGTCAGGCCCAGAGAGATAAGAAAGCAGGTTTTCTGTATTTTCTAGTTCAATTTACCTAGTAACCAGATTATTGACTTCAATTTTTTTCATTGTTTTGTTTGTTTGTATCCAACATATATTTTGGGGGCAGGAGGTTATGGGACCTAGACACTGTCACTGAGCTTGTGTGTTTAAGGATAACACTCTACTACTTGAACCACAGCTCCACTTCTGGCTTTTTGGTGGTTAGTTGGAAATAAGAGTCTCACAGACTTTTTTTTTTGTCTAGACTGGCTTCAAACTGTGATCTTCAGATATCAGCCTCTTGAGTAGTTAATATTATAAATATGAGCTACCAGTGCCCAGCTCAGGAAAGCAGTTTTTTGGACCTCTGCTGATAACATCATGATCACTATCATTCTTTCAAATAAATAAGTAAAATTTCATTGTGTATATCTACCACATTTTAAATTGATCCATTCATTCACTGAGTGACATCTGGACTATTTTAGCTCTGATAAATAGTGTTACAATGAACATGTTTGTGCTGGTGGCTTTACTGTAACCTTCTATTGGACAAATACCCAGGAGTTGGATTGCTGGGTCACAGGTTAGTTCTATGTTTAGTTGTTTGAGGAACTTCCATATTGCTTTCCAGAATGGTTGAACAAGATGATATTGCTACCAACAGGGTATTAGAGTTCCCTTTTTTGCCACATCCTCAGCAGCATTTGTTGTTACTTTTCTTGGGTGATACTGATTTTAACTAGGGTGAGATGAAATAGTGTTGTTTTGATTTGCATTTCCTTTATGGCCAGAGATGTTGGCCATTTTTACTTCTTTTTCAAAAATGTTTCCCTTTAAGTCATTAGTCCTTTTATTTTATTTCATTTTGCCAGTCCTAAAGCTTGAATTTATGGCCTAGGCATTATCCCTAACTTCTTTTGCTCAAGGCTAGCACTCTACCACTTGAGCCACAGCACCACTTCTGGCTTTTTCTGTTTATGTGGTATGAGGAATTGAACCCAGTGCTTCATGTATGCTAGGCAAGCACTCTACCACTAAGCCACATTCCCAACCAAGTCTGTTTATTAATTGGGTTGTTTTTTGAGGATTTAATATACTGAGCTCCAAGTGTATTCTGGATATTAGGCCCTTAATTGATGTATAGCTAGTAAAAATCTTCTTTTATTCTGTGGGCTTTCTATTTTAGCTTGTTAGCTATGTCTTTTGCCATGTAAAAACGTTTAAATTTGGGGCTGGGAAGGTGGCTCAGTGGTAGAGTGCTTGCCTTGCATGCATGAGGCCTTGGGTTCGATTCCTCACATACCACAGAAAAAGCCAGAAGTGGTGCTGTGGTTCAAGTGGTGGAGCACTAGCCTTGAGCTGAAAAACTGAGGGACAGCACCCAGGCCCAGAGTTCAGGCCCCACAACTGACAAAATAAAAACTTTTAAATTTGATATGATACCATTTATTTTTTTTATATGATAAGATCTTGTAGCCTGTAGAGTCTTCCCCCAAGCCACTAGGACTGATTCAAAGCTTTGGCAAAGTAGCAGGTAACAAAACCAACCCACAAAAATTAGTAGCTTTTTATATCCCAACAACAAGAAGATTGAGAGTGAAATCAGGAAAGCAATCTCATTTGTAATAGCTTTCCACCCCCCAAAAAATGAAGCTAGGAATTAATTTAATCAAAGATATAAGGAAACTCTATAGTTAAAACTTTAAAATTTTGAAAAAGGTAATTGAAGAACTTTTAAGGAAATGGAAAGACCTTCCATGCTCTTGTGTTAGAAGAATTAATATTGCGAAAATGGCAATGCTGCCCAAAGCAATTCACAAATTCAATGCAATACCTATCAAAACCCTAACAACATTTTTCAATGAGATAGCCAAAGCAATAAAAAATTCATATGGAAAAACAAAAGACGCCCAAATAGAAAGAGTAATTTTTAGCAGGCAGAAATACAACAAACGAAAGAAAGACTTGATATATGGGATTATTCCAAACTTTAAAGTTTCTGTAATAGCCCTTTTGAAGTTTAGCTATTTGTTTTCATTTTCTAGAAAAATATTTTGGATACATTTGGGAGGAGATAGCAAGTAATTTTGTCTCATTCTCTATATGTAAGAAAAATACTAGAATCCTTCTATTAAAAACTGAACTTTAGCTAGGCATTGGTAGTTCCTGCCTAAAGTCCTAGCTACTCAGGAGGCTGAGATCTGAGGATCGTGGTTCAGAGCCAGCCAGGAACTCTTATCTCCAATAAACTACTCAAAAAAAGCTGGAAGTGGCACTATGGATCAAGTGATTGAATGCTCAATTGAATGCTTTTTAGCTCAAGGACAGAGCCATGTCCAGCTTTGAAGCCCCAGGACTGGCAAAACAAAAACAACAACAGCAACAACAACAACAACAAAAAAAACTCAGCTGTGACCTGAGCCTGGTAGCTCATGTGTCTGTAACCCTAGTAACAAGGAAGGTAGAGACGGGAAAGTTTCTATTTGTAGGACACCCCAGAAAAAAATATGTGATATTACCTTAACCAAGAAAATTTCAGGCTGAGTGTTATATCTATCACCTAAGAGAGGTAGTGTACAAGCAAGCCCAGAAGAAAGTAAGACGATATTCCAAAAATGAGGAAAGCCAAAACAGCCAGGAGTATGGCTCACATGATAGAGTACCTACATGACCTTGAGTTCATGGCACCACACCCTCCCTCCCCCCCCAAAAAAAAGAAACCCTAACCTGTGGAGACCTAGCATTTCCCCATCACTTCCTAGATGCAATTTCTTAGTAATTGACAAAAAGCTTTTCTTCAGGTTTTCAAAATCCATACTTTTCCTCATAAGCAAATGTCTAGTTTTCTTTTTCTTCCCCCCTCTTGTCAAGTTTGTGCTGTGTTTAATTTGAGCTTTGAGCTTTATGTGTTTGATAAGTTTTGTGTTTCTGTGGAAAAGAAGGTAGGAGCCTTTCCCATGACATCTCTGAGGTCTTCCTGTTGAGCAGACTGCTCTCACCCTTCACTCCTGAGGGAGTCTCTTGCCGCTCTTGTAATTACAGCACACGTCTTTCTAGGATTGCAGCACAGCTGTCAGGAGCTTTTATTAGATTCCACATCTTGTTCTGTTATAGACTTTTTTTGTTAATATCTGTAAACTATTTTCTTTCCTTTCTTAGTTTGTGAAATGTGATCCTGTTGGCATTTTGCATTTCAGAGCATACACTATCCTACTCTATTATTAAATAGACAGTTTGGGGAACAGAAGAAATCTATATCCAATTTTACTCCTCAGAATTTGGTACTTTCCTGCAATGTAGCATTGCTAACTGCAACTCCTTAAATAAACAGATTAGGACAATTCCTAGATGATTTTTAATTAACTGCTTTTCTCTGTGGTAAGCCATTGGGATGCTTTTTTTGTCATTATGTTCTAAAAATTTACCAAGAAGTGTCTATATGACATCTTTGTATTCCATATGGGTGTGGTGTGGGTGACCCCTTCAAAAAAATGAGTGTCTTTATCCTATTTTAACTCTCAGCTTTCCTTCCATCTAAACTATCTCCCTCTTCCTTATTTTTTACATTTCATTATACTTGAGAGTACACATATGATCCTCAAGACACACGTTTTCTTTCTCTTTTGGTGAATATTCTGAGAAATGTTTCTTTCCTAATTTTTCTCAGTTATTCTATTAATCATGTTTATCTCTGTATTCATATTTGTTCTAAGAATTTTTTTCCTAGTTTCTTACTTTGTCTTTTTTTCTAAGCATCTATATTTGCTCATCATCTCCAGTACTTCTGTGCATATGGAACTTATTAGAGATTGACTCTATGTTCCACGTCATAGCTATTTCATTTGAATAAGCTTGTGTCCAGCTATATGTCTTCAGTCAATATGCTCAAGCTACTAGTTTTTCTCAAAGTACTGGCTGTCTGGCTGATTTTTCTTTTTGATCAACACAATAAGATTGTTGTTCCCCAGTGTGGTTTATTTCCATACAATGCATCTCCCCTGAAAGAGAGGTGGACGTGAGGCTTTATGCAAAGGGATGAGGGCAGTCAGCAGGCAAGTTTTACATGAAGATGGTGGTTCTGCATATAGAAATCTGAAATTCATAAAGGATCAGCCTTGGCAGGGGCGGGGGGCGGGGGGGGCATATTACAGATCCTTTCCTTCCTAAAAAGCTGGTTCAATGTGATTTTCTAGTTTGTCTTAGACTATATGGCGGGGTTGAATACAAGATAGTCATTCCTTGCCCCTGGGCAAGATGGCAGGGGACCAGTTGTCATGCGTGTCTCCTATGACATCTTTCAATGAACCAGGCTGATTTCTTGCTATATCCCCAGATGTGCTCCTGGTCTCTCTCACTGTGAGACAGTCACTCTAGAGTTCTTCCAACAAAATAGCCGTTTAATCTACGATAGCCTTCTAATCTGAAGAGCCTGCCAGAAGGCAGGTATTTTTTCTCAGATTTATGAGTATTATATCTCTTTTAAGTCTTCAAGAAACATATCAACTTAACAAATTGCTTGATGACCCTCTTCCTGTTCTATGTTACATTTTTTCAATGTTTTACTGCCTTTTTAATACATGTTAAGAGGAAGTAAGATAAGATTCTCTCACATGGACCTGCAGAATGGATATTACTTAAGGTTAGTTTTGTAAATTGTACAACAGTGAGCTCTCACAGAAACCAGCACTTCGAAAAATGAGACGCCAGTGTACAAGAGAAAGTAGGATGGAGCACAGAGAAAGCTGGGGTTTTGAGAGCCCTCATTTTCTATAATGGATTTAGAGTCATTGGTCAATGCTTAAGAGAAAAGTAATACCTTTATTACACCAGCCATGAACACTCCTGCTCTGGGAGGAAAACTGTCTCCAAGGGACAAGGCTGTTCATTCTGCAAACAGCTTTGAAGAGGATACTTGAAGATAGTGCAGAAGAAAGACACCCAAATCTCTGTCTCAAAGTATTCAGAAATGCAAGGCCCATGGAGTGCATTCCCCAGCACAGTTTTCTGCTAAAATTGATTGGATACAGCGTCCACGGGAACCTTTGTCCTGAAGCAAAAAGGCCTGAGCCAGATCCAATGCACATTTAACAGTCTATTAAGCTTTCTACCTCAGGCCCAGCCTTTTATTTCTTTATTTCTTCTTTCAGTTTTGTCATAACTTACCTTGTCTAGAGGAAAATAATAAATATAAATTCTAAAAAATAAAATGCACTATATAAAAACAAAGGGAGGGTCAACCTCCCATCAGTGATTGGTCATCTTGAACAAACTCAGCCACACCCCTGCAAGGTGTCCTCATTGATTCTTGCAAAATCATGGACATCAGAAAGAGTTTTTCTAGAAACTAGTGGAATAGTTTTTTGTCACAAATGAGGAAAAAGATGCAGGTTTTGTTTCCCTGGGTCTGGCTTACTTCATGTAATATAATTTCTCCAAATTTTACCATTTCCTTATGAATGGTACCATAGGATTCTTTTTGGTGGATGAATAGAATTCCATTGTGTATGTATACCATATTTTTCATCCATTAAGGGCATCTGGGCTGATTTCATATCTTGGCTATGGTGAATAGTGCTGCAATGAATATGGGTTTTATTTTTTTCTGGTGGCTTTACTATATCCTAGTATAGATCTCTTTTGGGTCAAATGCCCAGGTGTAGAATTGCTGAATCATAAGGTGGTTTTATGCTTAATTTCTTGAGGAATCTCCACAGTTCTTTCCAAAGTGGTTGAGCAAGTTTCCATTGCCACCCGTTATGGATAGGGTTCCCTTTTGGTTTCATCTTCTCCAGCATCTGTTATTGTTTGTTTTCTTGATGGCAACCATTCTAACTGGATGAGGTAAAATCTTAGCGCTGTTTTCATTTGCATTTCTTTCATGACCAGGGAGTTGAACATTTCTTCACAGGTCTATTGGTCATTTTTACTTCTTCTTCTGAGGAGTCTATCGTTAGGTCATTAGCCCATTTATTAATTGGGTCTTTGTTTCTTTAGTTTATATGGTTTTCCTCATTTGTAGTAGTAAGCATGTCTCTATAACATACTGGGTGGTAAACAATGGCTTAGAAATGTATTAAAAATATAATAGACTATGGAGAGTTCAAATAGTATAATTCTCTAGAAAGACTAAGTCAAAGTCAAACAAAGTGAGTACCAGGAAATGGGTACTTACAAGATAGTGGGGGCAACCAAAGGCAGAGGGGTAGGAAAATGAGGGGAAGGGGGGAGAATGTATTCAAGAATTCACTGTGTGATTGGGTGGGGGGGCAGGGGGGAAGAGGATTGGGTGGGGGGGCTGGGGGAGGATGGGAAGGGATGGGAAGGGGAAACAAAGGAAGAGGCTACAATGCTTGATAAGAAATGTACTCATTATCTTGCCCATGTTATTGTAAACCCTCTGTACAGTATTTTCACAATAAAAAAATTTTTAAAAAAGAATTCACTGTATAGACCCCAGAATTGAGAAAAATAGGGTTAGGAATGGGTTGAAGAAGCATGGCAATGTTAAAGGGATGCCCAGATACAGATGCATTGTATGCATAAACTGCTTTGCTTAAAAAGCAAAAAAGGCAATGCATACCCTGAAAAATTAAGAAAAGTCAGGAAAGGAGTAGGTTGGGCGGGGTAGAGGAGAATGTTGAAAGGTGCATCGGTGATCAGCATGCACCACACTCATAAGCTTTGGTGAATGTCCCCTCCTTTGTACAACTACTTAAAGATAACTAAACTATTTTTTAAAGAATTAAAAAAAGATTGCATCACATGTTGCTTGGGTATTATCGCATTTAGCTATGATGATGATTATAGTTATAATTACTTTCTTAAAATGCCTTTTATCCTCTTTGATTGCTTAACTTATTGAATAAAAATTTTGTCTAATTCCACAATCATTAGTGTGTTCTGAAAACTGTAATTTTTTTAATCAAAGTAAAAAATATACTTCAAAGCACTTAAGTGGCTTGTAATAAAGGGCACGTTTTAAAACTTGTCTTGACAATCAAAATATATGCTCACTTTTCAATATTTTCAAGAAAATATTAAAAATAACAATGAAATCACTTTCCATTCTGCTTAATCATAACTGGAATGCATTATGTGAACAGAGCATTGTTGAAATCTATTCTTCTTTATGTAAATACAGCAAAATAATTTGTTAGGGAATTCTATGGCCTTGAAAACATTTCAATAAAATATTGATTTTAAATCAGTCTACTTCAAATATTAAGTAAAAGATTCTTTGTTGAATCATATCATGGCCAATGAGAAAGAGTAATAGATCTAACACAATTTTCTGAATATAACAAATAGAGCTAGATATCATCCTATTAAACAAAATAGGCAGAAAGGACAAATATCACATGTTCTATCTCATAGATGGAATCTACACCTAAATTTTTAAAAAGTAATTGCAAGAAGTTAAATAGTGGCGTTCCTTGGGATCGGAAACGAGCAGAAGGAAGGTAAAAGGAGATGGTTAAGGGAATTGAATATAATTCAAGTACTTCATATGCATGTAAGAAAAGATTATCATAAAATATAATAAAAATAATTTTTAAAGTGGGAAAGGAACAAAAATGAGGGGATAAAATTTATCAAAGTATATTGTGTACATGTTTACATGTGTGCTAATAAGTATGCACAATAATTAAAAACTGGTCAAATATTGTTATATATATTGAAAAAATAATATTTGATGATTTTAAAGCCAATACACATAAGTTATTTATAAATCCATTCCTATATTTCATACATGAACCAGTTGTGCCATAAAATTTTAGCACTTCAGAAATTAAAAAATTAAGAAATTGTTAATTAAGAAATTTAATTAATTAGTTAAACTTAATTAAGAAATTAAGTTTATTATGTATACATAATAAATACATAATAATACAATCATAATCAGACTACAGGAGACAGAAAAAATTAATTTTCAATGAAATTTCTTTTTGTTAAATAAAAAGAACTTTTAGGGAACTAATGCATGTTGGGAGATTCTACACCACTTTAAAATCTAGAAGTGCAGCGGGTGAGATTTTGCAAGTTGGAAGTAGGAGTGGGTCAAGCTTTGTAGGGGAAAAAAGCATATTTGGGTCATCATAGACCCTTAAAAAGTATTGGAATCCGTGCATTCATTCATGAATAAAATGTGAGTCCTTATGATCTACTTATATAAATGTGTTCTTTTTCTTTTACTTTTTTTTCTTTTCTTTCTTTCTTTTTTTTGTTGATCATGGGGCTTGAACTCAGGGCTTAGGTGCTATCCCTGAGCTTTCTCACTCAAGGCTATCAGTCTACCACTTTGACCTACGGCTCCACTTCAGGTTTTCTGGTGATTATAGACAAAAGTCTCACAGACTTTCCTGCCTGGCTGGCTTCAAACCACAATCCTCTGAGCTTCTTGAGTAGCTAAGATTACAGGCTCCTGGCCGGTTGCTCTTGTGAAAGGCACCCTTGAACTGAAAGCATATTTCCCCACATTATATATTAAGAAGGTGAGATTCACACAGGTCAATCACTTACCAACAGGTATAGCACTAGCAGATGCACCAAAATGTCAGCCTCCAGAGAACATTCATACTTCCAAATAATGGTAAATGATATTATTTGATCTATATCAACACATATTGTTGAGTGTTGAGGATCAAAGCCAAAGCATTGAGCACAACGGGCATGCCCTTCGAATTGAGCCACGCCTCAAGGCCATTCGCTTGTGAACTTTGCCACAGCTAGCTGAAAACTTTCAATCCACCCCCGGGGCTGGAATTTACAGGGTCTGTGCCACCGCTAACTGATGCTAACACAACCATCTGTAAGTTTTTATTGTCCGTACGTTGTGAATATAAAGAAGTGAGTCATAAACAGACACCGGAGACTCATGCCTGTAATCCTAGGTGCTCAGGAGGCTGAGAGTGGAGGATCATGGTTCGAAACCACCCTGGGCAAGAAAGTCATGAGAGTCTTATCTCCAACTTATCACCAAAAAGCTGCAAGCAAAAGTGTGGCTTAAGTGGTAGAGCACTACCCTCAAGCAAAATAATCTCAGGGTCAGTGCCCAGGCCCTGAGTTCAAACTCCAGCACTGGCACCAGAAAGAAAGAAGGAAAGGAAGGAAGGAAGGAAGGAAGGAAGGAAGGAAGGAAGGAAGGAAGGAAGGAAGGAAGGAAGGAAGGAAGGAAGGAAGGAAGGAAGAAGGGAGGGAGGGAGGGAGGGAGGGAGGGAGGAAGGGAAGGAAGGGTCACATAGATTCTTTATTATCCTACTATGGACACCTATCAATAGTTATTTAAATTTTGGCGGTTTTACCTTATACAATGTGGGAAAGCACCGTATGTTATATTGTATTTAGAACCTTAGGTTTTCTTCACTTAAACCTTGTTCCAGTCAGAGGCACAGGAAGTCTCACTGCTGTTTTATGGTAACACATGCAGTCTCCTCGGCCAGTTTTTCCCTCAAAGGATGTCCTCCTAGGTGTTTTCAAGTATTTATCCTGTCTTTACTTGGTCACAGCCTCATATCCAGCTGCCTATCTTGGCTTTGCTCCAGAGAAGTTTTCTTCCACTTGCACTGTCCATCAGCACAACCAGAGCTTTAAAAATATCGTTTCTTATACCTAATACCAAAAAAAAAATAGATCTCCAAGGATGGGCTTTTATAAACCTTGCCAGTTAATTCTAATGCAGAGTAAGGAAAACCTCAGAGCCTTCTGTGTCTCTCTCCAAGAGAAGAAAACCCACTGTCTGCTTAGCTCTGTGTCCTAGAAAGGACATTCCAGTTATCCCTGAGATAATACACCTCTGGCTCTAACCTTCTACTAAGAACTCTGTGTGTATGACTCTCAATTCATATACTGAAACCTTGATTCTCAATCTGTTGGCCTTAGGAAGCAGGCACTTTGAGTGGGAATTGAATCACAAGAGCAGAACACTCAGGATGGGATTGATGACCTGAGGAGAGGCAAAAGGGAGCTTGCTTCCTCATTCTCCACGCGAGGAAGCAACAAGAAGCCTAGAGGCCACGCTAGAGGCCTATCCTCACCAGACACCACTTCTGCCGCCAAGAATCTGGATTTAAACTTTCCAACTTCTACATCCACAAACACAAAACTGTTATTTATGCCACCACCCATAGAAAAGTGTTCAAGGGAAGACATATGCCCATTAACACAGTTCTTCATTTTTATACTACTATACAAACTAAACTTCATTTGACACAACATTTCAGGTACTCGTGTTCAAAATTCTAGTCTGGAGCCCACTATGTAACTTTGTAATTTTATTTTGAACTATGTAGTTTTATTTTAAAATTAACCTACATTCCAAAAAAGATGAAGATATGAACTAATAAGCATTTTTCCTGATAACTATGAGCTGTTGAACAATTTGGTATTGAATAAATATAGGCTATCGTAGTGAAGCAAGTCTGTTCTGAATTGATATCAGAAGATGCAAGGTGAGAGAATACAGCTTATTGAAGTGCCTCATTAGAAATGCATTCAAGCAACACACATTAATTAATGGGGAGGATGAGGCTGGAGGATCTTGAGTTCAAGAAATAAGTTTGTTATATTGAATCATGATAAAATCAGCAATATGTAAAATTTTGAATCACAAAAAGTAGCAGTGTTACATGGTAAAGCCACAATCATTTCTTAGGATTTTTCCCAGTGCTCATCCTCCTTTTAGCTGATTGACAGATCATGACTATTCTTTGTGGTTGTAAAATTCCTTTGACAATCCAGGAAAGACTGGAGCTTAACACAGAGGTGAAACCTTTTCATCTAAACTTTAATCCAAACTTAAAAATATTTCTATCTGTACATAAAATAATGAAGCCATATGTACCTGATTGAACAAGTTTTAGGTGGGCTCCTAAGGGATGAATTGCAGCTTATTTTTAATACATGACAGTGACATCACGTAAGATATTTTACTTTCACATTTTCTGTCCTATAACCACAAGCATTTTTCAAATATATTTATTAAAGTAACCCAGCTGCTCAGAAATAGGGAGAAAGTGTCTCTTTCTTTGGCAGACAGCACTAACAATGGTGAATGATGTGGAGATCACAGTCCAGGATGACTTAATCAAACCTTGTCTTCATACATTCACATAGTGGACAACCTCCACAGCTATGTATCAAAACCATAAACATTATATTAAACATTTATCTAAATCATGACTGATTTCTGTTTTCCAGCTACTATCTAAACAGAAGAAATGGGGCAAATTATTGCCAAGTAAGATTATATTTTTCTATCTAATCATAGTGTCACTCTTTAATCAATTATTTATTACATAAGAAAATACACTGAATATCATTCTGACGATGTGGTGCAATTATTTAATGGCTCAATTACATGAGTGTGAGATACAGTCAAATGTTTTATATAGAAGCCATACGTTTTCACAGGTATGTGCTGTGGCTAGACAGGAAGGTCTTTATTTGTAATTTTGACTCTGCTTCAAGTAAAACCCTTTTATAATCTCTCTTAGGGCAACATTAATTGGTCATAATGAGATCCAATAATTGCCTCATTTGAGGCCAATTAAATGGGCAGTCCCTTGTATGTAATTTAGCAGAAACATTGAAGAGAAATCAGGTGATTGGTTTTGGCGAGAAAAGAACTCACTAGAATCCTATGAGAATTGAATGAAATGTTTTTGTGAGAGTGAGGAAGAAAGATTTTGGAGGCCATGTTTGAAGTCAATAGAAAAGAGGCAGTTTGTTATTCCCAAGTTTTCCCTGCGAGAGAAATAAGTAAATAAGTAAGGATGTTATCGTTTTTTAGGTCAATATATACATGTTTTAATTAAGGATAAGGGACAAGTAAAGCTGGACTGAACTGCTTGAACCAGGATAAATCCAGTGTTCATACAGTTAACTTTGAATGAGAAAAGCTGTTTCAATTTGAAGTGTTTGGAAAATAATCCTTTCATTTTCTAAAAAGCACCACAGCATTCAGAAGTCATAAACACTTGCTTCCTGCGGTCAGTGTTAATTTATTTTCTTAATGAAACTTAATTGTTCTATAGTTCCTCCAGCTAAACGAACAACACAAATTTCAGTAATTTATAAAAGGGATTTTTGCTATTTAAAGTAATGCTAAACATCCAAAAGGAAAGCCACAATTCCAGAAAATGTCTAGAATGATAATTGTTATATTTTGTGACTATAATATCGCCACTCACACACATTTACAGCAAATACACTGGTTTCACAGGGGAAAACTGAGCTCTCTATAGTATATTTTAAGAGCTAGTAGAAGTACCTACTATTGGGTAAAAGGAAAGAAAATAGTTTGTTCAACCCTGAAGGTGTTTCTGTGTTTAAATTATCTTTTTATCATAAATATCAACAATTCAGAATGTTAAGTGGAAAACACATTTACAATCAAAAGAGATGAGGAAAAACTGACTTCAAATACCTTTGAGTGGGAATATCTACCTACTCAGTCTTACATGTAGAAACGATTAGAGTACACCTCCAAATATTTTGGTATTAATAAAACTGTAAATAGATCAACTGACCTAGATCACATAAGAGATCTAACTAGGAAAAGTTTTTCAAAGTTAAGGAATGTAGATGAATGAAGAGGAAAAGAGAGGGAGAAGACACAGAGATTTTTCTTGTTCATTGTTGTTTTTAACAGTATGATTTTTTAAAATTTCTTTTGTATGCTCTTCCCCCTAGGTATATCCCCTGTTGTCACTGTATTTGATTTTGGTACCTCACATCTTGTATTCGTTTGTATAATTTGGGGAGTGGGAGAGGAACAACAAAAGGTTGAAACAAGGACCCAGGATGACCCATTGCAACAATGAGACATACAAGACACTATGTTGAAAACGAACTTCACAATTTCAGAGGGGCAGGGAGTGGAGGAGGTGGGGAAAGAAGGGATAGTAAGGGAAAAACAAAGGAGGGGGTAACAATGTTCACAAGAAATGTGCTCATTACCTTACTCACGTAACTGTATAGCATCTTTACAATAAAATAAAAAATTTTAAAACCAGAACATGGAATCTAACATTAAATCTAGCAAACAAACAAAAAATCCAATGGATAGCAAAATTAAGAATAGTTCAGGGCAGGCTGCATGTGCGGTGAATGGAGCAGCGCTGGTTGAGATGCATTCTATTCAGAATCTGCCGTGTTAAAAGGCAGGTCCTTTCATGCAACCTAAAGGTAATTTTTAATTAAAAATTAAAAGTTAAAAAGGGATTTAAGTAGATCTTGCATGACTAAGAGGTGATACTATTTAAATGTGCAATGGTTCTATATGAAGGTCGCAAAAGGAAGGACGAAGTCTGAGTCTTTTCCAAAGCAAGCTAAATAAAGATTTATAAAATTGCATAGAGAGATATAAAATGTTACCTTTCATTTTTCTCAAAGACAACATTTGATTCTCATTAACTATGAAGTTTATAGGACCGTATTTTAAATTTGGTTAGATATTCATGTAGTTACTATGATTTGCAATCTAGAAGAAATGGTAGGTTTTGCATAATGGCTTCATTATATACATACTAGTAAAAAGTTCATATATTAATATGTGTATTAAAGGGGAGAAAATTCAAAGTCTGTGGACTAAGAATTTTAATATATTCTACTACATAACATATTAAAACCGATTGAAATAAAAACATGTTATTAGACAAATAAATCATGATGAACTTTTTTAATGCACCTGGAGAGGAAAATTTTGAGATGGAATCATAAATAAAACTTCTTGGAAGAGAATATTTTACTTTCTTTTGAAAGCATTTCAATTCATGAGAAAGTAGAGATTCTTCAATACCATTTTACAAGGTTTTGATACCAGAGTTTATACAATGAATATCAAAAACACAAAGTACATCTTAGCATTGGTGCCTCACTCATGATCTTACCTCAAAAATTAAGATCTGGAAAGCCTTAATTTGAAGCAATCCTGGGCAGAAAAGTCCATAAAATCTCATCTCCAAAATAACTAGGGAAAAGCTGGGCTGTAAGTGTGGCTCAACCGGTAAAGAGCCAGGTGAGTAAACCAAGCTGCAAAGACATAAATAATGCCTTGAGTTCAACCACATTATTAATTTTTTTAAAAAAAGCAAGCTCCAAATACAATCAACTCTAAGCTTCACATTCACTTACAGACATGAGAAATGTCTAAACCATCATCTAAGGATTATGGGTGAGTGAATTCATTCTGGTCCATCTGGTCCTGAACTCAACACAAAGCAGGCAAGCAAGAAGTTGTTGTCTAGAGCAAAACTCTTTAGTAGATTCCATTAATATCTTCTTTTTTGACTAAGCCAAAGCCCAACAAAATAAGTTCCAGAAAATGGGTATTTGCAAGAGGGAAGAGGGAGCGGGGGACAAGAGGAAAGGATATAAGAATGAAGAGAGAGGAGAGAAGGGTGAGAATACAGGCAAGAACTGATCGTATATTCAACAGAATTGAGAGCTGTAAGGGAAGGGGTGGGCGGAAGCAGGGTGAAGACGATGCAGTGAAGACGCAGATTAAGATGCATTCGCACAGAAACTGCATTGTTAAATGGCAAAATTCAACGCATAGCCTAAAAGTCAGGAAAGTGAGAGAAGAGCTCGGCTGGGAGGGATGGGTGAGAAAGTTGAAAGGTGACGATGATCAAGGTACTCTATTCATAAACTGGCTTGACGAAAGCACACATACTTAAAGAGAGTGCAAGCATTCAAAAGTAAAGACAAGAAGGAAAAAAGAATCCTTCCAAATATGAAAATACAAAAATGAACTTGACGGCTCGTCTATCATCTTCGCTCTTTATCCAATTACATTGCCCAGACTTTCTATATATTGATAATGAGAAGTTCAATAATTGCTCTGAAACTTATACTACTCAAAGGTATCTGCACACTCACAAGAACTGGATTTAAATTTGATTCCTCATGTATTTCGAGTGGGGTTGTTCCTGTCTTATATGTTCTAAATTTATAATTTGATTCTTTGAAACCTTTGACATGTATGGTTATTTGTCCCTCTGTAATGGCAATTTGGATACAAAAAGTTCTACATGTAATTTTTTTTTGGGGGGGGGTCCGGTCGTGGGGCCTGAACTCTGGGCCTGGGCGCTGTCCCTCAGCTCTTCAGCTCAAGGCTAGCACTCTACCACTTGAGCCACAGCCCCACTTTCTGGCTTCTTTTTTTTTTTTTTTGCTTATGTGGTGCTGAGGAATTGAACCCAGGGCCTCAGGCATGCAAGGCAAGCGCTCTACCACTGAGCCAACTTCCCAGCCCCTCTACATGTAATTAAAGGGATATTTATTGAAAATGACTGTCATTAATTAGGAGCTTTTTAAAATAAAGAAATGAATATTCAGCTGAATTCAGTTTGTCTCAAATTTGCTGTTTATTATTACATGGGAAATTAGTTGGGTAAATATATATATATGCACACATAATCTTTCTATATATATATATATATATATATATATATATATATCAGATTTTTATTCGCAACTGTCATTCTACTACTTTAGCCACTACTCTAGTCAAGCTAATTTTGCTAAGTAACTGGAGATAGAGGATAGAGTCTCATGACTGGCTGACTTCCAACTGATTCTTGGAGCTCAATCTCCTGAGTCTCTAGGATTATAGAGGTGAGCCACCAGAGCCAGCCTTGAGTTCACATATGTGTACAAAAGACTAGCTCTGTTTTAAAATGATGTGTCTATGAACTATTATATATGTATAACTCTGTGTGTGTGAGTATCTGTCTATCTTTTATCTATCTATGTGAATGCAAAAAAGTCTTAAAATGAACCTCAAGTTAACCATTATGAATTTATATTTTAATGCATATAACTTTATATCTTTTGGTGTTACTTGGCCTATATTATTCTCCCAATTTAAATCAGATATTTATAAAAGAAAAGCAACAAAATAGAAAAAAACAAGGCAAAATATGGACATAAATGCTAAAAAAAAAAAAATGGCCATATCTAGAACAGTGCTTTCTTCATGTCCTTTCATGTTATTATTTTTTTAATTTTCTGGACTTATCCTAAGAAATGCACACTGTGGAACAGGTAAGTTTTTTTTTTTCAGTTTAAAATTAATGCCCATAGAATGAGTCAGTGTACCCAAGAAGTAATGTATAAGCAATTTCATCCATCAGAATGATATTATTAAAAAAAAAAAAGAGAGGCTAAATTATAGCCTACTTAAATAAACTTCTATAATTTTTTTAAATCAGAAATGGTTCCTCTGAAATTTAAAGTAGCAAAACCTCATCTAAAATTCTAACCGGGACTTAATTTTAATAAAACATACTGGCCATCAATCAATATTTGCCCCAACACTGACTCTTTTAAAAGGATTTCAGATTCATGCCATTAAACATAACCATATTCACTATTTATGTATCTTTAGCGGGATTGTCTCTTATGTGTTCTAAATATATAATTTCATTCTTCAAACCATATGACATGTATTGCCATTTGTCCCTCTAAAGTGACAAGTTGGGTACAAAAATAAAGGTTCTACATGTAATTATAGGGCTGTTCTTTGTATTTTATTCAAATGCACACACCACATCATTAGTCTTGCTAATTAGGTTCAGTCAAGATTGTCATTAAGCAATGGGAATGCAAGCTGGCATACAATTCTAATTTTACAAAACACTGAGCTGGCCCAACAATCCAGTTCTGTATCTTTAAACAACACTTTTCTTGAACATCTTACTATTAGCATTTCATGTTTTAAATTATACAGGTCCAAAATAATTTTAAAAAGTAATCTTTTCAAGTCGTTCTGTATGTCAATTTTGAATCATAGGCTTTTTGTCTATACATCTCCTTCTGTCTCAGACCACAACATCCTGCTCAAGAATTATTCCTGCCTTAATGTTCTAACCGACAGTTCCCAACGTCCGTGCAGCCAAAGCAAAGGGCAGAAAGACAGAGGTTCCTGGGGAATCAGTAAGACGCTGGCCACTTCTGCCTTCCTGCTGTTGCTTCCGGTCTAGGACACCAGGAGGCCGGTGCATGGCTCTGTCATGTGGTCCTTTCCATGGTCACTGGACCCTGCACCAAGAAGTAACAGGCCCATTCAGTGAGGGAGTCGAATCCTGACAAGTCCTTCCAAATAAGCCTGATATGTTGTAAGTTAAGTATTTCTTTACAGTGACAGAAGGCAAATGCATAGAACAGGGTCATGACTCTCCCCACAATTCCATTGAGAGCCATTCCTACCTCGTGTTGTCTGTATTTCTATTTTGTATTTAGCTAAAATTTTTTGGCTGAAAATGAAGAGAGATGAGTATTGAAAGAAAAGATCACCCTACCTCATTGACCCACTTTGATACTCCTTTATGCATGCAGCATGCATGTATGAATATACAGGAAGTATACAGTATGTCATATGTATGTTATATATATGCATATATATACATATATACATATATATATGTTTTAGATCAAACACAACACTTCCAAGGCTTAAAACATCATAAATTCTAGACATTTAGTAATTTGATTGACTTATTCTCATTTTTCCAGTTGTGATTGGATATGACTGGCATCATAATTCACCTCTCTGTTTCTAGGACCTTTCTAGGCTTTTTGTTTATTTCTGTGTTTTAATTACTGTTATTTTGAATTCCTTTATAGTATACCTCAAACCCATTATGAAATAGAAAAGGTCATTTTTTTTCTTTTAATTGGCAATTAACAAAGTTCTGAGGTCAGCAAAATACATAAGTGCCTGACACATGTACAATGATCTAAACTCCAAGTATGACTGAGTTTGATATAAAATAAATTTACAATTAATGTATAATCAGACCAAAGAAAAGAAAAATCCTGCATTCCCATCTGCATCCATAAACTGTGCCTGATTTGGGTCAAAAGTGATTTCTTAATCCCTTTGTTTTGTTCTTTCTACCTCTGTGGGTTTTATATTCTGCAGTTTCAACTAAACTTGAGCCCAGGGTTTCCTTGTCTCCACATGAATTACCTGCAGCAGGACAGTTTCTCAGAAGTACCCCTGGTTACCTGGTTACCCAGGGCAGGTTTCTCTATAAAGACGGCGTCTACAACATGAGAAAGCACTGACAGGTGACCTGTGTCATACCTGTAGAGCAGCCAGAATGGTGCCTGTGATTACACAGAGAAGGAAATCCTCAAAACCCAATGTAACCATGGCTGGAGATAGTTTAGTCTGATAACCATCAACACAAACAAATATCTCTAGATCAAAGTCTGCTGTTTGTTATAAAGCAAGTTGAGATGAGAAGAGCAGAATTTACCTATCTCCTTGTAAAATCTGCGCAAAAGGTTTTGTGAAGATTCTGTACATGGCCCACTGAGTTATTCACCATGAACAATTCAATTTAGAATTAATAGATGTAAGTAGAGAGTAAGTAGCTTGTGTAATGCCAATACTATGAATCAAAGTCAGTTCTATAGTATGTCTTTTTTATTGTGAAAATACCGTACAGAGGGTTACAATTACATGGGCAAGATAGTGAGTACATTTCTTATCAAGTATTGTTGCCTCTTCCTTTGTTTCCCCTTCCCATCCCTTCCCATCCTCCCCCTCTACCTCTAGCCAAACTTATGAAGTTCGTTTTTTGACGTAATGTCTTGTACATTACATTGTTGCAATGGGTCCACCTGTATTCCTATTTAAACAATTTGTTTTTTCCCTTCCCCTCCACAAATTATACCAACATCAAACACAATGAAAACAGGGGTTATACCGTGGGGGAGGGACATACAAAGCAACAAAGAAATCATCTTATAAATATGTTAGCAACAATACCAAGAAAGAAAAAATATTTGAATACTTGGAGGTCATTTCACCTAATATCAACTTATCTGACGTTTTCTGCTTGTCTCAGACATATACTAGCTATTGCAAATAAGGGAAACCATGGAACCTATGTTTCTTTGGGCCTGGCTTACTTCACTTAATATAATTTTTTCCAAGTCTTTCCATTTCCTAACAAATGAGGCAATGTTATTCTTTCTGATGGAGGCATAGAGTTCCATTGTGTATATATACCACATTTTCTTGATCCATTCATCTACTGAGGGGCATCTGGGTTGGTTCCATATCTTAGCTATGGTAAATAATGCTGCAGTAAACATAGTTGTGCTGGTAGCTTTAGTATGGTCTTGTTTGTGATCATTTGGGTAAATGCCCAAAAGTAGAATTGCTGGGTCGTAGAAGAGCTCTATGTGGACTTTTGAAGAACCTCCATACTACTTTCTAAAGTGGTTGAACAGGTTTACACTCCCACCAACAATGCAGTAAGGTTGCCTTCTGTCCACATCCCCTCCAGCATCTGTATTAGAGCTCTTGATTATAGCCATTCTAACTGGGATGAGGTGGTATCTCAATGTTGTTTTCATTTACATTTCTTTTATGGCTAAAGAGGTTGAGCATTTCTTCATGTGTCTAGTGGACATCCTTCTTTCCTCTTCAGAGAAGTTTCTCTTTAATTCTTTAGCCCACTTACTTATTGGACAGTTGTTTCTTTGAGGATTTGTTGTTGGGGGATTTAATTTTTTGAGTTCCAGGTATATTTTAGATATGAGACTCTTGTCTGTTGTACGGCTAGTGAAGATCTTCTCCCAATCTGTGGACTTTCTATTGATCTTGCTAGCTATGTCCTTTGCCAAGCAGAAGCTCTGCAATTTCATGCAATCCCATTTGTCCAACCTTTCTTTGATTTGTTGTGTTTCTGGGTCTCTATTAAGAAAATTTCGGCCTGTGCCAAGGAGACCTAGGGTTTCTCCTATTTCATCCTGTAATGTTTGCGGAGTGTCTGCTTTCCATCCTGTAATGTTTTCAGAGTGTCTGCTTTGACTCTGAGGTCTTTGATCCATTTGGAGTTGATTCTAGTGCAGGGTGATATATAAGAATCTAGCTTTAGTTTTCTACAAGTGATTAACCAGTTTTGCCAGCACCATTTACTGAAGAGGCTGTCTTTCTTCCATTCTGTTTTTTTAGCTCCCTTATCGAAGATTAGATGGCTATAGGTCTGTGGGTTCATTTCCAGCTTTTCAATTCTATTCCATTGGTCTGGAGGTCTGTTCTTGTGCCAGTACCAAGCTGTTTTGATTACTATGGCTTTGCAGTCGAGTTTGAAATTTGGTATTGACATTTCTCCAGCACTTTTCTTTCTGTTAAGGATAATTTTTGGTATTTGGGGTTTTTTATTGTTCCATATGAATTTTTGGATTGCTTCTTCTATTTCCCTGAAGATTGAGGTTAGAATATGATAGGTATTGCATTGAATTTGTAGATAGCCTTTGGAATTATTGCCATTTTCACGATGTTGATCCTTCCAATCCAGGAGCATGGGAAGTTTTTCCACTTTCTAAGTTCTGTTTTGATTTCCTTTTTCAGGTTTTTAAATGTAGTATGTCTTTTAAATGAGCCTTTTACACTGATCTTGGTCCACTTTTTTGTTCTCATGTCAAGTTAGAAACAGCTGTCCTGTTTGTGAGGTTGATACTACACTTTATAAGCCCTCTACTGCCTGTAAATTATACTAACGCCATGATCAAGAAGCAGTAGGGATAAAGACAAGGTTCAAATTAGGTGCTTTAAGTGTGACAAAAAGATAAGTTCTTCATTCTGGAGATTATTCACAACCCTCTATAGTCTTCTTGTTTCATGATTTTAAAAAATCAGCAGGGAAGCATAATCAGATTTTATTTCTATGTTTGACTTTTAAATTCTGCTTTTATCCATGAGTTCATTCAGGATCAAAATATTGAGCAAAAAAGCAAAATAAAACCAAGAACAACAAATAACAATTATTTTAGTAATAAGAAGGAGCTAACATTGATTAAATTTCTAACCTGACTTGCCATTGATATTTTATCCTCTACTGAATGCATTTCTTCCATATTTAATTCTCCCTTATCTTACATTCTTTATTTTTTTAATTCTACTTTCCTCACTGGTATTTGTTAAGCAGCATAAATTCTGACATCCAATAATGTGGGGAAACCCAGCTAACTAATTCTTCTGGACAGTCAATGAGCTCTGGATGACAAGGAGAGGGGAGAGATTTTCCAGTAGCTTGAAGTCCAGATTTCCACTTCACTCTGCTTTGGTTCATGCGCTGCCTTCTGAAGGTCATGTCCACGTAAACTTCAGGCAAATTGCTTCACCTCTTTATTTGCCTTCACCGTAACACATTGTTGTGTTGGTTATCTGCAGAACTTTCCACAATGCCTGACCCAGCCCAATCATTCACTTATACCTGTTATTACATAGTTATAAAAAAGCACTAGGAATTCCTACATTTAAAACAATATCAAAGTTGTCTAGTGAAATATTTACCAAAGTTACAAAAAAATCTTCTATAGCTCCCTTCTCATTTAAAAAACATAAACATCTAATAGCTGCCATCAGAACACACTTTAGAACATAATATATAATTTAAATCTTGGTATTCTGGCAAATGAACTGGCATAATCATTCCAAATATATTTTGCCAGAAGAAAATCATTGTAATTCTTTTGTCCTTATAGTGCTAGAATCTCATTGTCCTTTGTTGGTAAATATCATGTGTGCAAATACATGGTTGTCAGAAAAAAAATGTCACTGGATATCTTTCAATATGTATTTGACACAGCATGTCCACACTATGACAAAACCAACATACGTACACTTGATTGAATCCCACAGATTATCTTCTTTCTACTTTTTTATGTTTTTATTGTAAAAAAATATATACAGAGGGGTTGCAGTTACATGAGTAAGGTAATGAGTACATTTCCACAAATGTCACATTTTGGAGTTACAATTTCAGTAATAGACTGTGCCTTCAGAAGTACATATTTTCTTTTCTAATACAAATCTAGTCTTTAATTAATTGCAGTGCACCTCCTCAAAAATTGAATTTATGATCTCTAAAGGTGATCTCTGAGTGCCATGCAATGGATAACATCCAAATTCTTGATTACAGCAGCTTTGGAAATGTCTGCTGTAGCCCAGAGGATGAGATTTTTTTTATCTACCATCATGAACAGATGACATCACCTTATTCTGTTTAACATAGTCACATCTATTTGTACAAACATGTTTACAGAAAAGAAAAAGGAACTCTAAGTATGCATATTGACTAAAACTGATATAAGGTCAAACTATTTATAATACTTTTCCATTCAACTAAAATTAGAAAAAATATTTTATGTATGTTCCAGTGTTTAATATGCATCATTACAAATGAACATATGTATATGGAGAGATATACTTGTCTATTCTTTTTCAGTTAACTGTGTTTTCTTCACAGAAGAATCCACAAGCATTTGGGTAATACATGTTACCACCCAATAAAATTCTGCTTGCAAGCAGTTAAGTTAGGCTCATATCATAGTTTCATTTTTTAAGGTTATATAAATGATATTATGTTCACAGGTAAGCCATAGCTAGAATCCATACATGCAGATTTTTCATTTTGTGTAAAATATTGGTAAAAATATCAAATGGAATAGATACTTTTTTAGTGATTCTCTTAGTGGATATATATTTTTATCTGAAAACTTTTTTTTACACTTTTATATTTTTCCCAATTCTTAACAATATTCACCTGCTTTTTAAGAAACTTAAAAATAAGGAATTTCTTCTAACATAGCCTCAGAAAAAAATTATTTATCAAAAATAATTATTTATCAAAAAAGATAAAAAAATTATTTATCACTATTCCATTCAATTAAAGACCACACATAAAAATTAGCCCCCCCCCCTTGTCCTGAGAAAAGTTCTTCTATTACTATGATTATTACTATCATCTTTCAATAGTTATACAAATGAGCAACCATTCAGCAAATCAGTTTTTGGCACAAAGAATCCTGATTCATGTCTCCCCTTACATCATCCAGACTCATCCCTCCAAAGCCTATCACCACCCTCAAATTTCTCAGATTTGTAGGATGTACATTGAATATTATGACTGCTTTCTCTCCCTTCCTCTCTTCATTCTTCCATCCCCCTTCCCTTGACTCAACCTCCTACCTTTCAGGTGCCGATTTGCTGGTGTTCATTTTGTTGAGTTTGTGAGTCAGCCTTCTAAAGAGTTACACCAATTGGTTTCTCGTCTGGAAATACCATATTTTTGTTAATACATTGTGTACACTTACACACAACCCCGATGTGTTTACTTATACATTTGTAACTTATTTTAACTTCCACAAATGAAAGAAAACCATCCGTTGTCTTTCTGGGTCTGACTTCATTTAACATGGTATTTTCCAGGTCCATTCATTTCTTTGCTAATGATGTAATATCGTTATTCCTAATGGATGAGTCAAATTCTGTTTTGTATATAGATCATATTTTCTTTTTTAATTTTTTAATTTTAATATTTTGTCCAGGTGATATACAGAAAGCTTTCAGTTATATTAGAAAGGCAGTGATTACATTGCTTGCCTACCTTGTTACCCCCTCCTTCATTTTTCTTCCTCTTTTTCCCCCCAATCTTCCCACAAGTTGTACAGATCATTTCCAACATGATTGTCTTGTGAGTATCGCTGTTGGATAGGTTCCCACTTTGTCCTTTGTCTCACCATTTTGTTTTTCCCCTTCCCTTCCCTAGTTAAGATAACATATATACAATACTTAGGGTACCAAAATCAAATACAATGACAACAGGGGATAAACCATGGGAGGAAAAGAAATCACTCAGTACATTGAGAACAACAACAGTAAATGAAACTTCTTGTGTCCATGTCTTGGAGTTCATAGATCACATTTTCTTAATCCATTTGTCTATGTGGGATTATCTGGGCTGTTTCCATACCTTGGCTATGGTGAATAGTGATGCAACAGACATGTTTGTGTGTTTTTATATGCACATAGAGACACATGTGTTGCAAATTTAATTGTATTTCTACAGTTTGTGTTCAGCATTTATTTTGAGCAATTTCATTGACATTAACCACTACAGTGAGATTTAAAAAAACTAACATCAGAAATGGTCCAGTATATTCCCTTAAATAACTATCAGTACAATCTGCTCTCTTTCAGGATTATGAATCATGTTGTTGTTTTAACTATCATGTTCAATACTGCCATGAACATCTCAGCATATAATTTTTTATTATAGTTACCCT
The DNA here is from genome assembly GCF_019054845.1 of Dipodomys spectabilis. Classification (NCBI taxonomy): domain Eukaryota; kingdom Metazoa; phylum Chordata; class Mammalia; order Rodentia; family Heteromyidae; genus Dipodomys; species Dipodomys spectabilis. The sequence continues at coordinate 1,432,534 of NW_024870856.1, forward strand.
TCTTAGAACTATTTTTCTAAAGTGGTAATTACTCTTTAAAATTACTTCTCAGAAGGAAACTAAATTTTGCAATGTATTTGTTGTGAAATTGCTTTCAAGTAGTGATACATTTATTCTTGCTTGTTCTGAGAAAACAGTTCTTATCTTTAAAATATTTGTTAAAATATTTTATGCTTCTGAAGATTTCAGGGTTTGTAAAAAATCTTATTGTTTTATTTTCATCTTTCATTAACATTTCTGACAGTACATCTCTTGAGAATTTTGTTCATGTCCTTCCTCTTTTATGAGTAGAAAAGGGAGCTTTTTTTCTTGATCATTTTTGTGAATCCATATCCACACATCATTTGCCTTCTCTACACATCCAGTCTAATGATATGGCTATCTTTTGCTTTGCCTTAGATAGGGTTTTGTTGACCTTCACTCTTACTTTTGTTCCTAACTAATCTGTCCAATGTAATGCCTATAATAAATTTTTAATTAAAAGCATAAAAACCCATTCCTGACCATCAAGTTAAAATTGTTTCAGAATTAAGTTGTAGATTTACCAAGTTGTTATCAGTTCTTAGATGCCTGAAGAAACAGAAATCTCTGAGTGTTTCCTTTAGGAACCTTTAGGAGTCCTTTGTGATTCATATATTTTAGGATGACCAGTGAAAACAGTGTATCTCTTTCCATCATTTAATCTTAATAAAGAGGAAACCCAAGCGACTCTCCTATGTAGATACGGTCTCTTCCTTTTTGTCTTAATCTCATGAATATTTCTAGACCCACAAATTCATTTTTAAAGCCTTCACTGTGCCTTACTCCGTTCGTGTCCGTGCCTCTCGATTTCATTCCCTTCCTTCTGCTGGGAGAGGCCATACTTGGACATTGTATCCCTTGGGTGGGCTTGTGCCTGGGATCCACTTGAGTTTAGACAGCGAAAGGCACCAGCATCCAATCAGGAAGCAGACTGAAGGACCACGTGGGCGGGTCACATTCCTTCCATGTGGGCCACGGTTGGCTGAGGCTGTGCCCTTTCCCAGGTACTGAGGAGCAGCCCTCTTCTGCAGTCACAGAACTCAAGGAAATCTGCCAGACAAATCTGGTCCCTTCAGGCTTAGAGGTGATCACGGTTTCCGACCGTGGTTAGGCCTGGTGTGGTTAGGCCTGGTGTGGCACTACTCTTTGTTGGTTCAGGTGGTTCTTCTCAATCATCATAACATCTTTTTATTATTTGATGCTTTTCTATACTCTTTGGGAGAACCATCGGCTTTCTCCCTTACTTCTGATACAATATGTTACAATTCGGTGTGATATAATGTGTGAAAGGGTATACATTTCTCAGAGTTTTTATATTTTCCAGGCTTTCTATAGACACTATGTTGTTGGAGTTTAATATCTGATTCTGCCATGATTCCTTTAAGCTTAGTTTGGGGGCACACTCATTCAGCTATCAAATAAGGGCACCCCTCTTCCGCAGGAAGAACAGAATCAACTTTAATAACCCAATAGCTTACCTTTAGTTGCAGTAACTTTACTCAAGCTTTATCTGTAACAAGCACAGGTGTCAATGATCTTATGCATGCTGGCCATCTGTTCCCTTTGTAGGAAAACCTTAATCTCTTATCAAAGTCGATTAATATCTGAAGTCTGGAAGCGCCTCCTTTGATCAGACCACGGATAATTCTTTTACTCATATGGGGTTCTTGATATGGTCTGAATTAGCAAAGAAATAATAATTCTGGCTGTCTTTTTGACCTTGATCTTGCAGTCTGCCTTCTTCCGTAAATACGTACGGGGCCTGCGCCGCCTCCACCACCACGGTCGTCCTGTTTACAGACAGATGCTTGCGCCCTTCCTCGCCAGAAGACAAGGGATCGTTTGGTCAGCTGTTACACGTGGGTGCCCAGCACCGTGTGCATTTTAAAAAAGCAGCCACTGGGCGGCAGCGGCTCAGGCCTATAACCTTAGCTACTCAGGAGGCTGAGATCTGAGGATCCTGGTTCAAAGGCAGCCCAGGCAGAAAAGTCTGTGAGACTCTTATCTCCAATTAACTACTCAGAAAAAAAGCTAGGAAGTGGTGCTGTGGCTCAAGTGGTAGAGCACCAGCCTTGAGCACCAAGAGGCTCAGAGACAGCACCCAGGCCCTGAGTTCAAGCCCCAGGACTGGCAAAAAAATAAATAAAATTAAAATAACCACCAACTCCCAACTCTCTGTCATACATATCACTCAAACCACTTTTAAAATATTAAAATTCAGTGACTACTGGTCTTTTCTATTTCATAAAGTAACCTTTTATAAAAAAAAAAGTCAACATAAGACCTTCAATAGTATAAAGCATATGTATTTGGAAATGAGAACCACTTATAGGGCTGTTCTTCAGTCTCTGGTTTTCACAGGCAGATGTTTCTGATGGCAGCATCCAACTGTGTTCTTACCAGTGTGAATGCATGCAAGACCTTCAAAGGATAAATTAATGTATGTGTATGTGAGGTCACAATTATTGTTTGGGATCTACTTATGAGAAACATACGAAGATGTGCGGTAGGACCCTAAATATCATATTTTTAAGTTTAAGGACACTAAATTCCCATAATTCAGCTAATGCATACCAGTGCTCTAAAATGTTTGTGCTGGATTAAAGCATTAATTCATAAAGTTCCAATCAGAAAGATCTGAATCATCTTCATTGTGGTTTCATTTGTTAGATACATGCATAAAGTAGATGTCTAACCACTGTACAAGTTTAGGTTTCAGGTACTCATGCAAACAAATTTTAATTAATTTTTGAAGACTATTGGTATATAATTTTAATAGCAAGTAATATATAACTGATCAAAAGCATAATAAGGTAAAATTAATCTGCTACTTTTACAAACAGAAGGTTGATAATTCTCCTCTCCAAACCAGTCTCCTCTGTTTCTTTGAACAATTTTTTGCATCCCATTTCATTCTGTGTCTTCTCAATGCAAATATAGGAACAGGTAAGATCTCAGGGAATGAAAGAGAAACTAGAGGAAAAGAACCTGAATTTCTGATTGATCACATGAATCACAAAATTGCCTGCTCTCCCTGGACCACTTGGATGGTTTTGAACTTTAAGTAAGAGAAAATTAATCTCCCTGAATTGAGATACTATAAATCGTAGTCTTTGGTTACTGTGGTTTGGTCTCTATAATAAATAATACAAACAGCTGCAATGAAAATACCATCCTATTTTGCCAGTAGAGAAGATGGGAGATGTGCTATCACAAGGGGAAATAAGTAATATATTCTAAAACCTAGACCATGATTCCTACAACAAAACCAAAATCATGCTTTCTAGTCAAGCTTCATCAGTGTTAAGATTTGTTTGTATATAACATGCAAGTTGAATACACTGAAACCTAGCAGGGATGTTACTAAGGATCTTAGCAACAGATTAAAATTATATTCTCCTGGGGACACCTTAATGGAAGAGACTACCGCAGAATGCAAGGCACATCCATCTGTGAGCCCCGCTAAAAGCTGCATAATGGCAATTTAAGTGACTGAGTGAAGCTCATTATCCCTCCCAGAACCACCCTCACAAGAGGAAGAGGTTGAAAAGGTCAAACTTCCATAACGAAACTGATCATAGAAAACTTTTTAGATCAAATGTTGAATAATTTTCAAATCTCCAACCTACTTTTATGTTAATGTGACTGACAAAAATGTACGGCATAAAAGTACCATAAGCTAGTCAGTCCTTTTTAAAATTGATTCTAACGTACATATTGAGAGACAGAGCATACTCAAAATAAAATTGCCTGTGCTTTGAGATGTACTATTTTTGTGTCATTCATCTGTAGAAAATTTATTGTAATAAAATTAGAAAGGCATGAAAACAATTCGACGTGTACTGCCAAAAGTCTAACTGATCTTAACTAATCCATCCAGCTACACAATTAGCTCCACTTTGTAAAATACATTGTGTGTCTCTATAGATGTGCGAAGATGCATTAATAGTGTTGTAAAACATGCGTAACTAACAACTCCATGGACTACTTTACGCTCTTACAATTTGCATAAGTAATAAACAGAATGCATGAGAAAAGTGCATCTAATGAATGTGAATGCCGAAGGGTCAGAGTGAACCCTAATGTCCAACAAATTGAAAACTTATTTGATTCCAAATTTTGAATTTTCCCACTTGGATTATTCATTAAACTATGAGCCATCAAAGGGTTAAAATAAAGATGTCAAGAAATGCATCCTCATAAAATTGAAGACTAAAATATAATTATACTTGCTTTAAGCTTACTAATGTGGTTATTATAAGAAAATTAATACATGCACTTCACATAAAATCAGACAGAAGTTGTTCAGGTTAGTAATATCTTTTTGCTATCCCAGGTCAGGAAACCATTACAAAGTACCAGCACTCTAGTGTTTCTGACTGGTCAAAGCGATTTTTATTTTTCATGCAAGTTACTGTTCTCCAAAGAATTAATACTGCAAAACATTTCCATTCAACACATAACCAAATCTTAAAATGTATCTAAGGTGGAGACTACAAGCCACATCAAAGCTACAGAATCAAACTCTGTCCAGGTTTTTATAATAGGTATTGAGTATGTGCAAGTTTAATGAGAACATAGCAGGAGAAATCATAATGAACTCCAATGTCCTTCTGTTTCAAACATGTTAGATTCTGAGGAAGAATTTTATTTAGACTGGAAGCCAGAGACAGTTGTCTTTATGATTCTGACATTATGGTTTGAAAACTAAAGGAAACAACACTCAAATGAAAGGTAGCGTAAAAGGAAAAAAAAACTTTTCTAGTCACTGGGACAAAACTCAATAAACACTGATGCTAATAGGATTGGAAAAGAAGATAAAGATGTCCCTGGGGTATAGAAATGTTAAAGCAGCCAGTGACTTTCCAGGGTGGGAACAAATCATTGATAGGATAAAGATTGAAAGATGCTAGCCAATTCTGACAAAAGTTTCAGGCTTCATGAAGTAAGAATTATCCCCTCGGGCTGGGAAGGTGGCTCAGTGGTAGAGCGCCTGCCTTGCATGCATGAGGCCCTGGGTTCGATTCCTCAGCACCACATAAGAAAAAAGAAAAAAAGCCGGAAGTGGCGCTGTGGCTCAAGTGGTAGAGCGCTAGCCTTGAGCTGAAGAGCTGAGGGACAGCGCCCAGACCCAGAGTTCAGGCCCCATGACCAGACGCCCCCAAAAAAGAAAGAATTATCCCCTTAAAACTTGAAGTGCCACTGGATGCCTGTGGCTCACACCTGTAAGCCTAGCTTCTCAGGAGACTGAGATCTGAGGATCGCAGTTCACAGCCAGCCTGAGCAGAAAAGTCCCCATGAGACTCTTTTCTCCCATTAATCACTCAAAAACTGGAAGCTGTGCTGTGGCTACAATGGTAGAGCGCTAGCCTTGAGCATAAAAAGGCTCAGGGACAGCACCTAGGCCCTGAGTTCGAGCTCTACAACTTACAAAGAAAAATGTTTTTGAGCGGTCTAAGAAACCAAAGAGAGAGGAAGAAGAATCAATTAATACTAAAAGTGATTTGTTTTATGTCTTATATTTCACTGTTAGGCAGCTACTGACAAGCAGAGAGAAAGAACATCATACATGGCTGGTGATACAAATAAAGACCCTAAACTGCAAAGTCATCTATAGCTGCAAAATCATCCCAGCTCTGCACCTGTTCACGCAGAAGATGTGGAGGCTGTTGGTAATTCCGAAATTAATAAATCTTCTAAGTGACTCCAACACTGCTTTGCTCCTCCAGGACTTGTAGCAGATTAAAATGCACAAATGGCTTCCTTTCAGTGTTCCACTAAAGGCTTTCCTTTTTATTGAAATGTAATGCTTCTCTAATAACTTCATTCAAATGCAAATGAAACAAATACACTATGCTTCTCAAAAATGTCCCAGAAATACAGTCAATGTCTACAATGAACTTAAGGTCTTTTATAATGAGATTATACTGCACATATTGGGCAGAAAAGGAGACCCTATCTTAAAAATAACCAGCAAAAAAGCAAGTCTGCAAATGTGGGTCAGGAGTATAGTGTCCACCTAGTAAGCACAGGGCCTTAAGTTCTCAACCAGTACTTCCAAATATATGTACAATGTTAATAGTATTTAAATAGCACATTGCTCACGTGTAGGTATAGTTTTAGTTGCCATTGGTTTCTTATTTTATTATATTATGATCTGACAACATGCAAGAAAATATTGCAATTAATTGTATATTTTTACAACCCATGTTATACAGGGTAAACAAAGCCTATTTTTGAGATTTTCAGGGCAACTGAGAAGAAGGTATATTCTGTAGATATTATAGGGAATGTTCTATCGTCTCTGTTCGGTTTTGGTATGTGGTACAGCCTAACGCTGTAGTTTTTATTTGTTTTTTTTCCTTTTTGTGTATAAGTGATGTATTTCTTGGTGAGGAGTAGAGTTCTGAAGTTACCCTTGTTGTATCTACACCGCCTGTGCCTTTATATGTAGAAATGTTAGTTTTATGCATTTTTGTACACCAACATTTGAAAATGTGTATTTGAAAAGTACTAAACCTTCTTGATGGATTGGTCCTTTCATTAAAATGTTCTTTAGCTTTATTTAGATTAATTTTGATTAAGTCTATTTTATCAATTAGGACTACACTTTTCCGGCTTGCTTTTGGATTCCAATTGCTTGATATATTATTTTATGTCCTTTTGCTTTCATCTGAATTATTTATGTTTTTTTTCCACAAGTGAGATAAGCTTTTGTTTTCCTTATTGATATGAATCAAGTACATTTTGGAATTTCACTATTATTCATTTTAAGAGATTTCTTACTTAACGAATTGAATATGTTTCATCATTTTCTAATTTTCATTTGTTCATCTATTTGACTTACAATTTATTTTCTTTCTTGAACTCTCAAGTTTGTCTGTATGTAGGATTTCCTTATGTCCTCTACAATGTACTGACTTAGGGGTCATACATTTAGTTTGTGCTTATCTTAGAATGTCTTTATTTACATCAACTTTAAAGTATAATTTTAATGGATATACTAATTAGTATTGATAGCTATTCACTGTCTTGCTCGATGTATGTATGTCTATGTTTTTAATGTTTTACTGCAAGTTATAAAGTCATTGTTACATGTTTTCCTTTGTAACTAAGTTGGTGTATTTGTCTTGCAGCTTTTAATATCTTTTCTTTGTTCCCTGGCCTTCTTATTTTCATTACAATGTGAATGGAGAGGTCCTTTCCTGGTCATATCTATTTGAGGTTCTAAATGCTTTGTATTTTGATTTCCAATAGCTATTAATCAATACTTTGAAATTTTCTTCTATAATTGTAAGTATGGCCAAGGACATCCAAAGCATACCTCATGTAGTATTTGAAATATAATAATGAATGAAATAAGATACAGGTTAACCCTTTGTAACAATGAGATGTACAAAACACTATGTTAAAAACAAAATTTACAACTTCAGTGGGGGGTAGTTATGGAGGTGGCAGGGAAGGGTTAGTAGGGGGAAAAGAAAGGAGGAGGCAACAATTCTCAATAGGAAATGTACTATTACCTTACTCATGCAACTGTAACCCCTCTTACAGCATTTTTACAATAAAAATGTACAAAAGAAGAATGGATGAAAGATGTAAAACCATCATCCTCAGTCTTTTTCATAATTTTTTTTTTTTTGGGTCCGGTCGTGGGGCCTGAACTCTGGGCCTGGGCGCTGTCCCTCAGCTCTTCAGCTCAAGGCTATAGCTCTACCACTTGAGCTACAGCGCCACTTCCGGCTTTTTTCTTTTTGCTTATGTGGTGCTGAGGAATCGAACCCAGGGCCTCGAGCATGCAAGGCAAGCGCTCTACTGCTGAGTCACCTTCCCAGCCCATAATCTTATAGGAGTTTTTAGGCAGTACAATAAGAAATTTAAAGATAGGTAAAAGCATAGTTTTTAAGTGAAGAAATTCACCAGATCATCAATATTCACAGTTGTTATACTTGTCAACACCAAAATTTAAGTGAGCATGTAAGTCCTCAAAATTAAAAAAAAAAAAAAAAAACATTTCCCTCTACAGGTCTACATGCATAGTCAATTACATTCCAATATACATAAATAATAAATTAAATAAATAATTGCAGATGCATATCAACAAAATTACAATTATTCCAGTCTAACAGTATGAAAACTTTACTGAAAAAGGGTAATAGCTATACCAAAACATAAAACCCACATGAGAGGAAATCATTTAATGGAAAGATGACAAGTATTATAAAATACATCTTTAAACCAGTCATTAAAAATGCAGAAAATTTTAAAGTCCTAACTATATTTTCACAAAATTTGGTCAGGTAATCCTAAAGAAATAAAAGTATGACCAAATATGGAAATACAACCAGAGGAAAATCAAGTAAGATTAACAAAGAAGGCATTTCTTTGTCAGAGAACAATATGGAATGCAGTTAATAGTTAGAGATATTATTATAATAGAACCATAAATACTAAAGAGCCAGAAATATATAAAAATTGTATACTAAAATTGATAATCAGTTACAAAGGAGACATCAATAATATTAAATTGTATTAAGTCAATTTTTATTAAAAATAAAAAATACCTATCATTTCTCATGCATCAAAATGAGTTCTAACTCATTTAAACACACATTTATTTAGGAGAAATGGAGAAAGGAAAACTGAGAAAGACTAGAACTGAGGATGTGGCTCCATGGTAGAGCCCATGTCTAGCATGTGTGAAGCCCTGGGTTCAATTCCCCACAAACCCCACCACCAACAACAACAAAAAAGAGGAAAAATTACAAATTAATGTAGACACATGTCTTTATGTTAGAGTTTTGGAAGAATGGTAAATTTAACCACATTAAAAATTTTTAAATTTATGACCATTTCCAGACATCAAACTCCCTTAAAAGTTGTAGCATAGTTCTAAATTTATTTCCAGTAGTTAGTGACAAAATACAATAAACGAAAGCAATATATAACAAACAAACTATATAACAATCAAGCATAAAAAAACTAAGGTAAATCAAGTAGAAAATAGGAAGGTGGAAAAAGTGGGTGAAAATTAAAATACAAGAAACCATTATAACCAAGTAGGACAGGAAATGTGCTTCCCATCAGTAGTAACCAACAGCATAACATAAAATCAGAGCATTCTGGTAGACATGAAAGGCTCCAATAGTTCCAGGCCTTGGTGCTGAGAACCCGAAGCTATAGTACCTCATATAGCAAAATGACTCAAATAAGAATTTAGGCCTCAAGATAGAAAGGGAAGCCTGGATTATCCAGATATGCTCAAACTCATTAAACATGCCCTAAATGTAAAACATACTCCCTACGTGGAATAAGAGATAAGATACAAGGGATGACAGGGAATTGACCCCCTACTTGCTGGAGGACAACTACATGAAGAAATTGCGAAGGGAGACAGGTCCCTCTAGGAGCAGCAGACTGCTGGCTGACAGTCAAACAGGAAAGGGCATCTGAGCTTGGCCTCCAACCTGCAGGAAGGGCATGGGGCAGGGCTGAACTGCGAGCACCACAATTTGGGTCTTTCAGAACTAGCTAAAACACATGATTCTCCCACGGCAGGTGTGCAGAATGATGATATAACAAGTGCTCATTATTCAAAGCCACCAAGTGTGGGATAATTTGTTATAACAGCAATAGCAAGCTAGTAAAGGGATAATGGAATCACTTATACTTAACAGCTTGGCAAACATGAAGGCAGTTCCTGCTGAAGATTCCAGAAACGGGAACACGCAAGTCAGCAGTTGGGGAAGTAACACGAAGTCTCTATGTGGTTAGAATAAAAAGCTTGCAGACCTTGAGCATACAAGTTCCACCTCAAGGTCTGTCCTAGAGATTGGATGTACACATTATGTGTATTTAAATTATATTTTTTTCTTTTTTTCTATTTTCAATGTTTGTGGAAATAACAAATTTAAAACCCTAATGAAAACTTAAGAAGAAAATAGGCAAAGTAGCTGGTTTATTCATAGAGTGCCAACAACATTGTGATTGCTTTCACATTTCTTAAACAAAAATTCTAATTCTTAGTCAGACACAGGTGGCTCACACCTGTAATCCCAGCCTCTCAGGAGGCTGAGATCTGAGGAGCACAGGCCCAAGCCAGTGCAGGTAGAAAAGTCCACCAGATTCTTGTCTGCAATTAACCATCAAAAGGCTGGCAGTGCAGCTGTGACTCAAGTGGTACAGTGCTAGCTTAAGCAAAAGAGCAGAGGAACAGTTCCCAGGCCCTGATGCAAGCCTCAGAACTGTCACAAAAATAGTAATAATAATTCCTTGAAAGAAGGAAGTTTTCCAAGCACTGGAGATGCAATAAGGTTTTTAAATCCATCTAGCTCTTTTTTGTTGTTGTTGTTGGTCATGGGGCTTGAACTCTGGGCTTGAACTCTGTCCCTCAGCTCTTCAACTCAAGGTGAGAGCTCTACCACTTGAAAGCCACAGCGCCACTTCTGGTTTTCTGGTGGTTTATTGGAGATGAGTCTCACAGACTTTCCTGCCTGGGCTGGTTTTGAATCGTGATCCTCAGATCTCAGCCTCCTGAGTAGCTAGGATTACAGGCATGAGCCACCGGCACCTGGCTTTCATCTAGTTCTTCATCTTGCTTGAAGATGAAAAAACTCAAATACATCCAGATTAAACAAGGTAGGCAGAGGCAGGACCTACTTGTGAATGGTGCCTTGGAGGTGAACAGAACTATCGCTCAACTTCCTCTGTGAAGGAACTCAAGGGCTACTTGTGTCTAAGCATCAGACCCTGTACTAACTAACTACCAGAGTCAAGCGGTGTAGTACATGACTTGTGTCCTAATTATCACACTACAGTCGTCTCAGGATGTAATCGTAAGTCCTTCTATGGCCTGCACAGTGTGGAGCCCTGGCCTGGTCACACTGTAAAAACTATGACTATTCAGAAGGGGATGTCCAGAAGCACGTGACAAGAGATCCCACGTGAGGTGAGGTAGAGGGACCGGGGAGGCACTCAGACAGACAGAGCTTCAGAGAGTCCCCTGGACTCCTTCTCGCTTGCTTGCAATACGTGTCCTTAAGAATGATAGAACATGTATCATGTCCACCACTTTCACTTAAAAATTACTTTTGGAAGTCCATTCAGCCCTTATCCTCTCCTAGAGATACCACATGGCCAAGGATGTCAAGTTGTTAATAAGGAATAATTGAGCTGTGTAGTGTGGCACACACTGTGATCCCAGCTACAGATGCAAGTGAATGAAAAGTTCAAGGCCACTACAAACTAAAGGGTAGCAAGACTTGACCTCAACACAAAATATAAACAAAAGGGCTGGGAGCAAAGCTCAAGTGCTAATAATACACACACACACACACACACACACACACACACACACACACACACACACACACACCAAACGTACAGGATAGTTCCTGAAGTCTTTCAGGTCTACAATGCCAAAATTGGCTATTATTAGAAATAGTTTAAATCAAAGCACACTGATTGCTCTGTGTGTGTGTGTGTGTGTGTGTGTGTGTGTGTGTGTGTGTGTGTGTGCAGATTGATCCAAGGTAGCAAACTTGCTAGGCAAGCATCTTCCACTTGTGTCATCTCCAGGCCTTTTTGTTTCTAAGGTTTTTTTTTCTTCTTCAGGTAGAGTCTCATACTTTCTGAGGCTAGCCTTAAAACATGATGTTCAATAGTTCGGCTTCTTTGGAGTTAGTCACAATGTAGGGAGAGAAGGAATAATTTTACAAAGGAAATGGAGATCTCTTCTTTGTTTCTAATTGATATGAAAGCGTGCCTATGGAGATGAAATAAAGGCACATGTAATATGCATTCTGAGTGATTAGCCAAACTCTCAAACATGAACCTCCAAAAATAAGGAAGGGACATAAATATTCAACCATTCATGAAAAATTGAAGAGCCAAATATCAAACCTGGAGATGCTAAGCAGCTATTGAATAACATTGGCCCTTTAAAGACAAACTGTCAGATTTTAAATAAAAATAAACATAAATAAAAGATCTGAAAGCTCTCAGAAAGGAAACTAAAACTCAGAAGTTCACACTGGCTAGATAGGGAAATGGATATTTATTTTCAACAGTGTTAATGTCTTAACAACATTTCAAAACTGTTTTTGTAAAATTATACCTCTCTATATATTGCATTTGATTTGCTTTGGTTTGGTTTTTAAATAATGAATGTCAGAAAAAGGCAATGTAAAGCTGTAGGGCTATGGTATTTTTCATTGCCTAGCAACATGTGATAAATTATCAGGAGCAGAACTAGTGGTCTCTCCTCTGTGCTGCCTAGAACGTGTATAAGTGACCTTTGATTATTTTGGCATTACTCATAAATTTGAAGAGCTCTGTAGACAGGAAAAGTGTATAGCTTTTCCTTTGGGTCATTAACAGAGCCAAGGAGCCCACCCACCTCAAAGAAAAAAAACTATGACAACAGTAATTATATGATAAAAAACAGTAATTATATAATAAAAATGTATTCCTAATGAATATTCCAGCCATAATTCTGATGTTGAGAATGTGGGCCGTTACACAATGCCATGTGAAATGTAAGTTTATAACCTGAATTCTTAAGAGAAATACGTTAATTGATAACATTATGTTGCCATATTGATAAAGAATGTTCACAGAAGAGGAAAACATCAGAGAAGACACCACTGTTAGTGGCTACACAATATATAGTTGGTAGTGATGTTAAGAGTGTTGAGCCCTATGATTGTCATGTAGGAATGTCTACAGCCTATATCTTAGTAAAGGCATTATCAGGTTTACATCTCAAAGAAAATCATGCATCTGTGCCAGGAAATAACATGGCAACATTTTTAGAGCTAATATATTAATTTTCCATTGCTGTGTAATGAATTACTATAACTGAGTGTCATGAATGAACACCAACAGATTGTCTTCTAGTTTCAGGAGGTCAGGGCACAAGTGTGTGCAAAATCCTTCCTTGAGGAGCTGTGTGCTTAACAGAATCCACACCGCGCCCACCTTTACCTGTATGTCACCTCCCCACCTTATCTCTGCCACTAGCATGCCATCCTGGCAAAGGAATTTCTTGCCACTCCTATTTGTCTGCCAGGCTGGACTCTGGAAATGTTCCTGTTCACTTTTCCACAGCCGGATATCTGTGACAACAGCAGAAAGCTTTGTGATGGGATTGGGACTCATAACATCTTGATAATTCAATGGGATAAAAATGAAACCTTTTATTGATTTAAAATTCTTAGCTTATTTCATCTCTGGTTGAAGAGGGCAGGGAGAAGAGAATTCAGCATTGTCCTTCGGAACCATGCATCTTGGCTGTGCCAAGGGAAACCCTTTTCGGTGCCCATTACAACTTATCTTCAGCATCCAGAGACTCGCCTGAGTCCCTGTTCTCTAGTAGTCTCCCCTTTACTGTAATTGGGTCACCTTCTATGACCCTTCTATGTCATCTTCTTCCACATACCCACACTTCTCAAACTTCAGTTGATTTCAAATATTTACTTTAATTTATTACCCCTTTATTTTTATTTTTAATAAGTTTTTTCTTGTAAAGATGCTAAACAGAGGGGTTACAGTTACATGAGCAAGGTAATGAGTACATTTCTTATCTAGCATTGTTGCCTCCTCCTTTGTTGCCTCCCTCCTTCACAACTACACCCCACCCACCCCCGAATCGTATAGTTCATTTTTCAACATAGCGTCTTGTACATCTCATTGTTGTAATGGGTCAACCTGTATCCTTATTTACACAATTTGCTTTTTTCCTTCTGCTCCCCAAATTATACCAACACCAAATACAGCAAAAACAAGGGTTATTGATAAATGAGAAAAAGGGTGTGCTCCCATAAGTGACTGAAGAACACACTTCACCCCGAATTATATTTTCACTATCTTAGACACATGAACAGACCCAGAGGAAAAACATTTAGGATGTTAGTTTTGAATAGTTATCAAGAACAGCACAGCCATTTAAAAATTCACAAAGGAAAGTACATTTTCCCCGGGAGTAAATGGAAAGAAAGTATATTTTTGTCCTGTTACATTGTGAAATGCTAACAGAAATCAGCACAGAAGCAGCCTCAGAAGTGAGACACTAATTCAAAATTCTGACTGAATTCCTCCTCCATTCTCCCTGACCCAGTCACAGCATACCCAATGTCACCTTTGAAGTGACAGATTTTCCCCGGAGCTCCTGTCTTCCCTGTTAGTCCGCACCTTGACTCAGTTTCTGATCATGAAGATAACATGTGCACAACTTCCAGATCACATTTCTCTTTGGTGTGCTACTGGACTTCTGTCTTCTTCCCTGGGTCCAAAACACCTCGAGGATGCACAATTCCCCGATTCATCCACACAGCACCCTGGGCGGATCGCTGCACCCCTGGAGTCAGAATAACTGGGCCTAGCCCAGCAGTCAAATTCTCAAATGTTTCCTTTTCCAGCTTTGTTTTTCTTTCTTTAATGAGCTCTCTTAAATAGCTACTGTAAGTCAGAGCATAACAAATATCATAATTGAGAACTGTTGGGAAGCCATTTCAAAGGTGATCCCAAAAGATTAATATCTATGGAGTCAGCCTCCATGAAAACTTCACACCCAGCATGCCACAGAGCACTCAAGACAGCACGATCAGGTTGGTACATGCATCCTGACTTATGGGTCCCCAGAATGTAAATGCCTTTGACAGAACATGAAAATAGTGTAGATAGCATTTGGAGAAAGCAACCTATGACCTTATGATTTCAAAAAGCTTGGACTTTTTCTACCATTCACACTGTCACCATCATCAAACATTACACAGGTAAGAGAGAATTCACCTTATCTATGCTTACCTTATCCCAGTGGCCTTCATTAAGTGTCCTCATGGGAGAGTCCATAAATTCTCACAGTTGGAATCAGCCATCTTTCATTCTCAGTGTGAAGAAAGCAAAGTCTTAGTATTGACTGAGCCACATTAGATTTGGCAACAGACACAATAAGGACCATGCTCCCTTTTCCAGAAGAATTAACAAATGGGTGCCCAAGCACCCATTCTTTAGGAATTAAAAATATTGTGCTTGCATTTCTAGTCAACACCATTTCTTCCCTGTTGTTCTGGGTTCTTCTAAAAATCCTGTAATGTTTCCTTGATCTATTCTGAAGATAAGAAGATTCTGACAAACTTGAAGAACCTAACTTTATTTTCAATCTATACCCCAAAGATACCTTCTCCCCTCTCTATCCCTCTAAATTCTGTCTCTGAATTTCAGATTATTCTACCATAATGCAGAATTTTTCTCTGTACCCTTCCATTATTACTTTATCTAACAATTCTCCTGACCACTGAGTGGAGATCACTCCTGGAAGATGAGTCAATCTGTCGCTGCTTCTCAGGATAAACGAAGCATGTCTTGTTCATTTACAGTAAAATAAAAACCCAGCATTTTATATCAGCCTTAATTCTGAAGGTTCTTCATCACAGACACAGTAATGACCACTGATTTGGTAAGCAGATCTTTATTTTCCTGGACATACCAGATGACTGTCAAAGTCACCTAGAGCCAATCACTTCTCCTTCGTCAGCTTGCTGATTGGTAAAATGGAGTGGAATCCATTGTCTCTTCTTCAAAGTACTTTAATAAGAATGAAACAGGCCAGATGGCCAGTCCATAGTTAGCACCAGTCACTGCTATTCCATTAACCTCACTAACAGTTTGAATCAAACTCCTGGTTCCAAAATTATGCTCCCACTGGATCTCACATTACCCATTCCTGTTTATGTCTCAATCAATTACTTTCTACCTACGGTTGGGAGCTGGAGGAGTTGTTTTCTCCTCCAGTTTTTCCATGATTTATTCTTAACTTTTGCAGCCTTCCAAAAAGAGTAATCATTTGCAATTTCAAATAACCAAGAAAACATAAAAGAAATGTGAACTATAATTTCCAACTCAGCACGAGTCAGGCCATTTGCAAATAGCTGTCCAATAACAGAGCACATGTAATATATTTTGCTAGCTTTGCCTGGGTTCACACTTTCTCTCTAAACCAATTTTGCCAAAAAGAGAAAGCAATTAGTAAGTAAATACCCACTTCTTTCTTCCTGTATCAAGAGATTCAGGAAGCTCCTTGGGTCCTGTTGTCTTCATGATTCAACGGCAAAAGTTTACATGCTAGTCTACAATAGCAATTGAAAGTGAGTTTCAACTAAATGTGGTTTACTGTCACAAATTTTGTACATTGGATTTATTATTATTATCCTTAGCTATTCATATGACACATTAATCACTACCCTGATGTGACAGTAATAATTTTCACATTTTTCTTAGTCCAAAAGAAGAAAAGTTGGAATGAATGATAAATACCTTTCAAATACTTAAAAAAATCAACAAATTATTTCTACAGATCTTAGAAAGAAAATACAAGCAAGCAGAATATAAAGACAAGAGTATAAAGCCAACATATAAAAAAAAATCTACTCAAGTCATATTTGTTTCTTTGATCAATATGCTAATAAATGAATAAGTAAACAAGACTAATCACAAGAGAGATCATTCTTTTTCTTAAACACAGAGTAGAAATTAAAATTAAAAATTAAATATCCCTACAAAGCTTTTATTGAAATATAACAGGATAGGGTGTTCATAAGTGTGAAATTTAGCTAGTATAGACAAATTACTTAGAAAGCATGATTGGTCAAGCTTGACACAGAAGTAAATAAATACATATAGCCATCTATACAGTTTTTCTCAACTATTTGAAAGTAAGAAGTAACTATTATGAGAACTGCATATAAATTTTATTACATAACTCTGAAACCGAAACCTGATTTGTCAGAACCACAATAACATCAGTGCATTCAAAAAGTGTGAACAAGCTGAGCGCCGGTGGCTCACGCCTGTAATCCTAGCTACTCAGGAGGCTGAGCTCCAAGGATCACGGCTCAACTCCAGCCCAGGCAGGAAAGTCCCTGAGACTCTTATTTCCAATAAACTACTCAGAAAAAGCTAGAAGTGATGCTGTGGCTCAAGTAGTTCTTCTGTTTTGCTTTTTTCCTCATTCAAAATTCAAATAAGGAGCATACAGGTTTGGTTTATTTTCTTTTGAACTACAATAAATTTACCTACTTTCTCATTTTATACACCTTTGATATTTCAAGTTCAAGGCAATTATTATTTTTTAGCATATACCCCAATCTGAATCATTCCGTAGAATCTGAATCAGGTTGAATTTTTTTTTTGGTTCACTACTGTGCAGATGACAGTGCTGAGTATTCCACTCAGCTCTCTGCCACCTTGAAGAAATGCCTACTTAATGGGTTTCCTATGAACAGAAGGAAGAAGTTCATTAGCTTAAAGTTTTGGAGATGTCCAAGTCCAGAAGGCATCGCATGGGCTTTGTGGCAACAGCATGCTCACAGCTGCCTAGCCACATGGCAGGGGTAGCAGTGCCAGGGGAAAAGCCAGAGAGTGGGTGACAGGAAGCATCTGTTGGAGAGGAACCAGGCTTCTTCCTTTAACTCCATCCTTCTCCCCAGGACCCAAGGAATTCCATGAGAACTATGAAAGAGGCATTCCAAAACCACTTCTACCCCTAGGAACTTAAGCACCTCCCACTAGACATCACTTCCCCTGCCTTTCATCACAGTAGGGGGGAGGGGGAGGAGTAGGGGGAGGGAGAGCTTGCACACCACATCCACACCCCAAGACTGAGCACGCATACTATCTCACAAAGTTTCCTCATTATCACATGACACCCAGTGTCCAAAATTTCCATCCCAGGTGATACATTGGGTGAGTTATTTAAGATGCATTTGCCAGATTTCCTTTTGTTATTTCTGCAGCATTCTCTTTGCCTTTGTGATGATTCAATGAGCAGTAAGGTGATATTTTCAGACTCCTTGAGTACCTTGCTCTCCATCACCTTTTCACACAGTGATTTTTTTTAGCCTCCACAGCTGAGTCTTGCCTGAAATAACTAATATAATGTCTGCAACATGCCATTTTCTTCTAACTTTTTATTCCTTCTTCATGTCTGTCTAGTCTTACCAACCTTCCCTTTAAGAAGTATGTCGGCCAATGGATTCTTTATTTGAAATGCTATCATATATTGGATTATTATTCTTTTTTGAAGCTGAATAATAATGCTCAAATTGAATGTTTAATGTAGGAATGTCTCCATTGCCAACCCTTGTTACTACTTCTATCATGAATCCATACAGGTTCTATTCTTTGAACAATTACTTTTTGGAGGCATGATGATGTATTGTAGGCACCCTTCATCATTAAAGTGTCCTATATTTGGAATGAGGTATTTATCCAAGGTAAGTGGTTCCTAGGTTTTCAGAAAACACTGTCTGCAGTAGGTGCTTTAATGTGGTTGCTTCTATGATTTATTTCTTCCTGGCTCTTTCATTGTTCAGAGATAAGAAGTAAAATATATTGCTCTAAGAGTCATGAATACACATGGATCTCTCCAATGAAATGAGACACTACAGGGTTCTTCCAGATCACTACTTTCCTATGCACCTTTCACCTCACTGAGTTCCTGATTTGGGATATTGAAATACACTTCCATTTTCTCTGTGCCAAGAGAAAATACATAAATACTATTACTCTTAAGCCCATTAAGAATAAAAAATTATTTTTATTTGACATCTTTAGGTTCTATTTAAATGAAAGAGTAAGATTATAACAATATGATCAAATGTAACTTCAACTGGGCTACGTTTCCATATGCTGATATTTTCTACATGATGTAGAACTAGAAGGAGTTTCTGGAAAGAGACAAGTGATCTTCTATTTTTTTAGACCACTACCATTGGAAGCTTTTTCTCTTCAAATGTAATAGAATCCTCTAAGTCACACACAATCAGCATAACATTTTGTGCGATCTAGTATGTTATTCCTCATCTTCTGGGTGCCCAGTTTTCAGAAAGAAAAGACTTGTTAGTCTTTATTTCAATCCATCTTATTTCACAAAACACAGACAGAGAAGAAATAAGTATATTTTTAATCAATATTTGCTACCCAATTATTTTGACTCAGTGACTTCAATATGAACCCCAAAGGCCATTTAATACAATCTACAAAAGTAACATACTTAAAATGAAGAAACAGATAATAAAGAGGAAGGTAAAAATGGATATTTTTACTATGAGAAAGAAGGAGAGGAATCTTCTGTGTCATAACCTTGTATCAGGTTTGAAAGCAACCAGGGCTAGCATAGATAAAGGAGGAAGATTAAGGCCCCATGAGGAGATATTGCCAGCAATAAAAAGGATCAGATGCATTGTCAGACAAGTTATTGAAAATTTTTATTGAGAGTTCACAGGGGTGTTAGGAAGAATAGGAAAAAATACTTTTCTAAATTTTCAAGGAAATTGAAAAGTTTCATAATAAAAAGTTCTAAAGGAAACAGAAAGTCATAGTACTTTTACTTGGGAATAATAATGGAAATACTGAGTAATATTTCAACATTGAATTTATGTATGAATTTACTGAAGGGAAGGAAAAGTCAGTTTACCTGTATTAAATCATGGTCACTCATATACTCACAGCAGCAAACAAAATAAATGATGGTTCTATTTTTTAATACATCAGAATATTTAGTAATTTCCATAACTTACAAATTTATAGATTGTACATACATGTAACATATGAAAAGATGAAGTCACCTTATAAAGTGGAAAACAACTAAAATAGGTAAAATTCTTTCTTATGAGCATTATTTTGGACTACTTGTTTGTAGTGAGTACTTTTAAAATTGCATGTTCATTTTGATAAAATCTAAATTAATTAACTTAAAGTTATCACCCTTTGTCATCCTGGGTTTTCTTCTTCTTTTAAGTTTGTTTAGAGGAGATGTAAAATGCATAGTCACCATGCTACTGATTGTTTAAATTTCAGTCATCATTTTCAAGAACATCAAATTCACATGTATGCATTAAGTATTCTTAACCAACTCTTTACTAATATGCAATCTATCTATGTTAACATTTTAGCTTAAAGACTGATTTCAGGAGATTTCTATTCATTTTGAACCCATGAGATAAATAGGAAAGGAATGAAGGCTGGGTTGCTGAGTTGGACAACAGACAGCCTTTATTAAGTGTTGGAATGAACTCCTGAAATGTGGTGAAATATGATTTTTCTCCTTAGTACTCCTTAGAAACTCCTTCTAATGGAATCTTGTAGTACTGGCTATGAACTGCACTCTAAGATATCTTACTGGTCTTTTTCACTTGCTGCTTCTCTCATCAGTTTATCTTTGTTCAGTTTGGAAGGCTTACAAACAGTAATGCAAATAGAGATAGAATGAGGGATTATGTCATCATTTATTTAATTTTCTATTTTCCCCCATAATTGCTACATTTTTGGAGTTCCTGGCCTACTAAAGTAAACACATACTTTTTCTTTTTGTTTTTATGAGATTCCTCAACCCCCTTTTATAGATTTTATAGGTATAACCCTTCATAGATTTATCTATTTGTTGCTATTTTGTTCCATTAAATTGTAGATAAAAAGTATTGGATGGTATATCAGTACCTTACAACTTTTCTGTGGAAATTTACATATAATTAAATAAAGTATATAGAGCTTAGTTCATTATAAATTTGTTATAGTGCGGAGAACTTTATCCCCAACGGATATTTTAGTTACAATTGGACCAGTTTTTAGTTATGGTAGCCAGGTGGTTGGGCAATCGAATAAGTATCTAGATTGAGATGCAATTGATAATTGATCATTAGAGTGGACAAAATTAACAAATGGTTTTAGACATTAGATATAAGCACAATTATCTAGTAGACACAAGAATGTGTGTTCATGCATGGCTGACCAGAACATATAGAAATGGTTTGCAGTGATTTCTCTACAAGTGTGTCTGTTGGCAATAATCCTGCAGCCTCCTCACACAGCGTCATTACAGGAAGATGCAGAGCCAGAGGTGAGGATGCATTGTGACACATACACCCCCAAGTGATTGCACAGCTGCATGAGGAGCTTGTGGGATTGGGACTCTGAGGAGAGATCCTACTCCATAGAAATGCTTTCATTAATCATCATCCTCAAATGGAGGATTTGAAGTGTTCTCATATCAGAAGAAAATTGTCATAGTTTCCAAATGGAAGCTATGCAGAATGGCATTTATTAAATTCCCTTGACGATGAGCCACAAATCTACCACAAAATCGCATTGACTCCATTTATGACAAAGGGAGTATTTCACACATTCCAATTGCCAATTAATTAACCAGATATGTCATGCCAAAGAATACAATGAGTTTCTTTTCTGTCTACAAACAATAATGTGGAATTCTTGCCTTCAGATAAAGTATTCTAGGTTATTACTATGAATATTTTGAATGCTCAGATGAATACCAACTGACTTAAAAATTGTGGTCAGTTATCTATATGATTATTTAATTACTTTATGTTTATATGACTAATCAAATCCACGCCACACTGATAGGGGTAGTGATGTTCCTCAAACGTGTGATCTCTCCACCAGTATAGTCTCGCTTGTCATTTCTAGGGCCAAATCAAAATGCAAGAAAAAGATGTAGCAAACTATTTGAGCCCAACAAATAATCATTTCATATGTTGATTTTCTCCAGCTAGGTTATGATGTCTTCAAAACTATAAATAGAGAAAACCTCCACATTTCTGTGCTCTGAGAAGCTAAGTAGCTTCTGCTCAGCATTGGATATTAAGCATTCAGTGGCGTTGTCCATTTAACCTATAACAGTGATGAACCCTGTGGTTCGTGAAATATAAAACTTGCCACTTAAATTAAACACTATCAGAACATCTGTATTCCTTATTCTACCTACACTCTTCATTAAAAAAGTTGGTATGCAGAAAGTTGGTCAGAGACCTGAACAAATTTGGAAAAATACTTCCTATCCATTTGTGCCATTTATAATCCCTTCAGCATTTGTTATTTTTATTTTTTTCAGGCAGCAACATTCTTGGAAGTCTATTAGTCTACTAAATACATTGAAATTTTACCTAAAAAATGAACTATTCATTCTTCATAGTTGGACTACTACTATAATGTGGGCTTTCAGAATTAGCTACAAGTAGAATGTTTATTTGTTATTACCTGATCTTTCAATTGAACCAATTTCAATTCAGGCAATTATGTGAGAATTTGCATGCTGAAACTTGGCAGTGACATGGCTCAAAATAGTTATGGAATGAATGGAGGATTTAATGACTAGATTAAAAATAAATGGGATAAATTATTTCATGTATAATTTTCAAAAAGTTACATAAAATAAAATGTGTAGATCTCTGAAACATTTGTTCACATGTGCTTTCATATTTTTGCTGTCTAAAAATATTTTATATCCACTTTTGTATGAAGAGAAAATTATGCAAATCACACTTAATCACTATAAAAGACAGTTCTGAATGAAGCTTCTCCAGCTATTCACAGTGAATTTCATAGCTAAGGTTATTAAAGCCAGTTTCCAAGCTTAATCCATCTTGCTAGCTTATTTATTCATTTGTAAATTTTGGGTTTACATAGTAATTATAGGAGATGAAATTGTCTACAGCATATTAACATATTCTTAGAGGAATTCCTAACTGTTATTCATATTTGCCTCAAAAGTAGACAAATAAATTCTTGATTCATAATTGCATTCATTGTCATTTGAAATATTAGACAAATAGCTAATTGAAAGATTTTGGCCAAAATCTTAGAGTGGTTGTGAGTTCTTATTTTGTTAGCCTTATGTCATTTTATAATTAGACCTATTAATTATAACAATGAAAGTGCTATATAATTACTCAATATCATAAAAATTAAGATTCCTTTTAACATTAGAAAATTAAGCTAAATTTCTCTTAGTAAATAATATTTCTGAATGTTGTAACATAAATTTACCATATTCTTCCACTAACATTAACAATGCAGAAAGAGAGAAAGGGAGAGAACTCTTGTTCTTTATATCTACAAATTTAAACTTGTCATATGTCATATGTGCATTTTTCTGTGCCGCTTCTCTGTATGTATAAATCACTTAAGCATTGGGGCTGATGTATTTACTTAATTAAATAAAATAGAAGCCTTTCACAATAGTTCTTTTAGAGCAAATATCAACAACTATTTGTTAGTCAAGGAGTAACTTGAAGATAATTGACAGGGAAAACTGCCATGTGAGCACATCAAGTGTGGGTCCCCTAGTCCTCCTCCCCTCAGTCAATAGAAGGGAAAAATGCAGGAGAAGTGTGTCCTTCAATAGCTGCAACAGAAACCTAGGTTAGAAGAACTGTTTCCTGCAGGTAGTTTTATTTTTTCCTTTACCTGAAAGAATAAATTTTAAAATATTCATGGTAGATACATGAAGCTTTTGGGAAAACTGAACAATGGAAATACCGATAGCTTGGATTAAATAACAGAAACATTAACAAATGACAGCAGAAAAAATATGACATAAACATTAAAATCCAGAAGCCAGGCAAGAGTGTACACTTGTAATTCTAGCACTAATGAGCCGAAGGAGAAGTATAACTTCCAGGCTAGCCTGGGTTACATAGCAAGACCCTATAGCTAAATAAGTCAAAATAAAAATACAAATAAATGAATAAAAACCTAGAAATTTATTCTATGCATAATATTCTTTTTAATATTTTGTTTCTACAAGTGTTAATATGTTATTTCAAATATACAATAGAAATGAATTTCCAGCCACCCAGAAAATTCCCAGAACTAAGTTATCAATTTTCTGCACTTGTATAGTGCAGCACCATTTGTTGAAGAGGCTGTCTTTCTTCCATCCTATTTTTTTGGCTCCCTTATCAAAGCTTGGGCGGTCATAGGTCTGTGGGTTCATTCTGAGTCATCAATTCTATCCCATTGGTCCTCAGCCTGCTCATGTACCAGTATCAAGCTGTTTTGATAACTATGGCTGCACAATACAGTTGAAGCTTGATATTGATATTCCTCCAGTACTGTTCTTCCTGCTAAGGATTGCTTTTGCCATTTGGGGACTTTTATTATTTCATGTCTATGGGATTCTTAAATACAGGATCATGTCATCTGCAAAGAGAGAGAGATTTACTTTCTTCTTTCCCCTTTATGTTCATCTCTTGCCTTACTCTGGCTAGGAATTCCAATACTATGTTGAAGAGGAGAGATTTCTCCAATTTGTTGATATAGGCACTCAGCTACAAATTTTCCTCTGAATACTGCCTTTGCTGTGAACCAGAGGAGGTGATATTTTGTATGTTCATTTTTGTTAAATATCATGAACGTTTGAATTTCCTTTCTAATCTCTTCAATGACCCACTGGTGATTCAACATTGTGTTGTTCAGTCTCCATGAGTTACAGAATTTTCTATGGTAGCTTTGGTGTTGAGCTCTAGTTTTAGTCTATTGTGTCTGAAAGAATGCAGAGAATAATTTCAATATTTCTGCATTTGCACAGATTTGCTTTGTGACCTAAAATATAGTCTATTTTGGAGAATGTTCCATGTGCTGCTGAGAAAAATGCGTAATCTGATGCTGCTGGGTGAAATATTCTGTGGATATCTGTTAAATCCAGTTGGTCTATGCAATTGTTTTTTTCTGAGGTTTCTCTGTTGAGTTTTTGCAGGTTGATCTGTCCAGGGGCAACAGTGGCAACACATGTGTTTGGATCTCTGTCTGATTTTAGGGTACAAAGTGTTTGATGAATTTGAGTGCTCAGGAATTTGGTATATATATATATATATTTAGAATTGTTATAACCTAGCTTTCCCTTGGTGTTTCAGATCGTCCATGATCTGTGTCTGTCGTGGCCAGCAGGATGTGCATTTTGCTCCTAATCATCCAGTTCTCACTGGAGGTGAATGCAAAGCTGTGTGCAATCTGACTGGTGCCATTTTTCTGGCTCTCTCTGCTGCCTCAGTCACGGCCGCCACTGACAGTGCATGCTCAAATCTGTCTGGCTGCCTAAAATCTCTGTACAATTATGTCTCACTTGGTGTGACTCTTTAGATGTGGACTATTCTCTGGAACTGTATAAAGCGTTGGTTTCTTGGAGAGCAGTCAGCCCCCAGCTGCACTTCCACCATTTTCCTTCCTCATTCTGTCTTGCACATCTAATCCTCTTAAAAAAAACTCAAATCTTCTAATAAGCTTTTTTTTCATATTCATGGGAAAAAAGATGAATTCAATTCCTGCAATGAATGTCCTCTCTTCAAACAATCCCTACCCATCCAAATGGATGCCTAAGTAAGGACAAACTGACTGGGTATTGTCCTAAGAGCTTACACCCCTAAAAATTTCAGTTCTTGGAAAATCTTGCTGTAACTGACTTACAAAATTTGCACATATCTTTATTGCTTGGGTGGTCATTATTATCTATGCACAGATTTGCCTACACTAGAATGTCAAGTTTGGCACTAATCAAGGGAAATCTTTCCAGGGTATGTTAACCTTTCTATGAATAGATGATATTTGAACCAAATGGAATTTAGGGATGATAAACAATATTGAAAACACATTCAACTTATGCTTATTCTCATTATGATAATTTGGGGGGGAGTCCAGTCATGGGGCCTGAACTCTGGGCCTGGACACTGTCCCTCAGCTCTTCAGCTCAAGGCTAGCACTCTACCACTTGAGCCACAGTGCCACTTCCAGCTTTTTTCATTTTGCTTATGTGGTGCTGAGGAATCGAACCCAGGACTTCATGCATGCAAGGCAAGCGCTCTACCACTGAGCTACATTCCCAGCCCTCATTATGATAATTTTTAAGGTATTTGGGGCATGAGCAGGTCTCAAAATTAGGTAACATGAAGTGTAGTCTGGATAATTTTGTAACTATAGTTACTACCAACAACACTAAGGTAAACTATTAAATAGTAGAAAGTGAAGACAGGGGTAGACAAATGAAGAGAAGAAGAGTGAGGAATAGGTTAGGTAGATTAGGGATAGGTGAAAATGATGAAAGAGGTGACATTGGTCAAGATAGATGGTATTCATAAACTGCTTTGCTGAATGGTAACTCTTCTGTACAACTTCTTAAAGACAATTTTTTAAAAAAGAATTCAACTTTTATGTAGAGAGTTTACTCAGGATCACATTAATGTTGGAAAATATGTGGTAATTTGCAGCTTTGAAGTGCCAGAAATCAATACATACTTTTCTTAAAAATAATTGAAATAAAAGTAATTTGTTTATATAAAAGTACAGTGTTATAAAAAAGGAAAGAGCACTTCTATGTCTCATTTTTTTAAGAATTTACATGCCACCATCCAGAGTGTTTATTATAAAAGACAGTTTAGGCCATCATTGTGTAACTTGTACAAATTATTTTGATAAAATTAACAAGTCACTTGGTTAATCATTCCGTTGTGTGGTCACTTGACCTTCACATGACATTCTCTAGAGTTTTACACGAAAGAACAAATTAATGACAAGTAAAATGATCAAATAAATTGTTATTGTCCATGTAGCTTATTCTGTCGATCATTTTGGAGAATTCAATACAAGGTAGCATGAAAGAAACATAAAACTTTTAGTATACAAGATAAACTATACAAGATAAACGTTAAAGTAAGTTACCATTTTGTGGGAAGAAACAAATTCTTTCAAATTTAATAACTTGGTAATATAGTTGCATTTTTAATTACATGCACTTGCAGAATTTTCTGTCAAATGGAAAACTAAGAATCCATGAAAGGCTAGGGCCTGACAGAAATCTCCTGGGGACTGGACATGTTCGGTGGGGGTCTAGCTAACTTTATATTCCATAATGTACACCTAAAATATCTATAAATTAAATCTTAGTATCTACTTGTCAGCCTAATCACTCAATACTTAAACTAAATAAAAATATTTAACTAGTGTTTAGTTATTGATTATATTTGGTATTTGGCTTATGAGTTTCCACAGAGATAATTGTATAATTTTAAATATTTTCCCTCATCTAAATAATCTCTTAACTTACTCCCTTGCTCATTTGGTGTTTTAGCATACAGTAAATGAATTATATTTAAACTACTTCAACAAAGAGTTGTGTTATTCCTTACTGTCCTTAATAGATGTGCTACTATGTAAATATCACATTTTATTTAGGCCTTAAAGTTAGGAGGACTATGTAAATAAATGTCTAACTTAAAACCGATAACTCTTTTGAAAATACTTTGTGCTTGAGAGTTGCAAATATTTATCAGATCTACTAAAATTATGGATTCAAGCATTCTTATAATTTAAAAAAATCCTTTTAGCTAAATCTTAGTTTGGCACATGAATGTTTACATATGCCAAACTCTGTAACCTATAAGTGATTTTTACATTGATTCACTTTTTAAAATATATATTTGAATGACAATCCCATCTAATGTGAATATTCATGGGGTAGCAAATTTTGGTATGTCTTTTTCATATTCAAATGAGTGAATAAATCATCCCAACAACAATAGTAATTGGGATACCAAAATCAAAAACGCAAATCTTCAAATAATTTGAGTGCTAGGGTAAGGATTATCAAGATCTTCTAACAAAATATCACAATAAACATTATCAAGAAGCCTTACTTTTTCCTTTGTTGAGGGACAAGCAAAAGACAATCCAAGCTGAGAGGAAAAGAACCAATATTTGTGACCAGTTATAACAGAGGCATTTTTGGCTTAGAACATTTTCTCTCATTGAAGAAGATAAAATCACTAGAGGCTAATGAGCAGGAGGGTGATAAGAGAATTTAGATATTGAGTACCAAACTACAATGAGCAGATATATTTCTGGCACTCTGTACTATATTAGAGTAGCTATAATTTACAATAATCTATAATAATGATGTAATTCAAAATATAAAAGAAGAATCAAATAATTTTCCATATAGAAATGATGGGTTTAAAGAAATGGAACTGTTCATTTCTCAGATTTGCTCATTGCATATTGTAAAATATCTTGAATTATTCTACTGTTCCTTTTAAATATGTACAGCTATATCATTCAAGATTTCTTTCTATTGAAACTGACCAGGTAAGTGACTATTTAAATGGATTGAAAACTACAGTTATATAACTACATAGAGATATTTTCTTACCTACATACCATTAATATTTCTACCCTTTTACAATACTTTTGTTCTCCTAAGTTATCTATTAATTTATGAATTGAAAGTATAATTATTTTACTAATACTTTGGGAACATTTTTTGACCAATAGTTATATTTTCTCTTTCCTAGGCTTTGATCTCAGTAAGTTGAGGTCCTCCTAAAATTTATCACAGTCTCCTCTGTTCCAATTGTCAAGAAAACCCCATAAATCACAATATCTTTCTTGACTCTATTCACCACTTTTAATGCTTGTGTGCAGTCACACTCCCTATGTAGCATACTCCAATATGGGGTATTTTCCTATTACTGTTCAAATACCTTCACCCACAGAACATTTCACTACTTCGCAAATTCATCATTTCTTTCTTAGATTTCTGCTGCAGTCTGTTTTCAATTCCCTTGGTCCTATATTGCTTCTGTCTAGTTCAATATGGACTGTCCTGTGAATGGAGTTATTTCTAGACATTAATCTGGCATTGCTCAAACTTCTTCAAGGATTCCTTGAGGTCACCTTGTCCACTACGGCCCCAGGTTTAAGAATTCAAGAACAACCACTTCTACCAGCAGAAGGCCTTGGGCATTTAGTAATTTGATCAGATTCCTTTTAAATGTAGACACAAAATAAAAATAAGCCAAGAAACGAAGTCCAGCTTTTTATACATTTTAATTAGTTAAATTAAATTAATTAATCTAACTTCTTATCTCAGTCAATTTAGAAGGTAAGGTCTGCATAAACCTTTACACTTTTGCCCACAAACAATACGTTTTTGAAATGATTTAAGAATAGATTCATTTTTCCTTTTGCAAGGTAGCTCCATAACCCAACTATTTTGGTATAAAGATTCTTCAGATTGGAATATGTGGGGGGAGGAGTATATCATATAATAGTTCCAAAACTCTAATACTTTTAGGGAGGTTGTGCTGGCATTGGTTGTACATAGAGCATAATTTGAATGTGACAGAGGCATGCAGTATCTCCTTCAAGAGTCTCTGTATTAAGTAGATGAAGCCAGCCCACTCCAGCACCCTGGGATTTGGCCAGGCAGCACTTTCACAGCGGGAAGTCAGCCTCAGCCTGCTGGGAACATATTTACAGAGCCTAGGACTACTGGGCCAGCAGCTGTTTACTACCAATGAGGCTCTGTTATTACAGAGCAATCCTTTCCCAGTTCACCATGAATCTTTTTATAGCACAGAGCTCCATTGCCACAAGCACTTCTTGCCAGCAAGGGATTGAGTGAGCAGAGAACTACTAAACATAAATAGCACCTAGTTAAGTGGCCACAGCGCATCCCCTGAAATAGCAATCTTATACCTCACTGGAATCAGGGTATTTTGATTTACATATAAATCAAATTGTGACAAATATGCCTGAACCATGTAATTGAACCAAAAAGAACTCAATTGTAACCTAGGGGAAATAAATATAGGCAATAGGATAGTTAGAAAAATGATAGAGCTTAATTTGAAAGCATACTCAATCTCATGCTTTCAAGAAGTCTGTAGAGCAGAGGAATCATATTTTAAATACTCTGTTATCCTCTATTGCTTAAAAGAAAACAATATGTTCTACACTTTTGGCAAGATATGAAAACACTAAGTAATTAGAAATCAGGAGACATTGATTCCTGGGCCATCCATGGGTAGCTAAATGGCTTTACCCATGTGCAGATCTGTGAGCTAGACTGACAGCTGTCCTGTGCTCATTTCCTCAGACCTGTTCATAGCACACCTGAAATAGTGTGTGTGGAAGTCTTGTACTTGTCCTGAAGAGATCTAGGAAGGTAAGGTTTTAACATATTGAAAAGTGTAGCTGAGGCCATTCCCCGATCCTTCCTGAATAATGATCTTTATTTATGTTCCTGTGGTAACTAACATAATCAATGCATAAAAACAAATAAATATAGCATGTTTTTTCAATGTCAGAAACAAAGGAATCTATTTCTTATCTTATAAACTACACCTACTTATTTTTACAGCACACCAGGCTTTTTTGTGCACGTAAAGCTTCGGTATTATGGCTGCCACGTATGTGTGCATTCTTCTTTCCCAATGCCTTTGTGTCTGCTCCTTCACACACCATCTCCTTCTCTGAACAATCATCTTTAAAATACACTCTGAAATTTTTCCACACCAAAAAAAAAAAAATGAATCCTTTTGCCTCAGGATAATGCTTAGCTCTCTTGTTGTCAGTTTGTAACAAACAAATTAATTCATTTAAAAAATAATACTGCATAATTTCATCAGTGGAAATGTTGTAATAAACAGATTTGAGAGAGATCATTTAAGTCTCTTTCTTTCTCTCCCTCGCTCCACATAAACACACACGTACACACACATGCACGCATGTGCACACACACACATACAGCAATAAGATGAAGATCTATTTCTCTTTCCACAATATGAACCCAGTCAGACTTGCATGTGGCAATGCTACTCTTTTAAGCTTATTGTACATGAAGGACAATCTAGAAAATGTAATTTAATTTTTTAATTAAGCCTCCATTTCTATTTAATTGCATGTTACACCTTTTTTTGGTGGGGAAACATAATGAGAAGGAAGCGATCTCAAACGTTCTTAAAGGTCTTGCACTCTTCCAAAGTAGAGCTGGTTTCCATAGTAACTGGCATATCACCCTCTATTTATTCCAAATAAATGACAAATCAAAAGTGCAGCTGTAGTATATGGGGAGATTCTATTTCTCCCAACACAATGCCAAGCTACCAACACCTCTGCTAGCACAGAAACTGCTTGCCATAACCTAATAAGTGCAAAGAGCAGGCTCCAATAGTAAGGGTTAGGTGACTGTGGATTTCTTCCTTTGATGGCTGCCAAACCTTGACTGCTAATTCTGCAAAGTGCCCCTGGGTGAGAAAGCAAGATAGATGGCATTATTTTTTTTTACAATGTTAGATATCTCATACTGCAAACACAATTTGTTTCTCTTAACCTAAGAAGGAAATCAAATTTCAAATGACATCATCTAATAGCCAATGCTGCTAGATACCCTCAAAAGGATTAATGAGGAAATCCAGCATCTGTAAAATGCTAACCTGGCCTATTATGCTGAACAAAGGCTTTCAGGCTCAGCTGGTCCCGCTCTTCTGTCTCCATCATGCTTTCAGTCAAATGAGTCTAGCCCAGGAAGGAGGCTGGTGAGAGCGCTCTGCTCACTGTGATTGCCTCATGACTATCAATTGTGTCTAATGCAAGGCCCCTGCTCTCACGGATGAACCCTTCCCTTGAGTGTGCAAATGCATTCACAGACACACACATACTCCCCCATGAACACTAGAGCAATTATGCTCCAGAGTAAAATGCACCTTTTGTACATTTTAACTCCCATATAAATCTTCTCATGAAATGTAAATGCTATAGAAAATTGAGTGTACATTTGAATCGAAACTGAGAGCATATTTTAAGTCATTTTCTCATAAAGCCTTTACTTTGATGATACAGTGATGAGTGATTCCTCAAACCAATAAGTACATATTCTTTATCTACAAATTAGAGTCCTAAAATTGATCATTTAATACATACACACATGCACACATGAGCACACACACGTGCATTTTGTTGTAGTTTTCAGCCTGAGCAAAGAAACGCAGGCTCTTGCAGGAACACAGAGGCCGTGGTCTCTTAGTATTCTCTGCTGTTCTCTTACTGTGAAATTGTGGCACTACACTGGGTTCGTTTTGCTCATTGTGTGATTGTGTGTCCAGGCACAATTCTTTGTATGAATGAACAGACTAATAGAAGTATTTCATCAGTGGGTGGTTAATCTTTTTAACCATAACTCACCATCATTGTTCATTCACACCCTTCCTATATCACTGAACAACAAGAAGAGAATCAGAGCCAATAGAGTGAATTTGGAGATAATGTGAAAATGTTCATCCAGTTTTGAAAGAAGTGACACTGATCAAGATACATTGTATTCATAAACTGCTTGGTCAGATGGCAACTCCTTTATACAAGTACTTAAAGATAATAAAAAGTGTTTAATGTTCATCCAAAATTCTGTGACCAAAAAAATAGATTTTTTTAATGAATACCAGTGAGAACCAACTTCCTCTTTATGAAAATAAGTATGACATGCAAACTCAACCTTATTCAAACTCATTTTAGTAAGGTCATTCACAAATATTTACCATAGAAGTCTATATTAACCAGCTAATTAAATATATTGTGCAAATTTTGTGTGCAGATTTAACAATAATACAGAATAAAGCAAATTGACATTTAATTGGCTGAAAAGCCTATAAGGACTTAAATACTTAGTAAATACTGACAATAAACTATTTTACTCAGTGTATATCAGATTTAATGTGAAAATTGATGTAACATCCATGAGCATTTTACAAGAGTCAAACTGAACTTCGTCTTTAAATTGGCTATTTGTAAATGAGTGTTAAATGAGTGTAGAGGGTATACCCAACTAACCCAGAGAAGCTTTTCTTCTGACAAATGAAGCGGAAGTTCACTACTGGAGGGCTGGTACTAGGTAGGACTTCATCCCAGAGTTCTTTATTCTAACACTAAGAGTTTGCTTGTGTGAATTATTTAGTGTCTCAGTCTTCTCTTCTGGGGCATGAAATAAGAAATATTAGTCTCACAATCTCAGTCTTTCTGAGCAGTCCCCGGCTGGCTTGTGTTCCAGGAATTACAATGGTCCCTGGATTTGCAGGAATGGCCCACGGGGAGTTCTGCTGTGACTCACAC
The DNA here is from genome assembly GCF_019054845.1 of Dipodomys spectabilis. Classification (NCBI taxonomy): domain Eukaryota; kingdom Metazoa; phylum Chordata; class Mammalia; order Rodentia; family Heteromyidae; genus Dipodomys; species Dipodomys spectabilis. The sequence continues at coordinate 1,465,285 of NW_024870856.1, forward strand.
TCGCGCTGTATCCATCAGGGCAGGTGAAGGAGCCAGGGTGAGCGAGTCTTTTGTGGGAGGCGTTAGTGTCCTGGGGTCTGGGCGTCAGGGTCCCAGGCAGGGGGGAGCAGGGCGTGCCTCCCCACTCCAGTTCTGCACATGCTCCTGTGCTGTGCAAACCCCCCTGACTTTTTCTAGGAAGGTCTAGCTCTTTGATCCTCTGCAGCATCTCCTCTTGGACTTTGAGGTTTTTGAATCTCTCTCCCTTGGTTCTTAATTCCCGCACGAGCATCAGGTGGGTGCTGTTTGCCTGGTTGTATGTGTCTTGGTGATCGGTGATACTGAAAGACTTCTTTCTTCACCCTGGCATCCTCTAAGGTGGACTCCTCCTCCTTCACCCCCTTAACCTTGTGCTCCATCTGCACAGCCAGCGCTCCTGCCCCCCAGCTGCTCCGTCTTCATGCTTGGCTTCAAGTTGACTTCGTACACATTAAACGTGAGTATAAACAAGAGACCCAGCGCGAAGCCAAATGCAACAGCTAGCCGTGGAGCTTCTCCCTGCAGGCTGAGGATGCTGAGCAGCGGACTCAGGTCGTGGCACAGCAGCTTTCCCGGGGACCAGCACTCCGCCTAGGTCCCGGAGGACTGCACCGCTGGCACTGCGGCGTCGCAGAGCTCAGCTGGGTCGCTGCGCACACAGCACCGCACGGAACCTGCAGGCTCCTATCCATCCACATCCGCCAATCTGCAACTGGCGCTTTGACTGGTTATTTAACTTTAAACTTAAAATTAAAATTAAATACGCTTGCTCTTCTACTAACTATTCTTGTTTATCACCTTCCCATTGAGTTTGGGTTGATACAAAAAGTGATACATTTTTGATTAATTTACTTTATTGTTAGTCCTGAAGGTGTACACTTGAATACATCACACCGAAAGTAAAGAAGACAGAACACCAAAAACTAAAAACGAATAAAAAGAAAGACAGAGACGAGGCCACTTGTTTCCCTGTCTTGGAGTTCATTTCAGTAATTATATCACTGCGTATAAATTGAAGAAGCACTTCGGGATTGCACCCTTGTGTTTCTCTCCCAAGAGTATCTTCGTTTGGCTTCATTGTGTGTGCATATCTAGAATCCGTATGATTTATTATATTCTACTGCCTTTTAGATCTAATTTCTGCATACCGGAAAGCACGTGTGCTCTTTGTCTCTCTGAGCTTCACTTTCCTCACGTAACATGATTTGTTCTAGTTCCAACAATTTCCCTAAAAAAAAAAATGGCATTATCTTATTCCTTTTAATGGCTGTGTAAAATGCCATTGTGGAGAGGTACCACGTATTTTGGATCCATTCACCTATTGTGGGCATCCGGGCTGTGTCTATATCTTGGCTGTAGTGAATAGTGCAGCAGTGAAATGGATATGTAGGTTTCCTTCATGCTATCCTGGCTCATGAGATTCAGGGTAGATGTCTAGGAATGGGATTGCTGGGACATAGTTAGTTTTCTGAGGAACTTCCAGGCCACTATCCAGACTGATTATACTAGTTACACTCCCACCAACAATGCAGTAGAGTTCCTTTTCCCCCACATCCAGGCCAGCTTTTGTTGTTGTTCGAATTCATAATGTTCACTAATCTTACTGGGATGAGATAGAATCTCAGAGTTCTTTTCTTTTTCATTCCTTTTGTGGCAGAGACCGTGAGCATTTCCTCATGTTTCTTTGCCCTTCTTACCTCTTCTTCTGAGAAGTCTCTCCTTAGCTCCCTTGTCCATTTAGTGATTTGTTTATTAGGGCTGGGAGGGGTTAGTTTCTTGAGCTCCTTATATATGTTGGATCTTAGGCTTTTGTCTGATATATTACTGGTAAAGGTAGTCTGCCAGTCTGTTGGCTGTCTTTCTAGTTTAGTGACCTAAGCAGGGCAGAAACTTATTTTGCTGTAGTTCCACTTGTCATCTCTCTCTCCTATCTCTTGTGCCCTTGAGACTCTAGTCAAGAGGTTTCTGCCTATACCTGCAAGTTCAACTGTTTCTCCTACTCTCTCTTGGAGTATTTTCAGTTTCGGGTCTGACATTGAGGACCTTGATCCACTCTGAATCGATATTGGTGCATGGTGACATGCAGGGATCTACTTTTAGTTTCTGCATATGGATGCCCAATTATCCCAATGCTAATTATTGAAGAGGCTATTTTCTTCCCACTGTATGTCTTTGGCTCCTTTATCAATGATCAGATAACTGTAAGCACATGGTTTCATCTATGGTATTCATTGACCTTTGTGTCTATTTTTGTGCCAGTACCAAGCAGTTTTTGTTATTATGACTCTATAGTAGAGCTTGAAGTCTGGTGTTGTGATACCGCTCACATTGCTTTTGTTGCCTAGAATTGCTTTGGCTATCCTAGGTCTTTTGTTGTTACAGATGAATTCTTAGACCTCTTCCTCTATCTTGGTAAAGAACATCATTGGGATTTTGATGAAGATTGCATTGAATTTGGATATCGTTTTTGGTAGTATGGCCATTTTTGCAAACACACAACACAAAAACATAGGTAGGAAAGTTCCAGACTAGAGCAAATGCATCTCGTATTTCAATCCAATAAAGGACTAGTACTCAGAATACTAAAAGAATCTCAACCATGCAGCTAGGTGTGGTAGCATAGGCTGTAATCCCAGTGCTAGCAGCACTGGGAAGGGGAGATTGGGAGAATCTTGAATCTGAGGTCAGTCTGAGCTACATGGATTCATCTTGTCCCAGAAAAGGAAGCAAATTTACAAGGGGAAAAAATCAAACTTATGGGGAAAAGGAAAAGGACAGAAAATGAGCATCCGTTTTTCACAAAAGAATTGATATGGATTAATATTTGCATTATCATACAGTCACCATACTTATTCATTATGGAAATTCAAATTAAAAGAAAATACACATCATCCAGAATCAACATTCTTATTCATCAAAGAAATGCAAATTAAAATAAAACACCAATTAAAATAAGATCTAGAATGACAAAAATTGAAAAGAGTGACAATACCAAAATGTTGGTAAGTATACAGATCTGAACACCCACACCTAGCTTGTGACAATACATATAATATTTTGGGACCCAATTGACAGATTCTTACAAAGATTCTCCTCCACACGTGACCCATAGAGCACAATCCTACTAATAACTTGAGAAAGATGGGCAGTAACAAGTCTTTTACATGAAATTCATGTTCATGAAAGTCCAAATGTGAAATAACCCAGTTTGTTGCCAACTAGCAAACAGATTATCTATGCTGTAGAATGCTACTTAGCAGCAGCAGCAACAACAGCAACAAATAATGCATAATAAATTTATGGAGAAATAGGAGTGGATCTCAAAAGAATTATGCTAAGTAAGAGAATGTAAACACAAATGACTGTGGACTTTATGATCCCATTAAGTTTTAGAAAGGGGTAGAACAAGGCCCAGTGGTTCAGTGGCTGCTTGAAGCCAAGAAGAGAGAGGAGATATAAGTACAAAGAAGTACAAGGAAAGTTTTGGAGTGCTGAGGATCATCTTGCATCTCCATAGCCATGTGGATGTGCACAAGTGCGGCCATAAGTCAATACTGGTCTGCTCTTCCACTTAAATATTGGATAGTAGGGGAGAAAAACCCTGAAAAGTTGTTCGTTTCCCATTTTAAAAGCTCACATGCAGACTCACTTCATGTGTGTCTATTGTATTGGACACTCTAAAGCATTTTGCTCCCCCAAGAAGGAAAAAGAGCGAGGCTTCTACAGGCTTGCCAAGGGAGAACAGCTGTAAAGGATGTACTTGTTTTGGAGGCAACTTAGAGTGATGACATTTGGGTAATTTTTCAGTGCAAGTTTCTTTGGACCAATTTTTGATCCTTTACAAGAAGTACACATAGTAATGAGGAGGCATCTGAAAGAGGACAAAGTCCCAGAATTGTAAATAGACAGAGGAAAGAAAGGAGTGTGTGCTGTTCCCACTGCTTTCCTTTTCTCCCTGGCCACCGTAGCCTTGGAAACTCTGCTACCTTGCATACACTGCTTCGTGGAAGAGATGAGAATTTCACTGTTCGTAGCTAACACAGCAATTTCATTAAAGTTAAATCAATGCTATGACCACTACACCAAAATGAAGTTATAGGTAAAATGTTTTCTATGCAGCAAATTTGGGAGGTTTTTTGGTTGTTGTTGTTTTTTTGTCTTTTTCTTTTTTTGTTTCTGCTGGGAAAGAAAAATAATCTCACACCTTGATTTCATTGAACAGGTGTATCAGAAGTCTGGAAGGGCATCCTCCAGTGACTGATGTAATTAATGTTTCTGACTTTTCAGTTAAGTTTATTTGTTGCCCAGATTTATTTAAAGTTTTAGTTAGTATGTCAGGGCTCACATTAATGTTAAATTCTATGCTTATATTGTTCAATGAATTAAAGAACTTTAAGGAATTTCACCAAAAAACAATAAATCAAAGATGTGGCATTGATCAAGTTATGCTATGTAATGTGATGACATGAGTGGCTATTTGCATATAGGATTGATGCATTCATCTGACATATGAAATAGCTTATTATTATCACAGCAAGAACAAAATATCTCCGAATCTTAGAAATGATCAATTCTCTAAAAGATTATTAATCTAATATCCTTGGATCTCCTCAAAAGGCTTCAAAGCTGTGTAAATGGACACCTTCTTCCAGTAAAAGAAAACATTAATTAAGTCTTGCAGAAGTCTGTGACCTAAGTGAAATGGAGTATTATTATATGGCAATGGCCTTTACTAGTAATAAAATGAGAAGCAACTTTAAATGATGTGTCATGCACAATCAGTATTTGCTGCCCTAGGGCTAAAAACTGTTGGAATATTAGCTACGAGTAAATGTGATTTTAATTAAATTTTAAGCATCAAGTAGACTTAGAGTTTTACTTAAAGGTTCATCATGTAAAAGATGTCACATGCTTCAGCTTTGGGATGTCCATTTTGGTGAACTATCTGTTAATTGTTCAGAGGGTTTTCACCATGGAGCTTTATTCTTCCATATACTATACTTTAGTCAGGTTAGTCATATATATGTGTATGTGCTATGTGTGAGTTTACCTGAGAGGGTTATGATCTGTGTATGAGAAAAAACACATGTCTTTTACCTCTGGGCCTACCTATGTCATTTTTCATATCCATCTATTTTTCTGAAAATGACATTATCTCATTTGATGGCTAAATAAAATTTCATTGTGTGTATACATATACATATGTATATATAGATATATATATATATACCTACATACAACAGCTATAGATATAGATATATAGGGAGAGAGAGAGATTCTTGATTCATTTTATCTGTTGTAGGGCATCTGGGCTGTTTCAATAACTTGGCTATCGTGAATAGTACGGCATTGAATATGGGTGTGCAGTTGCCTTGATTGTATCCTGTCTTGGAATCTTTTGGTTAACTGCTCAAGAGTTATATCACTGATGATAAGGTGGTTCTATTTTTAGATTGTTGAGTGCTCTCCACATTAATGCCAGTCTTTAGGTGTCGTCCGCCTGCTGTTTCTGATGATTGGCATGGTCTTTCTCTACCCCAGTATATAATACTTTTTTATTTATTTTTCAATCTGCTAACTAGAACTAATTCCATCAACACAAAGAGTTAATTATATTCTCCTCTCCATCTGGAGCCCACCTCAGGTGACTGTCACCAACAATGTCTATTATTTAGAAGCCAAAAATCCTAAGAAGATGAAATAGTTTCAACTGAGCTCATGGCGTGTAAAAGCCACAGAATTAAGAAGATACAAAAAGAATAAAAGTTGAAAAATCAGAAAAGGCATCTGTATAATACCTCATTTATACTTCAACAGATAGTACACTGATGTGCTAAAATGCTAGAAAATTATCCTGAGACACAGATGATACAAAGATAAAACATTTAGAAACCATATATAAAATGATTTCCTCCTGTCAGAAATAACAGAAAGAAAATGGGAGGAAACATGCTGAGTTCAAAATGAAGAGCACACTGGGGTCCAAGAATGAGTACTGATGTTGTAGAGAACAGAGTAATTGGAAAGTGCATTTGTATATTGGGTAAGGATAAATGAAAATCTATAATTTTTTTTTGTCTGAACACTTTTGAATTTCAGTGAAGATTAATTAAAATAGCCCCTAACAACAGCTTGCATATGTAGTCGAAACACAGTGTACTTTGTCAAATAATAAATTAATCAATGAGCTATATTTTAAGAAAGCAACTTTTCAGGATTCTTTCAAAATATAGAAGAAAGAAGACAAGTACGATATTATTAATAATAAACTAACTAGATTCTCTCTGTCCTGTAGACATTTATAGCCGAGGGGACTTGGTGATGGTTTTGGTTGTTGTTGTTGTTGTTTTTAGTAATCAGCATGTGTCAATTTCTACAATAACCTTAATTACTAGTATGACTATATTAAAAAAAATGACATTTGTGTAGCTTAGTAACTTTAGGTGACATCGTGAATGTGTAGAGCACATGATGATGTAGGTTTCTGTTTAAGAAGAGACCGAACTTCCTCTGCCTTGTGACCATACAATGAGAAGGTGGCTCTGCTGTGCGAACTGCAAGCCTTCGGTAGTAGCCGACCATGCTGCTTCCTGGTTCCGGACTTCCCACCTCTGTAACTGAGGAGCAATTATCTGCTGTGGATGCCACCAGCCAATGGTATCTTTGTCATAATGGCCTCCTTTGGCCTGAGTCTCGGTGTTCTGCCAAAATCGCATGCTGGAACTTGACGCCTAATGTGATACCATTGAGAGGCCAGGCCTCTGAGGAAGTGACCAGTCACAAAGGTTCCACACTCAGTGGGATCGCCTGCTTCTAAAAGCAAGTGCAGAGAGCGTCTTTCCCTTCTGTCTTCTGCAGACGCCACCAGATGCCACCCACCTGGCAAGCAGGCTGAGCTGGGGCCTGCCGACCTGCTGGGGCCTTCATGCCCAAGGCCCTATCTGCTAGGATAGATTATAATAACGCCATTGAAGATATTTTGTCATAGAAGACTAAAGGGACTGAGATACAACCTAATCTGAGACACAAGGGCTGCCCTCCAAAAGTGTATGTCACTGGACTTACAAGAGACAGAAGCAGATGTTAAATCTCAGACTTCTAGGCAGTGCCTGTCCTGTGTGGGCCATAATACCTGCATCATGGCTGAGGGAGAAGGCCTTAGAGGCACTTCCTTGCTTCCTTTCCTTCTTGGAGATACATAATATTTACACATAGACAGGAAATCATTATAAGAAGCTGCTTTGTCCTTTTCTAAATTCACAAAAAAAAAGTCGTCTCAATAGAGTTAGGCATAACTTTAAAAAGTCCTTTCAAGTGTCCGTCTTTTATTTTAAAATGTTAATTTAATGGAAACCAGTTGCATATTCTCCACCACTTATCTTGGACATGATTACAAGTTAGCTGACTTGGACTCAAAGCATTTATCACAGTTGATGGACTGGGCAAACATTTTCCTTGAAGGATTGCATCTTTCTCTATAATCATCATTTTCTAAGGAACTTTGTTCATTGGCAACATGATGTTTGGGATGGATGCCTTTCCATGCATCTGTTCTTTCATTTTGCTCAGAAATAAAACCATTTTCTCAGACCTTAATTTTTTCCTGTTACAGTTTTTGCAAAAAATAAACATTGCATGGAGACTCCATAAACTTGCCCTAAATTTTCTGAGATCTTAATTCTCCTCATGCTTTATCTGAATAATTAGAAGTTTAATATTCTTTTTGTTGTTGTTGTTCTTGTCTTCTCAATACCTTTTATAATTGAAGCATAGAACAGGGAGAGTATTGCCTTTGGAGCTGTATTTCCTGAGTTACAGTTCTGTTACTGTCACTTATGACTTCAGGAATCTTAAGAAGAAGCTAAGGTACTCTTTAAATCTCTGTGGATCTGAGTATCATTGTCTCTAGCAAATTGATAAACCAGTGTTTTCCTCCTACATTAAATAAATTAATGTATATGAAGTGCTAAGCTGCTGTTTTTGGTCTTCTTTTGCTCCTATTGAAGCCCTATACTATAAAAAGCCGTGTACTTTTTATTTATTTTTGAAGCCAGTCTTATTTCCTCTTTGCTTCAAATGTAATTTTTGTGCTATTAACGTTCAAGGTATTTTCCTAACTAAGTTTTCTACAATCTTTTTTCTACATAAAATATTTTGATTGAATCCTAAAATTTAAATGTTTACAATAGAAAAATTATTGTGGCTGCAAATCATTTATTTGTTTTTTTTATTAATCTTATTTTCTATTGTATATATTCACCATGTTATGACTAGATTTACATGATTGTCTTATTTTCAGTCTCTTTCTACCCTGTGTTACTTTTCACAATGTTATTATATTAGTTATCCTAAAATGTAACATTTATTTTGAACCTATGTACAACAATACCATATAATAAATAACTCATTTATGGCCCAATCATCAAAATCTTAGGTAACATGGAATAACATTTATTTGCTGATTAGTCACAACTTATTAACCTACTGGTTTTATCACCTGCCTTCACCTTTTACATTTTATTACCTTGTATATTACTCTCTTTACTGTGAAGCACATTTGATGTTTCCCAGAGAGTGTGATAGAATACAGATTCTTCATTCACCATCTTCTGAGGTTCAAGCACAGTAGATGGATTCCAAGAACACATATCAACAATCAAAACATTCTGATCCTGTCACATCTGGGGACCACAATGTCTGAGATACTATTTGATTTTCATGTGTGTGCACACACTCGTGTGCACACGCATGCACATATTCACACATGCATGGGTGTATTTGCCAGTGGTAATGAAGCTTAAACTCCAGTCCTCATTCTTGCTTAGTTGGCTTGCTCGCTGTTGGTGTTCTACCACGTAAGCCATACTCCAATTTTACTTTTGTTAGCTAATTAGAGAAGGAGTTTTATGAGTGAACTTTTCTTCCAGGCTGCCTTCAAACCATGGCCCTCTCCAGATCTCAGCCTCCTCAGTAGCTAGTATTACCTGTGTGAGTCATTGGGGACAACTAAGGTATGTTTAGTTAATCTAGAAATACTGTATCATTAAAGACCAGTTCCACAAGTCAATAATAGTACTTAAAATAATAAAACTTTAAATAACATGCTATACAACTATTATAATGTTATAAATAAATTTTAAGCATGTAAGAATAATGCACCATGCTGGAAAGAGAGTCAAAGTAGAGCTGTATTTCTTTCTTGCTTATCTTTGTAAACTTCTGTAGTCACGTAAACTCTCTCTGTTTTAGTCTTATTAACTCAGACTATATATTTTCTTGTGTTATTGTAATTTATACCTTTGTTGTTCAGGTTTTTTCATAGTCCAGTGTCATTAAATTTACAAATTGAAAAGAGATTCCAGAAAGTCATCCTACTTGCAACATGTATTTGCTGAACAGATCACATGAAAGAAAATATAAAATATTGTAGACATTGCAATTCAAACTAAAATTATTTTGTAAATGTGATGTTTTGAACTCAAAGACTTTTGAAAAGCTTGCCAAATCTGAATTTTAAGCTTCTAAAACAGTAATAACTCTTGGTAAAAATACATATCATTATGTAAAAAATATAATTAACAAATTCAGTATATATTTTTATACATAGAAAAATTTATAGGAACTATTTACCTACAAATATTCTTGTGTTTTGAAGTAGTATAGAGAATTATAAAATCAAATGATTATTAAGTACTCACAGTAACAATCAGCCTTAGTGTCCTATTTTGCATTTAAATTATAAAAATGTCCATCTAAGAAAAATAACTAAATACTTTGAAGCCATCTGGTAACTACCTCTGAAAACAACTTGAAAGGAAAAGGTTGAGTTTCTTCTTGGATGACTTTATTTCCGATGGTCATATGTTAAAGAGACTTGACCAAGAAGTGAGATTTCCTTACATTTAAAAGAAAGAAAGCCAACTCTCTAACTAGATACTTTTATGATTTCATATTTATGTATTTGGTACTAAGAAAGTGTAAAAGTGCTCTAACAGTGGCTTATAATGTTACTAAAATTAAAACAGAAATAGTGGTCATATATGCCAGAATCAACATTAAAATTTGTTATGCATTACAAGGCAAGTCAAATATAAAGTAAAAAATGTTGCTAAGAATAATTTCTGAATACTCAACTATTCCTCTTAAAATTAATTTTCAAATATAATTACTTTGTCAGTGTGAATTTCATCTGAAATTGTTACATTATCTTATCATCAACACAATAACCTGCAAAGTATAAATATGCATACATAAAGAAATCCATAATAACCTAAATCTAATTTCTATTTATGAAGTTATTTCTAAGCATTGTTATTTTATTCAATATTCATCTATTAATTCAATGCATAATGTATGGAAGAGTCTCAGTGCCATGAACTATGTGGGAAGCAGTAACAACCTTACTCGGGAAGTCATTTTCCAATGGAGAGAAATAAATTGCAGAAGTGTCAAAATTATAATGGCACAATAAAAAATACTCTACTTCTACAGAATTTTATATATGTCAAAAAACTAAGAATAGTTTCAACAAGACTAAGAATAGTCTTCATTATAAACTTTTATTAATTTCCTGGTTTTCAAATTCAGTATATTTTTCTTTCCTTTTTTGTCTTTTCTCCATGGCTGCTTTTTTAAAAAATCTAATTTTATTGTAAAGGCAATGTACAGAGGGATTACAGTTACATATGTAAGGTAATGAGTATATTTCTTGTCGAACATTGTTATTCACTCCCAGTTTTTCTTCCACTTTCCTTCCCCCCCACTTTCCCCCTCACCTAAGTTGTAAAGTTCATTTCCAACATAAAGTCTTGCATCACTGTTGCATTAGTTCACCCTTTGTCCTCGCCATTTTGTTATTTCCCTTCTCTTCCCTTCCCCAAATCAGATAATCATACATGCAAGGCACAGAGTACCAAAATCAGGAACAGTGACAACAGGGGATAAACTAAAGGCATTTAAATATTAAATATAGCATTAAAAATAATTTAAAAATAAGCATTAAAAATAACAACAACAAAGAAAAGCCTCTTGTTTCCATATCTTGGAGTTCATTTCGATTAGCATTATTTTATATGGTCATATATACATAGTTATTGAACTATTGTAAATTGTATTGTAATACTAGGACTATCCTAGAATATACTAATTATTACAAATGAGGGAAATCATGGCTTCTATGTTTCATTGGGTCTGGCTTACTTCCCATTGCCCCATTCATAAGGAAATGGAAAGACTTGGAAAAAATCATATTCTGTATATTTTTTTTAGCCAGAAATGTAGTACATGTGTATAAGCTCAGTGTTGGGAAATGGAGGAAGGAAGATGGCAATTTCCAGGCCATTATAACTGAATTAGTGAAATCCTATCTCAATAAAAATATATTTTCTTGGGCTGGTGGCTCAGTGGTAGAGTTCTTGTCTCGCATGCATGAGACCCTGGGTTCAATTCCTCAGCACCACATAAACAGAAAAAGCTGGAAGTGGTGCTGTGGCTCAAGTGGTAGAGAGCTAGCCTTAAGACTGACTAAAACAACAACAACAACAACACATTTTCTTGTTCAATAGACACTATGTGGAAAATGAACTCCGCAACTTGTGGCCAAGATGAGAGGGAGAAACTAGAGGAAAGCAAAGGAGAAGACAATGCAAAGAAATATGCGCATTATCTCATCATCACAATGGGTCAATCTGCATCTCCATTTAAGTATTCTGCTATACTCCTTCCCCTCTCCAAATTACAAAAATGTATATACAAGATGCAGAACACCAGAATCAAAAAAAGTGAAAACAGGGGTTATACCGTGGGGGAAGAACTTACAAAAGAAAAGAATCACATATTGCATTATCAGTACATTAAAAACAATAGCAAGAAAGAAAAGACCCCTTGTGTGCCTGTCTTGGGGAACATTTTGCTTAACATTATCTCATATGGTCATACGTACATAGCCTTTGACCTTCTCTGTTTGTCGTAGACTTGTACTAGACATTGCAAGCAAAGGAAACCATGGGACCTATGTTTCTTTGGGCCTGACTTACTTCACTTAATATAATTTTTTCCAAGTCTTTGCATTTCCTAACAAATGGGACAATGTCATTCTTTCTGATGGAGGCATAGAATTCCATTGTGCATATATATACCACATTTTCTTGATCCATTCATCTACGGAGGGCATCTGGGTTTGTTCCATATCTTAGCTATGGTGAATAATGCTGTGATAAACATGGTTGTGCTGGTAGCTTTGGTATGACCTTGCTTGTGATCATTTGGGTAAATGCCCAAAAGTGGGATTGCTGGGTCATAGGAGAGGTCTATGTGGAGTCTTTTGAGGAACCTCCATACTGCTTTCCAAAGTGGTTGAACAAGTTCATACTCCCACCAACAATGTAGTAGGGTTCCCTTTTGGCCACATCCCCTCCAGCACATCTTTGTTATTAGCGTTCTTGATTATAGCCATTCTGACTGGAATGAGGTGAGATATACAGGACACTATGTTGAAAACAAACTTTACAATTTCGGGGTGAGGGGTGGGGAAGGGTGGAGTTGGAGAGATTGGAAGGAAAATGATGGTGGGGGAAAATCAAAGGAGGAGGTAACAATGCTCCATAAGAAATGTACTCATGGAGGGGATGTGGACAGAAAGGAACCTTACTTCATTGTTGGTGGGAATGTAAACTTCTTCAACCACTTTGGAAAGCAGTATGGAGGTTCCTCAAAAGACTTCACATAGAGCTTCCCTATGACCCAGCAATCCCACTTTTGGGCATTTACCCTAATGTTTACAAACAAGACCACACTAAAGCTACCAGCACAACTATGTTTATTGCAGCATTATTTACCATAGCTAAGATATGGAACCGACCCAGATGCCCCTCAGTAGATGAATGGATCAAGAAAATGTGGTATATATACACAATGGAATTCTATGCCTCCATCAGAAAGAATGACATTGCCCCATTTGTTAGGAAATGGAAAAACTTGGAAAAAATTATATTAAGTGAAGTAAGCCAGGCCCAAAGAAACGTAGGTCCCATGGTATCCCTTATTTGTAATATCTAGTATATGTATGAGTCAAGCGGAAAAGGTCAGATAATGTGATGTCAGGAAAATGAACCCTTAGATGTGTATTTTAATGTTTTTTTCTTTCATGCATATGTTTCTAACACATTTATAAGATTATCTCTTTGTTGCTTTGTATGTCCCTCCCCCACAGTATAACCCCTGCTTTCACTATACTTGATGTCAGTATAACTTGTGGAGGAGATGGGGAAAAACCAGTTGTTTAAGGATACAGGTGGACCTGTTGCAACAATGAGAAGTACAAGTTGTCATGTCCAAAACGAGCTTTACAACGTGGGTGCGGGGGGGGGGGGGGGGGGGGGAGGAGAAGGATTGGGATTAGGGGGGGAGGGGGGAGGCTGGGAAGGGATGTGAAGGGTAAACAAAGGAGGAGGCTGCAATGCTTGGTAAGAAATGTACGCATTATCCTGCCCATGTAACTGTAACTCCTCTGTATAGTATGTTCACAAATAAAATTAAATTAAATTTAAAAAAAAAAAAAGAAATGTACTCATTACCCTACTCATATAATTGTAACCCCTCCATGCAGTATCTTTGCAATAAAAAAGTAAAAACAAAATGTGTGCATTACCTAACTGATGCACCCTTCTGTATAACACCTTAATAATAACAATGAAATTATATTTACAAAATTGTACTTAGCTGGGTGCTAGTAGTTCACACCTATAATCCTAGCTACTCAGGAGGCAGAGATCTGAGGATCACAGTTCAAAGCCAGCTTAGGCAAAAAAGTCTGTGAGATCTTTATCTCCAAATAACCACCCAAAAAGCCAGAAGTGGGACTGTGCTCAAGTGGTAGAATGCTAGCCATGTGCAAAAACCTCAGGGACAGCCCTCAAGCCTTTGAGTTCAAACTTCAAGGGAGGAGGAACTCATTAAAAAATGAATTTAAAAATCTTTCATTAAAGAAAATCTTTCATTAATGTTTGTACTCCTCCAAACCCTGTTACACAGCTTGGAAAAAAATTAGAAATGAAATTGTTAGACAGTTAAGCCCCAGTTATTGCCAGAGATGTTTTGTGTTTTATATAGGAATTGTCTATTATGCATCTAGAACATTCAACACACAAAAGAGCAAGCAGCCTACAATTATAAAGCATGTTTTAAAATTAAGGAAAAATGGAGAGAGGGAGGGAAAGCAATGACATGTTCAAAAATAAATGTACCCTTTATCTGACATATATAAGTATAATCTCTCTGTATATCACCTTTACAATAATGATAAAAATGCATTTAAAAACTTTAAGAGAACGAATTTCTACTGTTTAAATTAAACTTTTGAAAGTAACTATAGAGCTATGGAGAGGGAAAATTTTGCCTTATTCATACAATGTTTTAGTATTTATTCTATAAAAATGAACAATCCATATGATTTCCTACATGTTACAGTTTCTTTGAGAGCATCATGTTCATGTTGTAGGTGCATTCCAGGTGTTAAACAACCATAAAAATATACTGCCTCTAAAATTTATGAAAACTGCATAGTGAAGATGCTATTTTGATACCTAAGGTAATTAAAAAGAAGTGAGTTGTATCAGAATTGATGTTAAACTTTTTAGTTAGAAAGACAAAGCCAAAAAATTGGTTAACTACATGTAGAAAACTTAAGCTAGATCCTTATATATCACCCTGCACCAGAATCAACTCCAAATGGATCAAAGACCTTGAACTCAAAGCAGACACTCTGAAAACATTACAGGATGGAATAGGAGAAACCCTAGGTCTCCTTGGCTCAGGCCGAAATTTTCTGAATAGAGACCTGGAAACACAACAAATCAAAGAAAGGTTGGACAAATGGGATTGCATAAAGTTGCAGAGCTTCTGCAGGGCAAATGACATAGCTAGCAAGATCAATAGAAAGCCCACGGATTGGGAGAAGATCTTTACTAGCCATACAACGGACAAGGGTCTCATATCTAAAATATACTTGGAACTCAAAAAATTAAACCCCCCAACAACAAATCCTCAAAGAAACAACTGCCCAATAAATAAGTGGGCGAAAGACTTAAAGAGAAACTTCTCTGAAGAAGAAAGAAGGATGGCCAATAGACACATGAAGAAATGTTCAACATCCCTAGCCATAAAAGAAATGCAAATCAAAACAACATTGAGATATCACCTCACTCCAGTGAGAACGGCAAAAATCAAGAACTCTAACAACAACAGATGCTGGAGGGGATGTGGACAGAAAGGAACCTTAATTCATTGTTGGTGGGAATGTAAACTTGTTCAACCACTTTGGAAAGCAGTATGGAGGTTCCTCAAAAGACTCCACATAGAGCTCCCCTATGACCCAGCAATCCCACTTTTGGGCATTTACCCTAATGTTTACAAACAAGACCACACTAAAGCTACCAGCACAACTATGTTTATTGCAGCATTATTTACCATAGCTAAGATATGGAACCAACCCAGATGCCCCTCAGTAGATGAATGGATCAAGAAAATGTGGTATATATACACAATGGAATTCTATGCCTCCATCAGAAAGAATGACATTGCCCCATTTGTTAAGAAATGGAAAAACTTGGAAAAAATTATATTAAGTGAAGTAAGCCAGGCCCAAAGAAACGTAGGTCCCATGGTTTCCCTTATTTGTAATATCTAGTATATGTATGAGTCAAGCGGAAAAGGTCAGATAATGTGATGTCAGGAAAATGAACCCTTAGATGTGTATTTTAATGTTTTTTTCTTTCATGCATGTGTTTCTAACACATTTATAAGATTATCTCTTTGTTGCTTTGTATGTCCCTCCCCCACAGTATAACCCTTGCTTTCACTATATTTGATGTCAGTATAACTTGTGGAGGAGATGGGGAAAAACCAGTTGTTTAAGGATACAGGTGGACCTGTTGCAACAATGAGAAGTACAAGTTGTCATGTCCAAAACGAACTTTACAATGTTGGTGGGGGGGGGGGGGGGCTGGGGGGAGGGAGGAAGGAGAAGGATTGGGATTAGGGGGGGAGGGGGGAGGCTGGGAAGGGATGTGAAGGGTAAACAAAGGAGGAGGCTGCAATGCTTGGTAAGAAATGTACACATTATCCTGCCCATGTAACTGTAACTCCTCTGTACAGTATGTTCACAAATAAAATTAAATTAAATTAAAAAAAAAAAAAAAAAAAAAAGAAAGACAAAGCCAAATAGTCTTTGGAATTGAAACCAGAATGATTGAAATCAAACATCATCTTTTATAAATTAGGATCATTTTCTGTTGCTAACTTCATAGTATCTCTGTTTCGGTAAACACTGGTGCTGTCTTCCTTAGCACCTGTACCTGCTCTCATAAGTGTGTAGAATTTGCTATGCACGAAGAAACAGATGAGAACTGAGTATAAACACAGAGGGCAGGATGGTGATAGAACCAGTAGACAGAAAGAAGAAAGAAAAAAGGTAATTGAAATTCTATTATTAACACAAGAAGATTCATAAATAGGAATTTTGTATGAATGCCTTCAGGAAATTGATTTTTATTTTTCTTTCTTGGTTGTAGGTGAATCACAAATCATTTAACTGCATTCAGGAAAGAGGCGCCCAGGATGACAGAAATATCATGCCTGGGCAGTCAAACTGTTCACACGTGAATCTCAGCCTAATAGTTTGCCAGTTGTCTGCCTGTGGACAATAACTTCGCTTCAGAGTGCGTAGGCTTATTCTCATGGTGGGAGCTGATATACTCATCTGTATTTCCAGTCACTTTCAACTGATGCTTTTCATCTGGGCCTCTTCCCCATGGAAGAGATAGACATTCCCAGTATGTGAACTCAGACATGAACAGGTGACTTTATCTGATCAATGAAATTAACATGGAAAATACCATAGCAACTGAAAATAAAAGGGACTGTCCAAGACTAATAGGGGTAGGTAAAAATGTACTCATCCTTTGCCACAAGGACTGACCATGACCTGCAGACAGTGTGGAGCAGAGCATCAGCCAGCATGGCTTGGACACGTGGTCCAAGAAAGAAAATTTTGTTTAGAAAGTCACTGAGATATACCTATTGTCTGGGAGGGAAACTTAATATTCAATGAGACAGGCTGGTCACCAGTGCCCACACCAAACCATTACAGATACAATAAAGAGCAGGGAAAAGACTGACTATACGAAAAGATTAAAATGGACAGTGAAATGAAATGATGATTCTTAGTTTGAAAATATGTACAATACATTATGGATTTACTTCTTAATTTCTTCAAAAATGTTACTCTGTTTTATTTTTTCCTTCATTGCGTACATCTTTACAGTCTGGGGAAAAGTTCATGAGGCCCTAACTCAAAAAGCAAGCCAGACTTGCTGGGACACATCTAAATCCCAAGTGCCACTGAAATCAGAGGTAGCATCAACTTAGCTCAAGGGATACTCAGCAAAAAACCACAAGACTATCTGCAAAGAATAAATTGAAGCAAAAGGATAGGAGGAATGCTTCAAGTGATAGTACAAGGTTCTGAGTTCAAACACTAACACTGACAGATTTTTTTAATTAAAGAAAATAAATAGAAGTGAGCTAGTTGGTCCAAAACAACTTGGAAACCAGCCTTAGGGAAAGGCAGTGTGTAATGTGTACATGTGTAATATGTAACATGTACATGTGTAGTGTGTAATGTGTACACATGGCAGTGTACAGGTTGTGATGTACAAAAATGTCACTGAATAATACTAATCAATTACACTCAAGAGTCAAACTGTCCTTGTTTGAAAGGCAAGGTCCTGTGGCCCAAGAGACAGTTTGCCAAGACTCTTTTCTGTCCCTTCACCCAAGCTGTAGATTCTTCATATGATTAACCTACATATTCAAGATGGTGGACTCCAGACATTTCTGCAACTTTATTCTTTCCATTCCTTTTTCTCTCTGCTTAACTGCTGCTCCTGCTCAGGTCTCCTGCATGTTGGCTAATCCTGATAAAAAACAACTCTTTATTTTGAATCTCTGCTAGCAATCGTGCTGTTTCTCACCCATTACATTTGTCTCACCTGCATATAAACCACAGTTTGACAGTCTGCATTTATCCCTCATGCTCTCTCAGACCTTTCTTTTACTCTACTTTCTTCATCAAATATTTTCCTGCCTTATTTACTTGTTTAACCTTGATACATCCTTGCAATCTCAGCCCAAGTATTCCTGGCCCTAGCATGATGGGTTACATTGCTTGTCAATATTCTTTTTAGACACTCTGTGAATTTGTCATCTTACATATCATGATGTAATTTGCCCCTTCCCTTCTGTTCACACAGCAGGGAAATCCTGGAGGACAAGGTTTATATTTCCTTTGATTGTGATTAGATGCTCCATGGACAAATCAACTGTGTCATATGCTCACCAGTAAGCACTTTTTCTTCTTTGAATGTCCTTTGACTCTGCTGTGTTCAGGCACAAGAGAAGCTGTTAGGAATTTCATTCACACCTAGGTGCCTTGCAAATACATCATCTTCAGCTATGGCTATTTTGGTCAACTCATTTTTCCTATCCATTTATCTGCTCATCAGGGGAGATGAAAGTAATGGAAATTACACATTTCATTCAGAAGCCAGTTAATAACTGCTTTACACGAAAATACAAAGGAAGCTTGTCAATGGGAACCAAACTGCTTATTCGTTGACTGATAGCTCTAATGGAAAGTGCTTCCTTTCCTATCTTAAGGTAACCAAAGAAAGAGGTTTCTTTAAGATCTCTGCCTAGATATTTATATCAAGCTAATCAAACATAATGGATAATGATTTTATGTCAATAAATGAATGCCCTAAACAATTTATTTCCATGGGTGTTCAGTTGAGGCAATATTGAGTTGTAAAGTCTTTTAACAGCATCAAACAAGAAGAGAACACAAGGTATCATGCACTATATTATTATTGGGTTGACAGTAACATACATCTTCTACTTCGTTTTTTCTTTAAACCCAATGTTTCAGACATGTAACTAAATCTTCCAACAAAAGTACTGCAAATATAGGAAAGTGTTAGAATTATATAATTAATATGGTTTGTTATATCACTAATCCTTTTCACTAGGAAAATAGTATGTACAAAGCAAATAGCATTATCCTAGAGTCATTACAACTTCATTTAAAAAAATTATATTCTTAAAACAAATTTATTCAAAGTTGCTAAAGGTTTATCTTGTCAAGAAATTTGTAACCACTTCTATAATGATCACATGGGAACTAAAATACTGAGCAAAAACATGTGAATATATTAGACTAAAATTTGCCCTGCTATCTTCTTTTTTTTTAATTGTGAAAATACTGTACAGAGGGGTTGCAATTACATGAGCAAGGTAATGAGTACATTTCTTATCAACATTGTTGCCTTCTCCTTTGTTTTCCTTTACCATCCTTTCCCATCTCACCCCCCCCCCACCCCCACGCCAAAGTTGTAAAGTTCGTTTTTGGACATAATGTCTTGTACATCTCATTGTTCCAATGGGTCCACCTGCTATCTTCTTGTTTGAACCAAAATTGTCTTTTAAAATGGATTTAGAATATGTTTTACTTAAGAAATAGTAAGGCGGGCTGGAAAGGTGGCTCAGTGGTAGAGTGCTTGCCTTGCATGCATGAGGCCCTGGGTTCGATTCCTCAGCACCACATACACAGAAAAAGCCGGAAGTGGTGCTGTGGCTCAAGTGGTAGAGCGCTAGCCTTGAGCTGAAGAGCTGAGGGACAGCGTCCAAGCCCAGAGTTCAGGCCCCATGACTGGACCCCCCCCCCAAAAAAAAGAAATAGTAAGGTAAGGGTTCAACCCATTCAGGTATGCCAAATTTTTATACCACAATCTATGCTAAAATTCTGCTACTAAGAAGGATCTAATTGACTAATATATTTGCAATTGTTTTCTGGAAATTTAAAGAGAAAACAATTGTAAATTCTTTTAAATTAATAAGTCAATTAATTCTTCAAATGTCTGGTTGGAAACAAGTCCTTTCTCTGTCTTGGGACCTTTCTGATACATTAGAGTTCTTCTCCCTGCTCACAATTCATGCTGGGCTATGAAAAACTTATAAAATATATTTGGAATAGCATTGAAGTTAATTCTTTTCCCAGATCTTTTCTACCTAACCAGCTCTCTGGAAGAATCCACAAAAGGGTTTTATGGTATTTCAGTACCACTTCTTATCGCTAGCACCCTGCATTCATAGCCAAAGGATAAGCAATCTTTTGAGGGAGTTACCAGCTATTCAAAGGTTTTCGTTTCTTCTTGAGCCTCTTCTTTCCCTTCCACCAATCTGACACACTGCCATCTATGGTTATTTGAATTCATCATTTATTTTCTATAGCCTGAATCCCATCAGGCCTTAGGTCTTTTATATTCAAAATTCTTCCTATTTTCTCCTGTAATATTTTAATTTCCCTGAGGATCTGCCCATTCTGAAACTGAGAAGTGCTCAGAGAAAATATTAGAGTAAAATATTTCATTTTCCAATATTTTATTCAGACACAAAAAAGAGGTTTAAAAGTTGCCTATTTCTTTGTCAAGTTAGCTATTGCATTTCTCCATGAAAGAATTATGAAGTTCTTAGAGAATCATATCGAAACATCTAAAATTTTAAATTATTTCTCAATGAGTACCTAAAAATATAAACAGTTACAGGTAACTCACTTAAAGAATTAAGAATTTCATGACAGAATGTGTGGTATATGTCATGTGGTGATAATAGACACTTGGGACAAAAATTTTCCTACAAATGTAAAGGATTTCTAAACCCATGCTATGACCATAGTTCAGTTACATGATCTCTATGCATTGGTTCCCTGCCCTTCCTCCTTCTTTTGAAGAAACTAATCATTGTTACACATACACTTGTATGGAAAGAAGAATTTGCCTGCCATAAACAAATGTTTTCTCAAATTTCGAAAGCACCAAGATATATTTGTACTTTTGCAAAGAAGTAATTTGCCTGGTGATTTAAAACAAGTTTGTCCACATATTAACAGGATGAGTAGAAATAGCAGAAGTCCTAAATTAATTTTGCATGCTAAGATGACCACAATAATAGTTGAAAATTTATTGGAAAATTTTCATCTTGGATAAAACAGTTTATGGAAGGAAATGGTATTCTTCATTTCATAATAAAATGTTTCCCAAAACAAATGTGTTTGTATATCTCCATACACTTCCACTGATGAGATACTTTTGCATCAGTTGAGTGACTCTATGGCTATCTTTCCTCTAATGATAATGATGAAATGGAAATAATGGTTTCTTTTAAAACAGTTTGCAAGAACAATGAAGTTGAGTGAAAGATTGTTCCTGGTCTTTCTATTTCCTAACAAATAGAGCAGTGCCATTCCTTCTGATGGAGGTATCTAATTCCATTGTATATATATAGATGTATATTCTCTTGATCCATATTCTCTTGATCCGTTCATCTACTGAGGGGCATCTGGGTTTGTTCCATATCTTAGCTATGGTGAATAATGCTGTGATAAACATGGTTGTGCTGGTAGCTTTAGTATGGTCTTGTTTGTGATCATTTGGGTAAATGCCCAAAAGTGGGATTGCTGGGTCATAGGGGAGCTCTATGTGGAGTCATTTGAGGAACCTCCATACTACTTTCCAATGTGGTTGAGCAAGTTTACATTCCCACCAACAATGCAGTCCAGTTCCCATTTAGTCACATCCCCTCCAGCATCTGTTGTTATTAGATTTCTTGTTTATAGCCATTCTAATTGGGGTGAGGTGGAATTTCAATGTTGTTTTGATTTGCATTCCTTTTATGGCTAGAGAAGTTGAGCACTTCTTCATGTGTCTATTGGTCATTCTTATCTCCTCTTCAGAGAAGTCTTTAGCCCACTTATTTATTGGGCAGTTGTTTCTTTGAGGATTTGTTGTTGGGTGATTTAATTTTTTGAGTTCTAAGTATATTTTATATATGAGACCATTGTCCATTGTATGGCTAGTGAAGATCTTCTCCCAATCCATGGGCTTTGCCATGCAGAAGCTCTGCAGTTTCATGCAATTCCATTTGTCCAACCTTTTTTTGATTTGTTAGGTTTCTGGGTCTTTATTAAGAAAATTTTGGCCTGTGCCAAGGGGCCCTAGAGTTTCTCTTATTCCATCCTGTAATGTTTTCAGGGTGTCTGCTTTGACTCCAAGGTCTTTGGTCCATTTGGTGTTGATTCTGGTACACAGTGATATATAAGGATCTAACTTTAGTTTTCTACAGGTATTTAACCAATTTTGCAAGCACCATTTACTAAAGAGGCTGTCTTTCTTCCATTCTATTTTTTAGCTCCCTTATCGAAGATTATGTGGCTATAGGTCTGTGGGTTCATTTCTGGGTCTTCAGTTCTATTCCATGTTGGTCTTAGGTCTGTTCTTGTGCCAATACCAAGCTATTTTGATTACTATGGCTTTGTAGTAGTTTGAAATTTGGTATTGATATTCCTCCTGCACTGTTTTTTCTGCTAAGGATTGTTTTTGCTATTTCGGGACTTTTATTGTTACATGTGAAATTTTGGATTGCTTCTTCTATTTCATTGAAGAATGAGGTTGGGATATTGGTAAGTATCACATTGAATTTGTAGCTAGCCTTTAGCAATATTGCCATTTTCACGATGTTAATCCTCCCAATCCAGGAGCATGGGAGGTTTTTCAGCTTCCTTAGTTCTGCTTTAATTTCCTTTTTCAAATTCTTAAAGTTTTTTCATCATAGAGGTCTTTCACTTCTTGAGTTAATTCCTAGGAATTTTATTTTTTGTGGGGCTGTTACAAAAGGAGTTGCTTTCCTGGTTTCAGCCACGCTCTTCTCATTGTTGGCATACAGAAAAGCCATTGATTTCTGAGGGTTAATTGTGTACCCTGTTACTTTGCCAAAGTTTTGGATCAGCTCAAGTAACTTGGGAGTGGAGTCAAATTAAGCCAGGTCCAAATAACCACAGGTCCCATGTTTTCCCTTATTTGTAATAACTAGTATACATCTAGCACAAGCAGAAAAGGTCAAAAGTTATCTATATATGACCATATAAAATGATACTAAGCAAAATGAAACCCAAGATAGGGACACAAGGTTTTGTCTTTGTTGCTGTTGTTTTTAATGCTCTATGTGATTTTTTTTTGTTTCTTTTGTAAGTCTTTCCCCATTGTATAACCCCTGTTTTCACTGTATTTGATCCTGGTGCCCTGCGTCTTGTATATACATTTTTCTTCTTTTTTTATTGTGAAAATACTGTACAGAGGGGTTACAATTACATGGGCAAGATAATGAGTACATTTCTTATCAAGCATTGTAGCCTCCTCCTTTGTTTCCCCTTCCCATCTCTTCCTATCCTCCCCACCACCACCACCACCCAATCATCCCAGCTCTCGCCCCCCCACCCCCCACACACACACACACCAAAGTTGTAAAGTTGGTTTTTGACATTTGGGCATGGGAAGGGAAATAACAAAGTACTGAAATAAGGATAGAGGTCGACCCATTGTAACAATGAGATATAAAAGACACTATGTTGCAAACAACATAGTGGGAAGGGAGGAATTGGGGAGTTCGGGAGGGAAGGGATGGTAGGGAAAACAAAGGAGGGAATAACAATGCTCAACAGGAAGTGTACTCATTACCTTACTCATGTAAGTATAACCCCTCTGTACAGTATCATTACAATAAAAATATGTATTAAAAAAGAAAGATTGTTCTTGGATTATAAAACAATACCACATCTACATAAAAGGTGTTTTGTGATAAATACAATACTTCAATTTTTTCTGTAAATAATGACAGCACAAGACTTTGTTTCACTTTTGCAGAACCTTTGCTTTGTCAGCAATGTATGGGATTATTTTTAATTTTTAATTTTTATTGTAAAGATGATGTACAGAATGGTTACAGTCACCTAAGTCAGGTATTGAGTACATTTTTTTGAAGAGTGTGCCCTTGTCCCTCATTTTCTCCCACATATGGGATTTTTTGGGAAGTGGCGCTGTTTGTTTTATGCTTACACATAAAGCAAAACTCAGCCAATACTTTAAACAGGATATACACACACTATATCAAAAGTTCACTTTCTAATCTTCATATAAGAAAATCTAAGAGAAAAACTAAGTCAATATTATAAGGGTAAAAATCCAGAAATTAATACATGAAAATAACATAATTCCTCAAGAAACAAATTTTTGACAGCACAAGATACAAATTCCAAATTCATCTGTGCAGAGTGTATCACATTAGAATACAGGACTCAGTCAAAACTCTATTATACAGTATTGATTACAATGCAAATCACTCAGATATGCAATGTAAAGCATCCAGAAATTTCCATGTTGAATGGATGACTAGGTTATACAAAACAATTATCCCCCCCCCTCCCACCAGAACCCTTCTCTAGCAATTGGTCCATCTAAGAAACTCCAAAATCAAAGTTAAATTGTTTCATATTGTCCAATTGATCTTGAATCCAAGAGATCCTTACATAATTGCCATCCTAATTAGATATGCTTTTATAAAAGGTATAAGAATAACTCTGTAAGGCTAATATCAGAGCTCATCTAAACCACATGGGAGGTTAAATGCCAACAGGTGACATTCTAAGGGAAGCTATCTTTTCATAATTTGCCCTGTTACGTTTTAGGCATTGTCAACTACAACCAATGCTTTAATCCTATCTCAATTTGCAAGGGAACTTGGACCCAGAAACATGTTCAGCATGGGAGTGAAGCCAATGAAGCGTAGGGCCAGTGCCCCTCTCTCTCCAGCAGGCAGTGTGAGTATTGAGGGATTGAGGGAGCCGCATTGGAAGGTGAGCCACAGTTTAGGGCTGGTCACTGTTGCCACGGACTGTAATCTGAGAAGCAGCACATGTTGATGCAATTGTCCAAAGAACAGCAGACTGTCCAAAGAGGTAATCAATCTGCTAGGGCCAGGCAGAAAGGACGCTTCCAAGTGGTGATGCCAATGGCTGAGAAATCCAGGACACCAGACTGCGGAGAGGGTCCAGAGCAGATGGTGAAAACTGGAGCCACCTGGAGTCATTTTCTAAGTCAATTAGCAAGGACTAGTGGTGGCGTTCTGCATCGTTTTTCAGGCTGTAGGTGGCAAAATGCCTGCCTTAAGAATTCCTTTTGGATGTTTCAAATGAGGGAGAGGAAACTGTTCATGTCTCATTCTTTTTGATCCCTGGCAAACATCCCCTTCTATGTCTGCTCATTCCCCACCCAGAATAGACTCCATTGATGTTGAGCTCAATGTCTCCCTAGGAGAAACCTCCTCTGAATTGCTGTGAGGTTACACCCAACCCCTCAGGGTCAACACAGTGCTCACTCTGCTTCTGAATCTGGGCTACCACATGATCCACAGAAGAGTGGTGCTCTAGGGCTGTATCATAGCTTCTTCTTATTTTAATCTTTAAGTAGTTGTACAGAAGAGTCGCCATTCAACAAAGTAGTACATGAATAGAACTCCTCTTGATCAAACATCAGCCCTTCTATCATCCTCCCTCATCTCTCCCAACCTCATCCCTTCTCTCTGTTACCTTAATTTTGTCGGAGAGGCATGAATTTTATGAGTGTATTTCGTGTGCTCCTTTGTTTATGACCTTAGCACCAATGCTTACAGCTCACCCATGTTCATCTCTACCGGGAGCCATCAACCTCTCTGCTCAAACACACTTCCTATTTGTGGAGCTGTCTTTCACAACTTGAGTACGGACCCTAGGTGTGGTAGAATTAAGAACAAATTTTTTTAATTTTGTCTAGAAACAAAAAAATGTGTTCTAGGCTGGCCTTCACCATGAAATCCTGGCCCAGGTCCCGTTGTGCTGGGATGGTGTGCATGTGCCACTATGCTCAGCTTCACAGAAGAAAGTTTAAATGCTCTTCTGTTGAGCTCAGCTTATCTCCTTTAGATACTACTTTTATTACCCTCACCCTCTCCTCTTCCCACTCTTCTCCCTCTCTTTCTCCCTCTCCCTCTCTTTCTTCCTTTTTATCTCATTGAGGGTAGAAGAGTGTCAGAGCTACCCACAGAGTCTGAGACCACTAATATTCTAAAGTAATCTATGTTCTATCTCAAGTCTCTTCAAAATATTTATATGATGCTCCCTTCATGAGTTAGCAAGGGTTCTCCATCCATAGAATCAAAACAGATGCACATAAGATAGATAGGAATTAACCTGTGAAGTTGTACAAATACAAGTCCAAATTTTACAGAGTAAATGGCAGTCTGGAGGCCCAAAGAAAAGTTATAGTATGAGTGCAAAGACAGAGATGATTTCTCCTTGCTTGGGGACATCTACCTAATATATATGTCTTTAATTAATTGAATGAATTCTAACACATGACAAACAATTACTTAAAATTCTCATAGCTCAAATTTATCCATAAGATATATTCACAGCAATGTCCAGAAGAATCCCTGATCGTTATCTTGAAGTTTCTGTAGCCATCGATAGCTATATCATTTGTAAGGCAAACAACAACAAAAATAATCTCTATTCTATCTTCCAGCTTCTATCATAATTATAACTCATATTTTGACTCTGTTGCTCATTTAGCCATGTTATATCACTGTCCCAATTCAGCCCTGGTACATAATTTTGAGTGGACATCGAGAAAGTATCACCCTCTAAAGTGCAGGAGGTCAGAGCCCCAAGAACACCACTGCCGTATTGTTCTGTGTACATGTGCATGGGCCGTGTGTGTGTGTGTGTGTGTGTGTGTGTGTGTGTGTGTGTGTGTGTGTGTGTGTGTGTATCTGTGTCTGTGTCTGTGTGTGTTTCTCTAACAAGTGGTCTTTTTTGTGGGTGCAGACACATAAAGGCAGGTTCTTCCAGAGGTTGTGTATAAAGACAGGAGAAGAGGGTGGAGAAATAGCAAGAAGGCTGAGTGAAATGTGGACCATTCTTCCTATGAAGGATCCTCAGAATCACATACGTGAGAAAATAACAGCCTCTACCCAGTGTCACTCTAAATATTCTGTGGTTTCAAATAAGTTAAAATTATATTCATCGCCTAGTGTTCTGAGTCCTGAGAAATTAGTATTTCCTCTGAGCATTTCTGAAAAGTCTCGCTGTTTTCCCTTCACTTCTTCCCATTCACCAGGTAGATGATATGGGTGGAAGATGAAGTGGAAAGTTCTCTGGGTATTCTAGTCAAGAAACTCACTTCTTTTCTTCTTTCAAAATGTCCTGTGTCCATGAACATACTGAGCCTGTATTAGCTATTTTTTTTGGGGGGGGGTTCTGATCGTGGAACCTGAACTCTGGGCCTGAGCGCTGTCCCTCAGCTCTTCAGCTCAAAGATAGCACTCTACTATTTGAGCCACAGCGCCACTTCCAGCTTTTTTCTTTTTGCTTATGTGATGCTGTGGAATCGAACCCAGGGCCTCATGCATGCAAGGCAAGCACTCTACCACTGAGCCACCTTCCCAGCCCCTGTATTGGCTATTGAGAGAAGGTAGAGCATTCCACTCAGGTCAGAATTCTCCTGTGCAGTGAAGAAAAAACATGATGACTGGGTGTCAGTGTTACCCCTAGACACCTGACCATCAGTTAGCAATTCAAAAGTGCTCAGAGATCTGATTGCAATATTGATTCTAATATTCGCTGCCACGAAACCTCAGGTCCACCTTGCTCTTGATGGCGAGTGTGCTTCATACCTCTTCCCCCATGGTGATTGTCTGATGTCCTTTGATGGCAGGGTGACCATGTGAGTATTCATGCGGTCGTATGAGTATTCAGATTCTGCTCAGCCTCATTTGTGTCTGGAAAGGCCAACCACCAAAATAGCTGTGCCTGTAACTCAGTAGTGCATCATGCCAACATTGTCATGGAGGAATTTCCCCCATCTAACAGCTTCTCTAATGTATTTAAACATATGAAATGGACAGTCATGAAGATGCATAATAAACAAAGACAATGAAAACAGAAGTCAATGGTCAATTCTTTTCCCTTCATCTTCCTGGATCAAGTATCCTGGACTGTGGTTGCTAAGAGACTTCTGTAAGATCCAGCTCTTCATTCTACTTGATGCTGCTAAGTGAAGCTTCACTTTGCTCTAAGGACTGACCTAATTTATCCTCCTCCAGACACCGTCAAGCCAAGAAATTATGCTAAAATTATGCAAATTATGCTTAAAATTATATTATTAGATCAAAATTGTTTCCTTGATATCTCCCCAAATAGGAAAAATTTATTTGAAAGCAAAGGTTGAGTTCTATTCATGTATACATTATAGGATTTTGAACACCTTTATTGTATAGAAAGCATTGAATCAATTTGACAATTTAATTGAATGTTAAAATATCTAATTGGACATCCAATAGAAATCCATTAGGCAAAAGCACAATTGCTTTTAGTATAGAGCTTAAGAAAATGCATTTTAAATTAGCTACAAGAAAAAAAATACTAAGGTTGTAATACAGAAAACCAAGTAAGAGGGGTCTAAACATAACACAGGAACTAATAGCAACAGGTATCAAAATTACTCCTAATCATAAGCACCAATTTTAGCCTAGAGTAGCTCACCCTTGACCTTTCCCTGTGGATAAACTTCTCCATTTTGCTGTGGCTGTGGTCTGAATGCTGTGTATTTTGTATTTTCAAAGGCTGAAGTCCCACCCCTCATGGTGATAAAAGAAAATGTGGGGACAGGAAATGATCAGCTTAGAGGACCTGTACCCACATGGATGGCGTTAGTGTCCTTATGAAGATTCAGAGGGCAATAACTTATTCCACAGGTCTCAAAGGTACCATCTATGAGAAACAGGCCCTGTTGTTCATAAATTACTAAGTGACTTCAGAATTTTGTTAGAACGGCCATCCTAACCAATGATGCCAAATCACTCTACTTCAATCCACCTTCCATTTGCTGACAGAACAATATTAACTGCTCAATGGTTTTATTTTCCATTGTGGTAGTGATTGTTTTGTTATCAAACATGTTTTTTCCTACCAAACATTTGAACTTAAAATTTCTGATAAGAATCATTTACCACAAAAGTATTAGGAACAATTAGTATCTCAAAGGTTAAAGTAAATCATGTTTACCTCAAACATAATAACCGTAGTTGTTTCCTTGAATTAAGTAAATGTTTAACTCATGATTTATTATTATAAATCAACTCAAGTACAGTATTATTATGCCTCATAAATAATATGAAACCATAATTTTTTTCTATCTTAAAGCTAAAGGGGAAAAAATCTCTGAGAAATTGAAGGGTTATTTGAGGCCAAACTTACACTATTAAGACAGTAAACTGACCTGATAATAGAACTAATTTAGTATCAGTGGATAACTTCATGATTGTCACATTTCAAAAATAAGAACAAAATGAAATTTGAAACATTTAACCCTTAAGCTACAGGATTTCCGCAGCCCACACTGAGCTGTGTTCCTTCTCCCCACTTCCCGCCAGCATTCCTTCTGCTTTACTTGCTTTGAGTGTTCCATACTTCTTACTGAATTGCTTCCACCATCACTAAAAATCAGCTTAGAGCCTAATGAGAAAAATCACACTGAAAAAATCTTCCAGATCCTTAGCTATGATTCCCAGAGTTCTTGTCATTTGAAAGCACAATCTTTAGGTTTGCTATTTTTAGAGAAAGTAGTGTAAGTAATGATGAAGGAGATTGGGACTTTCCCCTATAGTTTAGGAAAGCGTCCTCATGATCCTCTACCATTCTTACCCCAAAATCTCTTAAAATATTCTTAATGGAACCTAATATACAAAAATATTCTAAATATAATTTTTCCTAGTCTTTCCATTTCCTAACAAAGGGGGCAATATTAAGTGAAGTAAGCCAGGCGCAAAGAAACATAGGTCCCATGGTTTCCCTTATTTGCAATAACTAGTATATATCTGAGACAAGCAGAAAAGGTCAGATAAGATGATGTTAAGCAAAATAAACCCCAAGATAAGGACTCAAGTGCTTTTTTTATTGCTTGCTATTGTTTCTAATGTATTTATAAGATAGCATGTGATTTTTTTTTGTTGCTTTGTATATATCCCTCCCCCACAGTATAACACTTGTTTTTACTGTATTTGATGTTGGTATAATTTGGGGAGCAGAAAGGAAAAAACAAATTGTTTAAATAGGGATACAGGTTGACCCATTGCAACAATGAGTTGTATAAGACACTATGCTGAAAAAAGAACTTTACAATTTAGGCAAGGGGGGGAGAGGGGAAATGTAATTGTGGAGATGGGAGGGAAGGGATGGTAGGGGAAAAACAAAGGAGGAGGCAACAATGCTTGATAAGAAATGTGCTCATTACCTTGCTCATGCGATTGTAGCCCATCTGTACAGTATTTTCACAATAAAAAACTTATGTAATAAATATTCTAAAGGAATACCTTTCCTCTGTGCTAAAAAAATAGATTTTATGAGTGGAGAATTCAGTTTTTGTACAGAGTTGAGGTTTTTGTCACTACTCTCAAACTGCCATGAAGATGTAACACACAGAGCTGAGGAGTTGAAAACGAGCACTTTGTTTTTTCTTCATTTTATTGTCAAGGTGATATACAGAGGGGTTACAGTTACGTAAATCAGGTAGAAAGTACATTTCTTGTCGAACTTTTTACCCTTTCCCTCATTTTTCTCCCCCTTTCCCTCCCCCACCCCCCAAGTTGTACAGATCATTTCCAATATTTGTCTGTGAGGATCGCTGTGGCATAGGTTCCCCCTTTGTCTTACCATTTTGTTGTTGCCTTTCCCTTCCCTAGTTCAGATAAGTGTACATACAACCCAGGATTCCAAAGTCTAATGCAGTGACAACAGGGAATAAACCATAGGGGGAAAACACACAAAAGAAAAAAGAAATCACGTAGTACATTGAGAACAACAACAACAAAGAAAGAGTTCGTGTCCATGTCTTGGATTTCCTCTTTCGCTTACATCATCTTATACGTCCATTTGTACATAGCTATTGAACTATTCTGCTCATCTTCCAAGATTATCCAAGATGTATACTACTTATTACAAATAAGGGAGCTCATGAGACCTATGTTTCCTTGGGTCTGGCTTATTTCACTTAATATGATTTTTCCTAAGTCCTTTCATTTCCTTACAAATGGGGCAATGTCATTCTTCCTGAGAGAATTGTCTTTACAGAGAACCCCAACCATGGTGTGGGAAAAGGACCCCCCCCCCACCAAAGCTACCACCAGGACCTGACAGTAGCATAACCGAAAGTGCTTGGAGCTAGGATGCCAGCCACATGCCAGGGCTGGTTCTAGGCTGGATGCCCAGATCAGCTAAGGATCCTGGCTTGGAAACCATGCTTCAGGGAAAGTGTCTGAGTGTGTGAATATTAACCAAGGAGACTGACCTGAAAACCTACACTAGAGCGCCTCCACCTTCAAGGCCAGTCTGGGCCAGCTGGTATTCTGTCCTCATCTGGGTTTCTGACCTCACAGGGGACCACACGGCAACCCCTTGCAAGACAAGCATGTTGCAAAAACACTAAAAGCAAACACTGGCCAATTTGTATAATCATATATGCTTGGAAAGATTTCTCCAGTTTGTATGTAAATAGAATTGGGAGGTTGGCTTAGGTAATTGAATAAACCTCAACAATGCTTCTCTAGAAGCATGCTGGACTTGCTTTTAATCTGGAGAACTGAAGCGCTCTCTCTCTCTCTCTCAGATTTCATTTTGAAATGAGAAGTGTTCCCTGTCAAATACATTTACACTCCTGTTCATCTGGAAAGCAAGTCTGGCTTCTCTTTGGTATTAGAGGGAGGCAATTTTAATCAACACATGCATGTGCTGCTTTAGAGCAAATGAATTCATCCTCCTTAAGCATGAACATCGAGATCACAGTGTCCAGAATGAGAAAATTCAAGTTGTTCATTAGCCAGGCTTGTTTTAATCTGGTGATGTTTCTTTCTCCTTATAGAACCCCTTAGTAGCTCTTTTACATATTTTTATTATCTTTAAATGGCTGTGCAATGTCTGAGGACAAGTATCTTGGTCAATCTAACTCCTTCCATCATTCAATCCTCGTATCTCCTCTTTAAAGCTCACTGTGTGAGCTTTAATACTTCTTCAAATACTTTTACAATGCTAACCCATGTGAAATCCTTCAGTGGTATTGTCATAGGATAAATAGCCTGCATAATTCTGACATATATCACATTCCTGATCCATAAGGCAATTATTTTCTATAACATGAGAACATGGACCTGGATTTGGATAACTGTAACATTTTGTGATATCTGATGGTCACAGTCTCTTAGGAATGTCTACTCCTGCAAATGTGTATCTCAAAAGGTAAAATACTAAGTAAAGCTTTAAAATTAAATTGAATATCTAGAATTTTATTGGGAATTGTGTTTCCTCCTGACTGCACTTAGTATTTATATCCCTGTAGCAATATGCATTTTGAAGCCATCTTTTTCATTGATGAACTTGTTCAATCTCAACATTGGTTGACTTTGTACAAGGTGCTCATTATATTCTCAGATAAAGAATAATCAAACAGAAAATAACTTCTCTCAAATTAGTAGGTACAGGGCTGGGAAAGTAGCTCAGTGGTAGAGTGCTTGCTTTGCATGCATGAGGCCCTGGATTTGATTCCTCAGCACCACATAAGCAGAAAAAACCATATGTGGTGCTGTGGCTCAAGTGGTAGAGCGCTAGCCTTGAGCTGAAGAGCTGAGGGACAGCACCCAGGCCCAGAGTTCAAGCCCCACAACCGACAAAAAAAAAAGTTAGTAGATACAAGCCAAAATCGTGATGCCTTTAGAAGTTGTCTCTGAGAAAAAGGTAATCTATATAATTATCCAGGCTCAGAATCTTGGCATTTCCTAAGTCTCCAAGAGTTCAACATCCCTGAAAATACCTTTGAAAATTACTCCTTCAGCAGAAGCACAACCCATCTGGAAAAAAGAGGCAGGAGGCAAAGGACCAGGCCTGGTATCCATTCTCTAGAGAACCAGAATATTGTGGTCACCATGTGTTATTCAAAGGATTAGTAAATATGTTCCTCAATGGAACCAAAACCTAGTTTTTAATCTAGATGGTAGTCATCCATATTTAGGATTAAGAACCTTTACTTGATAAGAAATGTACTCGTTACCTTGCTCATGTAATTGTAACCCCTTTGTACAGTATTTTCACAATAAAAACTTATTTTTTAAAAAAGAACCTTTACTCAACTTCTGGGCCACATTTGAAACAAGAAATGTAACTTGATATTCCTCAACTATAAGTACTAATTCTTACTCTCCATGTATACCCTAAAAGTGAAAATTCTCAAGAATCTCTTAACACAGAATAGCATGGCTACCAACATATACCAAGGCTTCTGATCCTATTGAAGAATAATTATTCAATAAATCTATTGCAAAGATGCCTTGGTTTACCATGCATTGCTTTCAAGTGCTAGAGGGGTTTTTAAAATGTATTCTTGTCTGCCTAATAATTATTATTTTTATTATCTTATTTTCTTATTTTTCCTTTTGATTTTTTTTGTATTTTTCTCTTTCTTATTTTTTACTGTCTTTAATTTATTTTCTTATTTTTATTATCTTTGAGCAGTTGTACAAAAGAGTTACCATGTAATAAAGTTGTTTGTAAATATAGGCATCTTGAGCAATGTCATCCTACTTTTGTAACTTAGCATTTGGAATTCTGTGTGAACATTGGGTGCCTCCCTTTCCACGATTTATTTGGGATGAGTGGGAAGCTGTGATTCTTTGAAGTAATCATGCTAATATTCTTCAAAGTTGACAAACTTACTTCTAAGCAGTTCCAAGTTATTCTGTATCTGGGGTTTAACAAATTGGGAGACAACAAATATGAGCTATCCTACCTGAACACATAAGGGAAAATAAACTTTTCTTGAGCAAAGTTTTAGAAACACACACATGGAGGTTGAATATCTCACATCTGGGGCTAGAAGGAGGTGACTCTAGATCCATTTAGACTTTTGAAAACTCGCATATATGCAATGAGATATCTTAGATGTGGAAGCCAAGCATAAACATGGCATATGCTAATGCATCATATACACCTAAGCTACAAAGTCTAAAAGGAATGCTATAGAAAATGTTTGGTCTATCTATGTGTTGATCTTCACATACCTCATGTGGACAAGGGTGAAGTTTTCCATTCCAGTGTGGTATTCTTAGCACTCAAAAAGTCTCAGAGTATTCTGGAGTATTTCCAATTTTGAATCTTCAAAGTATAGATGTTTAAATTGTAGAAACTATGGAGAAAGCAATAAAAGCTTTCTCATTGAACAAAAGATAAACCGAAATTTCTAGCATAACTTATTACTATTTTATATTATATAAGATAATACTGAAATTACCCCATTTGGATATTTTATTTTAGCGAAAATCAACTTATTTCAATCAGTTGTTTTATTGGTTTCAAAAACCTATATTTTCAAATCATTTACTAGATCCCCTATATTACTTCCATAAGTATGTAATTCCAGCCTTGGAAGGGAAACACTGAATTTCATAATGAAAGCACAGTGCCTACTTTTAGAATTTGTTTTCCTTTTACTCCCTCCTCTTTTGTTTTGAAGTCTGTCTGATCCTAAACTATTCTATACAGAAGCCAAAAATAATTATTTAGCAAATGAAACCACTGGAGAATTATGAATGCCTTACATCGGACTTTTCTAGTACATGCAATTAGCTAACCATATTGTAGTAGACAGAATAATGACCCTGCAAAGTCCGAGACTTAATCCCCAGAATTTGTAAATATGCTGTTGCCTTACAGGCACTTTACAAATGTGATTACGGTTCAGACCTTGCAATAGGAGATTATCCTGGATTATAGGTTGAACATGATCTAATCATGTAGAGTTCTTAAAAGCAGAGAGCTTTTCCCAGTAGTAGCAAGACAGAGACAGAGAGAAATAGGCAGAGAGAAACAGAGACAGAGAGAAAAAGAGACAGAGACACAATCCAGAGAAGCATGCAGAGACCTAGAGAGAAAGAAAGGAGGAGAGAGTGGAGAAACAGAGCTTGGACATGAGAGAGCTCAATCTGTGGCTTCTGGCTTTGAAAATCAGAAGGCGCCAGAAATCAAAGATCTTTACTTTCTTGGAGTTCATTTCAATAAACATTTTATATGATCATATGCACATAGCTATTGAGCCTTTGTGATCCTCTCCGAAGAATATTTTCCTTTGGTCTCACTATGTGCATGTTTAGAGTCCCGTACAATGTATCAATTCCAAGTATAAACTCTTCGTCTTTTACCATCCCATGTGCTTACTTGTAGACTTATAGGCACATTCGAGTTACATCCAATGAGGGAAACCATGCAACCTATATTTCTTTGGATCTGGTTTACTTCCCTTAATGCAATTTTTCTCCAAGTCTTTCCATTTCCTAATGAATGGTGAAATATCATTCTTTCTGATGGAAATGTAAAATTCCATTGTGTATATATCTACCACATTTTCTTCATCCATTCATCCACTAAGGGACATCTGGGTTGATTTCATATCTTGGCTATGGTAAACAATGCTGCAGTGAACATGATTATGCTAATAGCTTTGGTGTTGCCTTGTTGTCTATTGCATAAATACTCAGGAGTGGAATTGTTGGGTCACAGGGAATCTCTATTTTTAGTCTTTTGAGAGCCTCCATACTTCTTTCTTGAGTGGTTGAACAAGTTAATATTCCCACCAACAGTGTGGTAGCATTCCTTTTTGGCCACCTCTCTGCCAGCACCTGTTATTTTATTTTGCTTTGTTTTTCCTTTCTTTTTTTGTTAATTTTATTTCTCTACTTTTGTCTTATATGTAAGTTTATCTGTTTACTGAGGATAAAAGAGAGCATAGAAATGGTGGGACAAAGGGTGAACAAATGCAGCTGTGATACTAAACACTAAATGTTGAAAATGAATTATACAACTTGTTGAGGGGTTTCAGGAGGGGAAAACTAGGAGAAAACAAGGGAAGAGGTGACACCATTCAGAAACAAATGCACTTATTACCTTACTTTTCTAACTGTTGCCCATCTGTACATCACCTTTACAATAAAAAAAAAAAACCTTTACTTCATTCTTGGATTATAGAAGCTGAATTACGCAAGTGTAGAAATAAAGTGACAATCCGTTTGAGGCTTCTAAGTTCTGAGAATTTTATTCCTATAAACAACAGCACCTATTTAAATAAAATAAACTCTCCACTTGGAAGAAGGGGCTGAGCACTAGAAATCGTTCATATAACAATGCAAGAGTTTTAGGGGGAGACTGGAGAGAATCCGTGGCGACAGAATCAAGGGCAACACAGGCAGGGAGCAGAGTTGAGCATCTAGGCCTGAACTCAGCTGCTTTGCCACATCGTACATAGCAAGCACATTCATTCCAGGCCCAGCCTCCAGCCTGGCCCACAGCTCCCTTCCTTCCACACTTCAGACGTTGACAATATGACTTGAAAACAAATCTGTGTCTGCAATCCAATTGCTAACTGCAAAATAAATTTTAGAAACTTTTCTAGATTAGTCACTGTTTTATGTCATTTTTATTCATTTATTCTTCTATGTAATTGTCACATATAAATGTACTGAGCGTAAATTACGTGTGGTAGACATTGTATGGTTGGTTACTTGCAGGGTCTCAATTAACATCTATGCCTCTGTGTAAGCCTAAAACTATTACAACTTTGTGACTATGAAAGATGAGCTCTACCAAGGCAAGGTTGTTGTCCTTCAAACACAATAAATCTATACATTCAGATATCCCTTCTGTCACGTGACAGAGGAACTGGAGAAAATGAAGGCCTATTCAGAGAGACTCATCATGACTTTATTCATAATCACAGCAGTGTCTTTATTTCACCTAAAGGGCTGAGAAAAAACAAAAATCAGAACTCTACTGGCTTATATCACTTGTCATGATGATCTCTAGTCCATTCATTGTTCTGGAATTTCAAAACTTTATTTTTCTTTGTAGCTAAATTTTATTTCATTGTGTATATATGTAATATGTAATCTTTATCTTTCTCTGGCTGATAAAATTTTACACATCTTAGTGCTGATTATGTGCTGATTTGCTCTGAGAACTTTTTGATACAAACGTTTACAAGTAAAAACATTCTCAACCATACAAAAAGAAAATCTTGTTGAAATCCCTCTCTATGTTGTTTTCTTTTAATGTAAACTTAATATATTTTGGCTAATTCTTTGTTTTAAAAAAAGCAGTAGTTCATAATCAGGAAAAACAAGAAATAGTCACATTTTAATTGTTATAATAAAGGAAAATTTGGTGGTGTACAGACAATAGCTGATACAGTAAGTTTAAACTTTTCTAAAGTTTTCTGAAAAGTATTTGTGGAGAGCAACTCCCAAATTTTTACAATTGAATACAAATCATAAGAGTATTTTTGTGTATCTATTGAATTTTGTATGCCATTTATCATTCAATGATATCTACTTCTATCAAATTTTTAAAATTTTTATGTTTCTATCAAATCACTTAATCATTTCATTAAGATTCTCATATTTAATAAAATGTTCTACTGGTAAAGGTTCTATATGTTAAATCTTGAATTCTGTCTCTAGTTCCTGTACTTTTTAAAATCATATTGTTTATTAAGTAATCTGCAAAATATTTCTTGTGTGCAAGGAGTGAATGAGCACTCGTAGCTGTTAGATGGTATGTATGTATGAGTGCATGCATTTCTGTCATTCATTTCTGAAAACTGAGTCACTTTGTCATTGAGTAGAGACAATTTGTCATTTTTTTCTATTTTAATTTAGTTACCTTCAGTATTTCATAGTTTGGTAATAGTCAGAACTTCCTGTTCTGTTCATTTGCATGTCTATCTAGAATCTCACAGAAATCACTGCCAATATTTTCTTCTTACTTCATGAATATTTCCTGCTTTATCTCTTGGAGAATTTTGTTCTCTTCATTTTAAGGATCCATTTCAATGGCAGTTCACCAATTCTCAACATGGATGCAAAAGTATGTAGCTGCTAAGTCCATCTATTTAACAAGTCTCCTCTGAAGCCCTGGAGTATTAAAGGAATCCTTATGGAGAAACTACACAGTTTCTGTGGTCTTTTTCTGGGCTTCACTAAAAGAAACAATTGCATGTGATCGCTGAAGTTAAATGTATGCTTCCAGAGTCTGACACCACAAAACAAACGTGCATACAAAAGTATACCATAATCTTCTACCTGTATAAGACATACAATTCTAATCATGCATGGGTGAGTCAGAGAGCAATCACTTATAACCTTAAAGCCATAATAGTTCTAATCACCACTGTAAGTATGCATGTGTTTATGTGCCTATGTGTTTTCAAGCAGATCTGCAGTACAGCACTGAGCTGTCACAAGGGGTTATTTCACTAAAGCCCAACCCCACACACAGCATTGTAAGAGGAATCCTTACAGCCATGTTAGAACCTCCTGCACAGATGTTGTGTGTTCACCTGTGGAAAATAATATGATAATTTGTTCTATGTCATTGTTAATATAAACAAAATAGTACCCCCAAATTGATTTTTATTATCTTAAATATTATAGGTTAGGGAATACTGAATATGAACAGATATTAGATAACTTTAAATACTACTAGATATAAAACTTTGAAACTCTTTTACATGTCATGCTTTGTTAAAATTTAGCACAGTTTTATCATGGGCTATCCTAAAAGGTACTATATAACTAATAAAATTAGTCTACAAACTGCAAGGAATATACATCAACTTCCAAATCTACTCAGATCTTCCAATGAAACTTACGGACCGTTCTGAGTTTTCACTTTAAAGATTAATTGGGAGACAGTTCATAGATCAACCTGATTTCATTTTGTTCATTTTCTGTCATTTGATCATAAATGACAGTAATTCTCACCTTTGGACCCAGAATTTTACTGACAGCTATGAGTCCTCTAGAAATATAGAGGACAATGTTTTGCTTAAGTCACTATTTTCTGGGGAATTCCATGACTTAAATGTGCCTGATAATTACCAAAGTAAATGTACAACCTTCCTAAATCTGCTATTTGAAATTTCAGAAATTTTTTTCTAAAGTCAAAGTTTTATTTTTGCTATACTTGATTTTCAAAGCTATAACAAAAGAAAATGCCTAGTAATATATAAGGCTGTGGATATTTTATTTTTAAATATTCTTCATTTGGAAACATCTGCTCTAAATATTTATCTTTTAGAAATACAGAAAATGAAACTTTATTATAACTTTTGTGTGTATTTGACATATGTATTATTAATAAAATTCATAAAAACTATGAATGTTTAAATTTGATATAAATTATTCTTTCAGTATGGAAATTATCTTAACTTTGCATAGAAATTCCTAAATAGTTGTTTTCCTTAATTTCAAATTTTTCATTTAAACTTAGAAAATTGGCTTCCCAATTTGGCTTAATAATTTTAGGAGAGTTTGTTCTATTGTATATATGTGTGTGCCTTTGTTCTATATGTGTATGTTTTTATATGTTCACTTTTAGCAATGTATTCTAGCTATATTTCAATGTATAAAATTGAATTTTTCTGTATTTAAAGTTCTTTAGGCACGTGATACTATAATAGGCTTTTATAGATATTAATAAATGCATATAGATATTACTTAAGTGTATATTTACCAAACGATGCCATAATTATCAAAATATGCTGAGATCATAAGGAGTTACACTTAATTGACAAGAATAGAAATAAAGCACAAGTTAACATTACACAAATAAAATACTGTTTAAAAATAAACTCATATGCATATTTTGAATTGATCTAATTTAATGACACATTTAATAAAATGACATGGAGTCCTACAAGAAGAACTCTGATTTGGGGGGTCTTTCCTCTATGCTAATGAATATGTTCTAGTGTATATACATTCACTGTGTCCCACACTCTCTTGCAATGACTTAAATACCACATTTAAATAAGAATAAAAATAGCTACCAAAGACTATCTTTTAAATTACCTCAATGATAACATCGTATATATAATATATCAATCATTGCATGAAATAAAGGGAGAGGGAGCAGAACTCTCATCTGTAAAGTAACAAAATGCGTTGAGGAGGCACACTGGGAGAGTCCGGGGTGAAATTTCATTTATCCCTGTGGAAAAGCTCGGTATGTATAAATAGAATCATTTTTCATGCCACAGCAAGGTTTTCTTTTAATAACATGGAGCTCTATTCCTCCTATATTTATCCCTTAGCTGGCTATTTTTAAACTCAAACTCTTACTGTCATAATCAGATCTTCTTAAACATTAAAATACAGCATGTCATCCAAATACCACACAATACCCAGATGGCGCCATCATCACCTCGCACACTACTCCCTCACACTTTTGCACACATTCTGTTGCTATGGCCAAACACGACAGAATTTAGCTTCTGTGACAGTTTAGGACCCCTATCATCTGACATATGTATTTTACCCAACCCAGAGCCTTCCTTCTTTTCATCATCTCAAGAACAGAACAAACAAAAACAGTAACAATAGTAACTAAAAAGTATCTCTTGTATCTTTTGCTTGGAGTTCCTTGCATAAAATATTATTTTATATGATTGTATGCACACAGCTATTGAGCCTTTGCCAAATAACCTATGCATGCCTTCCTTTGGCCTCAGTGTGAGAATGTCTAGAGTCCATTATAATTTACCACGTCCCAGTGTGAGCCTATTATACATACGCGTGCGCATGCGCGCATACACACACACACACACACACACACCCCTTTAATGTGTTTACCATGCAACCTATGTTTCTTTGGCTCTGACTTACTTGGGTTAATATTTTTTCCATGGCTTTCCATTTCCTTACAAAAGGTACACAATCATTCCTTCTGATGGATGAGTAGAATTCCATTGTGTTTCTATACCTAATTTTCTTGATCCATTCATCCACTGAGGGTCATCTGGGTTGATTCCATGTTCTGGTCATGATAAACAATGCTGCAACGAACATAGTTGTGCTGGTAGCTTTAGTACAGTGCTGTTTGTACTCAATTGGATAAAAACCCAGGAGTGGGATTGGTGGGTCATAGGGTAGCTCTAGTCTTCTTTGTTAGTTCATTTGTATTTGGGAAGTAAGGAGGGGCACAGAAAGGGTGGAACAAAGAACAAAGGGTGAACAAATACAACAGTGGTACTCACTATACACTATGTGGAAAATGAACTGTACACCTTGTAGTGAGGACAGGAGGGGAAAACTGGAAGAGAGCAGGGTACAAAGAGACATGATTCAAAAAGAATTATACTCATTACCCGATTCATGTAACTGGATTTCTCTGTATATCAACTCTACAATAACAATAAAAAATAAAAATAAATTTAAAAATTTTAACAATCTGATTTTTAAAAAGCTGAGGGAAATCATTAGCAGAAATATATTTATCTTATGGAAATGACACAATGAAATCCCAGTGTACAAGGATGCTGATATAAAGGAGAAAAAAATAAAGGTGTTTATTCTTTATAGAACGAAAGAACAGACTGGCACAAGTCCTGTGTCCCTTGGCATCTGCAACCAGAAAACATGACAGAGAAATTTTATGCAGAATTAGACTAATTCTATAGTAGTCAGCCCTTTGTTGAGTAGCAGTATCTTTATTCAATTAGGAAGCAGAAATAACATTGGCCTCTGCTTTAAGAAAATTTACTATATGTGCAACTGAAGATATTACACCAAATCATCATTGTAATAAATTGTCATTTAATGCTGTCTGCCAGTTAAGAAGTACCTCAATCTAGCATAAACAACAAAATTGCTGTCTCACAGTTTGGGAGGCTACACATCTTACAGAAGTACAGACAGTTCCTTCTGTGGTCTAGGAGGAAACATCTTTCACTTCACCCTGCTACTTCTAATTTGGTAATATGGGGATCTGGTATGGGGATCTGTGTATCACATCGTCTCTGCCTTCATGTTCAGGTGGCTGAGTTTTCTGTTCTGTTTCATTTGTGTATGTATCTATGCATGTGTGTGGGTGTCCAAATTCTCCCTTAAAAAATTTCTCACTTCTATTTAGGAGCCACTACAATGTAACATCATTTTACTAATTACGTTCATGAATGACACAATTTACACAGGGGTATACACTCTAAGTCAGTGAATGTTAATACTTCCAGATATAAACTTGATGGAATAGGTAGGGTCCATTCCAACCCATAATACAATATGTACTTTGTGTGTATGTGTGTGTGTGTGTGTGTGTGTGTGTGTGTGTGTGTGTGTGTATACATAAGGTCTAGACACTGTCTATGAGCAGTTTTGTTCAAGGCTGTGTCACTCTACCACTTTCAGACTTTCGGTGGTTAATTGCAGATAAGAGTCTCACAGACTTTACTACCAGAGCAGATTTCAAGCTATTGACCTATTGTCATTAACTGCACAATTGAGAACAGATGCACAGACCACATTATGTAGTATTTTCCATTATACAGACACAATAGCCATAACCCTGAAAACATAGGTAATATTTAAAAAACAGACAATAATTCTGTTCATCATCTTATTTTGTTTTCAAATGCTTTAAGTAAAAGTTGCTGACTTGTAGTTTAAAGATGATCATGTTTAGCAACTGGTTTAAAAATTCCTGAAATTAAGCCACCAGCACAACCATGTTCATTTCAACACTAAATACCATAGCTAAGACATGGAATCAGCACAGATGCCCCTCAATGGACAGATGGATCAAGAAAATATGGTATATATTTTGGAGTTCATTTCAAGTAACATCATTTTATATGGTCATATATACTTAGCTATTGAGATATTGTGATATCCTTAGCATATGCTAATTATTGCAAATGAGGGAAAACATGGAGCCTATATTTCTTCGGGTGTGGCTTACTTCAATTAATATGATTTTTTCCAAGTCTTTCCACATCCTTATAAATGGGGCCATGTCATTCTTTCTGATAGAAGCACAGAATTCCATTGTGTATATATACCACATTTTCTTGATACATTCATCTACTGAAGAGGGTTTTTGTTGTTGTTTTGGTTTGTTTTTTTTGTGTACTGTGTGAAGT
This sequence comes from Dipodomys spectabilis, assembly GCF_019054845.1. Classification (NCBI taxonomy): domain Eukaryota; kingdom Metazoa; phylum Chordata; class Mammalia; order Rodentia; family Heteromyidae; genus Dipodomys; species Dipodomys spectabilis. The sequence goes on from NW_024870856.1 coordinate 1,508,289, forward strand.
TATTTATTTTCTGTTTCATTTTTTCCCTTTGGTTTATCCCCTGTAGTCACTGGGTTGTTTGTTTTTTTTTGGTATACTATGTCTTGTATATACATTTATCTGATTTGGGGAAGGGAAGGGGAATAACAAAATGGTGAGACAAAGGTCAAGGGTGAACCTATGCAACAGAGATACAATGTTGAAAATGAACTTTATAAGAGGAAAGTAGGAGAAAATGAGGGAGGGGTAACACTGTTGAAAAAAATGTACTCAATACCTTACTTATGTAACTAACCACTCTGTATATCACCTTTACAATCAAATTAAATTAAATTAAAAATAAAGAGCCCGGTGCCAATGGCTCAAGCCTGTAATCCTAGCTACTCAGAAGGCTGAGGTCTGAGGATCGGAGTTCAAAGCCATCCCGGGCAGGAAAGAAAGTCCATGACACTCTTACCTTCAATAAAGCACTAGAAAACCTGAAGTGTTCTATGGCTCAAGTGGTAGAGCACTCGCCTTGAGCTGAAGAGCTGAGGGACAGCGCCCAGGCCAAGAGTTCAAGCCCCATGACCAACAAAAAATAAAAAAAGAAGGAAGGAAGGAAGGAAGGAAGGAAGGAAGGAAGGAAGGAAGGAAGGAAGGAAGGAAGGAAGGAAGGAAAAGAAAATGTGCTATATATATATATGTATATATATGTATGTATATATGTGCAATGGAATTTTACTCAGCCATTAGAAAAAATGCTATTGTACCATTCATAAGGAAACTGGAAAACTTGGAAAAAATTATATTAACTGAAGTAAGCCAGACCCAGAGAAACAAAGGTTGCATGGTTTCCTTCATTTTTGGTAGTTAGCTAAGTGAAATGAAACCCAAGATATGGACACAAGAGGTTTTTTCTTTGTCACTCTTGTTTTTAATGTACTATGTGATTTTTTTGTTTCTTATGTATGTTTCTCCCCATGGTATAACTCCTGTTTTCACTGTATTTGATTCTGGTGCTTGGCATATTTTATATACTTTTTTTTTAATTTGGGGAGGGGAAGGGAAATAACAAAGTGCTGAAATAAGGAAACAATGAGATGTATAAGACAATATGTTGAAAACAAACTTTATTTACAATTTGGGGGAGGAGGAGTTGGGAAGGTGAGGGGGGAAGAGACAGTAGGGGAAAAACAAAGGAGGGGTAACAATGCTCAATAGGAAATGTACTCATTACCTTACCCATGTAGCTGTAACTCCTCTGTACAGTATCTTTACAATAAAAATGTGATTAAAAAAATAAACACATGGGCTGGTAAGCAATGGGTTACAAATTAATTAACTGAAGTACAATAGACTCTATGGAGAGCTCAAATAGTGTAATTTATTAAAGAGACTAGGTCAAAGCCCAACAAAATAAGCCAGGAAATAGGTACTTGTGGGGGAGGAGGGAGGAGCATTTGGAAAAGTATAGATGAATGAAGGGTGGAAAGCAGGGAGAATGTAGTCAAGAATCCATTGTATATACCACAAAATTAAGAAAAGAAAAGGAAAGGGTGAGTCAAAGTGGGAATGAAAATGTTGAAAGGCTGTATGGATAAACTGCTTTGCTAAATGGCACTTCTTTGTACAACTACTAAAGATAATTTTAAAACTTCCTGAAACTTTAAACTTCAGATGTTGAGTGTATGTGAAAGCCAGCTCCAGCCACCACTGGAAAAAAAACCTCTGCTCCAATAACAGGGCCTTTGCTGCTCTAAATTTGCTTCTAGTAATCCTAGCTACTCAGGAGGCTGAGATCTGAGGATCACAGTTCAAAGCCAGACCAGCAGGAAAGTCTGTGAGACTCATCTCCAATAAACTATAGAAAACTGGCAGTGGTGCTGTGGCTCAATCAGTAGAGCACTTGCCTCGAGCTGAAGAGCTCAGAGACAGCAACCAGGCCCAGAGTTCAAGCCTTACAACTGGCATAAAATAAAAGAATAAGAAGGAAAACAAGTCTCTGGCAAAAGATAATGTCTACCAGTTTAAATCAAGACATACCACTGGATATTTTAGGATATTTAGAATAAGGGTAATGACTGAAAGAGGTGTTGGTTTAAAATGATGACCTTACTTGGTTATCAAAATTTAAATTCAAGCACAGGGTCAGGAGTGAGAAATGTAGACTTTTCAGAATTTGTCTAAGAAAAATACTTAGACTGAGGGTGAAATGAATGAACTGTCAGTAAAATCCTAAGAAAGGAAGTAAATAGCCATCACTCAAAAACAAGTACTTTATTGGATTTTGAAAACAACTGACTCCCAGTAGCATCTAAAGTTGACACTGGAAAGACCATTCTAATTAATGCCACCAATCACCTTGAAATAGCAGAATTCCGTGGACAATTTTAGTCTTTAATTGACAAATATTTCAATAGAATTTGGCATCAATATCTATTTCCTTCTTAAAGCAGCCAGTGTTACGTCTTTTATAGTACAGCTTTCTTTTCTTTTTCTTTTTTCCTTTTTTTTAAACTTACATCTGCCTAGCATTTCTCCTGTCCCCCTACATTAATTCATATTAATCTCAGACTTCCCAAGTACCAGTGGTCAACTTTCTTTCCTTCTCAGTTCACATATTCAGTGATTCTCCACTGGGTAAATTTTACCCTGAAGAGACATTTTATAAGGTCCACAGACATTTTTTGTCTTTGCTAGTATATCTTGGGAAGTTCTACTGACTTCCATCCAGTAGAAGCCAAGGGAGTTTCTAGCCAAATACAGTACCAAGGCCACCTCTCCTCCTCAGATACACAAAATGCCAGGAACCCCAAAACACCAGCCCACATCACCTCTTTACCCACCTATGGGCTGATAACTCACAAGTCTATATGTCCAGGCCAGAACTGTCTGAGAAACAATGCATCTCCCTATCTCCATGGCACTTAATATTCAGAAGTCCCCAGAGCATCTCCCATGAAACAGGTCTGAAGGGAAGTCATCATAGCTTCACATCTTTCCTCCTCCAATCTGTAGTTTCACCACTGATGCCAAATAAGAAGCGGAGACTAGCCTTGCTCAGTTCCATTCCTTCTTAAAACGATCATGCAGTATTTATATCACAGGGCTTCCATTCAATGTGCTCTTCTACCTCTTTTACCTTTTGTAGATAATCAGCCTCTAAGTCCTGGGGCCTCTGTCACTGGTACTTCATTCCTTGTTGGCATAAGTAGAAATATTTTTCAAATTACAAACTGTTTCCACATGAACTTCCACCTAAGTCAGGCTCTTTGGCTGCATTCACAGAGATCTTTCTAAAATGACAATATAGACATGATCTTCTCTTTGTAAAAACTGCTAATGGTTCCCAACCATTCAAGATTCAGTCCTCTTAGGAAGAACTCAGATATTAAGTGAAGAGGCTGATGTTTGCCAACTTCTTGATGTGGATCAGTAACCACCTGCTGAGTTCCACCTTTCCTGAAAACTGCAACTCTCCTCATGCACGTGCTTTAGTTGATGAATTCTTTCCCTGCTCTACTCTACGCCATTTGCATAGTCATTCCTCATCACCACTTGATGGCTAAGAGAATGCAATATAGTTGTTGTTTGTTTTATTTAGAAAATTGCGAAGTTCAGTTTTGTGAAAGTACAAAGTTTAAAAAAATTCTCATGCCAGTATTCCTACTCTTCTGGCAATTTTCAACATCCATTTTATTCTGAAGGTTTGTATAAATAAGTTTGGAAAGATACCGTCTACACATTATTGGTAAGGCATTCAAATGGAGCCAATTCAATAAAATGACTTTAAAATAGCTAATGGTGTTACAAAATACTGGGCAAGTGTTTTTAACTTAGGTTGTTTTTGTGTCTTTACCTGGAGGCTGACCCAGCGTGGGGGTTGAGGGTGAGACTTGCAGTACTGGGCTCAGCTTCTCCACTATCAGAAAAAATGAGAGATTAGTTTTTAAAACAAACTTTTGCCAGTTTTACTGGTGGCTCACGCCTGTAATCTTTGCTACTCAGGAGGCTGAGATCTGAGGATCATGGTTTGAAGCCAACCAGGACAAGAAAGTCCATGAAACTCTACCCACTGCTTTTCAAGTTCCCTTTACTAGGGTTTATTTTGTTGGACAGTGACATAACCTTTCTAAGGAATTACACCATTGGTGTTCTCCCCTGAATCTACCACATTTCTGATTATATTTTGTAGATACATTCTACTCCGTACATATTTCTATGTTAGTCTGGCTTTTGGGAAAAAAAGCACCATTTACTAGTCATTAATAAAGAGATAAATCACATCCTACAGGAAAGTGCTCCGAGTTGGGGTATACTTCTTTATGACTTCTAGGCAAGTCTTAGGGTGATCACTCCTCACTAATATCCAGACAATCAAATGCAAAAGTGTGGATGAAAAAGTGAACAGAGGAAAACATGCTCAGTGGATGCAGCGGCAAGACCACAAGGCTTACAAACATCATTCTATGTGTCAGACTCACCCCACCTCCCCTATTGGGAATCCCAAGGTGCTATGGTAGCTGACAGTTCTTGATTTTGCACTTTATACCAGGGCAAATAATCCACAGTGTCACTAACTTGGCCGAGTGAACAAATGACTGAAAAAGACCTGCACAGAGTTCATAGGCACCGTGATTTTCAGTGTCTCTCCCTAGGGGACGCACTGTCACTAGCTCTATAGTTCTTTGGGACACCATTTTTACAAAGCAATTGTAACTAGCAGAATAACCCTTTTTGATTTGCCCAGAAAAGCTCTGATTTCATCTTTCTGACCCAGAAAGTTTATTAATAGTACTTCCATTCTCTCTCAAACATGTCCTAGTTTAGATGGTAAATTGTGCCATTGCTGTGATTGTAGCTTTGATGAAAAGCAGATCTTCCTGCATCTCAAGAATGTTGAAAGTGGTGACATTAATCAAGAAATATTCTATTCATAAACTGCCCTGTTGAGTGGCAATTCCTTCATCCGACTACCTAAAGAAAAGAAAATAAATAGATAGGGCTATAACTCAGAAAGAAAGAATGGTTCTTTTGAATATAATATCACCCAACCCTCCAAATAATAATAGACAAGAATATCTTTTGAGACATTCCATATTTTCATTACTGTATTTGTGGAATTCAATTTCCATGCACAATGTGTACTGATTTAAATGCACAAGGTGTTGAATTTTGATAAGTAGCATCCATACGCATATATACAAATCATAAGTATAAATAATTACATTGCACACTAAAGTTTCCTCATGACTTTCTCCTGTCTAGTCCCTGCTTCCTCTATACAGGAATGGCTCTGAGTATCTATCTCTGTTTAGTTTTTCTGTGCTAGCAATTTCTATGATTGGAAACATATGGCAAATATTCATTGTTGGTATTTTTACTTGTGGTGATACTTTTGCGTTGAGCATATCAAGTTTGCATAATGTTTCATTGCTGAGTGCACCAGAGATGCCTGCAGCATAGTTTGTTAATCCAGTCACCTGATGATTTTGGGTGATGATAGGACAAAGCTGATAAAAATGATTTAGACTCTCAATGATTATTTAATTTTTTTTTTTGCACAAGAAATCAAAAGTTTAAGCCAAGCGCTGGTGGCTCATGCCTATAATCCTAGCTACTCAGGAGGCTGAGATTTGAGGATTGAGGTTCAAAGACAGCCCAGGCAGCAAAGTCCATGAGACTTCTATCTCCAATTAAGCACTAGAAAAGCAGAGGCGGTGCTATGAGGGAGGGGACATTATTCAAAAAGAAATGTACTCATCACCTTACTTAGGTAACTGTAACCCCTCTGTACATCACCTTTACAATAATTCTTTTTTAAAAAGTGGTAGAGTACTATCCTTGAGTAGAAAAGCTCAGAGACAGCACTCAGGACCTGAGTTCAAGCTCCATGGCTGACAAAAAATAGCCTACTATTATCACTGATTAAGAGGCATTTTGAGCTGGGTATCTCTGGCTCACGCTTGTAATCCTAGCTACTCAGGAGGCTGAGATCTGAGGATCACGGTTCAAAGCCAATCAAGTTCATGAGATTCTTAACCACCAGGAAAAAAGAAGTGGCATTGTAGCTCAAGTGGTAGTGCACTATCATGACTAGGGCTGGCCTAGAACCTCTGACCAAAAAAAAAAGAAAAAGAAAAAAAGACATTTTGATTATATCAACCAATGCAAAAATAAGGACAGTGATTTTCTAATCTTCCACTTTATGTAACACTGTAGCAAAATATACCAACATTTTGAAGAAGAATAAAAAGAATTTGCAGATCACTTAGCTACTAGATAGATAGATAGATAGATAGAGATAGATAGGTAGGTAGGTAAGTAGATATAGATAGATAGATAGATAGATAGATAGATAGATAGATAGATAGATAGATAGATAGATAGATAGATAGATAGATAGATAGAGATAGGTAGGTAAGTAGAGATAGATAGATAGATAGATAGATAGATAGATAGATAGATAGATAGATAGATAGATAGATAGATAGATAGATAGATAGATAGAGATAGATAGGTAGGTTAGTAGATATAGATAGATAGATAGATAGATAGATAGATAGATAGATAGATAGATAGATAGATAGATAGATAGATGGATGGACTGATGGACAGACAAATATAGTCATTTTCTTTCATAAACTGCCTAGTATCTTTTTGTCTTAAAGTAGTTTTACAAAGGAGTTGCCATTTCACAAAGCAGTTTATGAACACAATGCATCTTGGTTGATGTCATCCCTTTTAACATTCTCCCCATCCCTCTCCTACCCATCCCTTTGCTCACTCTTCTTAGTTTTGTAGGATATACATCGAATTCTTGACTCCATTCTCTCCCTCTTCTCTTCATTTGTCTAAAATCTCTCCCCTTGACTCTCCTCCCCTCCTGTCAAGTACCCACTCCTTTGTGTGCATTTCACTGAAATTTGACTCAGAGGATATCTGTTCATATAACTTACAATTTTTTAGTTCTCAGTCACTTCAAAGGTAGTTTGAGAATCCTTTTTATGGTTAAGTTGGAAAGTCTAGTGAATATCTTTTACAGATTCTTTTTTTTTTTTTTTTGGTCAGTGGTGGGGCTTGAACTCTGGGCCTGGGCACTGTCCCTCAGCTCTTCAGCTCAAGGCAAGCGCTCTATCGCTTGAGCCACAGCGCCACTTCCTACAGATTCATTTTACCTGAGACAGATTCTCACTATGTAGCCCACCTTTGTTCTTGAACTCCCGATCCTCCCGGCTCAGCTCCCACCCCCACACTCTGGTCCTGGGCTTACAGGCGTGTACCACCATGCTCTGCTCAGTCATAATCTTCAGTGTCTTGTATTTTTGCATTTTGCTACGCCATTGGTTGAAAATATTAGCCACCCCAGTAGTCTTTAGATGAAGTATCCTCAGTGTCCAGACAGGACAAGGCAACAAGACCCAAGTTGAAGTGCTATTGCTCACCACTGGAGAGTCTGTCCCAGGGGCTAAACGTTCACCTCCATGCTCACCCCTGGCCTTGACCTCCAGCGCTGCTCAGATTCAGGAAAAACATCTGGAATCTTCCATAGAAGGGTCAGTTGTCTACACACAGCATAGAAGCTCCTCTCTGTGTGTCCTGGGAGCTGCTGTGGGGTACAGGGAACTCCATACCCTGTGCCTGGGCAGGTTCCAATTGCTCCACAAGCTTGCCAGTGTCTTTCATAATCCCATGCCTTCCATGGGAGAGTGGGATGAATGAAACCAAGCACTGAATGCTGTCGGGGCAGGGGCAAGTGCTTTCTAACAGGGTCCAAGGGTTCATCGCCCTGTGGGGCTGCGGAAGCCACGTGATTCGAAGGAGATGGTCTGGGAATTCTCGAGTCTACTTTGCAGCCACCAAGAGGCAGGGCCTATAGGCTGAGCACTACATGCCCTACAAGCTCAGTACTCTGTTTCTACTAGGACTCCCTGGGGAGGGTTTAGGCTCTGCAGGGAAAATGTGACCTTTAAATGCCATATCCTGCGCCCCTGGAGTTCTCTCTGCTTGAATTCTTTGTGGGCCACTTATAGCCATCGCCTGTGCCCATCTTTCATGGTGGGCCCTCCTCAGACTCCCTGAGGTGTGGTTCTTTCTTAGGTTCAAGCTACCAAAGTAACTGAGTTTCAAACAATGGAGCGTCCACATTCTGCGTGGCACCGTACTCTCCATTAGTGGAGTTTCTAAATATCTTTCTTCATGACAGTCTAACTGTCCACACTGGAACAGTTACTGTCTCCCCAAATCTCCACAACACAGAAGGTGTGGAATTGGAATGCCGATAGTATCCCTATGTTCCCAGGACTTCTGGTTTACCTTCTGATTTTGTTTCCATCCCTGTTTCCCAGGGATCTGGGCAAGAGTTTGGAAATAGTCTGCTTTTATTGTTGCCTTTCCTCTTTCTCCAGGCTTTTCTGCTGCTCTAAAAAAAAAAAAAAAAAAAAGCAGCTCTTTCATGGTTCCCCATGCTCTTCCTCTCTTTCTCATTACAGAAAATAGACTTTCCTTTGTGGTCTGACTCCTCATTCATGGAGTGATAACAGGGTGCCTCTAATCTCCAGGAATAATCCAAAAACTCTAAACTTCAAAGTAGTTTGCCATCAGGTTTTGCCTTAGTTCAGTGAGATGACTTTAAAGAAACATGGTTTATAATACTTGTTCATGGGAAACAAGATATGATAAACTCAGGTCAGAACTCACAATGTTGGTTTTGATAAATGGTTATACAATCACAGAGGGTCATCTAAATCTTCCTTTGAGACAAATTGACATAGATAAAGATAGCTGACTAATGGTCTTAGGTCTCATTCTCATCTTAATTTTTGTAATTACTGGTTAGAGGTCTTGTTGTTTTTTTTTTTTTTTATCTATGGTGGGGCTTGAACTCTGGACCTGAGCACTGTCCCTGAGCTCTTCAGCTCAAGGCAAGCACTCTACCACTTGAGCCACAGAGTCACTTCCAATTTTCTGTTGGTTAATTGGAGATAAGAGTCTCATGGACTTTCTGGCCAGTCTGGCTTTGATCCGTGATCCTCAGATCTCAGCCTCATAAGTAGGTAAGATTACAGGCATAAGCCACCAGTGCCCAGGCCTGGTTATGGTTTTTAGAAATAATTTTAATAAAGAATAAGCACTCTTCTGCAGTATTCAATTGTAAGAGAAGTATCTAAATTCAAGATAGAATCCAGCGTTGGTACCACCCACATCGGCAAGGAAGTATGTAACAGAAAGGGAATATTCCTGCAATCAGCTCAGTGAGCAATCCAGTTACTCAGTATAAATCTACTGTCGCCCTGGCTGATTACTATCTAAAGATGAGTCTCTATAGTAAACTTTAAGAAAAGATATTAAGTTCATCCATTCAATCATCAATCACCACATTAGCTGAAATTCATTATCCTGTCAGTCTAGGAGCTTTAGATAAATTGCCATTAATGAATAATAACCACTTTGCTGAGAAAGCAATAAGAAACACAATTTTATATCAAATTGAAAGTAAGTTTCCTTTTTTACTTATTAAAGCCACTTTACAATGTTGCTTTCCAAATTTACATTTAATGATTAATATGGTATTAATGCAGTATTGTCTAAAAGTAGTAATGTTTATGAATCTTTTACCTATTGGAAAAAATAAAACTACAGATACATATATATATATGCATATGTGTATAAAATGATTATTTAATTTTATCAAGGAATTTTTGTGACTGTATTAACTTTTGGTAGTCACACAAAGCTCCATAGTTAATCCACTGTACTTCACCAGGCATTACATATGATCTTGGTCAAACCAAGTTCCAGATCAAGCAAGAAAGAATAATACTATTCAAGTTAAGAAAGGAAAATATAATCATACTACTTAATGTAACTTGATAACAAAACAAATAAAATTAATAAAGCAAGTAACCATGCTTTGTATCTCTATAAAGTGGCAAATAAACACGGAATATGCTACTTTACTAAAGGCAGCGTGCTGTGGAAAAAGCTGGAATACCGTGTGATTCCCACTCATTCCACATCCTTCTCTTTAGCTCAGCTGGCCCATGAACCCTGCCTGTGGCCAGTTACTTGGTTCTTCTTGATTTGGGTGCATTTTATCAATTTTTGCACAAGTAAGCAATCTCAGTCTTTCCATTAAGCAATACTTGTTTTGTTTAAAATAAAAATGCAAATATTATTGAAGCATTTGAGTATGAATTTGAATATTAATCTTTTAGTAGCTCTCTTCTAGTTTTTATAAGGAGAGTTAACACACTAGGAGACAGTAAAACTACTGAATATGGACTTAGTAGACTAGAACAAAGCTGTCTGTGGTTTTAGTCACTTACGTTTAATCCTACCTTTAATAACTACCATTAATTTCAGCCTGATGATTCTGCATAACAAAAGAGTGTTGCAAAAACATAAATATTTTTATTATAGCAGATGTCTACAATGCATATATGTGTAGTCATTTATTAGATATGTTCACAATCTGTAGCTTATCAGAGCAAAATAACCTGCACTTCAATATTTTTGTTGCTCATCTATTTTCCTAATGCATACAGGTTATGTTCACTCTAGCATTGAGCATGATAGCTACATAAATATCTATGAAGGCAATGAAACACATTAGGGTATTCTCTTATAAACTCAGCCCTAGATCCCACCTTCAAATAATCCTAATAATGCTTCTTCATGTCTAGATTTTGCATGAGAAAGAACATGACACATTTGTCTTTTTCAGATTTTGTGCTTAACACAATGTCTTAAGCTTCTAGAAAAGTAAACAATTACCAGAATCGAAAGACAGTCCATCAAATGGGAGAAACCATTTGCCACCTATTCACCAAATAAAAAAAGAATATCCAGAATATATAAAGAGTTCCAAAACTTAACATTTCTAGAACAAATAATCCAATTAATAAATGGCAAATGAAATCAATAGACAGTTCACAAAGAGGAACAAATTGCCAATTAATAACTGGAGAAATGTTCACCATCCTTAGGCATAAAGGAAATGCCTGTATCATTAGGTTTTAATTTAAATTCCCTAGTTAGTCTATCAGAAGTATAGTGTTTCTTCTTTGGTTTACAGGTCATTAGTGGTTATGAGCCATGAGAAGCTAGCTTCAAAAGCTTATATTATTGCATCTCATTTCTAATGCATTGGTTGCTTTTTCTTAATTTTCATTCATTCTAGGCTCTGGGAACATACCCATTTATCCATTTGCACTGATAATCAATTTAATCTCCTAGTCTGTTACCTTTTATTTTGGCATAGACACTATGTACTTCAGAACCATAACTTGGCATGTAAAATACTAGTCTCATTCCTGGATAAAATCTGTATGAACATTGATGCCTACTGAAAAATTCAACCACTCTTTCAAACAAAGAAAAGAATTAATAAGAATTAAACGTATTTTAAAATGAACTCCAATAAATGGCAACGAGGTTTTTATAACGTAGTTACATGTAGTTATTCCTTTTTCTTTTTTTCCCCTTTATCTATTCCCTGTTTTCACTGTTTTTTTAATTTCTGTACCCTTTGTCTTGTATTTAAGTTTATCTGATTTGTGAACAGCAGGACAAAGGGCTATCTGATGCAACAGTGAAACTCACTATGTTGGAAATGAACTTTATAACCTGAGAGGAAGGGGAGTTACGGAGTGGGGGGAGGAAGTGGGAGAAAATGAGGGAGAGGTGACACTGTTCAAAAAGAAATGTACTCATTTCTTGACATATAACTGTAACCTCTCTGTACATCATCTTTGCAATGATAGATAGATAGATAGATAGATAGATACATAGATACATAGATAGATAGATAGATACATAGATACATAGATAGATACATAGATAGATACATAGATACATAGATACATAGATATATAGATACATAGATACATAGATACATAGATATATAGATACATAGATACATAGATACATAGATATATAGATACATAGATACATAGATAGATACATAGATAGATAGATTTTTTTAAAGACTATATTCATGCTCTACCACACTCAGCTATGATTTTTAACATATTATTTGTAGTTACTTAGATCTACAAGGGCTGAGTATTTTGTTGATGTGACAGTATGGCCAGCAAAGCCTAAACTATTTCCTGCATATGCCTTTACAGTAAAAGGTTGCTCCTGTTTAGCTGGCATGTCTCATACCATGATGGGTTATCTGATTTAAATTCATTGGTAGCTATTTTGTAACCCTATCAACTGCGGATAACTGAAAAACACACACAAGAATGCTTGTCTGTTGAAATGTGAACCAGAGTTTCCATCAATTTCTCCCCCATGCTGTGGATGAAGCTAGTTTTATCCTGATTTGCATATTTATTTCAAGGATTGGACACATTCCAGAGGTATATTTTCTAGATTTCCTATTGACCTGATTTAACACCTCAGATTCCTAATTAACTGTCCAGTACAATTGTTAGGCACACAACATTTCTATATCTGAATTTTATAAAAATGACCTTTAATTTCTTTTTGAAATGAACGATTCACAGTGCTGTGAAATTAAACCATCACTTTTTGAGGAAGAGCTTCATAATTGTCACTGCTAGACAGCATATTGATTGCATGATGATCTATCTAGGACAACTTTGGGCCACATTGCTATGCTGGTGGCAATTACACTTGCAGTTTCATATTGTATTGTCAGGCAAGCCTCAGCCACTAGCTTCCCTCGGATGCAATACAGTGAGATGCAGGGGGTATATGCCCCACACGTGGATACATCTCATTACATGTCACATAGCCCCATCATGGCCTGAAAAACACAGCTCCTATAAAACATGTGCCTCCTGATTTCCATCCAGAAGACACCCTGATGTGCTTTTGATTGATCTGCTGTGTTGTTTAATCAAATCTTGAAGGAAGGTTCTCTGTGTCAAACAGCTTGCTAAGATCTAAATCCCACATGTTCCATTTTACACATCTAATGAGTGGGCACTTCTTCCATAGACTCATTCCTGCACTTCACATTTCCAAAATGAGTTTCTTCTGGACAAGCTGCCTGTCTCCAATGGAGTGCTGAAGAAAATCAGAGGCTGCTATGGGTGGCTCTAACACCAGGAGCAGAGTCCTTAAGCAGTGCCTCTCCAGCACGGATTATTCACCCTTAGCTCAACCCCAATGGTACAAAAGCCACCTGACTTGAGGACAAATGCCACAGAAAGGAAGAATGTAAAAGAAAAGTGCTGACTTAATTAAACTGCATTTGAAATATTTTACATTTTAACGCACTGTCAGGGCCTTTCATGAGGACTGTAATAAAATGTGTCTGGTGGGATTTGGCTCATTCATTTTATGTCTCTCCTAGCTTCAGGCCGGTTCCCTGTTGGAATGTAATTAAATAATGATCGGTGGTTTCATAAAGAGGCTGCTTCAGATGTCATTGCATCTCAATGCAATATAAAGTGAAGAGGTGCCGGAAATAGCCTATATCAAGTTAGAAGTTAGAAGCTCTGGCTTTAACTTTATTACAAAATTTGAAGACATTTTAAAACAAAAACTATTCATTTTACAACAGTGCAAAGATTTGGTCTCCAAATAAAACACTCCATCTCCTTTCCTGAAAGGAATAAAAATTTACTTTCTCACACAGTTAGGTCTAAAATTCATTGCCAATAAATCCATGAGGAATTTAACTTTAAGGCCATGTAAAACACTGAAGCAAATAGTGTTCTTAATGCTCCTTTTAAGTTTAACCCCAAAAGTGCTCAAGAAATAAAAATAAAATATCTGATACATCATCTAAAATGGCCTGTGAATTTTTTCCAGGGATGTAATTTCAATGGGGCTCTGCCAGTCTTGGCCTATTTTCATAGTGATCGTTATGCTGAGGCTAGATTCCAAGTCTATGAAGGCTTGGAATCATTAATATGTCACCAGGCTTCCACACCTGGGATAGACACAGAACCAGTAATTCACTTAATCTTTTCCCACTACAGTCACATCATTAGGTTGAACCTATATCACTGCTTAAGAGCAGCAGTGTGCTATGTCTTGATTTGCCCACATTTCCACTGGTTGTCCCACAAATTTTGTTCTTCACCCACTGAATTGAGATGGTTCTTCCATATAAAAGATTTGCATCTGGTCTCAAACATATAGGGTTAAAACATCTAGTGAGCACCCTTTTCGTGTGAGGCGAGACCTCTTCTGAATCAGAACTTAATAATTCCAGAGAACACCCTGTCCATTGTGAGTCGTGATCTCCAAAAGCTGATTTGTGCAGTGGATTGGTAAAGCATATGTGCATTCAACTGCAAATTGCATCATTTTATGCCAGGAACATAATTAGATTCATCCATAGACAGTCCTAGGTAAAGCTTTGATAATTAACATGGGTATCTCCTTTGACTCTCTCCTTGAGTTTCAATCAGTAACAGTAAAAAATAGGATTTGAGTATCCTTAAGCCACAAAGATAATTAAAAAGGAGACCACAGTAATAAAATGTTGGAAGTTACAAAGCAAAAGAGCTAGAGGCACATGACTTAGCAGACCTAAGAAATTTAATCACATTTGGCTGCATTAAATAAATCAATTTGTAAAAAACAAACATTCTGGTTTATGCTAAAAACTGGCTATGAATGTTGAGGTTTGAAGAATGACAAGCAGTGGAGAGAAAAACAAGAAGGATTTTCTTTAAAAAATATTTTTGAAGGAACAAAGATGCCTGGGGATCTTATTCTGACAAACTGATTGATAAATAACAAACTGCTGAACTAAAACTTTTATTAAACCGAATTGCTCCTAGGAAGGGGAAACTGTTAATGAGCTTGGCAAACCTCACAATTATCTCTAATATTGTGTATAAAACTAACAAAAATTCAAATTTGAAAAATAATAGGAGTATACTCTTACACTAGAGATCTCAATAGTTTGCTCTACCATTTTTAGACACAGATCCACTCTAATTTGGGGAGCACTGTAAGGCCACCAACTGGAGTACTTTAGAGACACTAGGACATTACTGCCTCTAGGCTTTGGGTGTGTTTCTCTCTCATCAAAAGAAAGGAGAACTGTAGTCATAGAGTTCCACAGAAGCTACTCCACTCAACTAACAGAAGGCCAGACAAGACCAAGGCCTTCTCTAACTGGGTGAAGACCCACAAGTCTTCAGGATCTCCTATCTCCTTCGCCACTTTGGGTCTTCTTTGCCCTCAGTTTTCTATGTCACCTAACAGAAAAAACACTTTTCTCTTCTCCAAATCTGAGCAAATCCTGAACCCCCCTCCCTCATAGCATCCACTGGAATTAACAGTTCATCTGGAAAATAGCATGGATTTTTTTCTATTTTCTGAATATTTGCCGCTTTATGAAAATCCTTGATTTCTGTACTGAAGATACATTCTCCAGTGTACTGCACTAGGGCTGAGGATATTTTTCTCTGGAGGTCTCTGGTCTCTCTTGGCTGTCTTCCTCCCTTTTTCTGATATCTCTCACTTCCGGTCTCACATTCTTTAGTTGTATCTTACACCCCCCATTGTTGATTTCTGCTGACTTCCTCTCACTACCTTTCACCTCTCCATGATTGTAGTGTCTAAATCTTCATCACACTCTCCACTACCAGATCTAATGGAAAATCCAATCTAAACGCAAATGTCGTTGGTCCTTCCAACAGTTCATCTTCGCCACCTTTTCTCCTTCAACAACGTAATAATTTTATGCATCAACCCACCTGTCAACAATCCACTTCTACCCTCAGTCTTTGTCTAGATTTTGCCATTGCAAACATCGACACTCTCTCAGTAGTCTTCATTTTCCAGGCCCATTTGAATCATCACAACTCCCTGTCCTGTTGTTCATCACCTTCTTCCATTATCACTCTCCCATCTAGTGCCTCTGCATCCCTCGTTCTGTCTCTCGCCTGCTATTCCCTATTCTGTCCACATCCTAACTTCCAGTCTAACCTGCTTACGCTCCGTGATTAACTAAAAGCAGGCATGACCTGACAGTCACCTACTAGTCTTTTCCCCTTTTTCACTTGGATTGTTCATTTGACAAAACCATATTTCTATCTACACACAAACTCCTACCCATTTTCCATTAAAACCCCTAATCATATCAGCTAAACTCTTTAAAGCCAGAGAATAAGTATCCACAAACCCTTAAGAAAGTTACTCCCCTTCCTGGATCCATCCCTGCAACTAAACCAATATAAAATTTTATCCTCTTAGAAGAAGATTCACCTCCCTGAGTACTACTCTCAGTTGATGGTCTTGAGGACAACATTAATAAGAACATAGAAATATTCATAATCTTGCCAACATCTTGTACCTACTGAAAAATATCTGCTTTCCTTACTATCTTTCTGTTTGTTGATGATAGTGAGTTATATATGATACAGATTGACCCATTGTAACAATGAGATGTACAAGACACTATGTTGAAAATGAACTTTACAACTTGGGGGGGGGAGTGGAGCAGGGAGGAATTGGGGAGGTAGAGAGAGAAGGGATGGTAGGGGAAAAACAAACGAAGGGATAACAATGCTCGATAGGAAATGTACTCATTACCTTACTCATATAACTGTAACCCCTCTGTACAGTATCTTTAAAATAAAAAATATGTATCAAAAAAAGGTGGGCTGGCCGGGCACCAATGGCTCACTCCTGTGATCCTAGCTACTCGGGAGGCTGAGATCTGAGGATCAAGGTTCAAAGCCAGCCCGGGCAGGAAAGTCCTTGAGCCTCTTATCGACAATAAACCACTTGAAAACAGAAGTGGTGCTGTGACTCAAGCCGTACAGCACTCGCCTTGAGCTGAAGAGTGCAGGGACAGTGCCCAAGCCCAGAGTTCAAGCCCCACGACCAACAACAATAACAAAAAAGACAACACATGTGCTACTTGTTCTCTCCTTGTACAGAAAGACTTTGATCCTTCTCTTTTTAATTATCTTTAAGTAGTTGCACAAAGGAGTTGCCATTTAACAAAGCAGTTTATGACTATAATGCATCTTGATCAATGTCACCCCTTTCAACAGTCTCACCCTCCCTCCACTACCCATCTCTTCCCTCTCTCTTCTTATTTTTGTAGGATACATATTGAATTCTTCACTGCATTGTCCCCCTCTTCTCTTCATTTGTCTACCCCTTTAACCTTGACCCTCACCCTACCCTTTTCAAATAATTGCTTCCTGTTGTTTTATTTGGCTGAACTTTGATTTTGCCTCTCTAAGCAATTACACTGTTTGAGTTCTCCTTTGAATCTGCCGTATTTCAAATAATACGTTTGTATTCAGTTGCACACCACCCACCATGTTTACTTATAAAGTTGTAACTTAAATTTAGTCCCTCCATATATGGGAAAGCATGCCTCCTTGGCCTCTGGGCCTGACAGGTGTCATTTAACCTGCCTTTTCCAAGTCTATTTATTTCTTTACAAATGGTGCAGAACCATTCTCAGAAAACCTTTGTAAAGGTACCAATACTCACCATCTTCAGTTCCTGCTCCACGCTTTCATTATTGCTAGTCAAGTGTTCTTCACCTTCCTCACTTCACTGAAATCGCGCTCACGTGGTTTGCTGATGTTCTCTGTGCAGCCCAGGGCCATAGTTGGGGTTTGGGCTTTGTCTTTATATTATTTGGACTATGAGCAGTATTTGGTGCAACTCATTCCTCCTGTTCACTAGATACCATGATACTCAAATCTCTTGGGTTTCTTACTACATCATGGATAGCCACTGCAGTTACCCCATGCTCATAACTACTGCATGTCTGCTCTGGACTTCAATGACTTTTACTAGAAGCTATCCAACTTCATTGATATAAATGCCCTAAAATTATACTTCCAGACAAGTTATCTCTTCTGAACCAACATATCCAAATATTGATTTGTTGTCTTCAATAGCATACCCGCCATATAGCTCAGACTCACTGTGTATATGCTTTCTAGGTTTCTTTACAGAAAATATGTATTTCCATTTTTTTGGGTATTTTCATTTGGTACCATCTTGATTCTCCTTTCTATTACATTCTTGGTCAGGTCCAAAAACCTAATTCCATGCAGGCTCTGCCAACTAAACATTCAAATTAAAAAAGAAAATTAAGTTCTAAAACTATAAAATTCTCTTAGGAGTGGATAACTGATTTCCTACTGCTTCATCATTTTGGTTTTTACAAATAAAGTTCTGTTTTTTAACCTGGACTGAGATTTGAACACAAAGCCTGGCTGCTCTCCCTTAGCATTTTTGTTCAAGGTTACTCTGCCACTCAAGCCACAGTGCCACTCCTGACTTGTTGGTGATTCATGGAGATGAGTCTGGTGGATTTTCCTTCCCAAATGGCTTGGAACCTCAACCCTCAGACCTCAACCCCCTCAGGAGCCATACAGACAGACAGACATAAGCTACCATGCCTGGCAATAATTCATTCCTTGACTTCTATAATTCAGCTTCTAGGATCCAAGTCAAGTAAACATCTTTGTCTTCTCGCTCTATTTTTTTCAAAGCCAGCAGCCACATGTTGCATTCTCTTATGTCAAATCTCTCTTAGGCTGGCTTTGAACCAGGATCCTCAGATCTCAGCCTCCTGAGTAGCTGGGATTACAGATACTAGGCATGAGCCTCTAGAACCCAGAACTAAAGTTTTTAAATGAAATACAAATGACACTAATCAAATACCTAACAGTTATAATTCTATATTATGGAATAATTCCCATATACATCTTATAACTTTTAAGAGGCGTTCCTTTGTTTCAATAACAGATTAGAATATAATTTAAATTTCTAATATCTAATTGAATACTTTTAACAAGAAATTTCACTGTTTATAAAATAGATCTGTGAAAATAGATCCTTAGAAACTAAGCTTTACTCAAATCATAAATTTAATCTATTTCCCATCCCCAAATTATTTTTGAATATGTGAATTTGGCCTGATTTTAGCAGAGGAAATTGAGATACATTAACATGAGAATAAAATGTATTAAAGCATGTATCTTAAAACATTAAGATGTATTGAACTATTTTGCAAAACTGTCATTTTTATGTAATCATTAAAATAGAGTTACTGGGAGAAAAATGAGATATGTAGTTGAACATAAAAGCTAGAAGATGAATCAGTTTTAGAGCTTTGCATTTGAAATTTAGCAAATGGAATATTAATGTAAAAAACTAAAGTAGCTTTGAACTTATCTTTTCTGCACACAAAAACATCCACAAGGACATTTTATTTTGGAAAAAAATCACATTCATATAGTAACACATTTTTAGAAAGTTTATGAAGTAAGGTTATTTTGAATGTTAAGTAAAAGAAATAGCCACAAACATTCTTTACTGTCACTTCCTCCCGCTGTTTCCTATTATCTCTGTGGCATCCTGGGATCATTTCTCAAATAAACAACATGCAATCAAGTTTGTCACAAACTAGGCCTAGGAGGACGGGTAACACAAGGCAGTGTATCAAAACACTCTCAGCAAGACTTCTACTTCCAACCCAGCTGACACCAGTGGCTGGACATACACACACTGGATACACTAAAATTTGAACGAGAAGCAAAGCTTCTCAAGACACTGAAGATCAGATAATGATGAGAAACTTGCATGATGAAGACAGTGATGACTAAAACTAAGGAATAAACAAACCCATAGGTACAATTCCCTAGTTTACTGTCAGAAGACAATTTAAAGGTCATTACATGGGGCAGAGCCATCAACATGGAGGCTTGGAGAAATTATGAGTCAAGAAGTTCAAACTGGTAGTTCAGAAACATTAAAACAGGTAGACAAGGATCATATTGATAAGATCTGCACAAAATAATATTGGAAACATCTGGAGAGAATTCCTCTTGAGACTACACCTCCATACTTATCAATGTACGTTAGGGACACAGTTGCTCAAGATACCAGGAAGAAAAACTCAAAAAGGCAGAAATAAACACCTCTCAGAGCTTACTAAAGGTGAGCATAATTCTCATTCCCAGAAACTAGCATGGATTATCTCTTATTCATTCTTGTCAGATCACTCTAGTCAGATCAGATTACAGAAGAGGCGGGAGGTCATGGCAGAGGGTATGTCTCTGGTTTGAGATTTGAACTATCACCAGGACCTTCTACAGCCCACATACCTGCCTGTCTCACTTTACCTGACTTACACATCTTACGTATCTTTGTATCACCGTGTACTTCTAAACTAAGAACTTGACACAAAATAAATTATTCAAGACTGTAGCAGTGGAAGCCAGAAAGACCTGTCTCCACTAGGAGATTAGTACCAACTTCTTCAATGAGTGAACTTTGAACTTAAATCAGTGAACTTCGTTTCAATACAGTTTGGAGCAGAGCGGGGAGGGAAGGTTCTTTCTTTTGCCTTCAAAGCACACACTTGCAGTCTCAGCTCCTCTGAAATTAGGGATAGAAGGATCATGGTCTGAGACTCGTCCAAAGCAACAATGCAACATCGTAGCTGAAAAAATAAACTAAAGCTAAACGATAGGCTGCGAGTGTGACTCGGGTGGTAGTGTGCTTGCCTAGCTATGTGAGGTTCTGAGTTTAAACTCAAGTATTGTCAAAAAAAGAAAAAGAAAAAAGTACTTGTATACAGAACATCACTGGATCCTGGGTTTCTTTTAAAATCTATTCATCTAAGCTAAAACTTGAGTGATCATATTCTCCCACTTTATGAGTGTTAGGAATAAGTGAGGGCTGTGTACTACTATTTTAGACACTGTAACATCACCATGTGACAGTGCCTTCATTTCTTATTCTGCTGGGCAGTCTGGGTGTGCTGAGTGTCAGGATGCCCTAGAGCAGTGTTCCCAAGGCTACGGAAGCTGGTCAGGTACCTGTTTTCCTTTTCCCTACAAGGGCAACTTGGGGGTCATGGAGATCACTCTTGGCATTAACATGCACTGCCTTGGGATTCGAGTATTGCCAGCTAAATAAGCTAGTTTTCCATTCTTTTCCTGTGGAGTTATTCTTTATTATTATTTTTTCACTTCACTATATTGATGCAGCTTCTTAATTGGACTCCTCAGCTCCCTCACAGCTATTTTAGTCCAGCAAAAGCTGTCTACTCTTTCTGTGGGGAGGTGAGGCCCAACATCTCCTACTAGGCTGCCCTGCTGATGTTGTTACAAACTTCCTTAGTGATGTGAGGAAGGAGCACTCTAAATATATGATTATTTCTTTTGGTCTCAGTCAGCATGGTTTCATCCATGTGTTGTCCATGTCTCTGTAACATTGAATATAAAAGTAAAATGACTCAGACCCAATAGCAAGTGTTAGTCAGAGCTTAAATTCCTTTTAAGTCTTTCTTTTAGCAATGAGATTTCCTGATTTTCCCAACTTGATATCTTTTCTCTAACAACTGTACCTTCCTTTACCCTGTGCTGGCCAGATGTTAGACTGTATTTTATTCCTAACTTTGGATGATCACCACTCACAGCAAGGTTTTTGCATAAAAGGCTTTTATCAAAAATTTAGTAAGTAACTTCAGGCTGTTATAGAGAAACCTAACAAAATTTAAAACACAGGAGAATGGAGAATTATGTGTCTTTTCATTCCAAAACTATTGGCACTGAAAACATCTCTCACTTTCAGAATCAGTGTCTTAACCTAACCCTTCACAATGTTCGTGTCGCTCTTCCCTTCCTCTCAGCAACTATCAGAGTACGTGTAAACATCTTTTCAATTTATTAAGCAGAGCAACATATATACAGAAACATCCATGAAGATTTGCACTAAAATTAATCATGATTCTCTATATTTGAACTAAAACTTGGTGGGTGAGTGTGGGAGAGGACGCTTGGCTCAGGTATGAGAAAAGTTTACATTTATAAACACTTTTCTCCTGCATCTGCTAGCCTTCAGTGGGTCAAAGTAGCCTGGGTAAGAAAAAAAAATCCTGTGGAGAAAAATTACTTCTCAATACGCATAAAGGTACTTCAGAGCTTTTGGTTGTAGTCAGTTGGTTGTGTGTTGGATTTTAACCTAGAAGATTTTATCCTAGAAGATTTTAATCTAGTAGATTTTAACCTAGAAGTTTGTGTGAGGTAATCACTATGTTTATATCTTCAGAAACTCTAAGGCAATGTGCAGTATACTCTTGGCAGGCCCACAGTAAATCTTACAGGACCCAAAAGGGGATATAATCTTGGGTTTCTGTTCTCTAATCTCTCTTATATTTATGGTATCTCTTTGAAAATTGTGGTTTTTGTGTATGAGGATTATGATTACAATGTGATTTAAAAAACTGAGGTACACTGATAAAACATTGAAAAACTTGGGCTTAAGAGCCAATGAACTCACCACCACAGAGAAAGCATCATGCTTTCATGAGAGAAGTCCACCTCGGGATACAGGCAGTACAATGATGAAGGAGAAATAATGTATCACTTTAAGCATGGAAGGGAAAATATTAACTTCTACAAACTGAGATATAGGTGGAAAAAGTAGACAGACTCAACTACAAAATCGTCCATTCAGATCCTCTTGTGAGATGGTTCAGCTCAGCTGTAAGTGTAAGTACAGGATTTCCAGGCTCACAGGGATGTCTCTTCTGGTCACAGTTAATTGGTAACACCTTTTTCTGATTGCTAGACTAGTTATTGATGTGATTAGTATTACCTCATGAAATCATGTCCAGCTCTACTTACTTTTCTCCACGTAAGAGAAATATTGGTGTTATTATTATTAATGTGATTAAAAGTAACTAGTACACTGACACATCTATTTCTATGAACACTTTCTGGGTATGGATAATTCTCAGATGTTTTACAAGTTCTTCAAAAACAGAGGGGAAGGCACTCTCTAAATTTTGGTATTATCATTTCTAACCCAGACCTCAAAAGAGATCCATTATTACACCCATCTTAATGACATTAAGAAAGTATTTTTTAACAAAAAGAAATAAAATGATAGCATACATTAAGGGCATTACACCTATTTATTTCTGGGTATTATATATTACATATTATCAAGAAGCCTGAAAGGAACATGTGTAGCATCAGGTCCTGCCTTCTCCATTGGAAAGAAGACTAATCCAACTCCAGGAAAATATAATGCACCTTTGGGAAGAATGAAGAATCCCAATTTGGCTCACTTCTCAGTGTATTCTATACAAATAATATGTGAAACATATTAATGAGGATAACTAAGTAGAAAAACTTATCTATTTACCTATGCATTACAGATACTAAGTGAAGCAAAATGCTTTAGCACTTATTTTTGGAGAATATGTTGTTCAGAACTATACTATCAAAATTAAATAAATGGAGAAGGAAATAATTGCCTGTTGGGGCAATTTGATAAAGCTTATATTTTTTAAATATCTGGTCATCATAGTCATTGTGATCTGTATTTCAGAGCCTAGGATTTAGAAAAGTGATTGAAAGTCAAATGGATTGCTCAATAATATATTGTAAAGCCTAGAATAGGATAGTGAAAGAAAAGGAAAAAGAAAAATAACTAAATTTCACACAAAGGCAACAATGAGGTAACATATTTTATTATGAATCATTAAAGAGAAGCGTTATATGACTCTAATTTTTCTAGCCCAAAACACTGACATCCTTGTAATAAGAATGGAGAAGACTTTAACAATAATCTACTGATACCTATGAGATAGTAGGGAATTAATTGTAGAATTCTTTCATCTCCTAAAAGAAGTTAGTTCATCCACAATAAAAAGACTGGGGGACATAATTAATAGACAAATTCAAATTTTTAAAAATAATAATCTTGTAAAATCTTGAAACTGTTTTGGGTTTTTTATATCTGTGTTGGTTTTTGTAAGTATAATTTACAAAAAAAATTTCACCATTTTGGATATATAGTTCAATGATTTTTAAAGAACATAAAAAGTCACATAACCAAAACCACAGTTGAAATATAATTTTTTTCCATTTTCCCAAAAAGTTCTTTTATTGCATTTTGGAATCAATCTCTTTCTTCCCACAGTTAAGTCTTATTAGATGAGAATCTGGTTTTTGTGCCTGCAGTTTCTCAAAAAAAATCATATAAATGAAATTTTTCATTATATAGCATTTTTGCCTGTCTTTTTCCATTAGCTATATGCTTTGACCTACTATTATGTTGCTATGTACATTTGTTTTTCTCTAATTGAACTATGAAGATAAACCACAATTCACTTTTCACTATTTAATGGATATTTGGGCTTTTTCAATTTTTAGACAATTATGAATAAAATTTATATAAAAAAGGATGCATAAGTCTTTATACAGACATGCTAAAGACAGATGTTAAGGACAGCTTTGATGTATCAGAAACTATAAAAAAATCTTTGGGAGGTGATTGGAATATGTTACAAATCAAATTCCAAAACTTCAAACTGTAAAACTTTTAGAACATAAAATAGAAGTTTTACAATTTTAGTAAAAGATTTCCTAGCCTGGAGTGTCAAACTAATATTGTAACACAGCAAAATTTAAAACTTTGGCTCTTTGAAGGAAAGTGTCTTCAAAAATTGAAGAGACAGGTCATGAACTAAAAAAATGTTGCCACAACACATTTTATAAGAATGAATATCCAAATTATATTATAAAACTCTTGAAACTGAATTATACTAAGACATTCTGATGAAACATGAATAAATGCTTACCAGAGAAAAGAGACAGGCAAATTAGGAGACTAGATGATGTTCCACACTGTTCGTGATTAGACAAATGCAAATTAACAGCAGAATGAAATACCACCTACAGGAATGCCTAACAATAATAACAAAAATACACAAATGACCAGAACATTCATAAAGCTTGACCTCTTTAGAATTTGTTTCTGTCTGATTCATGTTCTGTAGTAAAATGATAGTCTTTTTTGAGGACTAGAAACAATGCTATGAAAGTGCTTATGAACCATCTTTCAGAAATAAGTAAACAAAAGTCTCCCATTTTGCCATCTTGTTTTGTATAAAGACTTTTCCTTGGAGATATACTCTGTCGGAAACCAAATACTTTCTAAATATTGTCTATAATACAAAAACTCAGCTTGAAATAGAAACACAGAGAGACAAACAGTAGGAAGGGAAAAGGAGAAGGGGAAAGATTGAGTCTCAATCCAACCTAGAGGACTGAACAGCAGAGTTAATTGTGTCTTATGGGATTTCAGATCTGTGCTCTCAAACCATCCAAAAACAACAGGAATTGATTTTACCCTTTAAACTGACTGCACCGTTATATAGTCACATCCAGAATAATAACATTGTCCCACTTTTTTTCAGTTGCCATTCTTATATCTCTGAGTTACAGACTATATTTTTATCTTCTATCTCTACCCAATGCAATAAGTAGTAATCATATGATCAAAATAGCAAAACTAGGATTTCTTTTTTGTGTGGCATAGTGAATCTTCCTGGAAATATTAAAATAAGAGCTCTGATTCAAATTTTTAAAACATGAATGCTTCTGCCGGAACTGGATTTGGCAAAGATTTGTTTAGGTAGTTACGGAAGCCTCTGATTACTCTTACATTCATTCCCTCCAGCACTAACTGCTGGGCTATGCAGGATGTAGATCAGGAATTTTGCACAGTCAGTACTCAAAAAGCAGCAACTAGGCAGCAGATCCAGTTCCAGGTGAAGACCTCAGTCACAATGGGTGGACAGGGCAGCCAGGGGTCAAAAGATCCAGAGCCAAATTTCATCCACGCTCTTCTCATCGTTGGCATACAGAAAAGCCATTGATTTTTGATGGTTAATTTTGTACCCTGCTACTTTGTCAAAGTTTCAACTCAGCTCAAGTAATTTGGGAGTGGAGCCCATGGGATTCTTTAAATACAAGTCATGTCGTCTGCAAAGTGGAAGTTTTACTTCATCTTTCCCTATTTGGATCCCTTTTATGTGTGCATTTTGTCTTATATACACACAATCAAATTCTGTCCCTGAATCAAAAAGAATGACATTGCTCCCTTTGTTAGGAAATGGAAAGACTTGAAAAAATTTATATTAAGTGAAATAAGCCATGCCCAAAGAAACATAGGTCCCATGGTTTCCCTTATCTTCAATAACTAGTACGTGTCTAGGACAAGCAGAAAAGGACAAAAGCTATGTACATGTGACCATATAAAATGATGTTAAGTGAAATGAACCCCAAGATAGAGACACAAATTGTTTTTCTTTCTTGCTATTGTTTTTAATGTATTTATAATGTACTATGTGATTTTTTTTGTTTCTTTGTATGTTCTTCCCCCATGGTATAACCCGTTTTCACTGTATTTGATGTTGGTGCGCTTCATCTTGTATATACATTTTTCTGATTTGGGGAGGGGAAGGGAAAAAACAAAACGCTTAAATAGGGATACAAGTTGACCCATTGTAACAATGAGATGTACAAGACACTGTTGAAAAAAGAACTTTACAACTTTGGTGTGGGGGAGTTAAGGAATGGTAAGGGAAAAACAAAAGAGAAAGTAACAATCCTCAATAAAAAATGTACTCATTGCCTTACTCATGTAACTGTAACCTCTCTGTCCAGTATTTTTACAATAAAAAAAATATTAAAAAAAATATCCAGAGCCAAGCATGACAGATGTCAAGACAGGAGCCCAGCAGGCCTCAGGAGCCCAAGAAGCAGCCAGGATGACACACATCAAGTCACAGAGTTCAACATTTAGGGAGACCAAATTCTCAGGAAGCTTGAGAAGAATTTCTAAATTAGCATGCCTTGGCCAACTCCTACTCTGTAACATCATGAAGATGCTACACAGTTGATCAGGTCTGACTTTACTGAGTGCCTTTCAAGTCTTGTTTTTGGTGTTTACAATGGTTACTGTCTCTGCCAGTGAGCAAAGTGGTGTTGATCATTTTAAAGCCTCATTGCTTCTTTCTTCAGCCAGATAATTGCAAAGACTTCAGAATCCTTCTTTATTTACTTTTGTGCATCTATCCTTGGGTATATTGCTTTGTTGCACAGATTAATACTTGACAAATCATCTGTTGACAATATTTTCTTTCACAAAGAACTGTGGAATACATTGAAAGGAGATTTAGACTCATATTTTCTTATAAGGTAGCTGAAAAATGACTCGAAGTTTATGAACCTCATTCATCGTATACACAAAATATAGCTAAACAGTACTTAACCTACCTAAATATAGCAGGACAATTCAAAACATCTGAAGGTCACAGAGACAAAAATTTACATAAACAGGCTTTTTTTTCTTTTTTCGTTGGTTGTGGGGACTGAACTCAGGGCCTAGGCCCTGTCCCAGAGCTTTATCACTCAAGGCTAGTGCTCTACCACTTCAAGCCAAAGTGCCACTCCTAACTTTCTGGGGAGTAGTTGGAGATAAGAGTCTCAGGGACTTTCTTCCTCAGGCTGGCTTCAAACCGAGATCCTCAGATCTCAACCTCCTGAGTAGCCTCCAGTGCCCAGCCTAACAGACTTTTATTTATTTTTTTATTTTTATTTTTATTTTTTGCTAGTCCTGGGGTTTGAGCTCAGGGCCTTGGCACTGTCTCTGAGCTTCTTTTGTTTAAAGCTAGCATTCTACCACTTGAGCTTCAGTGCCACTTATGGCTTTTTCTGTGTATGTGGTACTGAAGAATCGAACCCAGGGCTTCATGCATTTTAGACAAGCAGTCTACCACTAAGCCACATTCCCAGCCTCTAGCAGACTTTTAAAATGAAGGAAGAGACCTACATTACTGTTCAAAGGAATTAGACTTTAGTATATAATTCTATTTCAAGAGATTGAAAAATAAATTATTTAATGTAAACAGCACCACCAACCAGTCTGTTTCAATGAGATGCCTGATAAATTGCTAACCAGCTCTGTGTGTAATTCACATTGTAAATATGACAAAAATGTCTGGGTACTGGTGGCTCATGCCTGTAATCCTACCTACTCAGAAGGCTGAAATCTAAAGATCACGGTTCAAAGTCAGCCCAGCCAGGAAAACTGGTGAGACTCGAAATTCGAATGAACTTTCAAAAAATATCCTGAAGTAGAGCTGTGGTACAAGTGGTAGAGTACTAGCCTTGAACAAAGAAACCTCAGAGAACGTGCCCAGCCCTAAATTCAAGCCCCTAGAACTGGCACGCACGCGCACGCACGCGCACACACACACACACACACACACACACCACACACACACACACACACACACACACACAGAGTAAATAAGTAATTAAATTAAAATGGAAAAATATGCTGGTGATAGATGAGAGTTCAGAATTCCCAATAAAGAAATTACTGAAGGAACACGTGAAAAAATTAAGAATAATGGTTGAATGAATCTGAGTTCAAGTTATGATTTCAAGATTAAATGAAATTGATCCGGATTCATTCTTATTGACCACATATTATGTAAATAACCAGCAGAAGATTCTAGGGAGGGAAGATGTCAGGGGGGAGAGGGTGCTGTGAGGGAGGAGAAGTGAATACACTTAGAAGTTTGCAGATAGACAGCGCTCCTTACTGAGCACAGACAGAGGAAAGTGTCCTCAAAAGTCAGAGGAAATTTGTTTTCTGGTAAAAATAAAACAGCACTGAGAATTAAAAGAATATATATGGCAGGAGGTGGAGGCCCTGTGGGAGACTGCAACACATCTCAAGATATGTCCTCTTCTTTTTCCCTAAGGGAAATGCTGGGACAAGATTCATGCTAGGATTGCATTTGGCTTTATCACTAAGAAATGTAGGCTTTCTGCCAGCACAGACCTTGATTATTGCTGATAGAAGCAAAAGAAAAAGATGAATAATTCCCCAGGTAACTTTCAGCCTCAAGACACACAGGAGATCAAATGACTCAGCACAGCAATAAAATCTACAGAAACTTTAATTTCTGCAGTAAATCTTTCCCTCTGTTCTTACACAACAAGCAAAGAAGTTTAGGCCAAAACCAGACACAGACAGACAGTCCTCTATGGAAGGAGTGAAATTATGAGTGAGAAGGTAAACCAAAACAAAAAACAAATAACAACAAAAAAGACAACTTTGACAACTCTCTCTACACAGCCAGAAAAGGGATGTCTTTCTCAAAGCATCAATGTTTATCCTTTCTCTAGTAGAAAAGAAAAAAAAAGAAGAATGAGCCAGACAAAAGAGAGTTGGTACTGCCAAAATTACATGTCTCTAAAAATGAAGATTGTTTTGTAGTAGAGAGGAAGGCAGCCTTGTTCAGAGGCATAGCTTCTTGGCTCAATGCTCTCTGAAGGAAGTCTAGAGCAGCCACCGTGTTTGAATCTATCACGTTCATTCAAAATTCAGCACTGTTGGCAGATGAGATGGCACTAAGGGATGGATATTCAGTGCCCTGAAAAGATGCTCAAATAAAAACAGTGAAAAACATTTCTCTAATGCAACAGGATTAATTCAAGAAAGTAAAGAGAATGTTACATTCTCAGTAGAAATTGAGAACATACGGCATGCATAAATCAAGGGCAAGATACTAAGACAGTTAAATCAAAGGAGAGTCAGAGGAATTCAAAAATATATTTTTAAAACATTCTAAGGAATGAAATACAGAATGAGCTCAGATATTTCCTTCCTTTCCTACTTCAGCAGAGCGTAACTTCCTCATAAAGTTAAAAATGTCTACCCACAAGTTTTCTGTAATTCATTTTTCTCCTAAAGATAATTAGATGACAACAACATGAAACTAAAGTAGAAATTAATACTTAAGTATAATTGACAAGGGCAAACTGCTTTCTAAAATATTTATTTTCAAGAGTAAGAAATGAGATGTAAGTCAGGAATAGTGGCTGACAACTAGAATCCTAACTACTTTGGAAGCTGAGAATGAGAATATTATGGTTAAATGTTAGCCTGGGCAGAAAAGTCTCTGAGATTCCATTTCCAAAATCAACATCATAAAGCAAAGCTGGAGACATGGCTCCAGTTGCAGACAAACAGCCCAACAAGCAAGCCAAGTGAGTGCAAGGACCTGAGTTCAAACCCCAGTACTGCCAAAAAGTAAAGAAAGAAATGAGATTTACAGTTTTAACTTGTATTTGTCTTTAGACTCCTTTGTTAAGTCTATAGATATTTCTGAAAGAAAAAGTATTGAAGCAGACACCACAAAGTAGAAATACGTCCCCTATTTATAGACTGGCAGAATTACTATCATGGAAATGACCACACTGCCGAAAGCTATCTATACATTCAAGATCCCTATATCATTCCTGCAGATGACCCATTGCAACAACAATGAGGCAATCAACCATCATCCTTTTCAACCAATGGTGTTCCACATCCTTAGGTAGAGAAAAAATGAACGTCAAAATTACACTGCAATTCTGTCTCATCCCACTCAGAATGGCGATCATCAAGCATCAAGGAAACAACAGATTGGTCAGGATGAAGGGAATAAGAGCCTTCATACATTGCTGTTGGGGATATGAAGCGGTGGGGCCACTATGGAAATCAGTGTGGAGGCTCCTCAGAAAACTGATAATAGACCTCCCTTCCAGCCCACTCAACCACTCCTACCTATAAATAGAAAGGAGAATAAACCGATATGCAAGACAAGTAGATGCATACCCATTTTTGAAGCTCTATTCATAAAAGCAAAACTGTGCACTCAGTTGAAGTGTTGTATCTAACAATTAATGACTAAATCAAGAAAATTCAGGATTACTTAGACATGAAGGAAAATGAAACTATGCCATTTTCAGCAACATGGTTAGAACTAGAGATCATCATCTTGAATGAGACAAGCCAAATAGTACATGTATGAAGAAATTTGTGGAGAATAGATGAAAATAATGATAATGATGAGTATTATAAATATATGATTCATATGTACATATAAATGCATATAGAGGAATGAATCAAGAATCCATAATAATAAAATCCACCTAATGCTGCTTGATAAAGAGAAGAGGAATAAGAACGTGATAGAAGGGATGAATTTCTTAAAAGTGCACTTTGTATGGAAATACTACATTGGAGCACCTTTGTGTTATAAATGTATATTGACCCAAAAGTAAATAGTATTATCCTCAAAAATGTTATTTGTGGGAAGAAGGTAGCTACATAGGCAAAGAGTAAAAGCTAAAATTTTACATTCAAAATGTTGTACAAGGGCAATGTATAGTCATACAAGTTACTTTTAATTAAAATATTTTATTGGAGATAAACATCAGCTAATTTCATTTTACAAAAGATGTAAAGCCTAAACAAGAAAATAACAGAAGCACCAGATCCATAAACTTCATAGGTAAGCCTCGGCAAAGTGATATTCATTTTGTTTCATATTATATGAAAATATGAAACTGCTGAAACATGTAGGGGGAGGCTTGAACTCAGAGTCTGAGTGCTGCTGTCCCTGAGCTTTTATGCTCAAGGCTGGCACCTCACCACTTGAACCACAGCTCCACTTCTGGCTTTTTGAGGATTAATTGGAAATAAGAGTTTCACAGACATTCTTGCGCAAGCTGTCTTGGAAACCTAATCCTCAAACCTCAGCCTTTAGAGTAGCTAAAACTACAGGCATGAGCCACCAGTGCCCAGCAGAAATGCATTTCAGAAAGTATATACTTAAATGCATTTGAAAGGCATTTTTTGTGATTACATGCAAATTTATGCATCATTGACTAGATGGAATAATGTTCGTAATTATGAAGAAAGATGCAATGTCAGAAGGAAAATGGAGAGGGGTGGGCACACACTTAGAGAGGCTGGCTGCCCACGGAGCTTTGCCTTGCTCACCTCTGCAGAGGTGGTGAGGAAATCAAAAGCCTTGGTTAATCACTATTTTTGTGTTCTTTTGCTTTCTGGCCATGAAATGATGAATTGTAATCTGTTTGATAGAATAGAAATGGGTAAATAATAATTATCAGATAATAATTATCAAATTCAATACCATCAGAATAGAGGGAATTTCTGGAAAAGACAAAGGAAAATAATTTCCAACGCTTTAGAGAATGCTTTAGAAAACAAAACACTGCCACAAAAAATGCTTTTCAAGCTCAAAAGCTATGTACATATGACCATATAAGAAAATGCTTAGAGAAACGAACCCCAAGATACAGACACAGAGTTTTTTCTTTGTTGTTGTTTTTGATGTACTACATGATTTTTTGTTTCTTTTGTATGTTTTTCCCCCTATGGTATATCCCTGTTGTCACTGTATTGAATTTTGGCACCTTGCACCTTGTTTATACATTTATCTAATCTGGGGAGGGGAAGGGGAATATCAAAATGCTGAAACAAGGACACAGGATGACCCATTACAACAATGAGACTCACAAGGCACTATGTTGGAAATGAACTTTACAACTTCGGAGTGGGGGTGGGGAAGGAGTAAGAGAAGTGGGGGAGAGAAGGGATAGTAGGAGAAAAACAAAGGAGGGGTAACAATGTTTCCACAAGAAATGTACTCATTACCTTACTGATGAAACTGTAACCCCTCTGTACACCATCTTGACAATAAAATAAAAAAATTATTGCAACAATGAGATGTACAAGTCGTTATGTCGAAAACGAACTTTACAACTTTGGTGCGGGGGAGGGGGGGCGAGGAGGGTTGGGGGGTGGGGAGGATTGTGGGGGGAGGATGGGAAGGGATGGGAAGGGGAAACAAAGGAGGAGGCTACAATGCTTGATAAGAAATGTACTCATTATCTTGCCCATGTAATTGTAACCCCTCTGTACAGCATTTTCACAATTAAAAAAAATGAAAAAAAATTTAAATGGTTTTGGTTTTCTATTATTGAGAAATTCACTTATTTTCTATTTCAAAAATGCACATTACTGTCTTTCCTTAACTTTGGTGTCCCAAATATCTGGGGATGATAGAAGTTAGATTGCCTCTTAACCCCTCCTTAGAAAGAGCCCGACTCTATGATGCCAAAAATTTAATGACACAAGAGCTACACCATGAAAATACTTTTATATCTACATATGGTACCCCTGAAAGAGGATATTGTACACATCCTGGGAACCAGTGGACAGAGACCATAAATGCAGAGAGCATTTATCCCCCGCAATGAAGCTCAGACCACTATGAGACAAACCTCACAGATCTCTGTCTGCTCCCCGGAAGGATGGCCACGAGGCCAGTAGATCCTGCAGCCTCTCCACCAACAGAGCTGCCAAATGAAGCCATCACCATCTTTAATGTCAAAAGACAGCTAGCTTAGTGACACACTCCCTCATGTTTTTTAAGGCCTGCTTTATATACCTATGTATCCCCTCTCTTCTGCCTCCCAGAACCTATGATATTCAAGATGTTCCAACTACCTAAGCATTTGCCTATCAGTGATTTCAGAGAAAGCATGTGGCCTCTGGCCTCTCCAAACAAAAATACCTGGTTAGTGTTGTTGTTGTTTGCTTTCTTATTTGTTTGCACTTCTAAGATTGTACTTACACCCTACACTTACTAAGAAGCACCATCACTTTTATGATGGCCCCTTTTGACATAGGGTCTCACAATTTTGCATGAGCCAACCTCAGACTGTGATCCCCTTTACACCATCTTCCAAGTAACTAGGATTACAGATGTGTGCCACCATGCCTGGCCCAGATTTGTTTCTAACATGACAAACCTAAATATTTATATCATACATCAAGGCTTCAAAATTTTATTTCTATTTGTATCAATAGATAAGTCAATTCATTTTTTTCTAGAGATCAAGTTCCTAATTTGTACAACTCACTGTCTCTTGAATAACCATTTATTTTGCTATGCTTTCTTCAGAATGTTTTCCTCGATGCCATGGATAAGAGGGTAGATAATAGTATTCAGTATTCCTGAAAGACCAACCCTGAAGAAATTAGGTAAAATGTGCTCAGTAGATCACCAGAGTTATTCCAGATTGTGTATGAAGGGGAAGGACAGCCATCACCCCCTATGTCTGTAAAAAAAAAAAAATTGATAAATCACAGTGGGAGAAAACAACCCTTGAAAGAAATTGTTCTCTAAACACACAGCAGATTTACTGGAGTAAAATATGGTAGAACTGAAGATGCACAGTGAACAGAGAAAAGTAAGCAAAGCCGAGTTCGCACCACTGGCATGTCTATGCTCTTCTCCAAGTATCAGGGAGACAAGGACGAGTTCTTGTTCATCAAGCCTCTGATCCCATAACCCTGAATGTCCTATACAGGATAAAAGTGGATCCTGGAGCAGGAGCAGGCACACTGGCTTGTGCCCATAATCCATACTTGGGAGGTGGAGATTAGAAGGACAGCAGTTCATAGCCAGCCCCTGCAAAACCCATCTCAGTCAATAACCCACAGGTGGTATCTTGGTTTATGCCTGTGATTCCAGCTAGGCAGGAGATGTTGGTAGGAGGATCAAGATGTGAGGCTACTCCTAGGCAAAAATTCTAGGGCTAATCCAATAAAATAACTAAAGCAAACAAAAAAGAGCTGGTAGTGTGCTTGCCTAGTGATCACAAGGCTGAGGTCAAACCTCAGTATTGGGTAGGAAGGGAAAAGTGGCTTTTGTTGAAGCTATACTGACTCGGTTGTTGTGTATTTAATGAGAACCCATTATAATTATTAATTGTTTGATAATATAAGGTCAATTTTATATGCATGATTCTTGAAGAAACATATTTCGGGGGAAATATTACTTATCTGATAATAACCCAAATTGTCCGTGTCTTATGAAGGATTTAGAAAATCAGTTGTGGGGAAGAAGTACTTCGTCATTCAATTTTAAACAGCTGCCATGTAAAAAGTAAATCAGACCTAGACATTGTAGCTAAAGCCTCCAGACTCAAAAGGGTCTCTAGTCTGTGAGCATGTGATAGGAAGCAAAATTCCAGCTTAATATACAAAAACAGAATTTGGCAAAATGCAGCCTCTCGAGAAAGAAGAGAGTTTTCTCAGTACACTTTCAAGAACTCTTTTCTGCAAAAACTGGTGTGTGTCTCTAACATGAAGGATAACTGCATCTGTCATTTAAAAACTGGAAACACTGAAGAGGAAATTTCCGTGTGTGGGTACTGTAGGAGAGAGCACAGGACTTCCATCTTGGAGAGAAGAGAACTGAGGAGACTTTGGTCATTTCCAGTTTCTGCCTAAACCAGTCTCCCGACCATGATGCAGACAGCAGGGACCCAAGTCCAAGTTGGAAGAGGTGGAGATCATCTGGAATGGAATGAGACTGTGATATACCTATGTGACAAGGAAACAGGCAACAGGAGTAGATGACGAGGTGGAGAAGGCCTGGGAGACGATGGAGGGGTGACATGGATCCAGATGCCTTATGCTCCCGAACTGACATGCTCAGTTGAAATGCTTTGTGCAACTACGGAAAAATAATAAAACACCATGCCAAACGAATACATGCACGATGTGCATGCACGGAAATGTCACGTGAAAACTCCATATTACCAATGTCTGCTAAGTCAAATTATTTTTCTAATTACAAGTCAGAGCACAGGTAATAAAGGTATGTTACACAAAAAGAGGACTAGAGCAGCCGAGATATATGTGGGTAGAATGAAACTTCACAAATGACAATGCTGAATAATTTACAAAACGCTCACGGGGCTGAGTGATGTTTGAGTCCCAGAGAGGCAGAATACACTACGTATTCTGTGGAGATGGCAGGAAGGTCAGAAGCAGTGTAGACATATGCCAGCCCTGCATTAAAACTTGTTTAAAGCAGACGAATCATTCAGACACACTCCAGTGAAATTTATGTACAAGGCTCAGAAGGATCCACCTTAGTCATTTTAACTTAATTCTCTGTCAAAACAAACCCCGACACTCTTTAAAGGAGAGCTACAAACTTGACTCAACAGCATGATATTTGTAATACTCAGCTTCTAATAAAAAAAATCACATGTGACAAGTAGAAAAATGTGACCTGCACACAAAAAAGTGAGGTAAACCA
The DNA here is from genome assembly GCF_019054845.1 of Dipodomys spectabilis. NCBI lineage: Eukaryota > Metazoa > Chordata > Mammalia > Rodentia > Heteromyidae > Dipodomys > Dipodomys spectabilis. The sequence goes on from NW_024870856.1 coordinate 1,544,017, forward strand.
GAAATGATAAGGAAGATGAAAACCAACTGACACAGATGTGGAAAACTTTTATGGTTTACTACAAGATGGGGAAAAAGAAACAAAACAGACTGGAGGAGGGGGAAGGAAGGCACAAGCCAGAGAATGGAGTTAGTTAGGCCAGCAGGGAGGATAAAAGGATATAACAGAAGTAGTTATTTCACAACTATGAAAAATGAAATTGTTTTGGAAAGGACGAAAGGGAGGCCAGGAGACTGACAGGGGTGGTGAGGTTGATGGGAATACAGAGTAAACGTGTGTGATAATGTGGACTTGGATCCCCTGACATACATAACCACTGAAAGCTAACAGAATAAATAAATAGGAAATATAGAAAATATTAAATTGAGTAAATCAACACTAGAGAGCAGAATAACATGTGAAATAAATATTAGAAGAATGAGTGTAAAGTTCTTGGCCTGAATAGGATAAAGGATGAAATTTGTGACCTAAAGACAGCAATAGAATGAAAATTTGAAGCATAGTAAGAAAACACAGCTTGATGACTGGGTAGAAAATAATCAAAGCAGAAACTGGAGTGCTAAACAACATACAAAATGGGGAGGAGAGAACAAAAGAAGAACATTAAAAAATAATAGTTTTCCTGAAAGGAATGAAAAACATGAAACCACTTACTCAACAACTTATTAGCCTCAAGCATGAGAAGCATGAATAAAATCATAACAAGGTTTATGATATCAAATTTCTGAATATAATGATACAGAGCTAGATCTTCAATCTTATCACCAGCCACTTGAGAAAGACTGCAATATAAACCATGAAAAATAGAAGATAGTTACAAGATAATTACTTGAAAAAATAGTAGCAAAGAGTTCTGGAACATATGGCAGACATTAAAAACTATAAAAGAATAAATAATACAGTTATTAGTACAACTCACTTTGTTAAATAATTGTGTTGAGTTTATTCTAAAAATAACAGCAGAGAAAACAGAAAATTTGAATATTCCTATAATCACGCAGGCTATTCAATTTTACTATATAACCTTCCAACCAAGAAAAGTATAGGTTACAGTCTTTTGAAATCCATCAAACGTACATGGGAGAAACAAAGCAAAATTACCCAAATCCTTTTATTACGTTTAACAAAAGGATATGCTTACTATTTTAAAAGACCTATATTCTACCTTAGTAATAATGAAAATAAATCTTAAAAACTGCAAACAAATATCCCACATAAGCAATTGTATTAGTTGTTCCTGTCATTGATGTATATAGAATGTATCTCACTCACAAAACACCCATCTATTGTCTTACAGTCCTGACACACTATACTAAAATCAAGTAGACCTGTAGCCCCCACTCCATGCTCTAGAAAAAGCACACCCATTGCCTTGGCTTTCTGTGTTTTTGAGACCACCACCTTGGTTATAAACATGGGTTTACATTTCTTTTCTTCCAGCAAGGTCATCTCTCTGACCTTCCTTCTGTTCTCACATCCCTCTGACCACAGCCAGAAATATTTCTGCATCTTTAAAGCTTCCTAGGATTAAACTAGATCCACCCTGAAACTCCAGAAAAAAATGCGACCATTTCAGGGCTCTTAATCTGGATTACATTTGCAAAGTTTCTTTGCCATATAATGCCACCCCTTCTCCAGCTAGGGGATTAGTATGTGGTATTCTTGGCAGAGCCATTATTCTTAACAAAATACTAAGAAATGACATCCAGCATCGTCAGAAAAATGCAGGAGGACAGGTGCAGCTTATCCCAGGAATGCAAGTTAGACATGCATCTACAGTTCTTGCCATTAACATAAAAGGCAGAAATTTTAGGGGAGCATATCAATAGATAATAAAAAGCATTTAACAAAATTTTAAGCTACCTTGTGACTCTTAAAAATATACCACAATACCACACCATTGATTAAAGAAAATATCTGAAGGGAATTGATGTGTTCTTTTTTACTGTGTCCCTTGAAAGTTTGTGAGATACTAAATCTTGTTTTAAATGTTTGTGGTATTTAGATATGAGGCATATGGGAGGTGGTTGGTATTAAGTAAGACCATGTGGGTGGAGCTTCCCTGACGGCATTAATGGCTTTGTAAGAAGAAAAATGGACACCTGAGCCAGTACACCTGCCTTGTCACCACATAGAATGATAAAGTAACAGGCCTTCAGAAGATTCCAGGGCCAAGAATTTGGACTTAACAGCTTCTGATGCCCAAGTAAACATTTATGCTATGTAAATAATCCAGTTTCTTATACAACTTCTGTTACAATTACAAAAAAATAAACTAAGACTAGTATCTATTTTTTAAAATCCTGTAGTTAAAATAATCATGATAAAAGACTGGAAGCTTTACCTCTAAGAATAGAAAATTTAAAAAATATTCTTTCTGTGATCACTTTTATTTGGGATTATGCCAGCCACTACATAAGATAAGAAAAAGAAATAAAGCATGTTAACAGTTTGAAGAGAAAAATATAAATATTTATTCATATAGTCTGGTGATGTACAAGGAAAATTCTAAGAAATCCTCAAAGATATCTTTTCAAAATTTAATTTAATTTGATTGTAAAGGTGATATGCGGAGGAGCTGCAGTGCGTAAGTCAGGTAATGAGCACATTTCTTACCAAACGCTACCCTCTACCTTGCTTACAAAGATGTTTCTAGAATTAGCTGAACACCTTTCCAGCATAGTGAGTAAATTAATTCCATTTTTGAAAGTAGCAATGAATAATGAGGAAAGAAAATTCAAAAGATAATGTTTATTCTAACAGTAAAAATTTAAGCTTTTCTAATATTTAAAACCTTCTTTTAAAAAAGAAAAGGTAAAAGGTATACTGGTTCATTCCTATAATCTTAGCCAGGAAGGCAGAGATCAGAAGGATCACAGTTTGAGGCCAGCCTACAAAAAGTTAGCAAGACTTTGGACAACTTTTTTCCAATTATTTTAATTAATCAAAATTTAATTAGACAAATAAACTTGCTCAAACAGGCAGTTGCAACAGATATTTAACAAAAGAGTATGTATTAAAATGACTAATGTTTACATGAAAAGTCATTCTGTTTTATTAGTGACTAGGTAAATGAAAAGTAAAACTTAATGATTGACTCCTATATATCCATTAGAAAAAACAAATGAGAAATCCTCACAAAAACAAGTGATAATGAGGATACAGAGACACTGAAAAGATTATATTTTGTTAGTAGAATGAAAATGATGTAATCACTTTGAAAACGATTTCCAGTATTTTATGAACATAGCCATAGCAAGCCTATTGCTGCATGTTTACTGAAGAGAAAGGATGGAAGGCCAGGCTAAGAGAGATCCAAATAAGACACAAAGTCATGTCTGCATCTTCTCATATAAACAAAATACTGGAAGTAACTCAAAAGATTATAAATATTTAAAGGGAGTTTTAAATGTGCTGTTCATCCCAAGAATTCTCAGAAGTAAAAGCTAACAAAATACCAGTTCACACAATGTTGGACTCTTTTCCTTTGTACATTTATTTACATTTTAATGAATCACTTTCACTAAAGAAGCACTGGTATCAAAATGTGATTATTTAGAATGAGATATGTGGAAGAAATATTCTTTAAAATGAACCACGTGAGCCCATCACATCAAAGAAAACTACTGATAGATTTATTGGTTGACAGTGACAGCAAAAATTTAAAACTACTAGAAAACTTTGTATCCACTTGTATAAGTTCCCAGTACTTTAGTAAGAGTTTTCTGAAGAGATTGGTGATTACGTTTTATGAGCACTTTTTATTACATGAAATGATGTATCAACATACTGCAAGTCTACCCAACTAGCTGGACCAATATTTTTCAATTAACTGATACTTGGTATTAAAGAATTATGCATAAACTAAAACAATCTTACAAGCCCAAATAGAATAATGGGGTTTATCAGTCAATGAAAAAGATATACTCATTAGCCAAACTGATTTCAGATTCTACAGTGCAACTTATTTTTAAGTAATTACCTCTTAGGGTGCTGGTGTGGTATCAGATGACAATTATAATTATTGGAAAAGACAGGTCAAATGTACCTCTCCTTTCTCACTCTATGTGCTGAGAACAAGATTTTCTTCATACACTTTACTCTAAATAACCTATCTGGATTTGAAAGACAGTAGCAAAAATGTAAAGCAACGACACATTTCTCTCAATACTTTTGTTTTGGGAAGCATAGCTGTTTTTAGTGTTTTCTGTTTAAATGCATTTAAAACATTACATTTCAATGTATTAAATCTGTGATAGCTATCATTTTCTCACAATGAAATTATTAAATACAAATTTAACCTTTAAAAGTAAATGCTTAAAAGTAGAGGTAGAAGAAAGCCCAAATTATCTTTCTATGTGGTTATCAAATTTGAAAGACAATACTACAGACCATTAAATCATGTTGCTGTTCTTTAACTATATTAGCAATAAATGAGAGACACTAAAAGCTTTTATAAAATCTATCCAAAGGAACTGAATTTCTCTTTGAACTTGCAATATTGTTATCACTTTTCATTGGGGTTTGACTTTATTTTCTGTCATGATTCTCTGGTGAAACACTTTTTAACATCATCATTTTGAAGATGCAGTGCAAGGAAAATCTTCCAACTAAATTTCCTGTCTACAGTGAATTGAACTATTACTAACATTATTCACCTTGCTAATTATATCACTGTAAAATCAATTAATTATACAGTTAATTATATTTATGAAGATGCCTCCATTCCTTTTACATTTATTGAATAATGTCAAGCATGGGTTTGTGTTCTGAGGACAGCAGATATTGATTAATATTAGAAGACTCACATAAGTTAAAAACATGCCATGTTTTGTCACGGTCATTCAATAGACAAAAAAAGTGCTCACGAGGGAGGTTCTGTGGATATTGTACAACACGTTTGAAAATTGCTTATGGAAAAGATGTAGAAATATGCTATGAATGCAGTGTAATTGTGCAAAATGTAAGTGAATTCATGAACCTTTTCAATGGTAATGATTGATTTAATCTGTAGAGAGATTGTTGGTGATTTCAGGTGTGACTCATTTCATCAAGTGACCTGATCTAACTCTTGGGTTCAATTTGATGTATGGAATTCCAAGAGCAGCTAGGATAAGGGTGGTGGTTAAATGACCTGAGTTTATCAACTAAAATAAACTGGAAACAGATGTGAGTTCCTGTGTCTTGGTTCTTAATTGCCTGTAGAGAACGGGAGAGCAGGAATTTTATTACAAATACTTCATGTGAAAATGCTGCTGTGGATTCTGATTCCCTAGGGCATGAATATGATAGCTTATATATCCTTAAATTTCATTTGAATCCAAACTTTTCATGTGGTTCTCTACAGACTCAGGATAAATCAACAGTGATAGGCTGACCAAAACGTTCATGTCATCCTGAGCACAGGAAGGAAACACTGCACATGGAGTACAAGAACTGAGAATTCATGCTACTTCTGTGACAATCAGACACCATGGCGAGTATTTCTCCACATGCTGCCTTACTTAAGAAGAACAAAGAGAAACTGGATTGCAGCCAGTTAACTCTCTGCAACATAATGTATTTGTATTGCAAAGACTGATGAACTGAGAATATTTCATCTGAAAACAAGACACATGGTACGTGAGCTAGCTTGCTCAAGAAGCAGATGAGGAAGTGGTATGGGATGTCCAGGAGATTTATGTGAACATGGCCTCTGATATTGGGAACAGTAAAAGAGGAAGAGAAGGACCAGGGACACAGCCTCTGCTGTGTGGACCTGGTGCCTGAGGAAAGAAGTCAGGAGGGTTGTGAAGGAAGAGGCTCAGAACACAGCCCAACTCTAAGTCTTGGCTTTCAGAAAATCCTCGAAAGAGAGCAGGCTGTCGGGCGAGCCTCCATAAGACACTATGGACATCTAGGTTTGCAGCTGCATTCAGCCATCCCATGGAAAGCAGCCCAGAGCAATGATTTCCTGCCGCCATGCCTGTGAGTATCTAGCCAGTGCTGCCAGGCAGAAGCACTCCATGTCAGTCTTTAAAGGCGCCAAGTCTGTGGCTACTCCTTGGAAAGGCAGGATGGCTGTTTTTGATTTCACTAAAAATTCTAACACTCACGAAGGCCTAGCTTTTCTCAACATGACTTCAAGGAACATAATTATTAAAACACCAGACACTTAATGGTGTAGCCTGAACCCATCAAAATTGGAAGAGCTTCTAATAATTAAACCTGAAAAAAAATGGAAAGAATGTTTTCACAAATTAATGAACATTGAAGTGTCAGGAGATAGACTGGAAGAAACACAAAATGCCTTCCCAATCTCAAACTCTAATGAGACCAGAACTAAAGCAAGCAAGGAGAGAAGAAACAATCCAATGTGCAGCTTACTTGCATGCTAGTAATCAGACTGGATTAGGAAACTTCCTTTTTCCTCCTTTGATAATAGTATGTATCCTGTTTCAATATGAGATACATTTTAAAATTTATTTTTAATTTTTAGCGAGAAATGATTGCTCTCTCCACCTCTGAGGATGCGGGGGAAGGAGTAAAAACCATAGAACTGGCTTTGAATCATAACTGTTTATTCTTGGGAACAGTATCAATAATATTTCTCTCTTTAACGATCAAAAAGCATCTTCTTCGCTTTCCTTATCGACACAGTGAATGTCATGCCCAAGACTATTTCTAGATCTTAGTCACGCGATGGTTTCTGCTGCCCTTTAAAAATAAAACATGCAAGAGCGTTTGCATTCTCCAGCGTTTTCATGCCAGTGAAAGAGTTAAGAAAACCACAGCAGAGTCCTGAATTTAAGAACTGAGATTCGGGAAACCAGCCCAGAGTCTGTCTCCAGAAGGAAGCAGCTCCCCTACAAAGGAGGCTGTTGCCCTAGCAACAGTATCTTGACAGCAGAAAAGATGGCTGACAGGTACACACACACAGTTCTCTGGAAAATGGAAAGAGCCTCTCGGACTCACTTCACGGAGTTCAGATCTGCAAGGTCTACAATGGTGGAAATTTCCCGAGAACTATTTATTTTGGCCAGAATTAGTGCAGCTGGTAACTTGGCACTGTGTACCGAGCACGAACACACTTTCTGATCTAACCCCAAGTTCTCCCCACAGACCACAGTCTAGCTTCTCCATCTAAATCTTTCTCAGGAAAGATTTGCTCAGTGTCATCATTGCTTTCCTTCCCGAATCTCTAATCAGATCCTTGAATAGTACACCAGCTTCTTCTTTCATTTTTATTGTGCCAGCTGACTTTCATGTAAAACCTTCAAACTGCTTTGACTTTGACGTTGCCTAGTTATTGGTAATTTATGTTGTTCTCCAATTTTTAAAAGGCTAAACATTGCTCAGCATCTTGTATATATTGAGTGCCTTTATTTTTTTCATTTAATTAAATAATCCCCAGTGAAATATTTCATTGAGGAACTAAACTTGGGGATTTTCCTAAGAGGCTTTCAAAATCGCTGCTTGAAGTCAGTTTGCCTACATGCACCATAGATGGATCTATTTATAGCCAGAGGAAGATGGGGCCATAGAGTATCTATTAGTTGTAAGTAGATTGATCTATTTATTAGCATTTTCTGTAACACATGATCATAGAGTTGAGTTAGTAAACTACAGAGCAGTACAATCCTAAGAAAGAGGGGCATGGACCACTGGTTAGTGAGCAGTTTTCAATGACGTTTCCACACCCCACATCCACCTGCAAATAGACAACTCCATTCTCAAATAATTAATAACAATAGCAATAACAATAATCTTCAGATTTCTACAGACTTATGGAGAAAGGAATTTATGACAAATAGGAAAAAATTAACAATACTTTGAAGGAAGAAAATCCACAAAACTGAGGACCTCTAAAAACAAATCTTTTCTTCAATATGTGCACTAGGGGTGTTCCATTATAGATCAATTATATGGGTTCATGATTTCCCTCAAGACTTCCACACTCCACACTGCTTAGCAGATTCAGCTACGCATATGAAGGAAATGATGATTTTATATATTAATGATCAGAAAATTAGGTTTTCTGTGAAGCTTAAGAAGTTGTCTATGATGGATTTTCTCTCTTTGTTTCTCTTTCTCTTTGTTCTTTCTGCAACAAGACTTGAATTCAGGACCTCACATTCACACATAGCTTTTACTCAAGGCTGGTGCTCTACCACTTGATCCATGCTTCTACTTTGAGCTCTTTTGCTGGTTCATTGGAGATAAGAGTTTCAAGTGTTCATACTGAATGTCTCAGATCTCAACCTCCAGAGTAGCTAGGATTACAGGCAAGCCAACAGCACCTGGTTATAAGTTTCTTAAATGTGACCTTTCTTTCCATTTTTTCTGATGGAAGGTGTTAAGTGAGAGTCAGATATAGGCTTGTCTAGCAGTATCCATTTACTTAGAACTCTGAAAAAAACATACAAGATAAAAGTTGAAAAGTTTTTTTTTTTAATCTGAAATTTAAAACTGAAGCATATAAGTTTTCAAATTAGTTTTTTTGTATTGTTTTGTTTCATTTTTGTCAGTCGTGGGGCTTGAACTCTGAGCCTGGATGCTATCCCTCAGCTCTTGTGCTCAACGCGAGCACTCTACCACTTGAGCTACAGCACCACTTCTGATTTTCTGGTGGTTTATTGGAGATAAGAGCTTCATGGACTCTCTTGCCTGGGCTGGGTTTGAACTGTGATCTCAGCTTCCTGAATAGCTAGAATTACAAGCATAAGCCACCAGTGCCTGGCTCAAATTAGTTTTTTGAAATGATGAATTTATATTCTATTTGATACTAATGTGTATGTTTTGGGAGATATTCAAAATAAATGTGAAGATAACTTTAGACATGATAGTTGATATAAACAGAAAATATGCTGGGTGTCGGTGGCTCACTCCTGTAATCCTAGCTACTCAGGAGGCTGAGATTTGAGGATCACAGTTCAAAGCCAGCCCAGGCAGGAAAGTCTGTGAGGCTCTTATAACCAGAAGTGGCACTGTGGCTCAAGAGATAGAGCACTTTCCTTGAGCTGAAGAGCTCAGAGACAGTGCCCAGGCCCAGAGTTCAAGCCCCACAACTGACTATATATATATATATATATATATATATATATATATATATACATATTCATTCATTCATTTATGTACATATTTATTTATTCATCTATGATTTGGGCCTTGATTGCATTTAGTGAACTAAGACAAAATTTAGGGACCTTATTAAAGCAAATAAATCACCTCTTTCTTTCAAAATCTTAGATTTTATTCCATGCGTTTTGATTTTAACAACATCAAACTAGCCATTGATTTTATTGCAAAAGCAATCCATCATTTCACTGTTAAACAGATATTTCCATTATATTCATGTCACTACAGTCCTGAATTTCAAATTATATGAAAACAAATTATTTTTAACACCAATAAAAATAGAAATGGTTCATCAAAATATGTGATGTTCATTCAGTTTAAATCAACAATACACATGGCCATTCTAGAAAGTTGACTTGCAAGAATGAATTGACCTCGTGAAAAATTGTAGTGGTGAAGACTGAATCTCATAGACACGTATGTCCTGAGAGTGGCTGTGAAATAGATTCGTAGGCCTCACAGGACTGGGTTTGACATAAAGCGCATGCGGTCATAAACTGAATGAAAGATATCAAGGATTCACATTAAGTCCTATTCAGTTGAGAACCAACCATATCACTTATATTCTACTTCCATATTTAAGCTTTTCTGATACTATATTTGCAATAACTAGTATATGTCTGAGACAAGCAGAAACAGTCAGATAAGTTGATGTTAGGCAAAATGAACACCAAGATAAGGACTCAAATGGTTTTTCTTTCTCGCTATTGTTTCTAACATATTTATAAGATATTTCTTTGTTTCTTTGAATGTCCCCCTCCCACGGTATAACCCCTGTTTTCACTGTATTTGGTGTTGGTATTATTTGTGGAGGGGAAAGGAAAAAACAAATTGTTTAAATAGGAATACAGGTGCACCCATTACAACAATGAGATGTTCAAGACATTATGTCGAAAAACAAACCTTGGGGAAGGAGTAGAAATGGAAAGGGATGGGAAGGGGAAACAAAGGAGGAGGCAACAGTGCTTGATAAGAAATGTATTCATTATCTTGCTCATGTAATTATAAACCCTCTGTATGGTATTTTCACAATTAAAAAAAATGAAAAAAAATCTAATACATCATTACCTAACTCATCCTTATACATTTATTTTGCATGTGTGATGATGTCTTGGATTGCATAGAAATATTCTATCCACTGCCATAAAGAAACAAATAGCTGGGGGAAATATACTCCCTTTATTTTAGACTAAGATCTGCAGTTTTGTTACTACAAGCTCTGCTCTAGCAACAAAGGTAAATTTGTTCTCCTTAGTGATTTGAGGAAGAAGGTGACACTACATAGATGTGTTAGCTAGCCCATCTTCTTTGCAAAAATATAGCAGGGAAACTAAACTGAATTCCCATACAAGTGACTCTGAAAAGCAGATAAATCTCTCCACATAGTCAGAAGGATTTCTAATATTTCACATGAGTGAAAAGCATCAGGTCTTGCAGGAATTATTACTAAATAATTTAGAGTAACAATAGCAGGAATTCCATTTTCTTAAATATTAGCAACGTGATCAAATATACTGAAATGGTCTTGTGTTTCTGTCTTCTGATTTCTTTTCAGTTTGTTTCTGATAAAGGTTTAAGCCTTCCTCTGCTGTCAGATATTACTTATTAATTACATTATTACTTATATACATCAAGATGATAGCTTTTTGGCTCAGCTAAATAGTAGTCAGCTCACTAAGAAACCGTCAAATTTGTAGTGATAAGACAATAAATAAATGAGATATTTGCTTTTCTGACCATGGTTGATTTCACGCCACATGATGATTTCTATACGACTATCTTTCTGCAAGTAATATAATGTCATTCTTTATGGCCAAGTATTTCATTGTACATATGGACCATGTCTTCTTTGTCCATTCACTGGTAACTGGCACCTATGATAACTACATAGCTTGGCTACTGTGAATAGAGCTGCGGTAAGCATAGCATGTAGGAGTTTCTATTGTATGTTGACTTACATTCCTCAGATATTCCTTCAGATATACGCACAGGAGTGGTATAGCAGAAACATATATCAGTGCTATGTTTAGCATATCCATTCTGACTTCCATAAAGAATATATAATTTATGTTCCACCAACAGAGTTTCGTATATGTTGATTTTTTTGGTACATTCTTTCTAATGAAATACTGTGTGAACGTGCTTGTGTGCATGTGTGTGTGCCTGTGTGTGTGTGTGTGTTGCGTATATATGTGGTGTGAGTGTGTGTGTGTAGTTGCTAGAAGTCCATTGTCCTTCATAACAGTTTGGTTTTCCTATAATTCAATACTACAGATAAAATTTCAGGAAAAAATAAGGCAATTATTCTTACTACTTCTTCTGAGTGGCTTGAAGTGGTCCACTGATTTACTTAGATTGTAATTTATTGAATCTAAGATTTCATGTGTCTAATCAAGGCTTTATCATTTACCTCATTTGTTATTATAGATCAGAAAAAGGCATGGGATTTTTCCTGCAGATTCACCTGGAAAAGGGGACCACAGAGCACGTCTTTCAATCAACAATAAATGTTCTTCTTTATAAAATATATATTTCTATTATAAGGGATATTTGAAAAGTACCAGAGCAATGTAACAAATGCTGTAAAAGGCTAAGAAGCTTGTGACAAAACTGCTAAGGGAGTGTTAAATGGGCAGTACAGAAGGTAAGCAGAATATGGTGGAATGTTGGTTTACTGGCCACTGGCTTTTAATCAGGCTACATTAGATCGCTTACAGATTTTCCAAGTTGAAATTTCCAAACACAATCCTCAAGTGAGAATAAGAACAACGAGAATGAAAGTTGATTTGCAGTATTTATCATTGTCATCGTTATTATCATCATTATAGTTATTAAAATACTTCTGGGATTTTCAATGTTCAGTGAGATATGAGAGCCACTGAAATGGACCAGAGGACTGATTAAACACTCAGAGTGCTACATTTGAATTTTTTTTAGTTTTCCGTATTTATTTTCTTGTCTCTGATCTTCTCCGAATAATGAGATTCCTCTAGATTACACCATAGGAATCATTGCTTTCAGTCTTTGCCAAGAATTCCAGAAGTCCAACATGAAAAACATTGGATATCACTCCATACTTACTAACACACTCAGATAAGTAAATTATTGTAATATTAATATTCCTTGGATGTTTCCACATCCAATTTATAATGAGAGAATGAACCCGTCCTTCAAAACTTGTCTTCTCACAATCCTGGATACTAATATGAACCCAGTTTTAGTTCAGACTGGGAAGGAACTAGTCAACACTCAGGTACAATCTCAAGGATAGAGCTCCTCTTGACCCAGCTCTGAAAATGATCTTAAACTTAAATACTGGGAGGATGTTTTTAATGTAAATAGCATTTTTTCTTGACATCCCAAACAATATTTCAGACAGCACTCTACCAAATAACACCATGAGTATGATTGCATCATACTGGAAGCAAATCAAAATATTTAAAACAAAGAAATGTATCCACCCCTGAGTATGCTGGTACCATGTCCAGACCATCAGAATTTCCCAAGCTGAAAGGAAAAAAAACACCTTGGAATCACTAGAGACCAGATGCATCATGAATATTGTCTCACTGGTTAGCAGTGAAGCTGATTTTTGTCACGAGGAATCACACACAAGGTTAGTTAGCCATTTAGCCCTTCTTATGTTGCTAGGGGCAGCTCTGAGGCATGTCAGAGTAAGAATAGTCTGAATAAAATGGGGAGAAAGCTTAGGAATTTATTATACCTTTGATATGTCTGCATTACTCCTTGGAAGCATGAGTCACCCTTAAAAGTTAATTCATTCAGTAGCTCTTGAATCCTAAATAAATCCTCTGGCAGGCTAAGAGTGGGGAGAATACTAAGATCATTTACCAAGAGTCTGTGTCCTCAAATAACTCATTGGTTAGAAACAATATTGCCTGGTTTTACCTTTTATACTGATGTGGAACTAGAGGTTTGCAGGTGACTGCCCCAGTTCAATCAGAAAACAGGATCATGAAATTCTAAGGCTGTAGTCTTAGCATTGCCTGGACCTTCCCTTGGGGTATAATGCGCCTACAAGTGAATGTAGTTAACATGGCACTGCTCCCTTCTATGGCAGGTAAGTCAACACATAAGAAAGTAAAAATAGGCCGGGCGTTGGTGGCTCACGCCTGTAATCCTAGCTACTCAGGAGGCTGAGATCTGAGGATCGCGGTTCAAAGCCAGCCCGGGCAGGAGAGACTGTGAGACTCCTATCTCCAATTAACCACCCGAAAACCGGAAGTGGCGCTGTAGCTCAAGTGGTAGAGCGCTCGCCTTGAGCTGAAGAGCTGAGGGACAGCGCCCAGGCCCAGAGTTCAAGCCCCATGACCGACAAAAGAAAAAAGAAAGTAAAATAGGATAGAAATATTGCCCTTGTCATGTGGGCTTTCTCTCCTCTCTCTCCTCAAGGTGTGTTGGCTGTCCAGTGTACTTGAAAGAGGAATAAAGGATCATGAGTGAATATAAAACTTTGAAGCTGAACTGTACAATTTAGGTGGGGGGGGGGGAGGATGTAGCTGTGGAGGTGGGAGGAAGGGATGGTAGGGGAAAAACAAAGGCGGAGGCAACAATCCTTGATAAGAAATGTACTCAATACCTTGCTTATGTGATTGTAAGCCCTCTGTACACTATTGTCACAATAAAAACTTAACGACCCATTGCAACAATGAGATGTACAAGACATTATGTCAAAAAATGAACTTTACAACTTTGGGGGGGAGGGATTGAAGGGAAGGGATGGGAAGGGGAAACAAAGGAAGGAGGAGGCAACAATGCTTGATAAGAAATGCACTCAGTACCTTGCCCATGTAATTGTAACCCCTCTGTACAGTATTTTCCCAATAAAATAAATAAATAAATACTCATAAAAGCTATAACTACATATCAACAACCAACATCATATGAATGGAGAGAAAGCATTTTCTCTAAAATCAGAAATGAGACCAGGGTGTCCACTCTCCACTCATATTGAAATAGGGCTCAAATCCTTAGCCATAGTGATAAAGACAAAGGAGTAAAAGAGATACAAGAGGAAAAAAAACTGAACGCTATAACACAGGACCTGGTCACGTGTTATCCAGGATCTGCCTTTGAGTTGATTTGCATTAACACTTCCACTTTCTGGCTTCTTTCCTTGTAGTCCATGTTAGGGAGTCTATTTTCCATTCCAAAACTGTATGGCCAAATATGAATAACTGAATTATTGAAGAGAAAAGGGCTGCCTCATAGATAAACAATATTGATAGATTTGAAAGAGGACAAGTCTTTTTTTTCCCCAAAAAAGTAGATACATGGCAAGAATGGAAGAGGACATTAATTTTACTAGCACTCTTCATATTTTCTAGGAGACAGGCTGATAGTAAGTTGAGGAGAAAGGAGTCAATCCTGCAATGGTAAATGAGTGGCTGGTGTTCAAATAGAAGCATTCAGACCCAGTCTTTTTTCAATCAAAAACATTTCCTTAAGAAAGATTTCAGATTCCTAAGGTCTTCATGAGTGTAATACTAAAGTCACGAGCAGGCACAGCCCAAGAACCTAAATGCTAAGAAAAAGAATTGGCGAGCCACGCAGGAGTTAAGAATCTGAAGCAGTAAAGGAGAGGGGATGGGACAGGAAAATGGATGAGGGACATGATCACAGAACACATTTTTATGATGATAAAAATACCATATAAAATATTATTTTGTACAATTCATATTCACTGCTTAAAAATTAAATAACAAGCTGGACCTCCATGGTTCGTGCTTGTATTCCTCGCTACTCAGGAAGCTGAGATCCGAGGATCTCAGCTTCAAAACCAGCAGGAAAGTTTGTGAGACTCTTACTTCCAGTTAGCCACTAGAAAGCCAGAGTGGAGCTATAGCTCAAATGGTAGAGTGCTAGCTTTGAGCAAAAGAGCTCAGGAAGAAAGCAAAGGAAGGGTTGACATTGCCTCAAAAGAAATGTACTCATTACCTGAATTAAGAAACAGTACTCTCGGGCTGGGAAGGTGGCTCAGTGGTAGAGTGCTTGCTTTGCATGCCTGAGGCCCTGGGTTTGATTCCACAGTACCACATAAGCAAAAAGAAAAAGCCGGAAGTGGTGCTATGACTCAAGTGGTAGAGCGCTAGCCTTGAGCTGAAGAGCTGAGGGACAGTGCCCAGGCCCAGAGTTCAGGCCCCAAGACCGGACCCAAAAAAAAGAAAGAAACAGTAGTCTCTCTGTAAAATAATAATAACACTGAAATTATTTTTAAAATAAATCTTAAAGCCAGGCACCTGTGGCTCACGCCTGTAATCCTAGCTACTCAGAAGGCTGAGATCTGAGGATCATGGTTCAAAGCCAGCCCAGGCAGAGAAGTCCATGAGACTCTCATCTCTAATTAAAAAAAAAAAAAAACACTAGAAAACCGGAAGTGGCGCTATAGTTCAAGAGGTAGAGTGCTCGCCTTGAGCTGAAGAGCACAGGGACAGTGCCCAAGCCCAGAGTTCAAGCCCCATGACCGACAAAAACAAAAACAAACAAACAAAATAAAATAAATCTTAGTGACAGTACCCAGGCCTTGAGATCAAACCCTAGAACTGCGCGTGCACACACACACACACACACACACACACACACACCTAACTTTGATTCCACATATGAGAATACATCCTGAAGACATAACTAGCAATGGTGAAAAGATATTTGTTGCAATGCATCTATCCTAATCATTTATCTGATTTTAAAACTGAGCACACCTCCATATCCACTAGGATATTAGTCATACAAATTATGGAAGGGCCAATGGAATCCCAAATGAGCACTGTAAAGCAGGGGGGTTTTCTTAAGCTATTGTGTTCATGGAAGGCTGCTCAAAAGGATCAAGGTTAGAGGCCATCCTTGTCAGAGAGTTCCTGGGACTCCTTCTCAACACATAGAGGGGTACAATGGTACATGCCCATCACCCCAACCTACATGGGAAACTGAGATAGAAGAATTGTGATTTCATGCCAGCTCTGGCAAAAAAAAAAAATAGTCCTTGGATCTCTACTTCCACAGAGGAAAGCTGGACATAATGGCTTGTGTCTGTGACCTCATCAAAGACACAAAAGGACTCAAATAGATTCTGACTCAGGTGCATGCCCAGGATAGAAAAAAAATTCTATCTCAAAAACAGCCAACAGAAAACAAGGCTAAAAGTTTGGCTCAAGTGGTAAAGCACCTGCCTAGATAGTGCAAAGCCCTGAGTTCAAACCCCAGTGCCACCAGAAATAGGAAATAAAAATTGAGTATCAGATCTGTTAGAAACAAGCAAGCAGCATTTCACAGAGCTTTCAATAGCACACAGGAAAAAAAGCAAAAAATAGACAAAATAGGATTGTTCAAAATCAAGTGTTTGTACCTGAAAAAGGCAACAATCAACAAAATGAAAGTACACTTAATGAGGTACAACGTATTTGCAAACCATCCATTCAGACCATGGAAAACCAAAAACTGAATAGAAAGAAAACAGATAGATAAACAGATAGACATACAAACAGACAGACAGACAGACAGACAGACAGATAGACAGACAGACAGACAGACAGATAGATGCATACGTGCATACATACATAAATACATACATACATACATACATACATAGATTTATACATAGATACATAGATGAAGTCATTTCTCATAGGAAGACCTATAAAATGGCTAACAGGTATATGACAATGTGTACCAACAATCTCTATAAAAATACAAATGAATTAATTTCATCAGTTACTTATTTAATTTTAGAAATACAATAATATTAATAAGATCATGCTTGGGAAAGCAAGTACTAAACTGCTCATCTTGATACAGATATAAGTTACTATTAACAACTTGTATTCACAGAATTAAGGGCTTGGCCAAGAGCACGGGAAGAACCTCACAAGCACTGCTTGTTGCCATTTTTTGGCTTTAAAGGAAAATAAAAATATTCTCACATTGTCCAGCTAGGGTCTGAAATTTCTTTCAGTATTTTTGAGTAGCTGTACAAAGGAACTGACCTTCACCAAAGTAGTTTGTGAATACAGGGCATCTTTACCAATGCCGCTCCTTTCAGCTTTCTCCCCCTCAGAGCACCCCTTCATTTTAATTTCCCTCACGTTTCTTAATTCTTCACTTGAATTTTTGCCATCTAACAAAGTAGTTTTTGTATACAATGCATCTTGATCTGTGTGACCTCCTCACAATCCCCACCTCCCCCCATGCACATCCCATTCCTTCCTCTATATTCCTCAGTTCTTCTCAATTCTCTGCTATATGCAGTGACATCTTACCTGTACCCTTCTTTTCCCTCTTCATTCTTACTCCTCTTCCCCTGGCTCCCTCCTCCCCTCTTGAAAGTACCCTTTTCCTAGTACTTATTTTCTTGGGATTTGACTTCGTCTTTTTGAAGAACTATACTATTTACACTATGCATAATCTATTACATTTTAGGTAATTCATTTGTAACCCCATGATTAATGCTTGGTGTGTTTACATGTCAATTTATAGGCACATTCTAGTTAAAACAAATGAGAGAAAACATGCAGCCTATGTTGCTCTGGGTCTAGCTTACTTAATATATTTTTTCCAGATCTTTCCATTTCTTTATGAATGGCCCAATATCATTTCTTTTTCATGGGTGAGTCAAATTCCATTGTTTATGCATACCACATTGTCTTTCCCATTCATCCATCGAGGGGCATCTTGACTCATTCCATAAACCCTCAAAGAAACAACAACTCAATTAATAAATGGGCTAATGACTTCAAGAGAGACTCCTCAGAAGAAGTTAAAAGAAGGCCAGTAGGCACATGAAGAAATATTCAACATAAATTTATGAATGTTCTTGGTAAGACAATATTACATACAACAAAAACAAAGGACAGAAATGCAAGTGAATTGATGGTGAGTATAGTTTACAGAAGAGAATGCTTCTTAAAGATACCTGGGCCAAACTTGAAACAATAAATGGACACAAAGTTACAGACAAAACATAATGATTTGGATACTGGATCCTTTCAAGGAAATGAGGTAAAGATCAGTATAACTGCAGAACAAAGCAGAGGAGAGCCTACAACACTCTGCCTAGTGTTCGGATCCACCATGATTTGATTGAGTCAAGTGTAAAGACTCAGTCCAATCTAGGCCCACATTCTCCCTTAAGCATTGGTGAGAAAAGAGACAAATAAAGGCAAAGGACAATGGGAGGTGAGTGTTTCACACATGATCTGAGGCACATGGCTACTTCTGACTTGTCTAGCATTCTTGTGGGGTCTCAGTTGGAACTATCTAACATCCATCACTAAATTTCATTTGTGATTTGCATGCACCCACAAGTCTCTACCTTATTGGAAACAATATCAAGTTCAAGATGATGTCTTTTTGTAAGGAGAATGGTACTTAAGGGTTAGAATTAGAACAAAAAATAAATTCCAACCCTTGAAAATGTTGACTTCCAACATTGGTGGAAGAGGCGTGGAGGCTCTCACATTAAAGAGAGTCATCTCTTTAACGAGTCATCTCTGGTCATCTCTTGTGGTAACCTCTTGTTGGCAGCATGCAACTTGATTGCAAGTGTTGTAGAATGGTTAGCTGAAATGTATTATCACCACCAATGCAAGCAATGGAATTTTCTCGAGGCCAAGTGAGTTTCAAAAAAGAATTCTACAATAAAACATCTGCCTGTGAATCCCTGGGAAAGAAATGGTTTCCATACCCTATCACCTGGAATCACAATTCTTCTAACCTCAGTTTCCCATGTAGGTTGGGGTGATGGGTATGTACAATTGTACCCCACTATGTGTTGAAAAGGAGTCCCAGGCACACTCTGACAAGGATGGCCTCTAACTTTGATCCTTCTGGAGTGGTTGGTCAGATCAAAATCAGTCCTTACAGGGAAAGGTCCTATTCAAATCAATTTACAGACAATAAAGCAAAATGGTGAAGAAAACAAGGAGCAAAATCATAACTTGGAGATACCTTCTATGATGTATCCAAGGACCTGGGGTGAAAAGAGAATGAAACAGGAAAGCAAGCAGTAGAAATGATGGTCAGCAGTACAAGGCATTGAAGATGGCAGGGTTGAGCCGGAATTGGTGCCAAAAGAACCTCTTAAAACAATTGAATGAATTTCCACTGCACACATCCATTATACTGCAGCAGTACGGAGCCTATAGACATCGCTGCCTGTCCTGCCTCTTGGACTGAGTTCATGGGGAAGAGGGAATGTGTGCTCACCTGTGAGCCAGAGGAACTGGCATGTGTTTGCTAGAAGCACACAGAACGAAGTATGACAATATAAAACTCATTGGAGCACAAAGATTAGTATTTTAATCTAATCTAGGTAACTAGAAGAGAAAGGGAGAGGCAAATGGATTAAAGTTAAAGTATTTCTAGAAATGCAAATAGAATGCCTTTGTATGACATTTTTTTACATTGCAAATAATTGCCCTATTCTTCTAAGTGACTTTCAATTTTTGAAATGATGCTAGAAACAGGAGGAGAAAAGTTAAATTCATCTTCCTTGTAGCAAATCAAATATGCATTTTCTTCTTTTGCCAAAGTCGTGTTCCAGGACAATAATATCGTTGTGTTCCTCCTTCGCATTGATGATCATCTCATGCCTGTTAATCTTTAACCAGAGACAAGGTCAATCACAATTTACTTAACAAAGAAATGAGATCCCTTTGCACTCATATTAAGCAAAATATTTGTATTGTTTTATTAGACAATGAGACCTGTATTTTTAAAACCTGTCTATACAGAATATTGTCCAATCTTCACATGTCCCTGTAGCTACTAAAGAACTATTTGAAAATACCAATTCTAGCTTTCAAAAGTCAGAATGCAAAATTAAAAATGAGTAAAATATCAGAAATCAAGATAAATCCAATTGCAATAAAACGTGTCCACCATGAACATATGTATGAGCTTATCTCACCACGAGGCCCTAGCCCTATGAGCAAATTAAATGCTGTCTCTCAGAAACAACAATTGAGAATGCTACCATGTAAAATTGGAAGATTTGGTGTTGGGTTTTGTTTTTTTGGTTGGTTCTTTTTGTGCTGGTATTGGGGCTTGAATTTAGGGCCAGGCCTCTCTCCAATAGCTTTCAAGAACAAGGTTCACACTCTACCTCTTGAATAACAGCTCTACTTCTGGCTTTTTGGTGCTTAATTGAACATAAGAGCATCATATACTTCCCTGCCAGGCCTGGCTTTGAATTCCAATCCTCAGATCCCCCTCTGAGTACCTAGGATTACAGGCCTGAGCCACTGGTGCCCAGGTGATAGATTTAGTCTTAATCAGTTTTTCTAGTAGTTATAGAAAGAAAAAAAAAAACTGTCAAAGGAATCCCTTGGTAAGATTAAGCCGTTTCTTATAGTAAATATGCATAAAAGCTTCATACTATAGTGAAAAACTTGGAACTTGTGTTTTACTTGTGACAAAAAGGGTAGTAGAAGAACTTGAGCCCTCTGGGAAGCTTAATTTGGTTGTTTCAAGATTTCATCAGATTGCTTCTCTCCCAGTATTTTAATGCTCAGAAAGTATTAATCTCATTGATACCTCCTCAATACTTTCTCTAGCATAGTGAAGAAATGATGTTTTGGAAGGAGCAAGAATTCAATTTGAATACCAACTCTTCCTACTTCTCTCATCTATCTATGGAATTTTAGATAAACAATATTATCTCATTTAGACATAGCAAGTGCCATTATATAAAATTCCTAAATGAGGTGATTGAGAAATGTATCTATTTGAGGAGCTTTCTCATTTATTTCATGCATGAATATTTCATAAAAAGGGGCATCCTGCAAAAAGGGAAGGAGCAAATATGTACTACAAACAGAAGCAATCCCACACAGTATTGTAATGTCACTTGGGGTGAAAACTAGCCTTTCTGATGGGCTTACCTCAGTGGGAGGCTGGTACCATCACCCATTGCCCTTCAGAAAATGAGCACTTGGTTCTTGAACTCATCCTGTAGTGTATCTAATGAAACTAAAATTTGTTCTCCTTTCTTGTTCCCTGGTCTCTGTAGGGAGAGAAATGCCTGCTAGAGATAAAGGCTGGAATAATTTATGAAAATTGCTTTCCATTCACTGTATTTTGCATCACTTTGGAGAATCCGTCCTTTTACATATGTCTTAGATAACTCCATTTGGAACTACTTTGAAGTTCTGAAAACATTTGAGATGGAAAATATTTTTTACATTTTTTTGTCCGTATTACTCACATCCCTCTGTTTAGCTGCTGTGTGCCTTTAAGATTTGCTCTTAAGAATAGGGAACATTTGGAAAATGCACTCTGTGAATATATAAATATGGTAAGAGTATCTATTAATCTCACCATCCTGACCAGGGAATGAGAATAAAGAAAGAAAAGGAAAAGAGAAATAAATGTTCTCATTTTTTTTTGTTTGCCCAGAGAAGCACTAATGGGTTATAAACCCTTTCAGAGTCATAGAGCAGAGAAAAAGGGTTGCCTTGGTAACCAGGCAGACCAGTCCCTTGCATACACTCTCCCAGGAGCATCTAATTTATTCAGCAAACACAGGCTAGAACAGGTGGCTAACCTAGATGATGCCAAAAAGCATTCACTCGGGGACACAGGCATCCTCCAACATTTTATTTGTATACAAAATATCATTCTGTCCTTCATAAAGGAAGAGGTAATGAGGCACATTTCAGTATGGATCCTAACATTTTAGTGAAGAAGAAAGCTGTCTGCATTTACTGCTTTTGAGTTTTCAGGCAAAAACATGTGTATCATTTTATGAAATGATCGACATAAACGTAAGTCCACTAGTTACACTGAAAGTGGAGTTCATTCTAAACCCTGTATCACTCAAATCTCATTACTGCATTTGGTCTTGCAATAAGTCAACTATTATTGTCAGTGTTAGCAAGAGATTTTATTGCTAGATTTCACAACTCTTGCACAGAAATTCTAGTATCAAAAGCCATCAGAAACACCCAGCGTTTTAATTAATTTTGAATTGTCTAAGTTAAAAAAGAAAGATTAAGATAGTTGAAGGTCTACTTGCTTTTGCGCTAAAAAATAATGCCATCCATTGTAAATATAAGTCTGAAAAACTAGCAATAAAATACAACTTTTACATGGAAAAAAGATTTTCATAACTGGAACCCAATTTTCTCTTCCAACCTCTTTGCCAAACAAAATCACCAATATATCTTGAGCTTGAGACAGCAGAATCCTAATTCAATTGGCTCTTCACATATCTGCTCTTTCCACTTGCTGTTTTCTCTATTCCAGTCTCCTCTGCATGAGTCTCCATGGGTTGTTCCATATTTTCTTGTTCTTCAGATTGAGTCTTCCAACCTTCAATTCACTTTCAATTCCTCACAGAATTACTCACATAAAACCTACTACTAGTATAAAATCATAAATATTTGGTAAAAAGATGAAGAGACAAATGAATGGACTAACAGATAGATGAAGGGCACTGTGTCTTTTGGCTGTTTAGGCCAGAGATCGGGACTTGAACTCCATTCCTGACACTTTGGCTCATTGACTAGCACTCTACCAACTGAGCCACACCCCCATCCTGTACTGTCTTGTGTTACACCAAAACACAACTAGGAAATGTGAGCGAATGACTAGAGTTGGGAAGGAGGAAGGGGAGAAGGATGGAAGGTATGATACTCATCATGATGCATTGTACACATAAATTGACATGTTGAATTGAAACCCCTTTGTGCTACTATTTAAAAATAATTTTAAGTGACAATAAAACAAAAATTAGCATCTTAATTGACAGGCAATCTGCTCAATTCCAATATATGATGAAACTCTTTCAGAAATTGGAATAAAGCTTCACTAAATTTAGAAAAAATACAATGAAATCCTAAATGGAGCTTCTTTATGTTTTTGGTGCTGGTCCTCGGGTTTGAACTCAGGGCTTGGGCACACCCTTGAGCTTTTTCACTCCAGGCTAGTGCTCTCCACTGGAGCCACAGTGTCACTTGCAGCTTTTCTTTTCTTTTCTTTTTTCATTTTTTCATTTTTGGTGGCTCACTGGAGATAAGAGTATCATGTTCTTTCCTGCCTGGGGTGGTTCCAAACTGCAATCCTCACATCTTAGCCTCCTGAATAGCGTGACTGAGCAGGCTGGAGCTCCTCTTTTTAAACATGGAAGTTAAGGTGTCTCCACACTGCTGACCCTGTGCATTCCTGCACCCCCACAACATTCCCATGCTTCCAAGAACTGAGCTTCAATAAATAATAGGCCCAGCTTATTACACATTCAATTTTGCTTGGCTACTCCCAGCTACATAGCAATTACATATGCAAGGGTTTGTTGAAAGTGACATTTAAAAACAAGAGACCTTCGTTAGGAAGCTGAGGTCTTGGCTTTTCTCTATTGATCTGCTTTTAAAGCTTTTCAATTGTTTCCCAAGGTGACCCTTGCCGAGTGAGGATGTTTCCTTGGCAACGGGGATGACTGCTTCCAGCACACAGAGAAAATGCATCTCTGTTTGTTTTGTGCTCAGCTGCCACCCAGAGAGGCTCTGTTGCTTCAAAGAAAGCAAGAACCTCTCGTTTTTAAGCACCAATAGGTTCTCCAGTTCATGGACTGTATATCCCTCTAGAATACAAGAAGTGATGGTAATGATCAGACTATAGTTTCTTTTTTTCAGTAAGAGAACACAACCACTATCGATGCATTTTCCATTTTCCCTCTCTAATTACATCATCTATGTGTCCATGCACATGCACACGCGCGCCTGTACACACACACACACACACACACACTCACACATCATTCTTTCTTATACATATACTCTCTACCTTTTTTGCCTGTCTTGGGGCCTAGATTCAGTCCCTGAGCTTCTTTGGCTCAAGGCTATAGCTCCATCACTTGAGACACAGCACCACTTCCAGCTTTTTCTGAGTGGTTTATTGAAGATAAGAGTCCCACTGAATTTCCGGCCCAGTCTGGCTTCTTTCAATCGCAATCCTCAGATATCAGCCTCTTGAGTAGTTAGGATTACAGGCATGAGCCACTGGCACCTAGCTCCCTTTTAATTTTTGATTTATTCAAATTTTGAGTTCCTATCAGCTATCTGCCTTTTGTACAGCTCTGTTTTATTTATTTTCCATTCCCAGTGATGCCTTCTTTGCATATCTCTACTTTTATATTGTTCCACATTACAGATGGAAAAAAAAAGACTCAAAAAAGACTTGATTGGAGCAAACAAAAGTAGATAGTACACCCAATCTTACACTAGTGCAAAATGTGCTGGAAAAACACAATAGGCCTTGAATCCTCTGCTATTTATAATGTTCTCTATCCTTTCATCCAAACTGGCTTGTACTTGTATTTGTGTGTGTGTGTGTGTGTGTGTGTGTGTGTGTGTGTGTGTGTGTGTGTGTGAGTGTGTGTGTGAAGGCAAGTACTGATAGCTCATGCCTATAATCATACCTATTCAAGAGGCTGAGATCTGAGGATTGTGGTTTGAAGCCAGCCTAGGCAGAAAGTCTGTGAGATTCTTAAGTCCAATAATCTACAAAACAAACAAACAAAAAAAACCTGGGAGTAGAGCTGTGGTAGAGTGCTAGCCTTGAGCATAAAAAAGCTCAGGAGCAGTGCCCTGGCCCTGAGTTCTAGCCCTAGAACCTGCACAAATTTTAAAAAAAGTAGAACAACATTTTACTTGTGGTTTTTTCCTCCAAGAGCAGTTTGAAACTATTTTTTTTTTTTTTGCTTTCAATGAAACTAGTCATGTGGGAGGGAAAAAAAGCCGAAAATCAAGTCATTCATACTCATTAAGGGAATTATTTTGTCTAAATTTTATACTCATTAGTGTTAATGAAATTGAAGAGTTTTGTTGGAAACATCATCCTAATAGACATTTCTAAATATTATGCTGATCTAAATAATTAAAGAAATAAGATTTTTAAACTAGAGAATGGTATAGCAAATGACTCGAACTCATAGTTCAGAATTTTAGGTGTAAACCAGGTAGAGTTATAAAAATAAGCAGGAAAATTACAATAACTTCCTTCTTATCACTAGTATCCATGAAACACAAAGGTTAAAATGTCATTCAACAAGCGCTATTATAGATACATGCATTTAAAATACATTTATTCTAAAAAGTTGGAAACGTAGGCCTACCATAGACCTAAGAAAGTAATGTCATCTTATTTTATATGAGAAAATGAACTCAAGAAACAAAGAAACATGTGTGTGCCGGTTAGCCATTAACTTCAGTTTAATACTAGAAAACTTGATTGGGTTTTGCTTACCGCCTAAAATGTTCACTGTGTTTCTTCAGCATAAGAACTGTATTTTTACCTTGAGTGTTTTGTTTGGTAATGTTATGTTCAGCTTTCAACCATCTCTGTAATTGTTCATCTAGTGAGGTGCCTGGCACCTGTACAGATGGCTTCCAGGTGAGAGTGGCAGCAGAGGGCCTTTACAAAGCTGTAATAAGTATTTGGCTACTTTTTATAACATTTAAGAAAATATATGAGAGAAGAAACAAGAATGGGTTCAATGCTTTGACTGTCTCAGGGCTGGCATTTCTGAAATTCTCTTGGGATGTCTCATGTTTCCCTCTTCATGCTCACAAGATGGTGCAGCAGCCTTCAGCATCCTGATCAGTGTTCAAGAAAGAGAGGAGAGGGAGTCATGCCAGCCTTTATATTAGGTAGAGCCAAATCCTTTATGGAACTCTTGGCAAGTTTATATGCATGAGTCACTATCCCTAACTTAAACATATGGCTATGCACTTTAAGGAAACATGAAAAGTGGATTTGATATATAACTAAAGATGAACTAAAAAGGTTGTATGTTTATTTGAAAATGTACATGTATTTGAAATGCACTTACATTTGAAAATGTGCAAATGTAAGATTGTAGGTAGAGGGCAGAAAGATAGATAAATGGTAGAAAGATAGATAAATAATACATACACAGGTACATAGAAGACAGTTTGTTATTGATAGAGTTACACAATAACTATAGATAACAGATTAGATAGGTTAATAGATGATAAATGCACACATATATATTCATATATGACAGAAGATACATAGATACATACATAGACAAACCAGAAGAATTCAGGAAACAATCCATATATGAGACAAGGAATTCAATCAAGGAAAATGTCTTTTACTGTAATCTTAAAATAAGGAAAAGAAGTATTTCAAATAACACAAATGACATGAAACCACATACAAATATTTTCAAGTTCTTTCCATGGAATATGAGGCTCACCTCAGACAGTAAGAAGGGTGGCTAGTTGCCAAAACAGACCAATGGATGTGTTGCTGGCTGGGTAGACATAAGAACCAGTATGTTTTTCAAATGATCTAGCAAGGTAAATTATTGAATGAACTATCATCAAAAAATTTAACTACTTCTGAACATCCAAACTTTCAAATCACTACACAATATGAATCATGTAAATGAAATGTGTACATTCTTTTTAGCATAGAATTCAGAAGGCTTATACTACAAGCTATTTGATGTTTGACTTGCTTGTCTTTTCACCATTGTCACACAAACTGGGACCAACAGTGTTGGGTGGGTAATGATAGAATCAGGTCAGCAGTTTCATTTTCTGAGATATCTTTGTCCCTCTCCTCCCTCAGAAAACAAGGGTGCAGTCATTAACAAACGCTTCTGGTTCCTTGCTAGAAGATAAGTCTAGGAGATAGCACTTTGTCCTGTTTGCTTCTATTCCTAGGGTTTACAACAGTGATCCATGAAAAACAGTCATAGTTATTGCCAAAACAGGTAAAAATGTAATCTGTTGTGGGCTTCTTAGTCAAAGATTCTTTTACTTTAAGGGAGAAATCAAGGAACTCTGCAAAACTCTATTGCAACATGGTTGTGTATAGAGTTAAACGTCAGATCCTTCTTGAGAAAAGAGCTCATGGTGAAAAGAAGAGGAGACTGTGAAAGTCTTGAGAGTGAGAGCCACAGGCTTACCTTTTGCCTCTGTTTCCAATATTTAATAAATGTATGTCAAATGATTTCCTAGCAAGTGACTATCAAAGTGATGGCAATTAATATTTTAGTCCAAACCATTAAGATATAAGGGCAATGAGCATTCAGCACCTGAACTACATTCCTGACAATATTTCAAATTCAGATTTCCAACCAGAAAGTTAATAAAAATCTCAAAGGAAATTCACAAGACTCAAGTCAGAGTTGAGCATACACACACACACAGACACATAGACACACAGATATGTGTACACATATATACACATACACACAGATACGTGTGCACACACATACACCATTAAACATTTTTTCATATCCATTTTAAACTAAGAAATAATTCCTAAACTGAAAGAAAGGGTATTCCTAAGAACCCAAGTTGGTTTTTCTTTAAGAAGCAGAATCAAACAGTCCCATGATGAATAGAACTTTATTTTTTAAATGTTTCTTTTAAATTTTATCTTTACTATCCAGGAACAATTTTCAACAAAATATAATCATATCACTTTCAATGGCTGGAAAATTTAAACCTTTAATTTATGAAAAAATAGCAAGTTTTATTACTCAAATCATTTTTTACATTAAAGTTGTGTCTACCATATGAGACATGATTTTATAACAGAACAACAGATAAGGAACATACATGAATTTTCAATGGCTCAGATGCTGGAATTTATAGAAACCCTTAACATAGGCTCTACTTTACACCTGTGATGTTTTCTTCATTATTATGCTACATGCAAACTTAGCCTTGGTGCTGTATGGGAGATGTTAATATCCTATGAGTATGAATGCACACATCGCTTATTGATTTCTCGAAAGTCATGAGGAATAGTCTCCCTTCCCCCCATAAGTACAAACACAAAGACATTTTTAGTTCAGTATTTTATTCCATTCAATGAAAAGGAACCATTAAAGGAGAGAGAGAGATTGGAGAGAGAAAGAGAGAGAGAGAGAGAGAGAGGTGGAGATCAAAGAAAAATATACAAATACCAGATAGGAATAAGTCAGTGAGAAAGCAGAAGGCTGAAGCATGCGTTGAACATTACCTTTTTCTCACAGTGAGGATCAGGGCATCATGCTCATGGCTGTCTCTTTTTTTTCCACAGTGCTGATTTCAAGCCTCCAGCTGAGAAGGCAGCTGTGCAGGCAAGGCTCTGGTGGGCTCAGCAGGAGTCCTGTGCTAATGCTAGCTACTCCCACCACCTCAGGCTTGCTTTCCCTTGTCATTAAAAATGCCAGAAATGTGAGATGTTGCCCTCTTGTCCCAAAAGGAGGTACAAAGAGGATAGCAGGGAGAGTATCTCTAAAGACTTCAAATGCCTATACCACCTTCCTTCCTTCTTTTTTTTTTTTTTTATCTTTTGGTTGTTTGCATTGTAGGTAGCCTCCAAAGAGCCAGGCATTGGCTAGTTTTCAAGATATTTGAATTTCTGGAAAGCTTTCATTAATCATAATCTGCACAGAAAGTTGAAGCATATGGGAGGAGTTGCTTCTCTCCCTCCCTTTTTCCCTGCCAGAACAAAAAAAAAGGAGGGGGGGAAGAAAAAAGGAAAAATAAGCCCTCACTGTGGCTCTACAATTCTTTCCTCGATTGCAACATCAAAATCCAACTTTAATAATAAAGAGAAAGAAATTATAGTTTATGCCTCTGAACAAAATAGCAATGGAAAATTAACTGCAACCTAAAATAATGCTACCTTTCTTGAAAAACCCTGGAAAATTCAATTCATGGACATCCGGGACCACAGAATTCGTATTGGAAATGTTCATGAAGTACTCTAGAAAAGAGTTGAAAAATAATTCCAGAGAAAGTAGCCAGCAGAATCATAGTGTGAAGTCTAGGACGAATGCCAAACAGTCAAAAAATGAATCAACGTGGGATTATGGTGGGTTGTGTTTGTAATCAGTGGTAAAACAATTTTCAGATTTTGCTCTGTATTTTAGAATTTAAATATATATGTTTAATGGATAAAATTACATTTATTCTTAAAGTTGCATACTTGTCTTGGTATGGATGCTTAAATGGATTTGATTTCAGTATTTTAAACAATATGGAATATATTTCAACAACTTTAAATA
Organism: Dipodomys spectabilis; assembly: GCF_019054845.1. NCBI lineage: Eukaryota > Metazoa > Chordata > Mammalia > Rodentia > Heteromyidae > Dipodomys > Dipodomys spectabilis. The sequence continues at coordinate 1,573,181 of NW_024870856.1, forward strand.
GATATTATTATATTATTGAATACATTTGATAATATACTTCCTACCTCAAAGCTACTATCAGATGTAATGGTTTGTAATTCCCAGTTACTTTAGGCATATCTCTTACTAATTTTAATTTATTTGTTGAAAGATGTGGAATGGAAATACTAAAATTCAGAATTTCTAATTTACACACATATTAGGAATTTATGAGTATAAACTTAGTGTGCAGAATTTTTTTAATCACTAATCTAAACCAAGTTTCCATTAAAAATTTTCAAATATTGTTTACATCTATTCTCAGAGGATAATGCAGTTGTTTATCAGATGAAGTTCTGGTTAAAAATATTTTGGAAAATAGAAGAATATCACTACTATTATTGAGCAACAAAGTTCACTGCTTAAAGCAAACCAGTTGATCTCATTTTGGAAATTTAAAGGCACTCATTATAAACCAAGACTCTTGCATCTCACAAAAGTTGCCTTACCATTTTTATATTTCCCATCATCATTTCAATTTCCCTTACTTATCTATTCACAGTATGCATTGTTGTGATTTTGCCAATAACTAACTTTTTTCTCAGAAGAAAAGTAAAACAACATATCTAAGAATAGTTTTCAAATGAATAACTGTAATTGGCCCAAGATGCTTTTTAATGAAATGTGAATAAGATATCTGTTAAGATATTGAGTAGAATAATAAAGTCTAAATTGTACTATTTGAGAATCATGCTTGCCACCATGCCCCAAAGTAATCTCAGATAGCTTAAATAGTCAGACTTAACAGTAGAATTAACATCAACTTAAATTAGGCTGAATAAACATAGGGCATGGTAGACCCAAAGAGAAAACACTGACCTGCTGAAGTATATTAAATTTTAATGTGCTGAAACTTATTTTTTATTTTTAATTGACATATAGCACATACATATTTATGGGGTAGAGTATGAACATTTGTGCATGCATGCCATATATAATGAATGACCAAGTCAGAGTTATTAGCATTTCCATCTCAGACATTTATAATTTGCATGTGTTGGGAGGCTTCAAACATTTTTCGTCTAGTCAGTTTGAAGGGTACAATAAATCGATGTATCTGAATGTGCGTGGAACCACTCTTGCCTATCTAATAATACTTTAGTACCTCTCCAATTATTTAGTACCTTCCCAATTATTCCTCACCACTATTCTAATCTTAAATGAGATTAACATTCTTAACTTCTATTTGAAAAACTAAAACTTAATTTTAGACTGGACAGTGAAAGTATGTTTAGTGTATTATTTGAAGGGCTAATATGTATTCAATAAGAAACATAAGACTTTATTTGACTAACACATGAACATGAATACAAACCCTAAACACACATGTGGAAAAAATTCAACACTCCAAATAAATATAAAACCTCAAGTCGGGTTAAAAACTGAATTCCTTTTCTACTTATTAAACCATCATTTTTTATTATATGCAATTTACAGTAAAGTAATATTCTATATTACTGTTGATAGTTCAAACTGATATAACTGAGCAGGAAAATATGACAATGCAGAGTAAAAATAAAATAACCACACATCTCTGGAACTCTTATTTTTAAACATATTCAGCCTCAACCAATTCCATTGCAGAATTACGAACAAAATAAATAATTCAGAAAATAAGATATTGTTCCTGTCAGCATACAGTATGTATGAGGTAGGCTATGATAAAATGCAAATAAAATACAAACAAAATCAGGTGCTTTGTGCCTGTGATCATGTCTGGAGCAAGACATAGACACAGGACACTTTGGACATAGACCAGGAAACAGCTGGCCAGCCCCTCTTCATATGAGCGCAGGTGACTTTGCCTACTTACCAGTGACCACTCAGCATGGCTCAGACTTTACTCCTCCCTGAGCACCAAGGCAAGAGAGCTCCTGGGCAGACTGGCCCTGCTTTCTGACAGCACACAGTTAACAATGATCCTTCCCTTTTTCAGCACTATAGCAGCAATCCCGCAAAGCCCAACTCCTTTCCACAGCCTTTCCCTGAATTCTACCAAGACCTCTACAACTCCTCTGCCACGCTTTCTCCCTTCACTGCAGCAAGTTGAATAAATTTTATTTGCTTCTCTTCAATGTGTTTTTAGTCTTTCGCTGGCAGAACGCAATAGCTTGTGCAGTGACAGTCTATAATAGTGAATATTATACAGCTATTCGAATGATAGCATGCAAAATAATAAAATATGGTAATACCCACATGAAAAACATGGAAGGAAAATGTGCCATCTGTTATGGTTTAAAAAACACTGTTTATTGCTTTTTTTTCTCCCAGTAATTTTTTCCTCATTTTCTTCTCTACTTTTTTGCATTGTTAAAATTTAGTGAAATAAGACTTCTAATTTTAAAAACACCATTTTCTCACACACAAGTAAAATGTGATTAAAATCGCTCTTCCTTCCGTTAAATAAGAAGTCAACATGGGCTGGGAAGGTGGCTCAGTGGTAGAGCGCTTGCCTTGCATGCCTGAGGCCCTGGGTTCAATTCCTTAGCACCACATAAGCAAAAAATAAAAAGCCGGAAGTGGCGCTGTGGCTCAAGTGGTAGAGCGCTAGCCTTGAGCTGAAGAGCTGAGGGACAGTGCCCAGGCCCAGAGTTCAGACCCCATGACCGGACCAAAAAAAAAAAAAAAAAGAAGTCAACATGTATATAAAGAGCTCATTATTTTCTTTTATTTACTTAGCAATCATTACTGGATGCCTATTATTAATTAATCTGGTGTCCCTACATTAGCAAAAATAACAATTGATTTCACCACAATTAGTTGAATTCTTGATGCATATAAATCATTATTTTAATATATATTTTTATTGCAAAGCCACTGTACAAAGGGGTTACAGTTACATGAGTAAGGTAAATGAGTACATTTCCTATCAAGCAATGTTACCCTCTCCCTTGTTTTTCCCCTATTATCCCTTCCCTCCCCACATCCCCAACTTCTCCCTACCTCCCTCCCAAAGCTGTAAAGTTTTTTTTCAACATAGTGTCTTGTACATCTCATTGTTACAATGGGTCAACCTGTATCCTTATTTCAGCTTTTTGTTATTTCCCTTCCCCTCCCCAAATTAGAAAAATGGATCTACAAGATGCAGGACACGGGAATCAAATACAGTGAAAACAGGGATTATACCCTGGGGGAAGAAAATACAAAAGAAAGGAAATAAATCACACAGTACATTAAAAACAACAGCAACAAAGATAAAGCTTCTTGTGTCCCTATATTGGGGTTCATTTCGCTTAGCATCATCTTATATACTTAAATGTATATAGCTTTTGACCTCTTCTGCTGGTCCTAGACTTATACTAGTTATTGTAAATGAGGGAATCCATAGGACCTATATTTCTTTGGGCCTGGCTTATTTCACTTAATATAATTTTTTCCAAGTCTTTCCATTTCCTAACAAAGGAGGCAATGTCATTCTTTCTGATGGAGGCATAGAATTCTGATACATAGATAGATAGATAGATAGATAGATAGATAGATAGATAGATAGATAGATAGATAGATAGATAGATAGATAGATAGATAGATATCACATATTCTTGATCCATTCATCTACTGAGGGGCATCTGGTTGGTTCCATATCTTAGCTATGGTAAATAATGCTGCAATAAACATAGTAGTGCTGGTAGCTTTAGTATGGTTTTGTTTGTGATCATTTGGGTAAATGCCCAAAAGTGGGATTGCTGGGTCATAGGGGAGCTCTATGTGGAATCTTTTGAGGAACCTCCATACTACTTTCCAAAGTGGTCTAACAAGTTTGCACTCCCACCAAAATACAGTAGGGTAACCCATTAACAATCATTTGTAACATGCAACAAATGCAATACTTAGTGGCATTCATTCACTCACTCATGCTCTTGTTCTCATTCATTATTCATTCAAACCCACACTGAGCTGCTTTAGTTTTCTCAATATTTTCCAGCTCTAGGTGTCCATGTGGCAGAACTAAATATGATGAGCTGCCTAATAGAAAGAACCTTGTTCTACAACAGTCAGGCAGAGGAGGCAAATGGCTGGCAAACAGAGGGATGATGCTGTTTCTCACACACCGATGATGCTATTGGAGCAGGGTCAATGGGGACAGCAGCACCACTGTAGTGACCCTTCTGTGGAAGAGGGTGGGATGGTCAGAGATGGCTGTAGTTAGGAAGTGATGCCTACTGCGAACCCTAATAACAAGTATGTGTTTGTCAGGCACAGGAAAGAAGGAAGAGCATTCCAGTCTACATGAGAGTATACAATTAAGAGCTAAAATGAGAAAGACAATTAGTGCTCTGAAAGATTACAAAAGTTGGGATCCCTGGGGGTGTAAGCTGTGAACAATTTGTGAAAGGAGTGGAAGTTTATGTAGCTTTTGGAAGAGGGAGCAGGCGTGAGAAGATCAGGTTCAGTCTGACATACCTGTATGAGCACTTACCCAGCCTGGGCGTAATAGACAAGACAGCATTTTGGAGGATAATTTTTGCTAGTATTCGCAGAGGATCAAGAGATAAATTAGGAAACACAATTTTAGTTTGGCAGCAAAAACACTACAAGTACTTTTATAGCCTTGAAATTAATTCAGAGCTCATGGGCACCAAACTTTTATTGCTATGGTAACCAGTGGTCACCGGATGCACTATCTGCCTTTAGCCAAGGAGTTGGCCACACAGGAAATTTGCTGAAAACCTTAATGGAGAATTATCTCTCCTGAATCACATACTCCAGGAAGACAACCTTGGTTTACATGAGAATCTCCCTCTGTGGTGCATCAAAGGGACTTTTCTGATATCCTGTTGCAGTGTCTGAACCAAGATTTGGTACCAACTATGATTTTTGTTTAATGAGAAAGCAATGCTTTTTTGCAGTTAACCAACTGAAAGCAAAAAGAAGAATAGTTCGATTTTTGAAGGGGAAAACTTTTGCCAATTTCCAGAGGTATAAAAAAAATGCAAAGTGGAGCGAAGGATACATTTCAAACTTTAAATTGGGTTTGGAAGTGTTGCAAGTATAAGTTACATATGGCAGGCACACAGAGCACACGCCAAAGGAGGTAAAAGGAGTGTGAGAATGTGTGATGTCTGATCGTGCATATGGAGAACAGAGAGCAGGGATAAACAGAGAACTAGCCACAGAGCAAGTGGGCCTCATTTGTTCAGCGAGAAGAGTCAAATGGAAGGAGAAGTTTTCATCCTGACAAATTCTAGTTGGACAAACCATCTTAGGTTCTACTGCATTTTTTTTTTTTTGGCATGATGATTGGTATCCTTGTTTTATTTTATTGTTTGAATTTTTGTTATCGTTAAGTAGTTAGACAAAGGAATTGCCATTTGAAAAAGCAGTTTATGAATAAATAGATGTTGATCTATGTCCCCCCTTTCAACATATTTCCTTTTCTGAGCCATTTCACTTCTTTCTCTGGAACCACTTCTTTCCTCTTTTCCAAACATGTGGGAGAATCCTCTTCCTCTATACTTTAATTCCTTAAAGTATAGAAACACATGAACAATCATTTTGGTCTACAGCATGTTTAAACTCACACTTTTTCTAGTCTTGATGGCCAAGTGTGTGAATTTGGGGAATGGATCAAAAGAAAAGATGTGTGTTTGAGAAGCTGTTGAGGAATTTTCTTTGGACTATGGCACATGCTGTTTGTTATTCTGGAAAAAGAAAGTTTTAAAATGGTCCTACTTACAAACTGAATTCCATTCACATGCATTCAACCATGAAAATGATATTGTCTCACAACTTAAAGGCATCTTAGTTATTTAGGAGAAACCTGAGTCTGGAGATTTGGGTCCCCCCCGCTCCCGCCCCATAGGGTTTTTAATGGACTTTCCATTTTTGAAGAAATTCATTTATTTTTTAACATGTAATACCTAGCCTTATAATTTCTTTATATATCATATAATATCATATAATATATAAAATATATATTCTATTATATATTGTATGTAATTTACACTATATTTTATTATTATCTAAATGGTCATACAAAGGAGGTGGCAAGCAACAGAGCAGTGTATGAATACAACACATCTTGATCAATGCTACCCCCTTCAACATTCTCAGCCTTCTTCAACACACCCCTTCCGTTACTTTTCTTAATTTTCTAGTATATTCAATTAACTCTTGACTGCATTCTCCCCCTCCCCCCACGTCCTCTCTTCATTCATCTACTACACTACCATAGTATGAGATGGAGGCCCATCAAGACTAAAAACCCAACTCCCAAACTATGAAGACTGGGGCGATGCTGCCTTGAGGGCATTAAACCTCGCCAAAATTGAAGTTTCTTTGATTGGCACATATTTAATAAATGTAATTAATAACCATTCCTTGCCCTCTTTTTACTCAGATGCTTTTTACAGAAAGATTAGCTATTCTACTGCTTTTCTTCACCCATACTCTCTCTACAGAGCAACATATTAGCAACGATAGAAATGTAGTTTAAAAAATGAAAAAGGTCCAAGAGAATTACCTTTGAATCTAAACCTTAATGCAGAAATGAGATGTTTAAAATGTAATTTCATCTGACTCCTGAGACATTCCTTCTAGGAATGCATGAATGAGTATGAACTGAGTACATGATTACTAGAACAATCAAGTGACTTTATAAGGGAACAGGGTAAAAATATCCCATCATCCATTGCTTCTTCCTTGCTGAAGGTAACACACACAGAAGAACAGCATGCTTGCCTAGCTCTCTTATTTTCTGCCCTTGCTACATCCACTGAGACACCCTCTTGCATGAGTCCTTCTGATTACACAAAGAATTAGGCCATTTTTACCTCTCAAGGTTCTTGGATAGCCAAGAAGCAAAAATCAGAACGTTCACAATATCATCTAGTTATGTCCTTTTATTCCTAAAACAAAGATATTTTCCTTACAAATTTCTGTAATACTTTCAAAAAATCTTACTTGGTTTTTCTGTTTACTTTCCCTTGATCATAATCATAATAATTTATTTTTACAAGTATTTCTTTAGAGCACTGAAGTACAACTAAGGTTGTACTGCAAAAAATAGGCTACATAATTGAGATTATTGGTAACTATGGTTTTAAAGATATTATAAGCATTTAAGTCAGTTTATAATATGTATTGAAACAACAACTGCTATTATTTATGCCAGGATTGGGTCTTGAACTCAGGGCCTCCTGCTTTCACTCAGTCAGCTGTTTCATTCACGACTGATGCTCTACAGTTTGAATCACATCTCCATCCAGCTTTTCGCTGTTTAGAGATGGATTCCTCTTACAGACATTTCTCCCCCGGCTGGCTTCAAACTGCCATTCTCTTCAAACTGCCATTTCCTGAGTAACTGACATTATAGGTGTGAGCCACTGGCATTGGCTAGCAAGAACTATTTTAATTATTTTATATAATTATATTTTTTATTTTAATATTTTATAAAATTTTATTTTTATTTCTATTTTATTTAATAATTTTATTTAATTTTATTATCTATGTTTTATATAATAATTAATTATTAATGAGATTTGTTAAATTTTGTTTCTGCCTCTAACATTCCTGTTCTAGGATTACCTGCTGTACAATGTATATGAGAGGGAGGATTAACATTTGAGTCTTTTTAGAATACTCGTTTTGTGATATAACCCTGATCTATTTAAATAAATTTTCTGTCATCATTTTTATATGTTTTCTTGGCTTTTTTATTAACATTAATTGCACAAACATTTTCCATTGTGACATTTACCTGTAGCTATACAATATACTTTGACCAGATTCTCTCTGTCACAAGGGCTCTTCCTTAACCACGTTCCCTTCTCCACTCTCTTTGTAACAGTTTCCAGTGAGTCTCAGTATACTACTTTCATACATATATGTAATGTGCTTGTATCCATTTATTTCTAATTTATTAATTTTATGTTCTAAAGGCTTCTAAAATTACCATCAATATTGGAGACATGAAAGGGCCTATGGAAAAATTACCCAGAATGCTTGAGTAGCTGAATGATTCAGTGAGGTCTAAAGGTCATTCTGTTTCATTTGATCAGTGAAGACATTAAGCACACCCTGCTCATTACATTTGCAATGATGGATCTTCCTTCCCTAGACAGAAGCACTGCCTCATGAGACTTCACAGAAGATGAACAAGATCATCAGCAAAACTTACCAATGTTTTCAGAACACATCACCTTCCTCTTGTGTTCATTTGTGATACATTAGCAAACCTATTAACTTCTCCATTCTGATTTATCTATCTCTCTTAGTCTTTGACCTGCTAATAATTCAAAATGCATTAAGGTAACAATTAGATTCTTGGCTGTTCACTTCTTTATGCCAACCGGACACTCAGTATCTTCCTATAAACATAGTAAGACTTGTCTTCCTTCTTCTGTTTAGTATAATATGGTATTTCTTTTAAATAGGTAAATATAAATGACTGCATGATGTTGTACTACAATTTCAATAAGAAGGTGATGGAATAGAAATGGGAGAAGACAAATGGCCTCCTTTTCTTCAAATTATGAGACTGTGGATACTTCTTGATGATGACACTTCAAGCATATTAAATAGAACATTATTTTTAATATCTGAAAATATGAAAATCCACAGTTTGCTTTATCTCTGGCAGTTATTTTTCCTGCTATCATCCACAGATTCTCCTTTTTGATGTTTATGTTTTGGAGACACTAGACCACTGTTTCTCCAAATGCTCTATACTACAAGCATAGAAGCACACATCTATAAATACATGTGTTTTATATAGTGTCTTCATATATGTATATATGTGCATATGTATACATATATACTACTCATGTGTAGTACATAAGTGTATGTAAATAATATATGAAGTATTTGTATTTGTGTGTATATATCCATATATACATATAGAAGTATATCCATACGAATATATTAGCACATATGTAAGTAGTATATGTGTAGTCTGTGTGTATATGAGTAATCCTGGAAACAGACATTCAAAGTCACCAAAATGCTATCTAAATTGTGGCTAAGTCGTTCCTTAGTTATGTAAGAATTTGCCTGGCCCACCAATAAAATCCTTCTGCATCCCTGTTAGTTCTGTATAGTCCAGCTAATATAGCTTCCAACCAAAAATGGAGTTACTAATGAGATGAATTTTCTTGAATGATATGTGTTCTTACGAAGCTGATAGTGACATTGTTGAAGATGAGATTTTTACTGATTCAACTGAACCCAAAAGGCACAGAACAGAAGGCAAGATGCCAAGTACCCTCCCCTTTAGAGAGCTAGCCAATGAATAATCCATGAGGGACATGTGGCCCGATGCCTTTCTGTCAGCATTGGAGACCCCCATCGCAGTCAGTGGAGAGATGAGGTCATTGGTTGGGTAGAGATGCCTGTGAAGCATGAAGGGTGGAGGCAGCCAGCCAAGAAGGACAACTAGAGACGACTAAAGAGCTTAGCTTGTCTGTAGGAGTTAGGAGAATGGATTGGTTTGACAATAATACTGAGTGTCTTTTACAACTGCTACTGTGTTGGCATCAACAAATGCTGTGAAGCAGGCTGATGCTGGAAATGACCTCCTCATCTCCATGATGGAAATAGGAGAATCAGAGAGGAAGAGACTAGGGATGCTTGATTCAATAACTCAGAAACACAGTGCCAAAGTTCAGCACCTCCATGTTGTAGCAACTTGGAAGATTCGACCACTGACAAATCAGCCTCAACTTACATTGACTTGAGCTCTAGAAGAGAGAGAAGGAAGAAGGGAGAAAAAGCGAGATAGGTATTAAAAATGACAAACAAGAATCACCCAGAAGCCCTTTCAATCTGGAGCCATGCAGAAAGAAGCATTCATTGCTCATCTTTAATATGATGACCCCTTGGATCTGGACATTTTAATAGCAGGAGGGAGACTGTTCTCTGGAGTCTTATTCTAGTGTTTATTACAGAAGTATAATTGAAAAAAATTCTGAGACATGAGAGCTCATCCAAGGACAAGGAAGGAGAGGACTTTTTAATCCCATAGTCCAGGTGTGCGACACTAGAGGCAGAAAAGATAAGCATTTGACTTCTCTCTGTTTAATTGGATCCAAATCACTAAAAGGATTATGATATCAAGGCCTGCAGTTTGAACCTCTACTGTTCTTCAGATAAAGCTGGTCTCTGGGGAGAAACCCTTAGCACGTGCTTGGCCAGATGAGTTGTTGTGGTATATTCAGTTAGTTTGGGGTTTTATTGGAAGCCAGTTTTAGAGAAGAAAAGAGCATAAAATCCAGAAAATAGATCCAAGATCAGTTGTGTGATAGTAGCACTCCACATAAAGATTTGTTTTTTATTTTATTTTATTTTATTGGTGCTTAGCCTGGGGCTTGAACTCAGAGCCTGAGTGCTATCTCTGAACATTTTTGCTCATGGCTGGTGCTCTACCTCTTAAGCCACAGCTTCACTTCTGGCTTTTTTTTGTTTGTTAATTGGAGACAGAGTTTTAGGGACTTTTCCTTCATGTGATCCTCATATCTTAGCCTCCTGAATAACTAGGATTAAAGGCACGATCCACTAGCTCTCAACCCAGATAAAGTTTTAAATGGCTTTTACAGAGATTGCCTGACATGCCACGTTTCTGCAACCAGACCACAGGGCACGGGGCCTGCTTTTACCACCTGAGGATGAGGAGACAACCATCCTCCATGGACAGACAGACAGGAAGACAGCTCCTCATCAAACCAAAGCTCAGAACTTGTCCTTTGGTAACCTGAGGTCTGGTGTAGGACTCAGGCTCATCTTGGCAGACCCTGGGTGCCATGGTTGCCGTGAAATGTAAGCTACCCTGGTGACTCGAAGGGACAACAATGAAAGATCAAAGAGAAATGGATTAGCAGTTCTCAAACATAGAAAGCTGAGAACCCCTCATAGTCCAAGTATTTAGGATAGGAAAGAAAGTTTTTGCTTGCGTGCATTATATTTACCATAGAAACTAAAACTAGAAAATGTTTGAAATGTTTTATAAAATATTTTTTAAATAACAAGTAGTCTTTTGGAGACTCCACATAGAGCTCCTCTATGACCCGGCAATCCCACTTGTGAGCATTTACCCAGATGATCACAAACAAGACCACACTAAAGCTACCAGCACAACTATGTTTATCACAGCATTATTCACCAGAACTAAGATATGGAACCAACCCAGATGCCCCTCAGTAGATGAATGGATCAAGAAAATGTGGTGTGTGTGTGTGTGTGTGTGTGTGTGTGTGTGTGTGTGTGTGTGTGTGTGTGTGTGTGTGTGTGTGTGTGTGTGTGTGTATACATATAAATTCTATGCCTCCATCAGAAATAATGACACCACCCCTTTTGTTAGGAAATGGAAAGATTTGGAAAAAAATATATTAAATGAAGTAAGCCAGGCCCAAAGAAACATAGGTCCCATGGTTTCCCTTATTTGCAATAACTAGTATAAGTCTAGGACAAGCAGAAAAGGTCAAAAGCTATGTACATATGACCATATAAGATGATGTTAAGTGAAATGAACCCCAAGATAGGGGTACGAGTGGGTTTTTTTCTTTCTTGCTATTGTTTTTAACGTATTTAAAATGTACTATGTGATTTTTTTGTTTCTTTTGTATGTTCTCACTGTATTTGAGTCCCATGCCCTGCATCTTGTAGATACATTTTTCTAATTTGGGGAGGGGAAGGGAAATAACAAAATGCTGAAATAAAAATACAGGTTGACCCATTGTAACAGTGAGATGTACAAGACACTGTGTTGAAAATGAACTTTATAACGTGGCATGGTGTTGGGAGCCAAAAGTTGAGTCTCTCAACATAATAGGCTTAACTATCTCACTGGAACAACTTGAGGCTGAGTTTACAGAATCCCACCTTTTTACCACGCCCTAAGTAAACACCCTGCAGCTGCTGAAGACCGACCACCTTTTCACCTTGCCCTAACATCCTACAGCTGCTTCGGCCAATGAAGCTTCCTTAACGGCCAAGGATTCCAAGCATATAAATACAGCTGTGTGAAAAATAAAATTTAGCAGCAGCAGCAGCAGCTTGATCAGAATCCCTGTCTTGCTGTCATTCTTCGTGTCTCTTGTCCCTTCATTCCTTCTCGTTTAGGTTCATTGCCCTCGTTGAAGTCCTGCGGGTCGGGACAGCATGGGGAGGTAGAAGTTGGGGAGGTGGAGAGGGAAGGGATTTTAGGGGAAAAACAAAGGAAGAGGTAACAATGCTCTATAGGAAATGTATTCATTACCTTACTCATGTACTGTAACCCTCTGCACAGTATTTTTACAATAAAAATATATACAAAAAAAGTAGTCTTTTGGGTAAATGTCCAGGAGTAGAACTGGATACAGTAAATCGCCAACATAACCATGCTCATTGCAGAACTAGCCACCATAGTCAAGGTTTGGAATCAGCCCAGTTTCCTCTCAAAGGATGAATGGATGAAGAAAATGTGGCATATATACACAATGGACTTTTATTCACTTATTAGGAAGAATGATAGTATACCATTTTTAAGGAAATGGAAAGATGTGAAACAATTATGTTAAATGAAGTAAGCCAGGCCTAGAGACACAAGGATTCCATGTTTTACCTTATATGAGAAAGCTACATTTAGCTTACAAACTTATGAGTAAATACAGTGATTGGTATATAAATGTACATAAATGTATTAACTGAAATACAATAGATTCACATAGTGCAATTCCTTAGAAAAACAAGGTAGAAAGTTAGCAAAATAAACACCAGGAAGTAGGTACTCGAAAGGGGTGGGATGAGTCAAGGGAAAAAAGGTAGACAAATAAAGAGGCAAAGAGGGGAAAGAATGTAGTCAAGAATCCAATGTCTAGCTTTTAAAATTAAGGCGAGTGAAGGGAGGGGTGGGGAGAGAGGGGATGGAGGAGAATGGGGGTGACATTGGTCCAAATGCACTGTATTCATAAACTGCTAAACTGCTTTGTTAATGGCAACTCCTTTGTACTACTACTTCAAGATAATACAAATAAAAAAGACAATTAACCCCCTCCCCACACACACAAAGAAACAAATAATATTTCCTTTTTACAATTAGGATAAACTTCGGACAAATAGTTCTATTTTCCAGAAGAAAATAATAATAAAGAAGATTTGAGCCTCTTTTTTTGGTCAGTAGCAGGGCTTGAACTCAGGGCCTGGGTATGATCCCTGAGCCTCTTTGAGCCACAAAGACAGTTCAGGTTTTTTTGAGGGGTTTATTGGAGGTAAGAGTCTTTTGGGGACTTTCTGCCTTGGCTGGTTTTGAACTGCATTCCTCCGATCTCAGCCTCCTGAGTAACTAGGATTATAGGCGTGAGCCACTAGCACCCACCCGATTTATGAATATTTTAAATCTCTTTATTGTCTGGCTTAATAGAACACAGATCAGTTCTTATATAGGATTATGGATTCAATCTATTTTGTTATGTTGCTTTGGCTAGACTATAAAATAAAAAGAAAATCCAGCCAAACGCAGGTAGGTATGTGGAAAAGGATGGAATCTTTTAATGGCTGTTAAAGATAATCCATACATCTTTAATACTTTAGTAAAACTCAACCATTGATGGTTTATAAATATTAGACAGCTCTTACAAGTTTCAGATTAGTTTAGTGCAAATTATCAAAAATCACATATACTCACCTCGTCCTCTTATTAACTGAGAGACGATGCAAGGTCACGTGGCAGCTCTCATTTTCACATGAAGCATCCAACATTATCATGAATAGCTGTCCTTGACTTTCAGCAAGTTGATAGGTCCCCAGATTCACTGTTTAGATAACTTCTTGCAAAAATGCATAAATAGAAAGACCACAGTTTTCCCACCAGTTACACTTGAAGAGAGAATGAAATCATAAACCATCCCAGTTCACAATTCCAACACGCACTCATGGATTTTGCTCTTCAAGAAACCATCATGAATCAGTTGCAGGAAGTTGGAAAGATGCTGACTCAGCCAAATGTGGGGCACACGCCTGTAATCCCAGCATTGAATCAGAAGTAGTCTATGAACCTGGACTACAACAGAGACCTTCTGTCTCACAATAAACAAATTAAATAAATAAATAAAAACTGGAAGCCAAAAGATATCAATGTTTCACCAAGGACATCGTCAAGTGTAATGATTTGGAGGAAACTCATGAATGTGAAAACACAGTGCCTTGGCACTGTGCCAAGCGATTGGCAAGATCCGAAGGAAGTGCTGCAATTGTCCCCCTGGTGTGAAAAGACGGCAAAGGTCAATGCTGTAAGGAAAGTGCTTCATGACCTCCAATTCCCTCTTTAAAAAACAAACAAACAAAAAAAAAAAAAGGTGGATCTGGTAGCTTACACTTGTAACCCTAGTAAGCCAACTTAGAAGGCTGAAATCTGAGGATCGAAGCTGAAAAGTCCATGGAGTTCAAGTTCCAGTACTAGCAAAAAAAAAAAAACAAAGTTGATCTGGTCCCCTGGCTGCAGACACAAGACTGAGTGGAAGACTCATTACATTCACAACGAGCTGCTCTGATCTCCATGGGCCTTTTGAAAGATGCATAGTACTAACCTTACATCCCTAAAGTTTTTCAATGCCTTGTCAGAAACAATTAAGACACTTAGTTTAATGCAACCGCATTGACTTGCATAGTCTACAATGTCTGGCCTGTACGCTTAAATATATTTCAGTACTGAAAATAAGAGGATTTTTGCTACAAGAACCATAGCTCCTGTTCCCAGCTCCATGCCATGATACTATGAGTGGAGCAAAGTGGTCACCAAGACTGAGCATGCCCAGAAAGGCTTAGCAGGTTCTTGAAGTGTGTATGGAAGGAAGGTGATTGCTTTGTGTTAGTTACCAAGAGCATCCTCTGTGACTGGCAGTGATCAGATGGAGGGCACAATGTTAATGAATTATACGCATTAGCACTTCCTTGTGGTACACAGGAACATCCTATTCCTTCCTCTATTTCCTAGGAAGAGTCATTAAGTGAAAGCCAGAACAATTTAGTCCCGGGACTAGAAAGCTATCCTGTGTAGATGTAGGTGGAAGGGTCAGGTGGTAGCAGATTACTGACCCCAAGAGTTGAGTTCATATCAGAGAAGTAAAAATCTTCTTGCAAAATGTTGAAGAAGACCCCTGGATTTAACTAATGGCCAGGCTGTGGGCAGAATATGAGCCTGAAATTTTCTCTGCAGATCAGCTGTGAGAGATCTGAGGAGCAGAATGGAAGCTCTCACAACAAAGACAAAATACGTATCATGTGGAAAGAGTGCACAAAATTCCAAGGTTCAAAGAAGGGGTGCTGGCATTTCAGACCATCAGACCAAAGGAAGGGGAAGAAAACCTTACAACCAGGGTGTGTGTGTGTGTGTGTGTGTGTGTGTGTGTGTGTGTGTGTGTGTGTGTGTGTGTGTGTGTGTGTGTGTGTATCCAGCCAAGATAAAAAAAAAGTCAGGAAGACTCTATCTCAACCAATAAGCCAGACATAGTGGAGTATGCCTGTTATCCCAGGTACAGGTAATCCAGAAGCATAGATACAGGGGTTGCAGTGCAAAATCAGAAAAACGTGACATCCTATTCAAAAAACATAACTACAGCAAAAAGCTCAAATGGTGCCTGCCTAGCAAATATGAGGCTCTGAGATTAAGTACCAGGATAGATAGATAGATAGATAGATAGATAGATAGATAGATAGATAGATAGATAGATAGATAGTTAGACAGACAGACAGACAGACAGATAGATACTATGTTTTATTTATATATACTATGTTATATTATATGTTAAATATTTTATGTTATATATAACATATATGTATATGTAACATATAACATGATCATAGTTTTATATATAATATAATATGTTATATAATATTTGTTAAGTATATATATAAAACATACACAAATATAGAAAACTATGTTCTCAAACATAACTGAAGCAATTTCAATATCACTACAATGCTCTATTTGAAAACTTTTGCAAAGATGTCCCTAGAGCAGTATCTGTAGTGTTAGTAACATGGAAAATGAAATCAATGAGGTACACACAATGCTCAAAATATCATTGGTTTCATGCCCGAGTCAGGAGTGGCTCTGCTTCTTTAGTAACTCACCCCTTGGCCGGGGGTAGTACAAGTAACCACTGGGCAGCTCCGCCATGTGTCCCCGGGAACTCAGTGCAGTGACATGTTCTTTGGATGGAACTGGCCTCACTCTGGAAGACTGATTTTGTGGGGGAGGGGGTGAAGAAAGAAGTGACATTGATTAAGATTTGTTGTCTTCATAGGGAATGCTGACTCCTTCATACAATTACTTAAAGCTAAAAATAGCATTTTAAAAACCATTGGAGAAACAGTCGAACCCCTTTCCTTTAAGGGCTTTTTCCAATGTATGTTTTAGGGAACATAGTGCTTTGCTTTCTCCCATGTGTGAGCGTTAACTGCTGAAGGTGGGGGCAGGTGGTTGGATATGAAGTCTCTGAGTGTTTTATCAGCTTCTGGAGGAACCTGGGACACACTTCAAGGAGGAGATGAAGCAAACACTGTGAAATCCCATTAAAACAGCGAAAACTTCTATATTTGTATCTCATCCAGTTCACCTAACGAATTGATGAAAAATTTGATTTTCAATGAAAATGTGAAATGGGAGAAGAATAGTCACTGATTAGTTTATCAATGAGCTCTTAACACAATCAGATAATCCAGTTCTTAGAACTTTCAAAATAGATTTTCCTGACACTGGTGAAAAAGGAAGGAAAAGTTTTACTTTCTTTGAGCCCAAGTTTGGAAATAATGCTTACTCAGCTACACTGAAGAACAAACCTGTCTATCAAATTAAAAGCAGAAGAAAGAATCTCCTACTCAGCTGCTAATTGCAGAATTAGGCTAATTCACATACTACAGCAATGACTGTCTCCAACTGCCACTCTTGCTTTTATTCCACCGTGCCTTCCTTCAGGTAACAAAAATCTGCTTCCCTTTTACCTTCCACACACTCTAGAAATGTAATTTTTTCCCTTCCATAGCCTAGAATTTTGCAAATAAATTTATACTTGACAAATCATTATACTCCCCTATCATAAGTTTTAAAAGTAAGCTCTCACATCCTTTTAGTAAATAATCCTGCTGACACGGCCACTTCCAGGGTGCTATTCCTGATATTTTTAGCCCAGAGCTCTTCTGTGGACCTCACTCTGGCGGCAGTGATTCCATAGAGGGTTAGCTGATATTTATTGAAGCAGAACAGAATTCACTGGCTCGCTCATTTGCTAGGGTGATGAACAAGCCAGAGAAAAGACGCATGCTTTGGTGTTCATTTTTGGTACTGTAGCCCATGTAGTTACACATTTAAATATCCACTTGAGAAAAGTTGTTCTTTTGATCAAAAAAAAATCACTAATGAGGCAACAGAAGTTCTTCTCTCTGTTGCTGCAGTCAGTCAATTTGTAAGAGGCAATTAAAGTGCCTCTCATCACTACTTAAAATCCTAACTTGGATACCATCACTAACAGGCTCACATTTTTGTTAACCTCATTGTAAAGTCTTCCCTTGTAAGGGACCAAAAAAAATTAGCCCATTAAACATTTCTGTGACGTCAAAACAGCATGTTTCTGCCACTGTCAGCACTGGCTGAGTTGCTAAGTTCTCTATCCCTGAACCTAAGGGGTATAAAGCTCCATGTGCAGGTTCTCTTCCGTGTCTCTGATTCTCTGACTTTTTACTCCAAAAGACATTCAAACTCATTCCAAAAAGGAGCCTTTAGACACTGTTGGTGGGAATGTAAATTAATGTAACCACTATGGAAATTAGTATGGAGAGATTTCTAAAAACAAAACAAAACAAAAAACCAAAAACAGAACTACCACAGGATCTGCTATACCACTCCAAGATATGTATCCAAAGGAATATAACTCGGCATACAAGAGAAATATCTGTACATCTAGGTTTGGACAAACATGTTCACAATAGTGAATAGTCTGATCTATAACAGATAGAACTAGGTTCCCATCAACCAATGAATTCATACTGAAAATACAGCAGTATGTGGGTATGAAATATACATATATATAAATATATAAATTAGTGTTCCAGACAATGGATGGAATGAGAGAGCATGTTAAACAAAAGACAAATATCCACAAAAAAATGCAAAAGACAAATATCACAAGTTCTTACATGTGGAATCTGGACACCTCCACAAGAAAAAGAATGATATGTGTGTAAAGTGGGAGTGTGTTTAGAGGTGCAAAACAGTAATTGGGTGGGTGAAAAAGAGAGCATGGAAAGAAGTGAAGATGATCTGTTCTTCATATATATATATATGATAATCAAAAAGATCCGTATGTATTAAGCACTTTCTGTGACTCACATAGGCTACTAGCTCAGCCCTGGCTATACTGGCTCTCGTGCCACTGCAGTTATTCAGGGATCCAGAGAAGATAGACAACAGCACAGCTTGAGGCTGGCCTTTCAGGAAGAAATGTGCACGTGCTCACTGCAAGAGTAAGACCATGAGAATCAAGCTATTCTTAACCTACTTGCTCTAAAAGTAAATTTCTTCTCACATTTTATTAGCAAAAGAAGAGTTTGGACTATGTCTAAATTTAGGGTCAGATGAATATTGACCTCCAAATAGACAAGAAGGTAAGGAGACAAAAAAACTAGGGTGATCCATATAAATGTCTGTCATGATACTCAAATTCAAAGAGCTTTCCCTAAAAGACACCTTGACTTCATAGTTACTCTAACATTTATCACACGTAGCTTAAAAATAAAATTACATGTTCAATGCTTTTGCATACCTCCAAGCTCAATACTGAAAACCCAATAATACCAGAAATAACAATGAATTACTGAACAAACAAGTAATAAACATTTCCTTGTCAACCGGCCATGTAATTGTTACAGGGAGATGAATTTCCTCCATGGGAGAATAGCAGGACCAACATGAGGTCACATTGTGCTAATCAAGGCTGGCCTCATGCCTGGCTGAGTAAATGAAGCATATGGATGAGCTGAGAGAGGTGAAATCTCATGTAGCTAGAAGGAACCTCCCCGCTGCCCTGTCACAACACGTTCCCTGCCGACAACCTGCCAACCCCGAACAAGCCTGCTTGTGCTTCTCATCCAAATCTGAACCGTCAAGAGCATTGCCTAGAAAAGGGCAGAGTTCATAATTATTGAACTGTATGTTTGAACAATGATGAGGATCCTAAAAGAGAAACAAAAATGCAATGTTCTGCTTCAACAGCAGAATTAAGAAAACCATGAGCCCATTTTTTGACACAACTTGGATCTTAAGTACTATGCTTTAGGAGTCCTGTTTTTAAGGAAGTGGTCAAAATACTTAAGCTTATCTGATTTGGGAAAGGGAAGGGGAACAATAAAATGGTGAGACAAAAGACAAAGGATGAACCAACCCAACAGTGATCCTCAGGAGACAACCTGCTGGAAATGAACTTTACAACTTGGTGAGGGCAGGGGAGTAGGAGAGTTGGGGCAGAGGGAAGGAGAAAAATGAGGGAGGGGGTTCAACAAGAAATGTACTCATTACCTTACTATGTAACTGTAACCCCTCTGTACATCACCTTAACAATAAAATTAAATTTAAAAATAAAGTGTTGAGAATATGTGCTTTAAACTTTTTTTTTGTCAGTGGTGGGACTTGAACTCTGGGCCTGGGCGCTGTCCCTCAGCTCTTTAGCTAGCACTCTACCACTTAAGCCACAGCACCACTGCTGTTTATCTGAGTAGTTTATTGGTGATAAGAGTCCCACAGACTTTCCTGCTCGGGCTGGCTTTGTATTGTGATCCTCAGATCTCAGCCTCCTGAGTAGCTAGAATTACAGACATGAGCCACCACCAGTGCCCGGCTGCCTTAAACTTTTTAATAGCATTGTTTGTGTTAAAATTGCCTACAATTCAGGGTCTGCTGTCTTATAATTCTTCATTAAGGCAAAATATCTTCTCCTGAGCCTTAATCAACTTCCATTCATTGCATCTACTTAAATCAGAAAATTTAGACTAGAAAGGATGGCATCTTGGGATGCCAATTCCTTCCAAAAAGAAACCTAGTACACAGGACCAGAGTCTAATCTTAGTAGTCAGTTCTTCTTTGCAGCATTAATTGCTTCTTCCTGATATGACTTTCAGCTCAATAATTCTCAAAAACACGTATTACAGGAAAATTAAAATGATAGAAGAAGATTAAGTGTAAGTGTGGCATCTATCTAGGCAGGCACGGTAAGGTCTGCTCCTGGATGGCTAGCAGACTCCACCCTCCTCTCAGCAAAGTCTCCACCCAGTACCTGTGTTACCTAGGCAACTGGGACACCTGGAAGAGGTCACATCTACATCCACTGAGATCACATCTGAATTTGATGTGGCCACACCTTTCTCCGCCCATACCCTAGATAAGGCCTAGCCCAGCCCAGACACCCTCTCTGCTCTTCTCTAGCTCTTCTCTTTTCTAGCTTTTTCCTTTCTTCTCTAGCTCTCTCTTAGCTCTTTTCTCCAGCTCTCTTTCTTTCTCTCTCTCTTTCCCAGGCCTTTCCCCACCACGTGGAGGACCAAGATGTTCTGGTGCCAGCTGGAATGATGAATAAACCTACTCCTTACCTGAATACCACATGTGTGCTGCTGTTCTTACTCGGCTACCTCTTTTTAAAAACCTAACAGGCACTATGCTGGTCTCCTTTCTTGTGGGAGCCTCGTTTCTAGCAAGTACACAATTGATGGTAGTTATTGGAGAAAAATCCCATGTAAAAACTGCAAGAGTCTTTTTCTAATAAATAATAAAAACAAAACTAAAGTGTCCACCAGTAAAGGAATCTGAAAACAAAGTAACAAAGTGATCATTTCCCTAACACATAAAGTAATGGTGGAGTCTGGCATCCACACTGCATCGTGTTAAGATGAACGGCATATGCTGAACTTTCGGCACATTAAGTAGAACGATTTTTGCGTGTAATGATTAGAACTGAATTCAGATTAAACCAATTAGATTAAGGTATTTGATGTTTAATTAGATTAGATTTGGCTGGAGTCAATGATCAGATTCGAATGGGGAACCCTAATCTAGATGAACCATGAGCCATTGGTTTGTTTTTTTAAGGATATAAAACTGTTGAGAAGCTGAGGTACAGAGAGAAAAATCCATTCTCCAATGGAGAATGGAAGGTTAAAAACTATAGAAAAAAAAGGTGGTCACAAAGAGTCAACATTTATAGCAGACGCTGGTAATTAGCTTCCAATTTCTGTCTCGGGAAGAAGAACACGTTGATAAAGAAGGGTAGAATATACAGTAGTTCCCCTTATCCTTGTTTTCACAAGTTTGGTTACCCATAATTAACTGTAGATGATTATCATAGCATGGAAAATTCCAGAACTAAAGAACTCATAGGTGTTTAATTGTGTGCTCTTCAGTGTAGTGAGATGAAATCTACTTCTCCTTGTTCCTCTCATCCAAGATGTGACTCACCCTCCGTCCAGTGTGTCCTCACTGTGTGCACCCACTATCCACCCATTCACCGTCTGCCCTACCGATGGCCTGATCTGACCTCGCCAGCACTGACCTTTCCCTCCTCATGCTTTCCTGATACTTACAGTGCACCCAGCTTTTACTGAGATGGGCTGGCCTTGAATCTGAACCCTCCATTATTAACAAGTAGCGAGGATTACAGGCAAAGTCACTGTGCCTGGTTCTAATAAAACATTTGAAGAAAGAGGAAAGACAGAGACAGAGACAGAGATAGAGACAGAGGGAGGATGGGGAATGGAGGGAAGGTTGGGAGCAGAGGGAGGGAGGGAGAGGAGGAGAAATTATATTCATATAACATTACAGTATTTTTAAATTGTTTAGTTAGTAGTAGTTAATTTCTTATTGTGCCTAAATAAAAATTAAGCTCTATCATAGATCTATATGTAGGAAAAAATAGCATGTATATCATATACTATTGGTTTGGGGGAGGGGTTGTTAATATATCCCCCATGAAAAGGTGAGCCCACTATAGACATCTTTACTGGCAATGGAGGAAGAACTAAGACTTAGAAACCTTTTATATATTTTTTTTTAATTTGTATCTTTTGTTCAATTAGCAAGTATTCATTTATTATCACACTGATCCATCATGATAAATATTTCTTAAAGATTCATCCCTGAAATGAAGAAGCTTACTTCTTGATAGAACATCACAGTGCATGCAACCATTTGTCTCCAGACAATGGTGAGGACTGAGACTGGGCAGACAGAGCGTGGCCAGCCAGGATGATCAGACATTCGCGTGGAAAGGTATCTTTTGTTTGTTCATAAAAACTTGCCCTTTCTATCTCAATGTTTTGACACTTTTTGTTGTATGAATTATGGTAACTTTCATTAAATTTGGTTTTGCTGATTGCCTATGAAAAAAATGAAATCAACCAATTAGGATTTTTCCCCCACAGAGTGACATGAGAGATCACAAGTCTGAAACACTTTTAATATCCACATAGAAGATGAATTAAGAAAGAAACAATAACTACTACAATAATCAGAACTAATCAAGTGAAGAGCTGTTTCCTGCAAAGCATAAACCACTACAAACTGTCATGGAGAGAAAAGAGAAAATGCACCAAGTACAAAAGAACTTACAATGATAAGGTCAAAATAATCACAGGCAAAAAAATTTAAATATTCAGTTCACAGCCTCACTTTATGCAATTATAGGCAATCTATGTGAAATGGAAAATAATTTCAATTACTAAAACTAAGCTAAGAGAAAACTGTTTTTAATCTGAAAGTACCAATTGTCACTAAAAATGGACAAACTTTCACAGCTAAATTATCCCCAAACAATATTAGACTCAAAAAATTTACAAACAAATGTTCATATGCTATTAATGAGCAGATATTACCAACACTATTTAAATTGTCCTAGAGTAGAGGAAAAAAAAGATTTCAAATTATTTTCTAAAACTAAGAATCATTGGTACTAGAGAAAATATAACACATAAAAGATAAAGCAATCCTGAGGATTTCACCTAATTGTATTAAGATTCTTAATAATACTTTAACAAACTGAAATGGCAGCATCTTTAAAAAGTAAAAATATTCTTTGATAATTGAATGAAATTTATTTTAAGAATGCAAGAATGGTTTAATATTAATTTAAATACAATAACTATGGAAACAGCTCAAAAGTGGCAGAGCATTAGTCTTGAACAGAAAAGCACAGGGATGGTGCCCAGGCCATGAGTTCTAGTCCCAGAATTGGCACAAAAATGATGATAATGATTAAAAAAAAAATAACTATGGGTCAAAGAAAGGGTAAAATCATCTGATCATGTCTTCGTTTACAAAAGACCATTTACTAATACTTGGAATTATATAGTTCTACATTTTCTTTTGGCATTTTGATACTCTTAAAACATCATTTAAAAAAATTCTTATTATCTGAATTTTGTATACTAAGCCAAATTCTAGAATCAAGCTTACTGATTAAATATTAGTGTCTTAGGTAAAAGTCTATCATTATCTATTAACTGACATTATTTCTGAAATTCCTAGCAACAGTCTGCAGAAATGGAAGTTATAAAAATTAGAGTGAAAAAAATTAGAGAGAATGTTTTTGTGAATAATAGAACTGAATATCATGAGTGAAAAAAAATCTGTGAATAAGAGAACTCAGTTGACATGCTACCAAGCTGATAAAATCAATGAAATTCCTTTATAAAGCTACAGTTATAAAAATACTAGAAAATATTTATAGTTGCATCATTTAAGAACAACAACCTAATAAAATTAATAAGATTTATACAAGAGATATAGGAAGAAGATACTAAAAGTCTTCAAAATTACCCTTAAAATACCAGTAAGTGAACACAAGTACTGTGTATCATACAGGGAGACTAAAACTTTTAAGTGGCTCATTATCCTGAAATGTGTTCCTATGTTTAATTCACATATTTAATTATGCTAGACAAGAATTTTGTTTTAGAAAACTTACCAATATTATTCTAAAGATCACATTGGAAAACAACAATGCAAGAATAACTAAGAAATTTCTGTTGAAGAATAATAAACAATTTAAGTCAATAAATGTAATTCAACACATCAACAGAAACAAGGACAAGAACCGCATGATCATCTCAATAGATGCAGAAAAAGCATTTTACAAGATCCAACACCCCTTTATGATAAAAGCTCTGGAAAACCTAGAGATCCATGGAATATTCCTCAATAGAATAAAGGCTATATAAGATAAACCTACAGCCAGCCTTATGCTTAAATGCTTAAACCATTTGCTTTAAAATCAAGAATAAGATGATGATGTCCACTCTCTCCACTCCTCTTCAAATTCCTACCATGAGCAATAAGGTAAGAGAAAAACATAAAGGGGATCCAAATGGGGAAAGAAGTAAAACTCTCCCCCCTTGCAGATAGCATGATCCTATGTTTAAAAGCCCTAATGATTCCTCCCCCAAGTTACCTAGACTGATCCTAAATTTTAGCAAAGTAGCAGGGTATGAAATCAACCCATAAACTTCAGTAGCTTTTCTGCACACCAACAATGAGACAATCAAGACTGAAATCAGGAAAGCAACTCCATTTGTAATAGCCTCAAAAAAAAAAAAAAAAAAAAAGCAAGTAAGAATTAACTTAACCAAAGATGTGAAGGATCTTTATGATGAAAACTTTAAAATCTGAAATAAAGAAATTGAAGCAGCTCTAAGGAAAAACTTCCCATGCACCTGGATTGCAAGAATTAACATCATGAAAATGGAAATACTGCTCAAAGAAATTTACATATTCAATGCAATACCCATCAAAATCTCATCAACATTCTTCACTGAAATAGAGAAAGCAATCCAAAAATTCATATGGAAAAACAAAAGACCCCAAATAACAAAAACAATCCTTAGCAGGAAGAACAGTGTTGGGAGGAATATGAATACCAAACTTCATATTTGATTACAAAGCCATAATAATAAAAATACAAGAATAGACCTGTGGACCAGTGCAATGGAATAGAAGATCCAGAAATGAGCCCACCTAATATTTGATAAGGGAGCCAAAAACACAGGTTTGAAGAAAGCCTCTTCAACAAACAGTGCTGGCAAAATTGGTTATACATGTGCAGAAAAATGAAGCTAGATCCTTATATATTACCCTACAACAGAACCAATTCTACATGGATCAAAAACCTCAATGTAAGATCCGATACCATGAAAATATTACAGGAAGAGGAAAGGGAACCACGAGGGCTCCTAGGCCTGGGTTGAAACTTCCCAAGTAGAGATCTACAAACACAACAAATTAAAGAAAGACTACAGAAATGGGATTGCATCAAACTGAAGAATTTCTGCATGGCAAAGGACAAAGCTAACAAGATAAATAAATAGATAAAGCCCACAGAATGGGAGATTTTACTAGCTATTCATCAAACAATGGCCTCATATCTAAAATATACCTAGAGTTCAAAATATCAAACTCCCAAAAACAAATTCAAAAGAAACAACCCAATTAACAAGTAGTCTAAAGACCTAAAGAGAGACCTCTCAGAAAAAAGACATTAGAATGGCCAATAGACACAGGAAGATATTCAACATCTCTGGCCATAAAAGAAATGCAAATTAAAACAACATTGAAATTCTACCTCACTCCAATTATAATGGCCATTATCAAGAAAACTAACAATAACAAATACTGGTGAGGATGTGGCTAAAAGAGAATACTACTACTCTGTTGGTGGGAATGTAAACTTGTTCAACAATTCTGGAAAGCAGTGTGGAGGTTCCTCAAAAGACTAAACAGAGCTACCCTATGACCCAGCAATTCCTCTCCCGGGCATTTATCCAGTGGACCACAAGCAAAGCCACATTCAAGCTAGCAGCACAATCATGTTCATTGTAGCATTGTTTACCATAGGCAAGATATGGAATCAAACCAGATGCCTTTCCGTGGAAGAATGAATCAAGAAAATGTGGTATATATACACAATGGAATTCTACTGATCCATCAGAAAGAATGATATTGTACCATTCATAAGGAAATGGAAAGACTTGAAAAAAATTACATTAAGCAAAGTAAATCAAACCTAAAG
This sequence comes from Dipodomys spectabilis, assembly GCF_019054845.1. NCBI lineage: Eukaryota > Metazoa > Chordata > Mammalia > Rodentia > Heteromyidae > Dipodomys > Dipodomys spectabilis. Next base: position 1,599,205 of record NW_024870856.1, read on the forward strand.
AAATATAGGTTGTGTAGTTTCCCTCCTTTGTGGTAGCTAGAATGTGCCAATAAATCTATAAGTAAACATATTGGATGCTAAAAGGGAAAAAAATACACTGGGACATGACGAATTATACAGGTCTCTAAGCATTCACACAGAGTAAAGTCAAAGGCTGATCTTCCTAAGAGAGGATCTCATTGCTCAACAGTGACCATATAGAACAATATTGATTAAAATGAACTCCAGGAAATGGAAACAAGAGGGGTTTTTTCCCTATTTGTTGCTGTTTTTGCTTTCATTTCCTTTTGTCTAATTCGTTGATTTATCTCTCTTTGGGAAAGCAACTAGGGGCACAGAAATGGTGGAGCAAAGGATGAACAATTGCAGCAATGAAACTCACTAGACACTGTGTTGAAAATGCACTATACAACTTATGGAAGTGACACAGGAGGGAAAATCTGGGAGAGAGCAAGGAAGGCATAACATTGTACAAAAGAAATGTACTCTTTATCTAACTCACGTAACTGTACTCTGTATATCACCTTTACAATAACAATAAATAATAACTATGAAGAATAATAGCTATGTTTTCTATGTACTAACTTAGCATTGTAAACACTTTTAGAACTGGAAGCCAAATAAACAGATCAAAGCAAAGTATTTAGAAATATCTCCAAGACAATACTAAATGCAATACCAGCTAAGCTGTAGTTCCCACTTCTATCTGCTGAAGAAAAGATGAATTATTCAGTGACTCTGTTAGTATAAGGCACAGAAGATTGCAGATGCACAGCAACACTTGAGCCTTTTCTCACTGGAAGCTATTTTGGTAGAATTAATTTTAATTCTAGATGCCTCAAAAATATATTTCTCTAAAAAAAAAAAAACTGAAATTATGGGAAGGTTCATTTCCAGGAAAAAAAGGTAAGCATACTTTTGTGTTTCATTCCTTAACTAAGTACAACTAAAAAAAAAATCCCTGCACATTATTGAGAAATTAAAAATCAATAGTGAGCTCCTGCGATTTAGCCCAGATACGGAGTCACAAAGACCATATTTGAGAACCTGAAATAGCCAAGAGATGAAGACAAACAAATGACAGCAAACTCTCCAAAGGTTTGATCTCTGGCCAGAAACCAAGAGAAATATGGCCTGGCAAGATTGGAACTTTGAGACAAGACACATACTGGTGCAGTAAAATGCCACAGGAAAAACTGCAGCTCCACTCCCACCTACTTCAGAAAAGACCAGATGGGACCAGAGACTTCCGCCCTCTTGAGCCTGCTATAAGCCATCGCCTGCTCCATGCATCCAGCTTACTGGAAACTAATCTTCCTCCCACTAGAGTGGCACCCGAGGAGGCCTCATTAGGAGACTGTAGAGCCAGCCATCATGAAAAGGTGACAAAGGAACCAACACCAGTCTAACAGAGAGGCTGAAGACCCCTTCTGGACGCAGTGAAGCATACCTGGCATCCCAACCACAAGAAGAAGCCAAAACTAGGCAGATCAATGGCTCAGGCACCTGCCTGCACTCAAGAATTTGTCTCAACAAAAATGAGTGGAGACGTGATTCAGTGGTAGAAATCTTACGTAGAAAGCACGAAGCCCTAGTGCAAACATTGGTACCACCGAAATAACACAAATTATCAACAACAAAACACCGAAAACTTAAAACCCAACTCAGAAGGTTTTGATAAATAGAAAAGTATCCAAAAAGACAATATCTAATTTTTCCCCACTTTAGTAGACTATTCACAGGCTGCTTTGTTAACTGGTAACTCTTTTGTATAACTACTACTGAGACAATGTTGTTTAATTTAAAAAAAAAAAAAACCACAATCAAGATAAACCAAGGAAATCCACACCAAGACACACCAGTCACTTTTCAAAAAAGAGTTAAAAATATCGATTAAAAATATTTCTCATGAAACTGAAATTAAAGATCACAAAGAGGAATAGACAGACATCATCCCGAGGGTGATAGAATGAATTCAACACTCCTAGGTCTGCCTACATTACTCTCTTAGAGGCTTGAAGATTGAGAACACTTCTTCTTAAAACAAATCTCTAAATAAACCACCCCTTTATATTTCACTGGGCCAAATTTGATTCCATGCCCAGAGAATGCTTTGGGTTGATTGGCTTTCATTTGGGTTTTTCTAAATCAAAGGGGAGGAACAGCAAAGGGGAAAAGAATCCTTGATTAGATTAGAAGTTAAATCCCATCCTGATAAAAATAAACCCCGCCTATTTTCCAGAAATCCTACTGGTCTCTGCCAGAGAAATAGCAACCAAATCCAGCCCTTCTGATAAACAGCTTCTGGCTGAGCTATCAGCAGCTTTCTGGAGGTCAGCCTCTTCTTTTGCAGATAAATTGATTTTTTTCCCCTGTAATTAAAATCCCTAGGTTCTAATAGCTGATATCTCCAAGAACAAAAACTGTAAGCACAGTAGGAAAGGACGAGCACTGGCTACTATGAGAACGAAGCCAACGCCCCTTCTTGGGCTTTGCTCTCATCTAAGAATATGTTTCATTCAATAGCCTTTTCCTCCAAGCTGAATTTGTCGTGCAGACTGCCTATAAATTTAGTCATAAACAGCTCCAAACATCTGCTGTCAGCTTAGGCAAGAAAGAGCTTAGCATGTGAGAATCGCTCAGTGTGGTCCTGAAAGGCTGAGATCAAAGGCCTCAGCTTCTGTCTGAAGGTAGATATGTGCCCTTCGCCCTCTGAGCATCTCATAAAAGTGCAGGTAGGATCCTTTACATTAAAAACCACGTGTCACGCCTCATCCCCCACATTCTATTTGCAAAAGAAAAACACTGAGTCCCCGCAAAAGTAGGGCTTAGCAAATCTTGCATAATTAGTATATTTTAGCACCCTAACCAGGAAGCCCAACTTAAAATTTGGAACTACTTTCGCCATACCTCTAAGATTTTTCATTACATGAGGACACTGTGACAATTTTAGCTCATCACTGTTATAAATTTGTCTTCAAAATACTTCCAAAACACAGCTCGACTCTGTTTATTCTTCTGACATGCAAGCTATTCTAAATACATCTGCCTGTTGGTGGAGGATGCCATTGCTCGCCGCCACACCCACATTGCTGAAGAAGTCTTTGGGATCGTGTTTGCCACAGTTGCGCATGTGTGAATCATCAGAGAGCCCCAAACTACAGACTTCGGAAGCATTGTAATTAACGCTGCTGCTAATTTACAAACAGGGAAGCTTATGCTTTCTCCATGCAAACCCTTCCCATCTGTGATCATCGTACATTGTTTTGGGACTCGTGCAACTCGCAACTTGGAGGAATTTGTACAGCTTCAAAGCTCTGTAACAATAATTATCTGTGGCATCTATCAATATTCCAACCTCATTTTTCAAGGAAATAGAAGAGGCAATCCAAAAATTCATAGGGAACAATAAAAGACCCAGAACAGCAAAAACGATCCTTAACAGAAAGAACAGTGCTGGAGAAATGTCAATACCAAATTTCAAACTCTACCACAAAGCTACAGTAATCAAAACAGCTTGGTACTGGCACAAGAACAGACCTCAGTTTGTGATCATGTGAGTAAATGGCCAAAAGTGGGATTGCTGGGTCATAGAGAAGCTCTATGTGGAGTCTTTTGAGGAACCTCCATACTACTTTCCAAAGTGGTTGAACAAGTTTACACTCCCACCAACAATGCAGTAGGGTTCCTTTCTGTCCACATCCCCTCCAGCACCTGTTGTTATTAGAGTTCTTGATTGTAGCCATTCTAACCAGGGTGAGGTGGTATCTCAATGTTGTTTTGATTTGCATTTCTTTTATGGCTAAGGAGGTTGAGCATTTCTTCATGTGTCTATTGGCCATCCTTCTTTCCTCTTCAGAGAAGTTTCTCTTTAGCTCACTTATTTATTGGGAGTTGTTTCTTTGAGAATTTATTGTTGGGGGATTTAATTTTTTGAGTTCCAGGTATATTTTAGATATGAGACCGTTGTCTGTTGTATGGCTAGTGAAGATCTTCTCTCAATCCGTGGGCTTTCTATTGATCTTGCTAGCTATGTCCTTTACTATACAGAAGCTCTGCAATTTCATGCAATCCCATTTGTCCAACCTTTCTTTGATTTGTTGTGTTTCTGGGTCTCTATGAAGAAAATTTCAGCCTGTGCCAAGGAGACCTAGGGTTTCTCCTATTCCATCCTGTAAAACAAACTTTACAACTTTGGCCTGGGGATACGGGGTGGGGATGGGAAGGAAGGGGGTGTTACGGGGGAGATGGAAAGGGATGGGAAGGAGAAACAAAGGAGGAGGCAACAATACTTGACAAGAAATGTACTCATTACCTTGCCCATGTAATTGTAACCCCTCTATACGGTATTTTCACAATAAAAAAAAAGATTATCTTGATATACTCAGATTAAAAATAATTATTATCTATCGCTGTCACTAGGGAATGTTTACAAGTATCACTTAACATCATAGTATCAAATATCAATTATCATATAGCATATGATATGTCAAATCACCATGATTCCTTAGCATCTTTCCTTGCATAGGCTTTCAGCAGGTAATTTTAAGTGACACTTTCTGCCACAGTTGCACAGTTACACTGGAGTGGAGACCAGGAGGCCAATGCTCCCCGGAACCTGAGTAACCTGGAAGCACCTCTGGGTGCCAGCCAAGGGCACTTGAAACCTTTATGGAGTTTCTGCTGCAAGGGACACATAATAAAAATGTGTCAGCCGGGTGCCAGTAGCTCACACCTGTCATCCTAGCTATTCAGGAGGCTGAGATCTGAGGATCATGGTTCAAAGCCAGCCCAGGCTGGCTGTCTATGAGAATCTTATCTCCAAATAACCACCAGAAAGCCAGAAGTGGGATTGTGGCTCAAGAGGTAGAGTACTCACCTTGAGCTGAAGAGCTCAGAGACAGCAACCAGACCCAGAGTTCAAGCCCCAGGGCCACCAAATATAAATAAATAAATAAATAAAAGTAATGTAATGTATACTAATTCTAAATAAATTCCAAAACTACTTCATTAATTTTATACCGAGGGAAAAAAGTAACCTTTCAAGAGTTGTGTTATAAAACAGCCTATATATACTAAAAAAAAAAAAAAATCTAACTATCATTTCTAAAAATGTGTCTGGATTTATCTTACATTATAGATTCGGGTGGCATCCAAGAAGGAATTTAAAAGAAAATTGTGGTGAGTTATGGAACTCTTTGCTAAAATATTTAATCTGGATTTAGGATAACAAATGATTTATAATTTTCAAAGCTGCTCATAATGTATCTAGAAAAAAAATATAGCTTCCACAACAGCCAAGCTATAGTAATTGATGATCAGAAAGATTCATAAATTCAGTAAATATCAGCCATTATGGCAAAAGCAGCCGAGTTCTGACCAACTTGAGTTTGGGGGATATGGATGTCCAGTGATAATTTACTGAGCACTTATAGTGTAAAGACAACTTTTCTGGCACTGGAAGACAAACAATAAACAAAATAATGGACATATCCATCTTTAAGAAATTTATAGCCTTCTAAAATGTAGAGAGAGTTACAGCCAGTACACAGAGAAACTAATAAATAATAATGATGGCTTTAGACTCTGTGTTTAAAGTAAGATAATTTCACACAGCCAGTATTCAGAAAAGTCTTCTGGGGAGGAGGGGTAACATCTGAAGAGAAGCCAGTTTGTTAAGGCAGAGGGAGCAGTTAGAATGAGTTAGAATGGAAGATAGGAAGGGCATTTTTGTATCAAAGATATGTTCTAGGACTAGACTGAGATTCTGTCATTTTTTAATTCAGTATAACTTCAGGGAACTCTGTGTGGAGTTAGGCTTGCATGATATGATATCATGACTGTTTTACCTGTAAGAGCTACATGGAAGCTAGATAGGGGTATGTACTAACTTTCTCAAGGTGTGAAGAAATGTCTAGCAGAGCATAGACATCTCAAATGCTAGCCAACATGTTGCCATTTATCTACATGAGGTCTTTGACATGCTCAGAAAAACCTGAAACGTGGTTGAACTTCTTGAGTCATTATTACTGCTCCTCAGGAAAATAGACAAACTTTTAATATCACCATCAAAAAATATATAAACACCTGAATTCTTCAAGAAACCCAGCATTGCAGGCAAGGACCAAGGGTGAGGCGAATTTCTCTAATGATAAAGAGCAACCTGAATTATTAATATTTCATTGTCTTTATCACTCAATAAAAAGTAATTCAGATTCTCTGTGAACCGAAAAAGAAGAAGCAGAAGAAACAGAAGCAGAAGAGGAGGAGGAGAAAAAGGAAGGGAAAAGGGAGGGGGTGGAGAAGGGGGAGGGGGAACATGATAGAGTGGTAAGAAGAGGGGTAAAATACTAATATCAGAGGTATAATTCCAAAAGGATATGAGAGAGAGAGAGAGAGAGAGGATGAAAGAGGGAGATCATAGACCCAAAGAAACAGACAATCAATTGTGTTATTTCAGGTTCAGAATCTTCATCAGAGATGGTCTTCAGTGAACATTAATGTCTGTAGTAGATGCAGTAGAAGTAAGTATTGAGCATCGTTTTCTGATTACTTTCACCAGGGTTCAAGGCCATTAAAACATAAATAAACTCTACAAAAGGAAAAACAAAGTGAAGGGCAACAGACTAAATTTCAACTCATTGAAAATTGTTGTGATAACAAGATGTGTAAATGGCTCTAAGGAGAGGTATTCCATGACACCTTTTTGGTTCCATGCAAAAAAAAAAAAATTCTAGTATTTTACCTCACTCCCAAGGAAGTGCAGGAAGGTTGTACCCGCTTGTTCCTGTTAGAATCTCAGAGGTAAGTCTACCTGCTGGCTATGCACTCCAACACCCCCTCCCTTTCACATGAGAGCAGATTGTGAAGATGAAAGTCACAGTGCTATTGAGGAAGTGTGTCCTTTCATGTCTAAAATAGTTATTTAAATGAAAGGAATTGCATAAAATTTAAGGTGTGTTTCCCCAGCCTCACTCACCATTTGCAAGCCTCTGAATCCACAGAGGATGATGGCTCCCGCGTTGGGAACACAGAGGGACCCCCACAGGACAAGATGGCGTTCCTATAATGATAGGCCCTCCTCTGGTCTCTACCCAGTCTCCATGTTTTCACTCCAAAATTTATCCTGGTCCAAATCTCATTTTATTCAACTTTTTGTTTTCTGGGTTTTTAAATCTCTTGTTTGTTTTAGGAAAAGTTTGGATATAGATGTGATTTCATTGTGTTTGTCCCAACACCGTTGTCTTGAAGATGAGGACGTATCCATTCATTGTGCTCAGACATACCAGTCTTCCAAAGAAGATTTAGCTCATGCCAATAGATTTGTATGAAACTCCAACCTTTATGGAGTTTACAGTCTAATGCAGGGACCGACAAGAAAATACAGACAAGAAATGCATAAAGCAAAGAAGGGAAATGATGCAGGACCATAGGACAGAGAGAGGAAGGGTCAAAAGCAAAAGAGGGTAAAAGCTCTTCCCTGGAAGGAAGACAAGTTGGGAAATGGAACTAGGCCTGAAGAGGTGAACGAACCAGGCCTAGGAATGGAATGTCCTGAGACCCTTCCAAACAGCAATGTCCACAGAGCGGCAACAGATTTAGTGTACCCTAGAAGGAGAAATAAGAGCAGAGGTGCTTGAGAAAAGGAGCAGGGCAGAAGGAAAGGAGACAAGGCCAAGCAGTAGTCAAGGGCCAGGTGCGGGAGGGCTGTGAACGAGGTACCTATCGTAGCATAACAAATAACTCCAAGATTTAGTGGTTGAAAGGAACATTGATGATCTCACCCGGGTCTGTAAATCAGAACTCAGGAGCTGGGCCGGGTCTCCTGCTTCAGGAGCTCTTGACTGTGGATTCACTGTCTCTGTTCTTCAAGCTTCCTCACCAAGCACCCTATCTGTTCTGCAGTCAGAGCTGGGGTCTTCTGAAAGCTCAGTTCTACTGGATCTACTTTGAAGCTTGTTTGCATAATTGTAGCCAAGATTAGATTCGAGCCACAGTGGGCTTTGCATTGGGCTGTCGGCCAGGGGCTACTCCAGTCCCTTCCCTTGTGACCGCTCCAATCCAGCAGCTTGTTTTATCACCCTGGGCAAACTGAGAAGTGGAGCATCAGCTAGAGAGATGGACGTCAAGGTCTATTATACCCTGAATACAAAAGGGAGGGTCTGCATATATTCTCCTTGGTAGAGTTCATGAGAAGTCTAGCTCCACACGCACTGGAAGAAGCAGGGCCTGGGGGCATCTTAGAAGTCTTCCTAGCACAGGATACATGGGCCAGGAAAGGGGTTTTATGTGAAGAGTGCTTAGGGGCACTTGGAAAGGGTTGTGTGCAAACCACTGGGATCTGATCATCAATTCCGGACCTAGATGTTTCATTGAGAAACTACTTAAGTCCACAGTAGAAACAAAGGGATAGTCAGAGGCTGCTGTAGTTGTCAGTAGACTAAGTGATGAAGCCAGGAAGATAGTGGTGGAAGTTAAAAATCTTTGTCAGTGGAAAAACCTACCATATTAGTGGATAGGTTAGACCGAGAGAGCACGAGAAAAAAAAATAGCCCAACACAAATAACCTAAACCACAGACGTTTCCTTGGAAATCTTCCAAAAGAATGACATTTAGTTCCTTAAGCTTTTCACAAGTCATGTCATATACTGCTGTTCGGAAACATCAGGAATTTCCACACCTTTAGTACATTGCAGTAGGAAGTCACCATGCTGATTGCTGTGAGCTGTAGGGAGGCCGCAGTGTAAAATAGTTGCAATTCTCAATTCCCAGAAATGGCATACTGGTTCTTTTCATTGTTTTTGTGAAGATGGTGTGCAGAGGGTCTACAGTTACACAAGGCAGGTAATGAGTACGCTTCTTTTTTAATAGCATCGTTTTTAAGCGAGTGCTCACTTTCTCATATTCACTAGTAAATTCAATGTGTCCTTATCATTCCTGTTTACATAAGCATTTTCACTTTCTTACACAAAAGGCACACTCATAAAGAGAGAAGAGGAGTTTTGACTCCCAAAGAACATTAGAGGCTGGTTCTTCACTTTTAATGTTTAGACTCTAATAACAAATCACTGTCCTCTACGAAATCACAGCACAGTTATAATCCCTTCCCGCGCATGCGTGGCTGGCTTACAACACCTGGCTCCTCTCACACCCTGAGCTCAACAGAATAAACTTGGCTGTGCCCATCTTAATAGCCCTTCTTGATTCGTGAAATATATTTGTTATCTTATACTAATTCAATATGTACTCAAACGGGTCATGGTGAATGGTGGTAACCAGTACCATTTCTCTTCTCCGGTTTTAATTAACCCAGATTGCTTATGACTAAAGCAACTGATGCCATCTTAGCCCTGAGGGAAATGATGTAAGTTCACTTTGAAAGTTAACTTCATGTTTCTCTTTTATGTCTCCTACTCACTCTTTGGACAGAAAGTTCTGCTTTCTGCATGTGTTTCTCACAGAGCATAGAATTCCTCAGATACATTTAAAGCCACAGAAAGAAGATTCCCACAGACCCAGTTTCCCCCAGTACTCATCCCTGATGTGCTCCCATCACAGATAACCTCCGAAGGTACCAGAAGCACTCAGCCGGTGTCTGTGGGACTGAGATTATCCTGTTATCCAATAGGAGGTTCTACCAAACATCAGTGTTAGCCCAATAATAAAAAAAAAAGTAGAGAGAGAGAGATAGGAGAAACCGCAGAGTGATGAGAGAGAGAAAGTGAGAGAGGAGAGAGAGAGAAAAATGAGAGAAACAGACAGAGAAACAAAGAGAGAGAATATTCAAGTAATGATTTTAGTTTCCACCTTAAAGGGCCCATAAGCAGTTTGCACACTTAGGAAGTTCAACTGTGTGTGTGTGTGTGTGTGTGTGCGTGTGTGTGTGTGTGTGTGTGTGTGTGTGTGTGTTGGGGGGAGGTATGTTGAGTTTGGGTAGATATGTTTTTTTTTACCTATTTTTTAAATTTAAGTAATTGTACAAAGGAGTTTCCAGTTACACATGATTGTCAAGAGTTTCCAGTTATACATAATTGTCACGTGACAATTATGGACAACCTGCTCAAACACACACAATTGGGTAACAACTTCACCCTGCCCGGGGAATACAATCTGAACAGCATAGCCCTCCTACTGCCAGACTAGCGTTTCTCAGTAACTCCTGAGGATTAAGACTTGCTGTGAAGAGACTGCTTGGAAGACAGCGACCTTCCCAACCATCACCAGGAAAGCCTGCGTGTTGCTCAGTGTTCCAGCTCTGTGACTGAGACACCTGACGCACCCAGTTGAAAGAAGGAAGGATTTATTTTAACTCATGGTTTCAGAAGCATTAGTCCATAGTGATAGCAAGATATGACCCAGCTGAGTAGTTCACAGGAAGGAGAGAAAAAACAAGACAGGAAGAGCTCAAGGTGATAATAGAGGCCCCAGGGAGAAACTCCCAGAAACCTGCTTTCTCCACAGAAGACACCACATCCTACTCCCTCCCTCCCTCCTTCCCCCCACCAGCTTCCAATAATGGCACCACATTATGAATCCATCAAGGGATAAAAGCATTAGTTAAGTCCAAGCCTTCATGATCTAATCGTCTCTGGAAATACCATCACAGACAAGCCAAAGGTATGCCTAACTAAATCTCCTAGCTGTTTCTTAATACAATCAGGTTGACAATGAAAATTAATCATGAAGTCTCTTAAAATTATATGCATCCTAATTCTTAAAATTATATGCATTCTTATTCTTAAAACTATATGCATCCTTATTTTTAAAATAGTTTCCTCCCAAAAATAGGCTTTTATTCATTCATTCATTCATCCATCCATTCATGTATGGTACCTACCTGCATGCTATCTGTTGGCTCTTTTTGCTCAAAGCTGATACTCTGACACTTGTGCCACAGCTCCACTTTCAGTGGCTTGGTGATTGATTGAAAATTAGAGTCTCACAGACTTTTTGCCCCAGCTGGCTTCAATGCACAATCCTCGTATCTCAGCCTCCTGAGTAGCCAGGATTACAGGTGTGACTACAGGTGCTGGTGACTTGTGTCTTTATAGCAAATCAAACTATTTCTCCCATCAGGAATACCATACTACATACCTGTCCTGCAATTTCAGCTTGTGTATAGAGCTTGATGTCGCTAAGATGAGGGTTCCAAAACTTGTGTGCTACTCAGAACTAATTCCTTCATGCCTACGAGGGAGATCAGTCCAGATGTCAAGAAAATGCCCTAGGCTATTTTCTAAGGACCCCTCAACAACTTCTCAGAAATGTCACAAGTGGGTGTCACATGTACCTTCCGAGGTCAGCCTGACTAGGATTTGAAGCTTACCTGCCAGAAATCCAAAATGAGTGTAAAGTCACATAACAGGACATTGCCACAAGTCCTTCCTTGTTTGAATGGATGGATTTGGGGAGGGGGAACTGGTGGTGATTTCCCATAGACTTTCAGATTCCTAAAGATCTCCCCTAGCATTTCTATAAAACTCATCCACGATAATCACGACTCAAGCTCTTTGCAAGGTCTACAAGTCTCCTCACCTCATGTGGCTGTGTGTAAGTTGCCATCTCTCTGCTTATCTTTTACCAGACACCACTGTGTTCAAGTTCTCACACTGTGCTGCATGACCGGGTCACTGAGATCAACAACATTGTAGCAAATACTTCAAAATAGCTAGAAAAGAGGATTCAGAGTGTCTTCATCTAGGGGAAATGGTAACTATGGGGTCAGTTGCACTGCATACTCTTTATTATGATGCACAAAATATTAGCATCAAAACCGTATCATCATCATAATAAATGTAAGCATCACACTGCACCCCATAAGTGTGTATCAATTATTTTTTTGCTTAGATTTTTTAAATTTTATTTTCATGTAAAGATGTGGTACAGAGAGGTTACAGTTACATCAGTAAGGTAATGAGTACAATTCTTGTATTCATTGTTACCCCCTCCTTTGTTTTTCTCCTACTATCCCTTCCCTACCCCACCTCCCCCATACCCCCCACCCACAAAGTTGTAAAGTTCATTTCCAACACAGTGTCTTGTGAGTATCATTGTTGCAATGGGTCATCCTGTGGTGTATCAATTATTATCTAAAACATTTAAACCATAAAGAAATAAAAGTGTCTCTTAAAAAAGGTTTTTAAATATACAAAATAATTTCTACATAAACTACCCAGCTTCCTCTCAGCATATAAGGAAAAAATAGTCAAACTGACCCAGCCACTGAATACTGAAGAAAACTATTAGCTCAATGTGTGCAATAAAGAAATATCTACCTGGTCATTGTTAACCTACGGTATATTGAAAAAGATAATGATATGTTTTTTATTCCTTCTATAAAGACTACAGACACAATAGTGTCTACAATGGCTTAATGGCCCACAGAATTACTTGTTTGTAAACTAAGAAAAAACCTCCAGAAGTCTATATTTTCTATTACTTGCTGTAGAAACACAAAAGAAAATCCAAAATCTAGTCTTTCCAAAATACTATTCTGTTTAATTGTAGTATAAGTTGCCACACATCTCTTATTTGTAGAATAGTCCAAAGTAGATGACAGTGTTTTTGTTCTCAGTTCATTTTCAAATCACGCCATCAAAGAGCATATATTGTGGTTTTCTGTGCATTGTTCAAAGGCTGCTCTGGCAGTTTAGAAAAGACAAAAGACATCTAGTGAACACTGCCATTCCTCAGGGGATGAGACCTGCCCAACTAACAGCTATTTTAAGAGGCTGAAGATGCATTACCACAGGCTGAAATTACTCTGTGAATCCCAATTTGAACTGAAGTATCATCTCTCCAGGGTGTAATCCAGGGTCACATTTCCTTTCCATTTCTTTGACTATTAAGGCTGCCACAGGCAATCTCAGACCATCAAAGATCCTCTTCATCTGTAAGTAAATAAAATTAGCCTTAAAACTGAGCAGCTTGAAATTCATAAAAACAATAAGTAACAGTACTAAGAGCAAATCAGCCGCCAAAGATCACCAATTACGTTCCAGTGTTGACTAAAGATCATATTGATGCACAGAAATCATTAAAACATCCCATCCATGTGGCACTGAAATCAGTATGATAGAAACGGATATCATTGCTAAAACTTGGAATGGACTTTTTATACACTGCTAATACCTTGTGCTTATGCGGTAACTGTTATTTTCTTTCTTTGTCTTCTTGTGAAGAAGTTCAAAGAAATGAGCACAGGAAGCTCCTTCATGGTGGAACCAGACCTCTCAATGCCTGGACCATCTGAGATGCTGGTAATGAATTCATGAAAGAGTGAACAATCACCCTTTCCAGCCTGGGGCTAACTCAACTGCAAACATTTAACTACCTTGCCTTCATTTTCCTCTCACCACTGACTCAGATTAACGAAGGCCTCAGCAAGCCACAGCCTTCAATACTTCAATACATCGATGCAAACTTTTCTGTACAGACAGATTGCAAAGAATGAATGTTGTGAGAAATGTTGAAATTTAAAACTAACGCATGACAGTAGAAAACAATACAGATCATCAGTTACAGTAATAAAGGCATAACAGTAGAAAAGAGAGCAGTAGTAATGATTGAATAGGACCCATCTTAATTGTGGAAGGAGTGACATTGATCAAGATGTATTTTCCTTATAAATTGATACATTGCATTGAAACCCCTTTGGACAACTACTTAAAGATAATAAAAATTAAAAGAAACAAACTGGAGCATAATAGTAGAAAATAGCACAGAATACAGTAGTATTGATTAATAGGACTCTCTGAACCTTAAATTGGTAATGTTTACCTGTATTTTTATGGAAATAGAACTACATAGTAGGTTCAATATCTTTTTATGACTATTTGTTTTGCTGTCCAAGAAAGAAGTGTGTTATGCATACTAAGAGTTTGAAAGACTCACACTGAGCATATTTTCCAACAAAAGTAGCAGGCTACAAAGTTAGATTGAGTCATTTGCCTTATCAATGGAGTATCTGGCAGTTTAAGGTGAATTGGAATTGGCTGAACAATGAGAAATTGCTTAGCTAACATTAACAATCATTAAAGGATGAAAATGACCTTAATTTCTGAAAAGAAAGGGCATATTTAATGATACCCTATTAGCTAACTGCTGTCTTATATAATTACACAGAGGCAGCTTCAGACCCCAAAAATACTGGGTATAGTTGAGAAATTACCTGTCTCAGGTGACTAGCATTTCATGTTGTACGGTTCCTTTACTTAAATAGATTTTTAATTCCAAGAGATGAAAAGACATGGCTCACAGCTGTCTCTTACAGTTCCACAGAATTAGCCATTTTAGAATGCTGAATGACCTCCAGCTACAAAGTAATTAATGCTGTTGTATTTCCACAGTTATTTAACCCACGGGGAAAGGAGAGGGCAAGTGACCTACAACCAAGTTCTTTTGGGTCATAGCCAGACATTTCAACTGTTCCTTAAGCAATAGCTCTTGACAACCAAACATGTAGCTAAATATAGATTATTTCTTTTGTGTGCATCCTAATTCAGAATGATTCATGGAGCCCAACACCAATGCCTCATGCTTTTAATTCCATCTACTCAGTAAGTCTGAGATCTGAGAACTGTGGTTCAAAGCCTGCCCAGGCAGGAAAGTCCTTGAGATTCCTATCGTCACATAACCACCAAAAGCCAGAAATAAAGATGTTGCTCAAGTGGTTGAGCACTAGCCTTAAGGAGAAAAAGCTAAGGAACAACATCCTGAGTTCAAGCCTCAAGACTCACATTTTAAAAAAGGATTCATGAAAATATGTTAGAACTTTTGCAGCCGTGAAAAACTGCATGAATATCGAGGTCAAATATGAAATGTTCATATCCCTAATATAAATTTGAGATACTCTGATTAATTAAAAATAATATTCTAATTGTTGCTTCTTCTTCCTTTACATACATTACAAAAAAATGTGCACTTTCAAATTCTTTATAAGGATTAATTTTTTTTAAACCCCAGGGCATTCACACACATTTGAGTAACTTAATTACTGCAGGTCCCAACAGACCAAGGTGAAAATATCCTAGCTAATTGTTAATTTTAATAAAGGCGTTATGGCATATGGACACATGAATGTGAGTTTTTGGTTTCTTGTCTCCCAAACCACTACTGAAATCTGAGAAACTTCATAAATAAGAGCCAACATGCTGATATTGATAAGCAGAAGGCCTATACTTACAAGAAATCAATGTGTAACCATTTTATTACAAAGATCCAATCAATCTTTTCAACCAAAGGATTTCTATGCCCATGACAAACACAAAATTCAGACAGAAATGAAAATTGTATCTATTTATGAGGGTCAGCTTAGGCTAGAAGATTGATTACCTACCAGATTTTTGGCTAAGCTACTTACAGAGCTCTGGAGGTTTTAGTCTAGAATTGGATCCATATGACCAACGAAATGTGAGTATATTAAATTGAAAGAATCTAGACTACTTGCATGTTTTTGTGGACCTATTTGTAGCACGAAAAATATCCATTGGTTCTTAGATTCTATGTTTCCATATGAGTGTTTCTCTTTAGTGTTACACCTTCAGGTCAAAACCCAGATGAACAAAGGAAATTATAGGCCATTTTTAAGTAAAAACTGGCCTGATCTGCCAAGCCCAAAATGGAAAGGTTTTATTCTGAGCACCTTACCCCAAAGCTGGCCTCTGCACTTGGGTGGATTGTGTCTCACATTACATTTTCTTGCCATTTTTATACATGGGTCCCATTTAACGCAATCTTCTAGGCTTGGTTCATTCTCCATTTTCCTGAATTTTCCAGTTTGGAAATGTAACAGGTTATTCAGAACTTTCAAAGAGGTTGAGGGGAAGTAGTCTCAAATTGGTCCTTCTGACAATAGCTCTCACTAACCTCAGCTGAAAAAGACTTCTCTGGACTGTGGACCCACATACACCCACCCCTGGGGAAGAGGAGATGGCATTTCTCCTTGACCTCCAGCTAAGGGAAAGAGACTTAGGCAACTGAGGCTCAGAGAAACTGAGGCTCAGTTGCAACTGAGACCCAGAAAAAATGGGAAAATGCACTGGGCACAGAGAGAAAAGAGGGCTCTCCTATCAACAAACAGGCAGGAGGGGAAACTCTTCCAAGGGGTTCTCTGGAGGCATCTATCATAACAGGGCCAGGGAGCCAAGAAGACGGATGGAAAGAGGTAGTCAGGGAGAAACAAGGCCCAGGAATCCTCCAAAGCCCTGCTTAGAAGAAAATGAGGATTTGTGGAGATGGCTTGGGTTATTTGTTGCACGTGGTAAGCGGACACTCATTCCACAGTGCTACTGTATCAACTGTCTCTGGTTGTTTTCCCTGTGCTCTCTCCTAGAGGCCTCAAGAACAAAAACTCTCTGAAGCAGGAAGGCAGCAAAGACAAGACCAATGGCAGTGTTGGAAAAGTCAAAAGCAATATGGGCCTTAGCAGGATAAAAACTGTAGAATGAGATTGGGGATTTATACTATACCGAACACTAGTATTACGTAATTATCTTCATGGACAAAACGTTCTCATGCTTTATAGTAGTCAGAGACAGAGATGGGACCAGGATTTGCTAGTCCCAGAGTTGGCCAAACTGAGATTCTCCTTAATTTAAAAAAAACACAAAATTATCAATTCATAATGACAAACAGGGCCCTAGAAGGGGCCTTCGCAAATAGAAAGCCAGATACATTCTTTTAGTTCAACAGAATAAGATTCTTTTCTTTTCTTCTTCTTTTTTTTTTTTTGCCAATCCTGGGGCTTGAACTCAGAACTTGGAGACTGTTCCTGAGCCTCTTTGTACCCAAGGCTAGCATTCTACCACTTGAGCCACAGCACAACTTCTAGCTTTCTCTGAATAGTTCATTGGAGATAGGAGTCTCACAGACTTTCCTGCCTCCTCTGGCTTCAAACTACAATCCTCAGATCTCAGCCTTAGGATTACAGGCATGAGCTACCAGCGCCTGGCTAAGATTCTTTTCCAACTTCATCCTTTTTACTCTAAGTGTTCTCTCCCAGAGATGAAGCTTGTTTGAAAGGAAATATATTACTAATAACTTAATTACCTTACTAGATGCTATAGTTCTATGTTGTTATTATATACATATATATGTATGATCTGTAAATTTATAGATAACTGTAAATCTTATATAACATATGTATTATGTTTTATTGGTATGCATTTAATATTTTTAACTAATTTAATTTAATTGTGGCTCCTAAATCAGACACAAATTCACTGAGCTTTTAAGCTATCTTCACTTAGTGGGTAGTTACTGAATATCAAATTGGCCAACACTTGTTATTGATAACATTTGGGGGAGGAACCGTAGTTATCCACAGAATTAAGAAGAGTGAGGGGAGGATTGGGATGGGAAGAATGGCTGAAAATGTTGACAAGGGTGACATAGGATAGATCTAGCAGATGAACAGAATAGCTCAATAACTATATACATAGGACCATCTGAAATGATGTTAAGTGAAAGGAACTCCAAGATAAGGACACAAGAGGGTTTCCTTTGTTGTTGTTTTTAATGTATGCTATGATTCCTTCTTTTCTTTTGTGTTTTTTTCCTGTGTTTTAACCTCTGTGGTCGCTGTATTTGATTTTGGTACCCTGGGTATTGTATATGTTAATCTGAATTAGGGAAAGAAAGGGGAGGAACAATACGGTGAAATAAGGGACAAAGGGGAGCCAGTACAATGGCGATCCTCACAAGACAACATGGTAGAAATGAACTGTACAACTTGGGGGGGGCAAAGGGAGAGAAAGTGGGAGAAAAGTGAGGGAGGAGGTAACAAGTTCAACAAAAAATGTACTAAACACCTTATGTATGTAACTGTAACTTCTCTGTACATCACCTTGACAATAAAATTAAATTTAAAAAAGATCCATTCTATTCATACACTGCTTTGTTGAATGGCAACTCCTTTGTACAACTATAGTTAAGGATAATAAAATATTTAGCATATAGTGTTTATCATAAACCATGTGCCTTTCTTTGCTCCTTTGCTTTATTTGGATTGATACATTTTTAAAGGTCTAATGCTTAACTCTTTAATAGTTTCCCCCTTGTGGCTACCTAACTCCATTTTTTTTGTGGCCAGTCGTGGGGCCTGAACTCTGGGCCTGGACACTGTCCCTCAGCTCTTCAGCTCAAGGTGAGTGCTTTACCACTTGAGCCACAGCACCACTTCCAGCTTTTTCCGCTTATGTGGTGCTGAGGAATTGAACCCAAGGCCTCATGCATGCAAGGCAAGCACTCTACCACTGAGCCACCTTCCAGCTACCTCACTCCATTTTTGACTTCCAAAGGAAAATGAACTCTGCCGCTCCTCCTCCTTCTCCTTCAGACACAGGAGATGTATAATGTAGAACAATGGAGCCCTTGCACAGAATCAGACTATCTGGGATTTTGTATCAGATCTAACACCATCTGGTGTCCTTCCAGTAGGAGAAAGCAAACAATTCATCACTGGAGAAAAGAATGTTCTTTATGAGCATTTCCTTTTCTAAACAATTGTCATATATACAGCTTTTCTTATTTTTCAACTGGCTATCGGTACTTCAGACAGACAAAGAGACATGACATTATTTTCTTGAAATGTAATTGTCAATCACTGCAGATGCACGCACAAGCACACACACACACACACACAAATTGTACTTACAGCTTAGAAAAGAAAAGTTGAAGTGCTGGGCATTGCTGCTGCCACACCCAGCATCGCTCTGCAACCATCCTTCTCCTTCCCCTCCCCACTCCATCTTCCCTCCCATAGGATTCTGCATTTCCCAATTCATAAAGGATCATTCACACTTGGAAAGTGAGTCTTTTATGGAGAAGGAGAAGAGGAAGAAGACACAAAACATGTATACAGAACCCAAATCCCTGGACCTGGGATTCCAGTAACTGTAAACCTCTCTCAGTACTGATTTCTGAATGTTCATTTCTGGGTCACCATCAATTAACTTTCTTTTATTTTGTCAATCATGGGGCTTGAACTCTGGACCTGGCGCTGTCCCTCAGCTCTTCAGCCAAAGGCGAGCACTCTACCACTTGAGCCACAGTGCCACTTCCAGTTTTCTGGTGAAACCACCAATAAACCATTACACTATCAATAAACAACAGAGAAAAGAGTCTCGCAGACTTTCCTGCCCAGGCTGGCTTTGAACCGTGATCCTCAGATCTCAGCCTCCTGAGTAGCTAGGATTACAGGTGTGAGCTACAAGTGCCCGGCTTTAATTAACTTTCTAAATCATTTTCTCGAGTGTTTCAGTGATTATTTTCTACTGTCAAATATTCACTTTCTCATGCTTCTATCCCTCGCATCCCCTCTTCCTTCCTGGGCTTTATCCCTGCCCATCCCTTACCCCTTCCCCACTCACATACGCACTAACCCTCTTGCCTCTCTATTGATGGCGTTTGAGCAAATGACACCCAATTGTTCCACATCTACCCCTGTGCAGGTGAACATGGATAGAAAATAAAATAAAAGCACAAACTGTCTAGTTAGTTTTGACTTAAGTGTATAATCATTCTTGGAAGCAACGCTGAGGGATTGCTACTCACTTGCTGACACAAGTTTGTTTGAAAGATGTGTAGTGTCTTCCTCTTAGGATAGCTCTCTGACCAGTGTACCGTCCCTTCTTGAGGCTCCTCACCTGCAGATGAGCATCTACTTGGCCTTGTCAGTCACGGAGGACAGCAAATCAGATCAGGAGCTTGTCTGTGGCATTCCGTTTGCAGTGGTGGTATGAAGCAGGCCCTGAGCCTTGACATTGTTGCATGGCTGACATTATTGCATCTCTCTTGTGCCCAGCCTTACAGGGTCTCATGACTGAAGGAAGTTTCTCATGGAACAGAGGCCTTAATGTAAAAGATGAGCTTGATGTTGCAACATAAATTTCCCTAAAACCAACTCTTATCCTTCTTCAGGATAACCATTTCCTCTTGGATTTTTCCCTTATCAAATTTCCAAGACAGTGTACAAAGCCAATGACTATCTTTCTTCCTACCTCTGTAAGAAGTTTAATACCATAAAACACGCTCTCTGTAAACTCTCATCGTGGCAGGTGACCACCTACCTATCTTAAGTCCAGACACTGCCTCTCATCTTCTTCATTGTGTTCCCTGTCCTTGCCAAGGTTTTTCCCGCACCTGTGTTCCACGTTCCAGCCCTTGTGCCCATCAGAAGAGGCCCTGCCTCTCTGTGCAGTTACCCGCTTTCCAGGCCATACTGGATCCAACCTAATAGCTTATGAACATTTCCCCCAGGATTGAACAAACGAATGAGTAAAGCAAAACTCTCCTTTGGAAGTGGAAAGACCTGGAAAAACTTATACTAAGCAAAGTAAGCCAGACCCAAAGAGACATAGGCTGCATGGTTTCCCAAAATAACTAGAATGTGCCTATAAATCTATAAGCAAACCCAATGGACAGTAAAATACAAATAATTATACCTGGAAATGATTAATGGAGCAGCAAGCTAAACATTCACACAGTGACAATAAAGGAGGATGTTCGTAGGAGAAGAGGGGGTGACAGTGCTCAAAAAGAAAGGTAGTCATTACCTGAATCATGTAACTGCAACCCGTCTGTACACCACCTTTACAATAATCTTTTAACTCTCCTTTGATATTTTTGGTTTTGCTCATTATTGTCCATTAGTTATCATTTCCTTTATATCAAAGCTTTGAAAATAGCATTTTATAACTCTCTTTTTCTCCTTTTCTATTCTATTGAGTCATTTCCTCTGTTACAAATCCATTCTAAATCTAATTATTGTCTCTGCCCAAATTCTTACAAAGATCTGCTGGAGATCTCTTGCCTCTTCCCTTACCTCACTGAGTCTCCTCTCAACCCAGAACCCATTAAGACATGATAACCACATCTTGCCTTTTCTCCACAGGGAAATCTCAAGCACCTCTATCCTCTACAGAATACAGATTTCTATTATATGTAATGCCTGGTATATTCTCTGCATCATCCCTTTCTAACCTTCCCCCACCCATCGCCTCCTTCTGCAATGCTTTTCCCGGGTATGATTGTAGAGCTTGAGTCTTCCTTTTCTTAGAGGTTTTATTCAAAGTCCAAGTCGTCAGTGAAGACTTCAGTGGCCATCGCTTCAGATGCTGCAGACTAGCTCCCACTGTTGGACTCTTCTCCTTTACCAGCAGGTGATACCGTACAGTTTCCTACTTACTGTCATTGTCTGCCTCCTTCACAAGAATTGAGGGGAGAGGATCATGGGAACCAGACCTGCCCCTGGTTTTACCCACAGCTGTATCTTCATCCTTCAAAGTGAAGCTTCCTGACTATGCATGGCCAATAGATGGACATCTGTTGTTCCTCACTGGTTCTACAATAGGTTGGGTGGGGACTGGAAGCTGCTGGTTTCTAAGAAAGCAGTCACAAAGAGATGTTGGCAGAGAGGAAGCCAGGCAAGTCCTTTAGATGTATGACTTCACTTTGAAAGTGATTTCCCTTCCCAATATATTTCACTATATTAATTTGATTGCTTTTAATTGCTTTTTGTGACCAGACTATTCATATGACCTATGCAAGATAATTTATCACTAGGTCCCAGGTTTGTTCATGGAAATGCAATGTTAACTTACCTTTGTGTACTAAAACATGGCTTTTCACTAAAGCAAATTTAAAATCATCCTTACTGCCAAGCTTCATTCCTTCTTGACCTCTGCAAAATCTTAAACTCAAAGTTCAGTTCTTTTACCCGTTGTTGCAAGAAATTGAGTTATGCTGAGAATATGGAAATTTGGATAGGATTCGGGAAGGATTGTTTCAACCACTCAAGGATTCCACTCAAAAGAAATCACAACCCATGTACAATATAGCAAGTACATTATTTTCATCCTCAGTCATTGACTGACGTCTCCCTGAACAACCCTGTACCCTACCTGCCCCTGCTCCCGCCTTTATTATATCAAGAAACCTCATTCTTTCCCTGGCCTGGACTTAGAAAGCACTCTCAGTTTTTTTCAACTAATGTGAAATTCATAAAAATGGCATTATTCACAGGCAGAGTGCACTGAAGGATTAAATTAAAACACAGATTTATCTTTCTGAATAACCCATCATAAGAAACATAACATTGATTCCACAGCCAAAAATTTAATCCACTGTGCACAAATTAAATATCACTTATTATCAAGAGGAATAAGCAAGAGCTTCTTGATTTAAATCTTAAGTTTCTTAAAGTCATGAAAGTTATGGATATAAAAGTCTGACATAGCCGGCGCCAGTGGCTCACGCCTGTAATCTTAGCTACCCAGAAGGCTGAGATCTGAGGATCGCAGTTCAAAGCCAGCCGGCTCAGGAACATCCTTGAAACTCTTATTTCCAATTAACCACCAGAAAACCAGAAGTGTCACTGTGGCTCAAGTGGTAGAGTGTTCGCCTTGAGCTGAAGAGCTGAGGGACAGTGCCTAGGCCCAGAGTTCAAGCCCTACAGTAACTGACAGAAAGAGAGAAGGGGGAAGGAAAGAAAGAAAGAAGGAAAGAAAGAAAGAGAGCGAGAGAAAACTACAAGAAAGTGTTCAGGTATAAAAAATAAAATAAAATAACCACCAGAATGAAGAGGACCTCTGGGTATCTTCTATATACACATTGCCAAGCAAGGTAGGGCAAGCAAGAGATTTTGTGAAGAACATTGAAGATGGTCTCCCATGATATAGTCAACAGCACACAAATAGAGACCTTTATGTGATTCATTTCTTCTATGAGGAGACTTGCTGCCACAGAAGAGAAGTCTCTCTAACTATGACTATCCTAAGCAATTTCCATTATGCTTGCTGTTTTAGTATCTGCCTGAGGATCATTTTCCTCTCCTAGAGTCCTTCATTCAGCTTGCTTTCGGCTACCAGCTAGGGAGAAAAAATGAATATTATTCCTATTTAGTTAGGCAGGAAGAATGCTTGCTTAGAGGAAGCAGGAGAAGTTAGGATAAAAGCCAGGAGAAGTTAGGATAAAAGCCAGATTTTATTCCCAAGGTAGTAAATTCTTGGAGGTGAAACAGCACTGGTACCACTGAGAACATGGCAAGCAGTGTAGAGACAAGATGAAAAGAGTTTTCGTGGGTCGAGGTCAGCTTCCCAGACTTGGAGGCGTGTCATCAGCCACACAGGGGTCTGGGCTCAGAAGAGACTTGCCCATGATGTCACACTCTGCCCTCTCCATCAACAACAAAGGACCCTGTATCTTCACTGTGCAGTGGATCCCCGATAGTATATAACCGGCCTTGCCCTGCCCATATGAGGCTGGCATTCCAGCTGCTAGCCAAACACCTGTTAAAGGTTATATTTTTAAAAGTGTAAAGGAAATGGAAGAAAGGAGACTTCAGAGGCCTTTTGCCATCCTTGTGGTGTTAGGCCATGAGACTGAGGTCAAAACAGCAATCACCAACTCACAGGCCTGACGGCAGAAGATGTGAGATCTGCCCCCACCCCCCCCAATGACCTCTCCAATCAAAATCAGCCATCTGAGGCTTGCTTTCCTCACAGATGACTTTCTGCTCCCTGGGGCACCTGTCTCCTAAGACTCGAAATCAATGTGTCAAGATAACTGTGGGAACTATTATTGCAAAGAAAAACCTGAGGTATTTAACACTCTCTGATCAAACTGAATTGGATTGCAGCCCACGGTAATGGGGAAAGAGAAGAAATGAACCTGCCCAGAAGGAAATAAACAAAATTTGGAACACATCTTGGACCCAATCTTGATTAGGGAACAATTGATCCAACCCAAGAGAAGTGCCTAGTTAAAAAAAAAAGAAGAGCCACTCACTGGATAGGTTCTTAAATTGAACAACATCTGCTCAAACATTTAACAAAAACCACTGTGAGAGGCTGTGTTCACCCCTCCCCAGAGTGCACCCCTCTCCCTGCTAAGTCTGAAGGTCCAGACACTCATGGCTTTGTCTTACTTATATTCAACTTGCCAAAATACTACTCACAAAATAAAATGTGATGCTCCAGAAGACACGCAAGCCCTTTTATAGACCATTTATCATTAGAATTTAAGAAACAGTACAGCCAAATCTATACACACTGCAGACTCACAGGTGTCTCTCAGCACCAGGCTTTTCCATTTTAAGTGGCCTTCAAGTTGAGAAAGGATCCAGTTTTCCTTTGAACCTTTGTTCATGTTCAGTAGGCTTTGAAGGATATAATAAATATTAATACATTAGGAGAATTTTTGTCATAGAACAGATACTGAATTATGTCTGTGGGATGTGAGCCAGGTGCCCTGGTAAAAGCACACGGAAATCCATAGACTTTGTGATTCCTTCCCTGCCTCTATTACTGGTAGGGGCACAGATTTCTGGTGAGCACACCATGGACCGCAGTGCTTAGGTAACATGCAATTACTCACGGGGAAGTTTGATCAACCTGATGTTCACATGTTTTTGTAAGTCTCAAATTATATGTTCACAACTACTAAATGATGATTGATAATAGTGATCTTGTTGGTATTTTGCACAATTTTTCCATAAATCACCAACAAGTTTGACTTTATTTTGTTGCTAACAAAATTTACTCAAAGAAAAATAATTTATTTGACATACTCTTAATCCAACTTTACAAGATCAGAAGAACCCGGAGTATAATAAGCCATCCCCTAAAAAACTTTCCCACCAGGGACTCATCAGTTTAAAATCAAATGGTCTCACCAGCTACGTTCTTTAGGATCTGTATCCGTAATCCCAGCTACTAGGGAAATGAGATCCAAAAAACCAGGTTCAAAGCCAGCTCAGGCAGACCAATCTAAAATATTGTTATCTCCGTTTAAATAACAAAAGGCTGGAAATGGAAGCATGACTTAAGTAGTAAAGCACTAGCTATGAGCAGAACAAAAGGTGAGTGGAAATTTGAGGTCCGAGTTCAAACTCCAATATCTGCATGCATGTACACACACACACACACACACACACACACACACACACACACACACACACACTTTTCCCAAGAAACAACTAGTATTTTTTCTTCATGCCAGTGAAAATCCATCTCCAATCCAAAAGAACAAACAGCAAAAATCTCTGTGATCATTTCAGATGTCAGCCCAATAAATATCAGGACATCTGTGTACCATTTACTGTTGATTTCTAATGAACTTATTAGCTTACTCACCTATTTATTCTCACTCTGTCCATCCTATTATTTATTTGACTAATTTCTAAAGCATTCTCTAAGTTGGTATTGCTTCAGAAATGTTCTGTTTCCTTCTATATATAGCTTCATCATTAAAAACGAATGTCGATGTGAACATCAGGACCAGGACTACTGATTTGTCAGATTCATTTCTCAAATTAAAAGTCCTGCATATTAGAATTTCCATCCATGTAGTAAAACAATGACCCTTCTCCAACATAACCTTTCCTCTTTTGCTTATCAGAACCTTCAGCACATCTAAACAAGAGACATGTGTTACTTTGCTTTTCTTGACCATGTGACTGTTATGACAGCACTAGCTCAGAGATGAAAGCCAAGCATATCTCTTTTTATTCAACTAATGACTTAAAAACTGAGAAGGATATTTTCATCCACTTCAGAGATGCCAGGAAGTTTTCCAACCTGCCCCTCTCCAGTTCTATCTCCATCATTATCTTCATTAATGTTCCAAATCCTTTTAATGAGGGGAACTCAACATTTAAGGAGAGTTCATGATCAACTATCCTAGGAAGAGTTCATGGCTATCAGTGCATCTGCAGTTTATACTGGAGAGATGATCATGTACTTTTAAGCATGTATGGTGCTCAGTCCCTTCACATGGCAAAAAAAGTAAAAGAAAGGTACCTCCCACAGGGCTAACTGTTGCGTTCAAGATTCAGTAAGAGAAATTGTTTTCATCCTTAGAATCAACATAAAAATTCAATTTATTCCCAGAAACTAGGCATGATATTGTGAGGTTCAATCCTGTAGCACAGAATCCTGGGGTCTCTTCTCACAGGACTGCATCCGCCCAACCATTCTTAGAAGCATACTCCTTTATCATGGACATTTCTTTCTTTTTTCTTTTTCTGGTTTTGTTGCTGTTGGTGGTGGTGGTGGGGCTTGACTTGAGCCCAGGGTCTGGGTGCTGTCCCTGGGCTCTTTTGCTTAAGGCTAGAACTCTAGCACTCAGCTACTTCCTATCATGGAAATTTCTAGATTCACCAAGCTCATCCCAACTCAGACACAAAAAAAGCAAATTCTATGTCCTTACTACCTTATCTGCAACTTAAAAAGACAACTCCAAGATTTCGTGTCGCATGCCCTTCTCTACATGTGACACCATTAAAGAGCAAAACCTTAGTCCAGAAGAAATCAGATGTGTTTGGGCCTCAGCTTGGAGAACCAATAAAACATTTGGTTTGCCAAGCAGGGGAGAGCTTCTGCATTACAAGAATGTATGAAGTGATCTTTAAGACCAACAGAGAGCACACTAGTGTTTCTGCTTTTATTTTTGTCTTGAACTTTTATAGTTCGGTTGACTAAGTTCACTGGAAATGAGCCAGTAAGTATTAATTAGAAATTACAGATAAATACATATTAGACAACTATATCTGGTGATAATGTTTAGAAGCTGTATCTAAATAAGCAAGACTTGAGTAGGAAAAATACAAGGATGTAGGTCTTCTAGGAAAACTTCAATTAAATTCTATCCAAACCCATCAAGATTAAAGGTATTCTCCATGGCTTTCTTATTATATTATCAGAAGATATTTACCCAGGCTTACAGTAAAGCAATGATTGCTTATTTATTTAGAGCAATTCTCCAGCTTAATTCTCAGGCAGATTAGAGAAAAACAACACTCTAAGTTTTCCTCAGAATGTGATAGTAGAAATTAAAGTCAGCTATAGACAACCTGGTAAATAAGGAAGAAAACTCAGCTCTATAAGAGGAACCAAACCTGCTGTCATAACCAAAGATGTAATTGTTTACTATCAAGATACATAATAATGCTAGAAAACTACTGGTAGAGAATATTGAGCATTGATATAGTCAAATTTCATCAGGCAATGGTTCAAATAAGCAATAGAAAAGAAAAACAGGAGCATGGCAAGATCTGTACAAAAATCTCTCCTTGTCATTCTTCTTAGTGCTACCTACAGTGACCTAGCAGTGCTGCCACTGAAGTCCATGTCATGTTACATCTGCCCCCAATACTAATCTGCAGGCAATAATTTTGGGCCCAGCATCTGTGTCTCATTTCCTAGTGAATAGAAGTTCTTGTGGGGGGAAAAATGTGACTAATTTAGTAAAATTTTCAAGTGCAATTTAAAGATACTTCTACCAATTGGCTCCAAGTTATATTTGAAGTCACATTCAAGTATAGACAAGATAAATGGCACCCCTTAGTAAATAATTTCCAAAAATTATCTATTCATATACAATTTAGTCATATCTTTGGAGAATGGTCATGGAATTTGGTGAAATATGGTTTTAAAATGTAGCTTGTTCTATTATGTCACCACATATACTGTAATGTTAGTGAGAGTACATACTATTTATTTTTGTCATATTTGGTCCAAATGAAACCATGAGTTTATCCCGTTTCCTCATTTTTTCATAATTTAAATCAGGAGTTGGCAAACTCATGCAGTCGTGGGGCCCCATCTGGCCTGTTGCCTATTTTCCTATAGCTTGCTAGCTATATTTGCAATGGCTGAGAATAAAACAAAAGAACAATGTGGAACCCCAAGATATGGACACAAGAGGTTTTTTTCTTTGTTGCTGTTGTTTTTAATGCACTACGTGATTTTTTTGTTTCTTTTGTATTTTCTTCCCCCTATGGTATGACCCCTGTTGTCACTGTATTTGATTCAGGTGCCCTGCAACTTTTAAAAAAAAATTTATATTTTAATTTTATTTTATTGAGAAGATGCTGCACAGAGGGGCTACAGTTACACGAGTAAGGCAATGAGTACATTTCTTGTGGAGCATTGCTACCCCTTCCCTTGTTGTTCTCCCACTATCCCTTCCCTCCAACTCCCTTCAAGTTGTAAGGTTCATGTCAAATATACTGTCTTGTGGGTATCATTGTTGCACTGGGTCATCCTGTGTCCTTGTTTCCGCATTTTTTTATTCCCCTTGTATATACATTTTTCTAATTTGGGGAGGGGAAGGGAAATAACAAAACGCTGAAACAAGGACACAGGTTGACCCATTGTAACAATGAGATGTACAAGACACTATGTTGAAAATGAACTTTGCAACTTGTGGGGGTGAGGGAGGAGTTGGGAAAGTGGAGAGGGAAGGGATAGTAGGGGGAAAACAAACGCAGATGAAAATTGCATGAGATTCAAAGTTCAGTGTTCATACATAGTTTTATTGAAACCCAGCCACTCCTTTGCTTAGTCTGCAGATCTGCTCTTACACAATGGGGAAGTTAAGTAGCTATCTCTGTGTTCTTCAGCCTTCTCATGGTTGTGACAGCATACCTGAGGAAACGAGTTGAAAGGCAAAATTGCCTTTGCCTCATGGTTTCAGAGATTGTAGGCCCACGGTCACTTGAACCCATTGTTTCTGTTCTGTGGTGAGGCAGGACTTCACGGTCACAGCCATGTAGTGGAGCAAAGTGGCTTTGTTCATGGCAGTCATGAAAGGGAGGAAAGGAGAGAGAGAAATATCCTTGATCATCAATCCTTCTAAGCCCTGCCCACTTGACCTACTTCCTCTAATAAGGCTCCCTCTTCTACCAACCCTCTCTTCTATAAAATCCTCAGTGGATTAATACATTTAAAAAATAGATCAATACCTGAGCTTGTGGGGGTACATTTCATAGGCAAATTATAATGCTTCCCAAAGACTAAAATATTCACTATTCAATCCTTTATAGAAAATCTGTTGAATCCTGGTCTAAATTATCCAAAAATATGAGTTACCCTTTTTTTCACATTTTACTTAAAATCAAACTACACTTGCCTTTTCAAAATCTATCTGATTGTGTGATATATTATATTTACTGATTTACATATATTGAACACAACTTGCATTCCTAAAATAAAACCAACTTGGTCATGGTCAGGATGCATTTTATTAAGGAGTTTAGCATCTATGTTCATGAGAGATAGATCTATAGTTCTCTTTTTTTCTGTTGAATCCATGTCCAGTTTGGAGACAAATGCAATACTGATTTGACAGAATAAGTTTAGTAGTGATTCCTCCTTTTCTACTTCATGAAAAAGTTTGAGGAGTATTGGTATTAGTTTTTCTTTAACATTTTCACCTGTGACTTCATCAGGACATGGACTTTTCTTTGTTGGGAGATTGTTTATTGCCATTTCAATCTCATTACTTGTTATAGATATGTTTCTATCATCTTGGCTCAATTTTCATATATTGAGATAATCTTGGAATACATCCAATTCTACCAGATTTTCCAGTTTGTTGGTGTAAAGGTTTGCAATAGATTCCCTCATAATGGTCACTGCTATTGCTATTTATCATAGCCAGGTTATAACAGCCCAGATGCCCTAAAATGAACAAACAAGAAAATTTTGTGTATGTACACAATGAAATTGTATTCATGCAATAAATGACAATGTCATGTCATTTGAAAAGAATGGATGAACCTGGAAAAAACATGTGTTATATACTAAATGAAGTAACTTGGACTCAGAAGGAAGAGTACATGTGATTCCTCTCATATGTAGACATTAGCTCTAAAAACCAAATATATATAAATTCTTAGGCAGGATGGACTTCAAATGTACACAGTCAAGCTGATTAATATATGGTATATACAAGTGTGAATTCTTATGATGGGAAATAACTGACAGTTTGCTAAACTGAATACCAGGAAGCTGAAACATGTTTTGGTAAAGAAGGTAGAGCTTAAGGGGAAAGGAGCAGATGAATGGAAAGAGATGGAAGGTTGATGAATACAGTCATAATATTCAATATTCATGTGTGAAAACGGAACCAGGTAAATTGAGAGAATGGGTAGTGTTGGGATAGATGGGGGAAATAATAACACTGATCAAAATACATTGTTCAGAAACTGAAATGTTGGATTTAGACCCATTTGTATAACTACTTAAGTATAATAACATCTATTGACTCTCAGAAATTTTTCTTTTTTTTATTTTATTTTTTTTTGTGAACACACTGTACAGAGGGGTTACAATTACATGGGCAGGATAATGCATACATTTCTTATCAAGCATTGCAGCCTCCTCCTTTGTTTACCCTTCACATCCCTTCCCAGCCTCCCCCCCCCGCCCCCCACCCAATCCTCCCGCTTCCCCCCCCCCACCAAGGTTGTAAAGCTCGTTTTCGACATGACAACTAAAGGAGATGAATTCTGAGTGGTTTTACTCTGATTAGGCATAAGGAGAACTAGGCAGATTTAGCTCATGTATCTATAACTATTCTTCTCTTGCATGAGTCATTTGTTCTACTATCTGTCGTCTTTAACTTAATTAATTTTAGTCAGTAATTAATGTTGTTAATTCATTACATAATTTTCCTACCCTCTGTGGCACGTTATCTGAGCAGAAACAGTTTCAGTTCTATCTGAGCCAGACTTGCGGATTTAAGCTTTATCACAATGAGCTGAAAGACTTGTTAAGGTGGAATTAAACTGCCATCTTGCCTCCCTCTTCCCTGACACTCTTCCCCTTTCCTGAGCACTGGCTTTGTAACCGCTATCTCCACCTCAGCCCTAGAGAAAGGGCACTTCCAGGAGACTACAAGTCTGACATTATTTTAGAATAAAGTCTCTTCGCATTGAAATGATCTATTGGGACATTTGATTATTGCACAGTAACTTCATCACTTCCAGAAAATTATCACTAAGGACTTAAACTGACAAGGAGACAAATGGGATGCAATAGGAACAGTCATTCCAATAGGGATAGGATTTGAGCCTCTTCTCTGTTTTAGACTCTTTCTTTCACCTGTGGTGTTTCTCTGCATTCAGTCTTCACCACCTCCCAGCCAATCGCTTCTCCGCATCACTGCCATGACTGTGTCTGTTAGTACATAACACTTTGTGCAATGTCTCTATTAACACTCTTGCCATGTAACTTACAGTTCCCTCATGCTCTATCTTGTTTTTTGTTAACATATCGGTATCTTTAGTTGGAGGGCTAGCTTCCTAGAGGAAACCCACATTCTTTCTATCTTCAGATCTTATCCCTAGCCTGTGACAGTGACATCTCACACCACTTATTTTTGTATAGGAGTGAAATTTAGATGCAATGTTAAAGTGCTTTGAAAAACTACACTTTAGATGAAATAGTTATTATTAGATTTTTTAGCCTGTATTTTTTTTAAATGTGGCAGGTTTTCTGTATTGAATCTTATTTTCTGCCTTCACATCAGTGTATGAGTGATGCTGCCCTATTAATGACCCTGCTGCTGCCCTTGGTCCTGACACTCTTGTGTCAGAACTGCATTAGCACTCCTTCTAGTTTTATGTTATGTTAACATCTGCAATTGCTCAGATCATCAGCTTATTCTTCCTGTGGTCAGACCCCTTGAAATATCCCCTAGTACAGATAGGAGAAATGTATGGCTCATGTAGGTACACATTCAACACACACTGGAATAAATATTTCTTCGTGTAGTACATTAAAATCTATACCTGACCTCACCCCAGTTAGAACGGCAAAAATCAAGAACTCTAACAACAACAGATGCTGGAGGGGATGTGGACAGAAAGGAACCTTACTTCATTGTTGGTGGGAATGTAAACTTGTTCAACCACTTTGGAAAGCAGTATGGAGATTCCTCAAAAGACTTCACATAGAACTCCCCTATGACCCAGCAATCCCACTTTTGGGCATTTACCCAAATGTTTACAAACAAGACCACACTAAAGCTACCAGCACAACAATGTTTATTGCAGCATTATTTACCATAGCTAAGATATGGAACCAACCCAGATGCCCCTCAGTAGATGAATGGATCAAGAAAATGTGGTATATATACACAATGGAATTCTATGCCTCCATCAGAAAGAATGACATTGCCCCATTTGTTAGGAAATGGAAAAACTTGGAAAAAATTATATTAAGTGAAGTAAGCCAGGCCCAAAGAAACATAGGTCCCATGGTTTCCCTTATTTGCAATATCTAGTATATGTATGAGTCAAGCGGAAAAGGTCAGATAATGTGATGTCAGGAAAATGAACCCTTAGATATGTATTTTAATGTTTTTTTGTTTCATGCATGTGTTTCTAACGCATTTATAAGATTATCTCTTTGTTGCTTTGTATGTCCCTCCCCCACAGTATAACCCCTGCTTTCACTATATTTGATGTCAGTATAACTTGTGGAGGAGATGGGGAAAAACCAGTTGTTTAAGGATACAGGTGGACCTGTTGCAACAATGAGAAGTACAAATTGTCATGTCCAAAACGAGCTTTACAACGTCGGTGCGGGGGGGGGGGGGGGGGGGGGGGGGGGAGGGGGGGGGAGGGGGGAAAGGGGGGGGAAGGAAAAGGATTGGGATTGGTGGGGAGGGGGGAGGCTGGGAAGGGATGTGAAGGGTAAACCAAAGGAGGAAGCTGCAATGTTTGGTAAGAAATGTACGCATTATCCTGCCCATGTAATTGTAACCCCTCTGTACAGTATGTTCACAAATAAAATAAAATAAAATTTAAAAAAAATCTATACCTCAAGTACAAAATGTCATGTCAAAACCAGCTTTACAATGTCGGTGGGGGGGGGGGGTATGATTGGGTGGGAGGGAGGGGGGAGGCTGGGAAGGGAGGTGAAGGGTAAACAAAGGAGGAGGCTGCAATGCTTGGTAAGAAATGTATGCATTATCCTGCCCATGTAATTGTAACCGCTCTGTACAGTATGTTCTCAAATAAAATAAAATAAAATTAAAAAAAAAAAGAAAAAAAAAATCTATACCTGTATCATGCAAGTGCCCAAAGTAAGCACCAACTTAATTTGGAAGCCATAACAAAAGTAAAACAACCTTTTTGCTATCCATCCATAACATAATAGATTTTTACTTTGAAAAAAATGAGTTGAAATATTTGTAAAGCTCCTTGGAAAGTAAAACAGAACATTTTCTTAAAAGAAAAGTACTAACAAAAGAATTACAGTAAAATGAGATGTACAAGACACTACGTTGAAAATGAACTTTATGGCTTTGCACCAGGAGGGAGGAGGTGGGAGGTGGGGAAGGAAGGGAAGATAGGAGAAAAACAAAGGAGGGGGTAAAAACGCTCCATAGGAAATATGCTCATTACCTTACTCACATAATTGCAACCCCTCTGTATAGTATCTTTACAATAAAAAATATATATTAAAAAAGAATTACAGTAAAAATCATATAATACATAAATTTCAAATTTTACTTATTTTAAAATGAGATTTATAAAATTATAACTTTTATAAAATACTTCATTAATTTCTATGTAAATTTCTCTTATATCTGTTGAAGTCTTCTGTGGAATCACAAGGTGTTTAGGAACATGTGTTCTGACTGTCAACTACAGGCTTTCTCCTCAGCTCTGGCATTTTATTTTTTTCTGTACCTTTTTATTATAAAAATACTGTACAGAGGGGTTACAGTTATATGAGTAAGGTAATGAGTACATTTCCTATCAAGCATTACTGCCTCCTCCTTTGTTTTTCCTCTACCATCCCATCCCTCCCCACCTCCACAGCTACTCTCGCCCCCCCTCCTCCCGCAGCCCCCACCGAAGTTGTAAAGTTTGTGTCAACATAGTGTCTTGTACATCTCATTGTTACAATGGATCAACCTGTATCCCTATTTAAGCATTTTCTTTTTTCCCTTTCCCTCCCTAAATTAGAGAAGTGTATATACAAGATGCAGGGCACCAACATCAAATACTGTGAAAACAGGGGTTATAGTATAGGGGAGGAACATACAAAGAAACAAAAAAAATCGCATGGTACATTACAAATATGTTAGAAACAATAGCAAGAAAGAAAAAAGATATTTGTGTCCCTATCTTGGGGTTTATTTCGCTTAACATCATCTTATATGGTCATATGTACATAGCTTTTGATCGTTTCTGCTTGTCCTACACATGTACTAGTTATTGCAAATAAGGGAAACCATGGGACTTATGTTTCTTTGGGTCTGGCTTACTTCACTTAATATAATTTTTTCCAAGTCTTTCCATCACCTAACAAATGGGAGAATGGAGGCATAGAATTCATATATATGTGTGTGTGTGTGTGTATATATATATATATGTATATATATATATATGTATATACCACATTTTCTTGATCCAGTCATCTACTGAGGGGCATCTGGATTGGTTCCATATCTTAGCTACAGTAAATAATGCTGCAATAAACATAATTGTGCTGGTACCTTTAGTATGGTCTTGTTTGTGATCATTTGGGTAAATGCCCAAAAGTGGGATTGCTGGGTCATAGGGGAGCTCTATGTGGAGTCTTTTGAGCAACCTCCATACTGCTTTCCAAAGTGGTTGAACAAGTTTACACTCCCACCAACAATGAAGTAAGGTTCCCTTCTGTCCACATCCCCTCCAGCATCTGTTGTTATTAGAGTCCTTAATTATAGCCATTCTAACTGGAGTGAGGTGGTATCTCAATGTTGTTTTGATTTGCATTTCTTTTATGGCTAGGGATGTTGAGCATTTCTTCATGTGTCTATTGGCCATCCTTCTTTCCTCTTCAGAGAAGTTTCTCATTAAGTCTTTAGCCCATTTACTTATTGGGCAGTTGTTTCTTTGAGAATATGGGGGATTTAATTTTTTGCATTCCAAGTATATTTTAGATATGAGCCCTTTGTCCATTGTATGGCTAGTGAAGATCTTCTCCCAATCCGTGGATTTTTCTATTGATCTTGCTAGCTATGTCCTTTGTCATGCAGAGGCTCTGCAGCTTCATGCAATCCCAACCTTTGTTTGATTTCTTGTGTTTCTGGTTCTCTATTAAGAAAATTCCAGACTGTACCAAGGAGACCCAGGGTTTCTTCTATTCCTTCCTGTAATGTTTTCTGGGTGTCTGCATTGACTCCAAGGTCTTTGATCCATTTGGAGTTGATTCTGGTACAGGGTGATATATGAGGATCTAGCTGTGGTTTTCTACAGGTGATTAACCAATTTTGAGCTCTGGCATGTCTGTGCTGGTTAATCTTAGAATGCTTCCTAATTCTCTACATCTCAGTTCTGTTATCTGCAAAACAAAGATAGCACTGCTAACTCATAATGTGGTGATGAGGAACTAATGGGATCATTCATAAAAAGTACTTGGATCTTTGGTAGGCTCATAGCCTTTAGTAATTCTAATCATCATCACCATCATCATCATCATCATCATCATCACCATATAATTGGATTGCCATAACTCCCATTCTCATTAGCAACACCGTTCACCAGCCAAGGCATCATTTCTAGCTGCCAGAGTTTTGCCTCTGCCCAGAGCTGGCATCCTCCAAGATGATATATTGTATGAACTCTGCTATCTGTATCTAGTGATTGTCATCAACGTTTCTACCACTAGTCAGATGGCACATTTCCTGTGTTGGTTCCAACCTGAGCATGTGAATTAACTGCTTTTATTTCCCTGTATATAAGCAAAATTAGATAACAATGTTTAGTAAGTTGAACTAGTAGTCATGTTTATGAATATGGGTCATGTTTCTAGCCTCTCTGCTGTCTTCTTTCTTTTTCTGTCTCATCCTCCCTCCCCCTTCTGTCTTCCCTCCCCTTTCTTCTCTTCTTCTTTCCCCTTCTCTCACTCTCCTCTTCTATCTCTCTTCTCTCCCACTTTTCTCTTCCATTCTTTCCCTCTCTTCCTCATTCCTTTCCCACTCTCTTCCTCTTCCCTCTGCTATCCGTTATCTCCACACAATAAATTCTTATCATTGTTTCTACCTCCTGCTGGAGCATCTCTTTAGTGACTGCTTCTCACATCTGCTTTAAAAAAATCTAGAAACAAATTCTCCCTGAGCCCCAAGGAGATAGTCTCATCCTTCACTTCCTCCTGCTTCTCATCCTTGTCTTTGTCCTTCTTTTCCTCTTCCTCCTCCTCCTTCTTTTCTTGTATTCCAATTTTTTCTTTCAAGTTAATTGGTGATTTAAAAAAGGAGAAGAAAACAGTCATTTGAGCCCAGTAGGGAATGGCCTGATCTTACAGCCTCAAAATTACAAGCAATAGTTTCAAAGTTGGAGAAATAACAGGTTTAAATAAAACTGATGGGGGCTGTGGAGGTGGCTTAGTGGTAGCATGCTTGCCTAGCATGCATAAAGCCCTGGGTTCGATTCCTCAGTACCACATACACAGAAAAGGCCAGAAGGAGTGCTGTGGCTCAAGTGATAGAGTGCTATCCTTGAGCAAAAGAAGCTCAGGAACAGTGCTCAGGCCCTGCGTTCAAGCCCTGGAACTGGCAAAAAAATAAATAAATAATAAATGAAATAAATAAATGAAACTAATGATAATAGATTTCATTGAAGAAAGGTGTACCTCAGGTTCCAAGTGAGATACATTTTAGCTCATTCAAGGCCACAGAGATGTATCTACATAAAAGTGTTCTTTGCCCAAGCCTACTATTAGAAATTTCCCAGGCCCAATTTACAAAGTGAACAGATTTGAACAGTAATGGAGGATTTACATAACCCAGTCCCAGATCATCTTTTCTTATATCTGCCTTACACATTCTGATTCGTGGTCTCCTTGTTAAGGTAGATGAAAGAAAGCATAAGTTTATTTTATGAATTTGACAGATTCCAATATGAAAATCTGAAAAAGAGAGTTTATTAAAAAATAAAACAGAAGAGATTATTTAGAAGATTTCCCAGTGTCTTCTGCCTAAAGTTACACATGCATAATTTTTTATTGTCAGCTCTCTACAAATAAAAAGCTAAAGATAATCAAATATGATATCTTGTAACATATGCTCTTGTTTTTCTAAAGGCCTATTTTCTTTCATTTCCTGAGAGGATAAGATTTAAAATTTATCATAATATCTGAAGCCAAGATACTCCCAATGGAAAAGTCTCTCTAGTTTTTCAGGTGTTATCTTTGATCAGTCTTGCAAATACAGTTTAAATTTTTGCTTTATTTGGGGATTTGGGTATGAATATCTATATATACATATATATACATACATACCTATATGTGAATAAATACCCCATTAAAAAGTGAGCTAAAGACCTTAAGAGAGACCTTTCTGAAGAGGAAATACAAATGGCCAAGGGACACATGAAGAATTATTCAACATCTCTGGCTATAAAAGAAATGCAAATAAAAACAACATTATACCATATGACCATAATCAAGCAACCTAACAATTGATGCTGGCAGGGATGTGACCAAAGAGGAATGCTACTGCACTGTTGGTAAGAGTGTAAACTTGTTCAACCTCTCAGGAAAGCCATATGGAGTTTCCTCAGAAGACCACAAACAGAGCTCTCCTATAACCCAGCAATCCCACTTCTGAGAATTTATCCAAATGACCACAAACAAGCCCTCACTAAAGCCACCAGTACAATAATGTTCATTGCAGCATTATTCACCAAAGCCAAGATATGGAACCAACCCAAATGCCCCCCAGTAGATGAATGGATCAAGAAAATGTGGTATATATACACAATGGAATTCTATGCCTCCATCGGAAAGAGTAACATTGTTCCATTCATAAGGAAGTGGAAAGATTTTGAAAAAAGTATATTAAATGAAATAAGCCAGGCCCAAAGAAAAGCAGGTCACATGATCTCCCTCATTTGTAAGAAATAGAATATAAATATGATATTCTTAACAGGGGATCTCGACAACACAAGTGCAAAGGACTATACATAATGAAGTATATTAACATGAACTCTAACTTACGGAAATAAAAGGCTCTCATTAGACCCTGTATATAGTTCATTCTTTTTTCTCTATTGTTGTTTTTTACTTCATTTCTCTTAGTTTCTTGTACCCCTTGTTTTGCATAATAGACAATGCAATATGTGAATGAGAAAGGGAATCACAGAAACAGCAGAGCAATGGATGAACCACAGCAACATTGATACTCACTTGACACTATGAACATTACAACTTGCCGGGAGAGGGAGGGGTAAATGGGAGCTAAAGAGGGATGGGGTAACAAAGATGAAAATCAAATGTACTTATTGCCTTACCTATGTAACTGTAACCCCCCAGCTCATCACCTTTTCAATAAAAAAGAAAAAATATAATGAAACAAAATGAATAGACATATATTATATATGCCCTGGCATATGAATAGATATAGAAGGCCACTGTTATTGAGATTAACAAGAAGACATAGAATCATAGAATTCTGATCATATTTCAGTAATGTTCTTCAATGGTTAAGTAGTAGAACAAATATGCATGAGCCATGGGAATACATAACTACCAGTACCAGTAGAAATCACCGCCACCACAAACCTCCCACTCCCTCTGGACCCAAGCGACCCATCTCCATCCTTTGAGAAGGTGGGCATGATAATAAGTCTGATGGAAAAGAAAAATTCATATTCCTAGGCGAGAATGCAAAACAAGCCACACAGATGCCCACAGCAAGGGAAGAATACATGACCAACACAAGTATTTGAAGGACTTCCAGGTTTCTTGGCACAAGACGTCAACTGAATTCACCTCTAGGGAAGCAAGCAATGGAGTAGAAAGAAGCAGGTCCTGGGCCCTATGCTTCACCCACCTACCTCACTGCTTCAAGTGTAACAGAAAGAAACTGTAGTAGATTAACTACAGTTTTCCTTTGAGGTCTAAAATCTAAGCATCTTCCACTAAGCACTCCCTTTTACTTATTTGCTGTTAAAAAATAAAAACTTGGCTAGGAAGCAAAGTAGTGAAATAAGAAGAATGTTTAAAAGTATCCATAATGAGTTTTGTCTGCCGTGCTATAGGGAAGTAACTTCATTTTATGTTTTAATTGCATTTTTTAAATTAGAAAGTTTAGCATCAGTTTAAAAGGCTAAAAGAAAATTCAGATAAAAACTAGAAGACAAGCATATATCTTTATACCACAATATTCTCATAGAACATTAAATTCTCATAGCCATAAATTTTGAGCTATTTTACCTCTTGATCTATTGATTTTCAAATGTTGCCCATTCTACATTGATGAAAAAAATTCTTCAATTTTAAGTTGGCCACTATTTATTGAAGCATCTTGTCATTATCATGTCATTAGCAGGAAGATGAAGGAAGATAATTGACAGAAGGCTTTGTACACAAAGCAATGCATAATACATTCCAGTCTGTAATTTCAGTCAAAAACTAATGGTCTCAAGATTATAAAGGTAAAATGATACCCATTTCGATAGAATAAAATTATAGAACTAGATTCACTTATTTAAATTTGATTTTTCCCTTGACCAATATTTGATTAGTCTAGCTATGTTCTCTCTGGGGGTTAGAGAACTGATTTTAATTTATACAATTCAAGGAACAAAGGATAGTTTTTCTACTTTGATAATGTTTCCTTCAAAATTGTAATACTTTTTACTCTAGGTCTCAATTTGATACAAATTATTCAGAGCAATTGAAATTATACCAGCTGTTGATTTTTATTAGTCATATCCAGACTAGCCATGTAGAACCGGAGCCTCCTATGGTACATTACAGTAAAAAGAATAATCTTTTTCCTACCTTTTAGTGGAAATTTGCACATTCCTACTCGTACTACTTTAGTATTATACCTCATATTATTCAAACACCTATCATTTGGCATGTGGCCTTAGTCTAAACTGGCTGGCTGATTCTACTACTTCATTTTTATGAATTTTAAAACATTTGTTAATACAATCTCATTCTTACTACCTAGTTCCAACATATGAAGTTGTTGCAAATGTGCTTTCTGCAAGCCGTAGCTATGGATAAAATTCATTTTCTGGAAGGAATGAAAGCAGACATTATAAGTCGTTGCTTCTCTAATGGTATGAGACTATGCACAGCATTATTCAAGCAAGGAAAGAATTTTCTTTTCTTTTTTTTTTTGTCAGTCATGGGCGCTGTTCCTGTGCTCTTCAGCTCAAGGCGAGCACTCTACCACTTGAGCCACAGCACCACTTCCGGTTTTCTAGCGGTTTATTGGAGATAAAAGTCTCACGAACTTTCCTGCCGGGGCTGGCATTGAACCGCGATCCTCTGATCTCAGCCTCCTGACTAGCAACTTACTTTCTGGAAATTCGTGTGCTCATTATCAAATGTACACCAAAGGTCTTGAGAGGTCTGAAAAGATAAATACATTTCAAGTGAACGATTGACTTCATTACTTAAACAATATGCTTGTGTCTCTTGGTCTGGATTAATGTTAAAGAATCAACAAAATGTTGTATTCATCACCAAATAAATGTCCACCAAGAACATAGATTCCAATCTCACTGATGGATCAGGTTTTAACCTGTGTCTTCTCTGTTTGACCTGTCTGCATACAGGCTTCTTCCACAGATAGCAGCTTTTACAAGCTATGAGTTTTTTTTAATCATTGCAATAGGATTTCTTTTCAAAATGCCCTTCTCTGACATTACTCCCAGAAAAAAAAAAAGATGTCATAGTGGATGAAGCATAAAAGGGGGAAAATCTTTTGAAAATGCTTCAAACACTAAACCCCTTTTAGAAGTTTTACGTAAAAGTAGAGGAAAAAAATAATTAGAGATGGACCGTATCATATTCTCCACTGATCTTTCTCCTAATTAGCAAAGTCCTAGCACTCAGGTACAACTGAAGGAGAAAGGGCCACCAGTATTGACAGAACAGACACACTGTTGGGACAGCTGGCTTCTTTTTTCCCGTGGTAGATGTTTTGGATGCCTCCAAAATGGGCTGTGGGATCTCTCTCCCATAAGGTTAAAAATACCAAATAATTTACAACACATGAATGGCTTTGACCCATGAATTTGGCCTTGTACACAAAAAGACAAAAAAATAGTTCTACATACCATCACATGAACAGTCGTACACGTGCCCTAAAATCCAAAAATGAATGTTTATGAGTCTGATGGCACACAGATCTGATTTCACCTGGTAGGTTCGATCTGAAGCAGTGTAGACGATATCTCAGCAGTGAATTGGGCAACTGGAAAATCAAAATAAAACATCAGCGCCCTTCTCGTGACGCTAGGCACAGGATTCTTCAGACTCCAGCCAAGTGCACACCCAGAAGCCTTCCATGCATGACAGAGCCTTACGTCTCAGCCACATGAGTGGGCGATGGAGAAAATGGCAGTGCCCAAAGTTCCAAGCAAGTCAACACGTCTAGACCATGAATTATTCCATCAACGTCTACTATGTAAAGTGTTTAACTTTCTGCAATTCATCAGAGATAGTTTGCTAGCATTCTTTCATCAGCCACCTCTAGACATTTGCTGGGTGTTAGTGCTTCAAATTCTAACCAGCTACTTCTGGAATATTCCTTATTAGAGTAGCATAATATTAGTTCATATCCTAGGTGAGAGTGTATTATGTCGGTGTGTGTGTGTGTGTGTGTGTGTGTGTGTGTGTGTGTGCGATGAAAAACAAATCAGTCAACATAATCATTTTCAATGAAAATCTAAGATATGAATTAAGGGTAAGTGAATTGATTCCCTTCTTCCCAAAATATCTATCACTATAATTATTGTGAATGGCACATTGGAAAAGCCAATATGCTTTTATTCAGTTGGAATGACTTAGAAAGAGCAGTTTTCTCACTCCCCAATAAGCGCCAAATCTAGAACCCTGAGTTTTATTAAAACAGTTCATTGACGACCCCCTGGCCCCAAAGCCAGGTTCAGGTAGGAGTATATAATATTTGTGTGGATGGTGAAATTGCCTTGTTCCCAAACCTCATCAAATACTGTATGATCACCAACCACAAAATGCAAGCATTTCCTTCACTCTACTTTCCCCATTTCTTGAAAACAATTTTTATTTCAAATTGACAGAGTTATGCTCAGGAAATCCACATTCACATACACCCCCCCCCCAACACACACATACACACACACACACACACACACACACACACACACACATACACTTGAAATGCTGTGTATGCTTTCCTTGATAACTCTTGCTATAAGGATGTTTAGGGATCTGGAATAGCTTTCCTACAATACTCACCAACTTTTACTGCTGGTAGACGACTTCATCGAGGTGTATTTTGGGGTTTAGCTTGAGGGACGTTTCTGCTCCACTCCCAGATTATACATAGCTAGAAGCCCTGCCCAGTGTGAGGATTCCCGCCAGATTTAATCTATCTCACTGCTTAACCTCCTCTGTTTCCTATACCTAACTACCAAGAAGGCCATGGCTGGAAACAGAAGCCTCTTAAGTTGCTCATATTTAGAAGGAGAAAAGATTAAATTCACACCACCTTCTTGCTACCTAGCAGCCAAAGCAATTTGATACCACAACTGGCATTCCAATTACATGTTTAGATACAAGTCAAGAAAGGTGCGCTGTGTGCACCTTTAGCAGGGTCACTGTGCCAGCTACCACACAGGTCCTTCTTGCTTTGCTTGACAAGATCACTTTAGGGCTGGGAATGTGGCTTAGTGGTAGAGCGCTTGCCTAGCATACATGAAGCCCTGGGTTTGATTCCTCACCACTACGTACACAGAAAAGGCCAGAAGTGGAGCTGTGGCTCAAGTGGTAGAGTGAGAGGCTAGAGCAAAAGAAGCTCACCAACAGCTCTCAGGCCCTGAGTCCAAGCCCCAGGACTGGCAATAAAAAAAAGAAAGCAAGAAAACAAAAGATCACCATTAACTCCAACTTGGTTATTTATGCAAAACACAGCCTTAAGTGACAACACTGGCATCTCCACATTGTAGTAGTAACTACTAAGGCAAAAGATGGAGATTAACCTTCTGTCAACCACTGCAGTTGTACAATGTGGAGTGGTTTCAGAGGGCAATTGGTGAAATTTTAATTTCAGGTTAATAATGAATTTTTAAGTTATAAGTCTTTCTAATGTTTTCATGAAGATGATTATATTAAAATAGTATCAATTGTCCTAAAATTTAGGTGTGCATGAATAATCATTTTATTTGCTAAACCCAATGGTCCTATTTAGATGTTAACCTATAGCTAAATTTTTAAACACATACAAAAAGAAGATTTGAGCTACCATAAAATTATAGTCATGTGACTGAGAATATAACTCAGTGGTAAAGCTTTTTCTAACATGGGCAAGAATCTGGGTTGGAGGCCTAGCACTAAAAAATAGAGAAAGGAAGGAAGGAAGGAAGAAAGGAAGGAAGGAAGGGAGGAAGGGAGGGAAGGAGGGGGAGGGGAAGAAAGACAGGTCAAATGCTATATTGTACCCAAGTTAAGAACCCAGATGCCTCTCAATGGATGAATGTATCAAGAAAATGTGGTATATATACACAATGGGATTTTATTCATACGTTAAGAAGAATGACATTATATCTTTTGCAGAGAAAATTATATTAAATGAAGTAAGTCAGGCCAGAGAGGCAAAGGATGCATGTTTTCTCAGTTATGTGGAAGCTAGAACTGATTTATGTGTGCAAGTGAACACATACAGGGTTGTGTGGATGTACACACATTTGTGTGTACAAACATGTTAATTAAAGTATTGTATTTGCAGGGAAGAATTCAAGCATGTAATTCCTTGGAAAAACACATAGTTCAGCAAACTGAATACCAGGAAATTGTGACTTGAAAGGTACGAGGGAGAAGCCCAGAGAGGAGAATAAATGAGTGAAGAGGAAAAAGGGGTGAACACAGTCATAATATTCATTTTATATCTTCTATATCTTGTGAAATTAAGGTAATGGAGGCAAGGGGGTAGATTAAGA
The DNA here is from genome assembly GCF_019054845.1 of Dipodomys spectabilis. Lineage (NCBI taxonomy): Eukaryota > Metazoa > Chordata > Mammalia > Rodentia > Heteromyidae > Dipodomys > Dipodomys spectabilis. The sequence continues at coordinate 1,642,928 of NW_024870856.1, forward strand.
GGATTGTCTGATATTATCTACTTTGTACAACTACTTCAAAATAATAAGAAAATAAAAATTTTAAATAGATGGATACATCTAGAGATCTAACATGCAGAATGAGGATGAGAATTAGTCATATCATGCCCTGACAATTGGCTAAAAGAGTATACTTTATGTTCTCTTACCATAAAAGGTAACTATGTGAAATTAATTTGATCAACTGTAGTAACCACCTCACTATGCACATTCAACAAGCATATGTACATCTAGATATATGCAATTTATGAAGAAAAGAAAATGTATTTAAGAACTTCCTCATCCATTAAAAAAAATGGCAAAACCTGTTTCTTGTCAGATAACTTCACATAGGGACTGAATACCTTTCTACACCACTACTCCTTTCCGCTTTTGAAATCATGAATAGCTCGAAGAGTTCCTCTAGTGGAAGGTTTTAACAGCATCACCTTTTGTTGATATAGTTATCTCTTGGTGTCAACCAAGATTCTCACCTATTTCAGCAAGATGTCAGCCACTATACCCCCTGGTTGCACAATGAACAGGGTACAGATGATGGCTGTGTCCACAGTTCCACTTTTGTAAGTCCCGTTGCTTTCTAAGCACATTTCACTCCTCCTTATTATCCTTTTTGCTCTCTGCTAGGCTTATTAGTTACTTTCTTCTAACTAGCACCTGGTTTTGGAATACCATGCAAGTTTGTTACTAAATGCACCAAAGTAATGCAGTCGCATGCTTAGTTAGCTATGCATGAGCTCAGTAATTAATGTACAGTGTCCAATCACCAGCAGACTTTGAAAGACGTGACATGGCTGGGTGCCACTGGATCACGCCTGTAAGCCTAGCTACTCAGGAGGCTGAGATCTGAGGATCACGGGCAGGAAAGTCTGTGAGGCTCTTATCTCCAGCTAGCCACCAGAAAACTGGAAGTGGTGCTGTGGCTCAAATGGTAGAGTGCTAGCCTTGAACTGAAAAGCTGAGGTGCCCAGGCTGAATTCAAGCCCCACAACCAACAACAACAAAAAAAAGTAGTGACATGATCGATCATTGGCCATGTTGCACGTCTTTTATTTACACAGTGGAATGAAAATCTAGCAGTAACATTTATGCTTTACAATGTACTAGGGTAAGTAAAATGTGAGCCATATTGTGGATATTATTCATCTAGACTGTGGTAACTGAAATTCGTGCATTTTGGAATTATGCAATGGAAACATTGGCTTTTTTCTAACCTTTTTATTACTCCTAGCATTAAAATGGAATTGAGTGATTATAAGCCAAGTTCTGTCATTGAATCTAGCAAGCAAAAACATATTTCATGAAAAGAAGATTCTGTTGGTTCTTCTATTTCTCCTTCTAAAATAATATTAATTATCCCATTTATCCCAAATAAATATATCCATAGCATTGTTTGATTACCTCAGGAACCAAATTTCAGCATGACTCCCTAAAGATCAGAGCATGGAAAATAACAGAATTTTCCTCTATAGTAAGAATTTTGCATATGAACTAATGCCCATCTCATAAGTAACTATAGACTCTAAGACTTGGAAGACAGCAGTTAACGTCATAGCCCTCGGGCTCATCTTCGATCTCTTGTGATGGTATTGGTTTCCTGAGGTTCCATTCATAGTGCTAAGAAGCATGAAGGGCAGTACAGCAGAATTCTACTGGAAAATCCCAGCACTGTGTTATAGCATAGACACATTTCTGAACTGCCAGAAATTACATAAACAGCATTAGACCCCCCCCCCATAATAAATTGCTGTGTGCTTTAACTAACTAGAGTAGAACTAGCTTGAGTAGAAATTGTCACTTCTAACAAGCATCCTGGGAGATTCATGTGTTAACACCAATGTCTTTCAAATGACACCCCACAGCCAACTGCTTTCTTTCCTGCATCTATTTTGCAGACATAAAAACAATTTAAGTGAAAAACAAATTACCTAGACACCAAATAAAAGTAGCTCAACTCAAGACCAATGAACCATGCATGTTCTTCAGCTCATCGCAGTTCTTAAACTTAAATCAATGAGCCAGAAAATTCAGACATCTTTATGTTCAAATGTGTTTGGATTTTCCCATTTGGTTAAAAAAAATCCAGTTCCTTCTCCTTTTCCAAGGATGCACTGTTAAAATTAAAGCCTATATCTGTTACTAATGGAGAAAGGCAAGAAATGCCAGAATAAAGACTAGAGATGAAATAAAACAAATGTCACATTTAAAAAATGCAGTATGAAATTTACTGATATCGAGTGTAGCAATGAGGTTAGAGAAAAGGGAGAACAGATAGGAAAAATTCAACATGCAGTGATAAAGTTCAGAAAACAAAGGATTCTAATGAGGGAATGATAACTGTAAGTCTATTTATTTGTTTACAGTACTAGAATTTGAACTCAGGGTCTTGCACTTGCTAAGTAGGCATCCTACTACTTGAGCCTCTCTACCACCTCACATGAAGTCTTATGGATGATAAAATGTAAAACAGTTGGGAGAATCAGCTGCACTGGACATTGATCAAAATGAACTAAGCAACTCAATGGCAGCGATGGGAGGAAGGGAACAAGTGGGAAAGAGGGAACAGCTGATGCTATGCGAAACAAAAGAAATGTACATATCACCCAATGTGGAAGAAATAACTGTATTGCAAAGCGCATAGAACTCATAAATGTTATAGACCATGATAGACAATTTGTCCTATGAAAGTTAGAATGTGTTCGTGACTTTAACTAAGCTTCACTATCCCACAATACTGTGAAATTTGGGAAATTATGTAACCACTTAATCATAATAAAAAAAATTGAAAAAAAAGATAGTGTAAAAAAAAACAGTTGGGAGAGTTTTGAGTGTGATTACTGCAAAAACTGAGAAATGTCTAAGGTAATCAATAATACCTTGATTTGATTGTAATACAATGTGGCATACCTATATAGAAATACCACATGTACATATAAGTATGAAGCATTACATACATGTCATTCAAAAATCTAAAACAACATGTTCCTAGCTAAAAAGCCCAATGTGGAGATTAAACAAACGATCCTCACTGATATTTGGGGCTCTTTTCTCCTGGCAAAGATAACCTGATTGGGAAGAGAATCACACACAAAGGATTTAGATTGTTTTACTTGTTGACACGTTGTATGTTAGCCCTCTCCTAGGCTGTCTACACTGTTCTTTCCCATATGCAGACCATTATCCTTAGCAGAAAAGACACAAGTAAAGTGGTTTGAACGTGACCATGAAGTGATGCATCTGCCAGCATGAAGCTCTTCAGGAAAAGGTTTGACCACAGACTTGTTTAAAAATAGCTTCGCACAAACATAATTCAAAATATAGCAGAGTTCTTTAGAGGCCCTATCTAAGACTTCCTGGAATGACACGTTCCAAAGATTTCCTTTATCCTTCAGTGATGTAGAAGCATTTAAATGTTTCGTGGAGACTCATTTTCTAGATACCATTTTCTCAGGGCTCACTGGAGCATTGTTTGGAAGAAGAAGAAAAACAGAATTTTGATATGGCTGAAGTCTGGATATGGGATGTACATCTAAAGGCTCATGTGTTCAAGGATTGGTCCCTAAGATGGAATGATGCAGAGGTGCTGTGGAACTTGTGGGGCTCGTTACAGACCTGTCCTTGATATGGATGCAGAGGTTTCCGCCCTTTCCTTCTTTCCTCCCTAATCTGAGGTAAGCAATTTTTTTTTCCTCCACATGTTGCCCACAAGTGCTATTGACCATTTGCAAGGATTGAGTCCATTGCAAGCAACGAGTCTACCCAATCAAGGACCAGAACACCAAAATAGTGGGCAATAAAACTTTTCTCGTGACAATCATCTCAGACGTTTTGTTATAGTGATGGAGAGCTAGGTGTCTGGAAGCAGTGGGTTAAGAATGAGTAGACTCAGCAGTGACAGGGCAATCTACACAGGAATTAAAACCCATCCTGCTGTTTCTCATCAATAACACACTAGAATATGAGCACCAAAAGGTCACATAGCATCATGTGGGAATTAGAAAATCATATTTAACCTGTGGGAAATACAAGACTATAAATAAGGATTTATGGCAGGATTTCAATCTGGCATAGCAACAGAAAGACTGAAAATTCATTATGGTTCTATGAACTCGAGGACAGAAATCGCTTGCTTTGGTTTCTTCAATATTGCTTCTTAGAAAGTACTTTCTGAAATTATTGTGCGCGCATTGACCAATAATGCTTTCACATAACTATGATCCATTTGCTTGAAATGACAAGGTTGAAGATGGTATACATGAGTGTGCACATACATACATTTTGTCTTAACTAATAGACAAAAATTAGTAAACAAAAAAGGAGAAGAAAAGGGGACTGCAGTCAAATTCAATGCATAGTCTATAAAATTAAGAAAAATGAAGGAAGGGTTGGGTTGGGAGGGATGGGTGGGAACACTGAAGGGGGTAGCATGGATGAAAATGCACTGCTCTCATAAACCGCTGTGTTGAACGGCAACTCCTCTATACAACTACTTAATGATAATTGAAAAAAAAAGAATTGAAAATGTTAAAAGCATTGACTCATCACTTGTCAACTTACAAGTTTAATGTTCACAAGATGATCAGCACTGTAATAGCTAGGTTTTCATAGCAAAAACCTCTTTTTTTTTTCAAAATAAAACCTACTTAACACACAGTCTTTTCCTTTGCTATCCCCAAATCTTTCTTTATGCTCCGAAGGATCACTGTATAACAGATAAAGCATATGATCTCTATAGCAATAAAAATTAGTCCCCCAAATTTCAGATTCCTCCAGGCCAAAATATTGGTATTATATTAATAAATAAACCTCAAATGTGTTCATGGGACAAACTTGTTTTTTAATGCTCAGGAAATTTGAAGTCAGTAAAAGTCACAAGAGATAATCCCCTGTAAATAGAAACCTGTTCATTTACATTTTAATAAAAATTGAGCATTACCTAGAAAACCAGACTTTTTCAAACCTATGGGAATGTGTTCTTTCCAGAACGTAGACCCGGAGAGTGGAGAAGTCTTTTGATTGAAACCAACACCCAGGCTCAGAAACTCATCAGGATCCAAGAATTTGTAGACCTTTGTTAGTCTCTTATCCCTCCCTTTATCTCCTTTTCTAACTCCTAATTTTTACCATTTGTCAAGCTCACATAGGGTGAACGTAATGTAAACAGGCAGCGATGGGCAGATTTTGTTGTAAATATAGAAACAAAAGGCTCGGAGCAATATCTGAATTCTGTGTGCTTGGCAGTGATGTAGATGTTCAGACAGGACAAACTTGCACTGGAAGGTATGGCTATAAATAAATTGTTCCCTAGAAGAAAAGAACTAAATGGCCCACCGTTGGACTAGATATTTCCCTCCTCTGTGTTAATCAGACTTGAGTTGAATTGCTTCTTCTTTAAATGAGACACAGTTAATGTTCTGGGTATAACCTGGAGCAAAACCTTCCATGTTCATGTGAACTGACCTGATTTGTAAGTACTGAGCGGGATGTAAAAGCAGTTCAGCCCACTGGTATGAAGAACTTGATCATGAATTAAACTTTCCCTGACCTCGCATCTATCACCACCACCTCACCCAATGTAAGACCACTTCCCCGTGCTGTGCTCCAGCGCCCTTCTACTTCCCCTGTAACAACATGTATTTTTTAAGAAAAGAACATTTTGCCTGCATAAAAGCTGGCTCAGAGAACTGACTGTCGTGCAATTTTTAGAAACTTCCTTCATTGAAAGAATTTATGACGGGTAAATAATGGATTACAGTATTGCTTTTCAAGGGGGAGGAAGCTATTGTCTTGCAAATGTGTGTTTTAAGAATGACGGGCTGGGCTCGAAGAAGGATGAGGGAGGACGAAGAAAAGAGAAGTGGTTTCAGGGCTTGTTGGTAGATTAAGGCAGCAGAAACAGATGAAGCCAAGAATTTGCCTCATCTAGATAAGCAACAGAGAGTCGGCCTCCTGGAGATGAGGAAGTTGATTGAGAAATAAGCTCTACTCTGTGTTTTCCACCCCACAAACTGGCTGTGTGCGTGACCTTCAACAAGTCCCTGAGAGGCTACGCCGCTGGCCAAGGTGTCTGAAGGCACATTCCCTTCCTTGTGAGCCTCTAAGTCTCAGATCCTCTACTGATGGCACAGATTATAATGGCCACTTCCGGGGTGTACACTTTTATCCAAATTCACCAAGTTGTAGCTAATAAATACGTTTAACAGCATAGACACCAACTGCACTTGGATAAAATAGATTTATACAATCTTCTTTTAGCCAGACACGGTGGTACATCTTTGCATTCTTAGCAATTGGGAAGACCAAGGCAGGAGGATTTTATGTTCAACCTGGGCAATATAGTGACAGCTTGAGATAGATAGAAAGATAGATAGATAGAAAGATAGATAGATAGACAGAAATACATAAATATCATATCCTCTTTCAATTCAAAATTATCAAATCTAAGCATGTCTTCTCAAAATATATGAATGTCATGTTTACATCCACACACATCAGACTCAGATCATGTGCTATGCCCTTTTGCATCCATGTTGTAAAATCTGATATTCAATGTTCCTGTCCCTCCAGGTGATGATAGGAGCTAATTGATCAACCATGTCTGCCCTGAATGCTAGCAAAGCATGTAAAATGGATGGAAATGATCAACAGTAGATTCTGGGTCAGGAGCCAGCATCACAGACATCACTTCCTGTCCATGCTGTTGCCAGGATTCCCATCTTCCCCAGACCAGATCTAATGACATCACACAACTGATGAAAACATCCCTACCTCCATCCTGTGGCCGTAAGGATAAAGTCCAGACAATGCAATGTGGTGACTCACGGTTAGCCCCAAGTAGGCATTTCTATTCCCCTTTCTTCATTCACATCTTTTCTTGCCAAACTTACATTGAACCAAAATAGTCCTCTTTTCCACTCTTTTCCTCATCCACTGTCAGGGATTAGGTAGGCTTCTTTGCTTCTTATGGCAATATGTAACAGTCTTCTACTCATCTGTTCAAGGTTCAGAACTTTCTTGGAGACCTTTATAACTCTAGGAAAAACTTGTCCATTCTGTCCCTAGCCTCCCATGGTATCTTCTTATTACTTCAATAAAATTCTGTTTCTAGATAACTCTGGCAAGTCTTTCAGTCAACAGAGGGCTCCTTGAAGATGTGTCTTCCTATTCATGTTGGGTTTCCAAACTAATAATCCAGTAGGTGTTATTTTAAGAATAATCAATGTATCAAAATGAAATCCATAAAGAGAAAAATACACCTCACAGAGACTATAAGGGGACTTGTAAGAATAAACTTAAGAATAAACTAAAGCAAAAAAAGAGCTGGAGGTGTGCTTAAGCAAAAGAGCACCTGCCTCTCAAGGCCCGGCTCCACCAAAAACAAAGTAATTTATAATTATGTTTAGAAATATAGACCTATATTTCCTATATTGAGAAATATAGACCTCTTTCTAAAACTTTTAGCAAACATCTGACATGTGCCCATTACCATTCTACACACATGACAAATATTAACTTGTAATCCTAACTGTCCAAAGAGGAAAAGTGGGGAACAAGATATTTACATTCCCTGAGATCTCAAAATTACCGGAAAGCTAACACTGGATGCATGCAGCATTAGCCACAGTCTGCTCTGACTCAACTGGAGACAAGGGAATTCAAAGTGCAATTTGCCAAAGGTGTTCCTATACAGTAACCTCATATCAAGTTCAATACAGACTGAAGTTAGCCTCCATGACCCCTGATAGTCCCAGTTTAAGATCTCCCCATTGGTTACGTGCAAGTCATTGCTGTAAACGGAAACACGAAGCCGGAGGAGAAAGATAGGGCTTCTATCCTGAGGTGCTAAGAGGTTTGTACATAAACAACCATTCATTCCAAGTCGATTGGGATCTCTCAATGTTTTTCCATATGTTATAGGAGCTCAAAGGTGAGTATAATTACATCCCATTATAAAGACTTTTAAAAATGCATGAAGTCCAGGAATTTGAGCTGAGTCAGGAAACTCAAGCAAAATCACATAAAGACTGGGTCAAGAAATGAAAATAGTGTTGGGAAAAAATAGTCTTCTGACTTGCCTGGAGCAAGGGGAAATCAAAGAGATGGGGAAGCAAAGATGAATGACAGCTTCCTCAGGACCAGGGTCAAAGACTCCTAACAGAAATCTGTGTCTTCTTTCCATAGCAACCAGAAACCTTCAGGCTCTAAAGCAAGGAGACCTCCGAATCAGAGCTTTCCTAATTAGTCAGTGCTTCCTATGAAATGTTCAGGGATAAAGAAACTATCAAGGGCCAATTGCCAATGACTCACAGGTGTAATCCTAGCTACTCAGGAGGCTGAGCTCTGAGGATGATGGTTTAAAGCCATGCCAGGCAGGCATGTTCATGAGACTCATCTCCAATTAGCAACAAAAAGAGGAGCTATGGTTCCAGTTGTAGAATGCCTGCCTTGAGCAACAACAGCTAAGGGACAGTGCTTAGACTCAGAGTTCATTGTAGTATTATTTACCATAGACAAGATATGTAATCAGCCCAGATGCCCCTCAATGGACGAATGAATCAAGAAAATACGGTGTATCTAACTATCTATATATATATATATATATATATATATATATAAAATATATATAATATAATATAATTTTACTTATCCATTAGAAAGAATGATACTGCACCATTCATAGGGAAATAGTAAAACTTAGAAAAAGTTATATTAAGCAAAGTAAGCCAGACCCAGAGAAACATAGATTGCATGGTTTCCCTTATTGTGGTAGCTAGAAAATGTCTGTAAATCTACAAGAAAATGACATTTTCTTAAACCATACCAGATGGTTATTACAAGACAGATAAAATAACATATGTGCATACTTGAGTTAGGATAAGCAGGGAAAGAGGCGGCTGCTATAGTATACCAATGAAAGCTCTGTTTCGAGTTGGCATAATTAAAAAAATTCATTAAGCTAAAATGAATTTATCAAACTAGTTAGTACCAAGAAGAAGCGAAGCAACTAGAATTGTTACCTGTTTTATTATTCAAGTTTAATGTGAAAAGGAGATTTAGGGAATCTACACAAGTGATGCAGTCAGAAATGCAGTCAAATTCAAATAATTTACCTCCAAGTCCTTGTTCTAACCATTGTGTCATTGAACTAAGCACCAACTCAAAAATCAATGGGATTAAAGATTTTTAATACATTTTAATTGTGGAAAAGACAAGGTGGTAGTATAATCCTCTTCTCAAAAGGGCCAAGGGTCAAAAAAATTGAATCTACTCAGAGGAGAAAAATCTTTACATAGGAAATAACAATTAGGCAGATGGATTTTATCAAAAGATAAATAGAAGCCTGAAGGAATAGGATGTTTTCTCAGTAACCAGGGAAGAATGCAATTGTGCAAGTACTAATCTGATGGTTTTACTGACACTCCATAAGATGTAATTAAAATAGAAATGTGAAAAGTGCTGTATTTTTTGCAATTAATTACACTTCAAGATTCAATCATTTTAATAGTAACCATAGCTGCTTATGTTTATGCTATGTCCAGAAATAAGCCTAATGTTTTGTCAGATATTTTGAGTTACAAATTTAATCTCGACTATCCACAAGGGGAAAATACTTTTTATTAAATCACTGGTGCTAAAAAAATCTATGCATCTGCTTCCCCCTAATTCCAACACCAGACTTATACCAGCAAATTCACAAGTTAGATTTCATAGATTATATCACTCTTACTGAATCTTCTCCCAAGAAGACAAAAGCAACCCCTAAGAAAGGAATATTCACAGGGCAAAGCATGCACAAATCCCATCAACCCAGGAGAGTCTTCCAAAAGTACTTAAAAGATGTATACATTCACACCGTTATGTAAAAAAGTATGTACAAATGGGTAGTAAATCATATACTCAGAATTTTATGCAAGTCTTATGCAGGCAAATTGACCCCAGAATGGAAAATATACTAGAGCATCATGGCAGATCTTTTTGGTACAATGCTCAAAACATTGGTTGGTAATACCATGCCAGGATTTTATCATACAATTTTAGAATTTACTACTCAACATAAAATCATGTAGACACATCAAGCTGATGGTCTTAGAGCTGAATGAAAGGTCTGGATTGCATTCATTTGAGGAATGTAGTTATCTTTGATAAGTGATAGGTGGACCCATCGTACTGAGGTTCTGATGGTAATGACTCACTCTCTTGTCTATGGCCAGAAATCGAGGTCTCTGTGGAATATGAGGGCATCCCCCAATGTCATCCTTTCCCTTCCAGACTTGTCTGCCTTTCATTTTTTACTTCTTTCCCCTTCACTGCTTCACGTCTTCTATTAAATCAATATATAGACCACATGCTCTCCTCTGTCTGAAACTGCTCAAAGGCCACTTCTTAAAATATATTTTCTACCTTAACCCCCTAGTAGATATTGCCTTCTATTTCTGCTTCTTTTAGCAGTGCCTTTTCTTTTTTTTCTAGTTACAACAATTAGGAAGTCTGTCTAATGTTGGCACCATGGAAGGTATGACAATCCTGAATAACATCCTCTGCATGCAAATGTGTTTTAGGGTTGGCTTCAAAGGAGGCAGCTGCGTTTGCTCACAACTTGGAAATCAGGAAAACATTAAGAATATAGTTTCAGAGTCATAGGGAGGATCACTTTCCAATGGTCAGAAAACTTCTGCTTCCTCTAGTTGTGCTCTCTTTTCAAGTCACAAAAGTTGTTAAAGTTAAATCCTATCCTTTGCGGTGTTGTAACAAAAATTAAAACTCACAAAATGTAGATAACATGTTAACTGGTTTTTTTTCTATGGGAAATATTGCAAAGCACGGGACTGGTAAAGTATGGTAGACAGCACCATTATTTTTCTAGACAGCTTAACCAAAGTGTATTTATTGAACAATACTCATTCATTGGTTAACAATATTGTAGTAGAAGTCACTGAGAAGTTAGACAAAGAAATACAAGATAAGAACTGTGCCACGTGAAGGTGATACTCTGTTCAAGAGGATAAGAAATAAATTCACAAAAGGATCAACAGCATGAAGGTAGCAAGCCTTATGTTTATGGGTACAGGACATATTAACACCTCACACATCTCAGAAAAATAAAAAGACTGATATTAGGAGAGGTCAAGTGAATTGCTCAAAGACCTTGTGAATAAACAGCAAAGCTGGATTTCTTTTTTCAGCTCTCTGGATGCTAAATATAGGTTTTCAACTATATTACTCTTATCAGTTCAGGTCTACAGAGGCAGTTCAGGCCTACAATCAGGAAAACAGATTATGCTGAGACCTTTCAGAGAAGGAATTTGGCTAGAGGATCTAATTGCAGAGGTGTTTGAAGAGCTTAATAGCCACAGACATGCCAAAGACAAGGAATAGCTCAAGTCTGGTGTAGGTGTGGAGATGATGTGATGATATTGCCTGGGCCAGGATGAGAGGGGAGAGGGAATGTGCCCCACAGTGAAAGATGTTCTGTAGGTCTGAGACCATGAGATAGGAGCCAATAGCTGGGAGCTAGGAACTCAAGTAGTCATCACTAGGATTAGATGAGAGATAGGAAAGGGGAAGGGAAAGGGAAAAGAAGCTTAAGGCCTTCAGAATGACTTGTAGTAGACATGCCATGAAGAAAATGAACATTCTAGAGACTGAGTCCTAGAAGGGATATAGGACACCCTTTATAATATAGAGAACATAAGCAATCTCTGCCTGTATCAGAAAATCAAAATCTCTAGGCACTAAGGATTGGATGCTGCTCTAAATTAAGAATTAGCCGAAGTGTATACTCTGGCCTGGCCAGTATGGTCATCTCAGAAAGTGATCTTCGTTGGTATACTAAGTATTAGGATTATGCGTGCTCTGGGAATCTGAAATGCCAGATTCAGGAGGACTGTGGTTTACTGGACCTTCTAGCAGAATCTAAGTCTTCTCTAAATCAAGCAGGCATGAGGGGATCTATCATTCTCTCTCTCTCTCTCTCTCTCTCTCTCTCTCTCTCTCTCTCTCTCTCTCTCTCTCTCTCCCTCTCTCCCTCTCCCCCCTCTCTCTTTGTCCTGCCTACACTTCCTATTTGCTCAAGGAGGCCAATAATTACACTTGGCAAAGGCAATCCCTGAGGAAAACCAGCATAGCCTGAAAGGGCAGAAGACAGATATGTGTGGGCACTGGCAAGCGACTAGCTCCAGTTCACTAGAATTTCAGAACTCCTGTAGTTCAGAGAAAGACAAGCTCACTTTGTGCTAAAACACCAATGATTTTTTTTTTTCTTTGAAGATATCTTCGATGTGAGGTTTGATGAGGATTTTAGAAACATGTAGAAAAAGAGCAAATAAAATAGTGGAAGAGAGCAATAATAATAATGAGTCCAAAGTACGAAAATATGTGGTGACTATGAATAGCCCAAGTCAACAAGGCAAGAATTTAACAGAACTATTAGACACTAGTGAGAAAAAGAAACTGAGGCTACCTTGGAGGAAATTCAAGGACCCTACCAACATGGACATAAACATAACACACAAAGCCTATTCAATGAGCAGCATCAGAAAATCTAGCAAGCAAGAAGAAAAATAAGACAGTGGAAGAAACATGAAGAGCAAATGAATGGATTAGATCAAGTGGAATCTTGACCACTCATTTCTTTGATGATTTTCAACAACTTGCCCTTGTCCACAGCCAGGTCTCTGTGTCAAGTGCAATCATCACATTTCATATTCTCCCTTCAGCTTTTCTCATGCTCTATCTACATTCTATTCCACACAGCATTTCATAGTGTCTGCCAGTTTTTAGTTAGCCAATCTAACATTGTTACTGAATCCTCTTATTCTTCTGCTTCTCTGCTTCACTGGTTTCCTATTACACTAAAGACCAGCATTTTTAGTATATCCTATAATGCTTCCTGTGATCTCCTCCTGCTTCTGTCTCCATGTCTTTCAATTTCATACTTTCTCTAGTTTATTTCTACTGTAGTACACTGGAGTTTATGAAGTCCTTCAATCCTACACCTGACTCTAGGGACCTGTTCTCTTCTCCAGAAATGGTTATCCTTCCTGATCTTCCTATGTCTATGCACACGTAGGAAACTGCCTCTTCTAACTTGAGGTCAAATGTCATTTCTTCAGCGAAGCCCTACAAGTTCTACTAGTTATGTACTGGGATAACCTTCTCACAAACGAAATGGCAAAACACTTGGAGAAGGATGGCAAAACCATCCCCATCTTGCTGATTTCTTTTTTTTGAGGGGGGGGTCCGGTCTTGGGGCATGTACTCTGGGCCTGGGCGCTGTCCCTCAGCACTTCAGCTCAAGGCTAGTACTCTACCACTTGAGCCACAGCACCACTTCCGGCTTTTTTCTTTTTGCTTATGTGGTGCTGAGGAATCAAACCCAGGGCCTCAGGCATGCTAGCGCTCTACCACTGAACCACCTTCCCAGCCCCATCTTGCTGATTTCTCTACTTCTATAAAGACAATTTAAATTTTATATTCCTGTCTGTTTTGTCCTGTGGGCATTAAGATTTGCTGGGTATGTGAGAATTTTTTAGTCATATTGAAAAGGAGAGAAAGTGCTCCAGAAATGTAGCTTAGACTATTAAGTCTGACATACACCAAAGTAACAAATGTAAGATCACTGACATTATGCATGATCGCTTATATACTTCTAAACTGTGATAAATATCATGAGAAAGATGAAAAAAGGAGAGAACTCAAATGGTGTAATTCCTTACAAAGCAAAGGTTCAGCAAAATGAACAACCAAGGAGGTGGTATGTAAACGGGGTAGCATGGGGCCAGGGGGATAGAAGTGGAAGAGAAGAGGGACGAAATGCAGCCAAGAATCCAGTATATTTCCTAAAAAAATTAAAAAGAGTGAGGGCTGGGGGGAGGGAGGGAGGGAGGGGTGAGAATGTTGAAAGGGGTGACATTGATTAAGATATATTGTATTCATAAACTGCTTTGTTAAGGGTCAGCTCCCTTGAACTACTTAAAGAAATTTTTTTAATTTTTCAGAGGGCGAGGGATGCCTATGGTCTAACACGTGTTGTCACTGTATTCAATTGCAGTGCCCTGCATCTAGTGTATACATTTTTCTAATTTGTGGAGGGGAAGGGAAATAACAAAATGCTGACACAAGGTTACAGGCTGACCCATTGTAACAATGAGATGTACAAGACACTATGTTGAAAACAAACTTTACAACTTTGGGGGAGAAGGGAAGAGTTGGGGAGTAGGGGAGGGAAGGGATAATAAGGAAAAACAAAGGCGAGGGTAACAATGTTCCATAGGAAATACACTCATTACCTTACTCATGTAGCTGTAACCTCTCTGTACAGTGTCTTTACAATAAAAAAAAATATTTTTAAAAAAAGGGCTAGGAAGATGGCTCAGTGCTTGCCTCACATGCATGAGGCCCAGGGTTCGATTCCTCAGCACCACATAAGCAGAAAAAGCCGGAAGTGGGGCTATGACTCAAGTGGTAGAGCACTCGCTTTGAGCTGAAGAGCTGAGGGACAGCGCCCAGGCCCAGGGTTCAAGCCCCATTACCGACAAAAAAGAAAGAAAGAAATGAAGAAAATAAAAACACTTGAAGAAAGGGAAAAAAATATCACCAAAGATGACTTCCTTTCCCAAGTTGCTCCGAGGAGGAGAAAGATCTTCCTGAGCTTCTGCTGAGAGAAATGAGAAAGAACATATTTCCCCATGGTATTGTGTTGGAGGCGGCCAGGTCAAAAACAGGCATACATTTCCAACTGAAATACAGGAGGTCTAGAGGGTTCCAGGCAAGAACTGGAAGGTGGTTCTGTGGGAGAGGACACGCACCACACAGCAAGGCTGGGCAGGTCAACAGAGAGGAGTTTCTGAGCATCTTCCTTCATCTTCATCATTACCCCGAAGCTACTCACAGCTGGGCTTAGATGGCCTTGACCAGCTGCTCCGTCTCTCCTCTGCCGTTTGAGCTCTTCTCAGTCTCCCCTTGCCACATATACACACCAGCACTGTCTGCTGTTCCACATCCTGTCTTCCCTTCTGTAGAATGTCCTTTCCTCTCTCCTCTCTACCTTTCACTCATCTCTCAAGCAGAGCACAAATAGCAAGTAGAAGCAGCCAGGTGTCTGTATGAGCCTTCATGAATATCTCTCATACAATCCTGGCTACAATGTTCATATAATTGACTTTCCATGGGCTACTAATTCATGCTATCTGCTAGTCTCTCATTTAAGTATCACTTATTTTCTTTGGGATAAAGATAAATAACATTCCTGGACAAGTGAACAGAATTGAAAATAAGATATACATGGACTAAAAACTATTTTGTGTAGGCTTAGGTAGACTATATGGATTATATCAAAAAGAATAATCATAGTGAATTCCACATTTCAAACTCTTGGGAAAAGACTGACATAATTTACAATTCATAGCTGAAAGAAGCTTGTGCTTTGTGTTGGTCACGATTCTAAGGTAAATAATAATGATTCTTCAAGTGTCTCAAGATCTTTGAAACATTAGCTTGAATGTTTTCTTGTTTCTTTTGATCTCTATTTTCCATTCTTTATTTCACGTGGTTATCTGTGTCCTTGTCACTTCATTATTTGGTTGCTATTCCTTAAATGGCGAGAGTTGGTGTGAAAGAAGAAGAATAGAAGCTATGAAGACCGAAGACCAGTGCCAGCCCTGTTTAGCTCTTTCCTCCGTCATTTATAAACTACGTAGAAGCTTTCCCCACCATCCTGTTCCAGCTAAATACTAGTGGGAGGAGGAGTCTTTCTTCCCAGGTAATTTCTAAGTGTGACAGGTAGAGCCACCAAGTATGGAATGCAAGAAGCCTTCATCTAGGTAATTTGAATGGACCTCAGAGAAATGGAAGGGCACGAACCAGTGACAAAATCATTTCAAAGGGTCATCCAGGCAGCCCTGAAAGAAGAGCTATGCAGACTCTTTGTACAGGTAACATGCAGGCTTGCCTTGGATGGCAATGGGTATCAGAAACATCGGATGGGTAATCCAATTATAGCTCCTTCCTGCTTCTGCCAGGAAGTTCACACCTGGTTTCACAGAAAGTCAGATCCTGAAAAATGTTCCTATTGCCTTTTCCAGTCCATTGTTAAGACTTAACATCTTTCAGGAACTTTCCATTGGGATTTTCAAGAGCATTTCATCTCTCAACAAAATCAGACTCATGGGACTATTTCTCTTGCATTCCTGGTACAATCACAGTGGATCTTACTTCTACCTCCCCAGTAGGAGTAAGAGTCACATACAAGGAAGTTCAGAAGAGGAAAAGCACAGAGATTAACAGATAACACTGTGGCGTTTAGCACTCTGTGGGTGTTAAGTTCTCCGTTACTTACTCAGCAATTTAGCAAGTTAGAGTTAAATGGACTTTTTTTTAACCTAAGGAAAAAAATGTAACCCTAAGAAAGATAATGTCTTTGATTAAAAATTGCTTAAAGAGCTGATTTAGTTTGCAGCACAGAAATCAGATCTTATTAGTCCTCTTTTCCCTGATATTAAAAAGTGAGGTCTGATGCTAATTGAAATGAACTCCAAGATATGGTAACAAGAGGTGTTTGTTGTTGTTGTTGTTGTTAATGTAGTGTGAGAAGATATTACTTATTTCATTTTTTTCTTTTTTCTTTTCCTTTTGAAAGGTGCTATATAGAGGGGTTACAGTTACATGAGCAAGGTAATGAGTCCATTTCCTACCGAGCATTGTTACCTCTCCTTTGTTTGTCCCCTACTATCCCTTCCCCCCCCACCTCCCTAACTTCCCCCCCGCCCCCCCCCAACGTTGCAAAGTTCATTTTCTACATAGTGACTTGTACATCTCGTTGTTGCAATGGGTCTGCCTGTATCCTTGTTTAAACATTTTGTTATTTCCCTTCCCCTCCCCAAATTAGAAAAATGTATATACAAGATGCAACATGCCCTGTGTCTTTTATATACATTTATCTGATTTGGGGAGGGGAAGGGGAACAACAAATTGGTGAGGCAAAGGACAAAGGGTGAACCAAAGCAACAGCCATACTCACAAGATACTACAACTTGGGGGTAGGGGACTAAGGGAAAGTGGGAGAAAAATGAGAGAGGGGTAACAGTGCTCTTCAAGAAATGCACTCATTGCCTTACTTATGTAACTGTAACACCTTTACAATACAATTAAAAACAAAAAAGGAAGGTCTAGAGACCAACGGCGGCGAGCAGATTCATCAGAGGTCTTGTTAGGATTGAGGACCCTCAAGACTCAGCCCCCTCACTCAGTGGATTAAAGCTGGTGCTTGCCAAACTTCCTGGGGAAGAGCCACACAGATTAGGGCTTGAAGATCAGTGTTCCACCCTGAAAGCCAGCACTATCCTGGGCAGCTGGAACCTGTTGTGTCAGTGGTTTCTGGCAGCCACCAGATGGATGCTGCTATTTGTTGTTGTTTTTTTTTAACATAACTTAGGTATGCTATTAAAGTTATATAATTTAGATGGAATTGATATGTAGAGCATGAGAATTAAGAAAACCATTTACAAGATAACTGGTGCTTCTCATGCATTGGCACAAAAAAAATGGAAAAGTAAGATTTTTCAAAAGTAATTTGTGAGGCATAGTAAGAAACACTGCTGGTAATAGCAAAAGTGGTGACATTTTCTGATAGAAAGGTGAATTCTGAGCTTTGAAAGACACCTTTGAATATGTGACATTATACTTATTGTACAATTAAATGCTCCTGCAGCAGTGATTGCGTAATTACTATGGACTGTTTATGACCTAAATAGCAGCCACCTAATTCCAAACCCATTCTTCTAGATCCCTTCCTAGATGATTCCACAGGTTCAAGGAAATTTCACAAGGGCTTTAGCCACATTTTCCTGATCCTATCTAAATAATATCAATCTACCATAGACTCAAAAGCTTAATAGAAAACTAAAACAAAAAAATGTAATGCTGTAAAATGGTCCAGCCACTCTGAAAAACAGTATGACAGTTTTTTCAAGAAAAGAAAAGCATTATTAAATGATGTAACAATTATTCATATTGGTAAACATTCCAAAGAATTGTAAACAGAGTCTTGGAGAGACTCTGTTCCCAGCACTATTATTCACAAAAGCCACAAGGTATAAGTAATTTGAGTCTCCACCAACCAACAGATGAATGAATACAAACTGTGGTTAATACATTCAATGGCAGATTATGGAGCCTTAAAAGTGAATAAATTTCTGGAACAAGATGCAAGAGAAATAAAACCTGTTAATTGAAGTAAACCAGTCATAGAAAGGATAGAAATAGCATAATTCCATTCATAAAGAGTACCTAGAATAGGCAAATTCATAGACATACAGGTTGCCAGGACATGCCAAGAGCAGGAAATGGGGAGGTTTTGTTTAATATGTATAGAATTTCAAGTTTGCATAATGCAAAGTGCTGGTTGTTGGTTGCAAAGCAATGGGTCTGTGGTAAACATGCATGAACAGCCCTGAAAAATCCCTGAGAACTGTGGAGATGCTAAATTTTGTGTTAGGTATATTCCATCCACCATAAAAAAATTAACTTTAAAGAGCAAAAGAAATCCATACAGAAGAATATACACCCAGGTGTTTTCTATAGCATCCCATCTTTGGGACACAAGAATGTCCAACCTCATTTGTAATTAGATGTGATCCTGTGTCTAAGTTTCACCCTCAAACTAGGGCACAATTTGATATATGTATGTCCCCCTCCACTCTCTCTCTCCCAGTACCAACTAGAAGCCTTCGGCCAAATTTCCCTCATGAAAAACGTGGCAATGCCCTAAAAGACAGTAGAAGTGTGGATCACAGCTACTCGCCAATCTGGAAAGCTCGACAGTCTGTTCAGTAGGAAATAAATGAACGGTGATAATTAAAATACACTATACAGGAAGAAGTTCACTACCTAAGTTGAAGTCACATGCTTACCACTACCTGACTGGATAATATCAGACAAGTTGCTATTTTTCTGATCTGGCTAGATGAGCATTTTAACCAATACATTTTGCATGACCCAAACTCTCACATTTAAAAAATTATTTCAGAAAGTAGTTTTGGTGGAAGTGGAAAGGCAGATATCAGTGGGTTTGGAAGGAAAGAGGAGGATCATCAAGATGTGAGTTTACAGTCCCCTGTTTTCTCCCTTTTTCAGCAAAGGGATACTGTTTTACATAATGACCCCGCAAGGAAGTATTTGAATACAGAAATTTGCAATTACTTTACATGCATGTAGGAAAATAGAATAGCAAAATCTGCTTAAAAACTATCTGGAAAAAGAAGGGAGAGGAGACACACAGGAAGACCAAGGGGGAGAATTTGTTGAAAGTCCATTACATGCACATATGGACTATCACAGTAAAACGCCTTTATACAATCAATGTATTCTAATTTCAAAAACCAAAATTGCAATTAAAAAGTGGATATGGATCAAAAGCTACTCGGTTACACGGTTACTATGCTGCATCTCCGATCCGCAATCTCCACACACAGACATCCGGGCTCCCATCAGCCACGGAGGCGATTCCCGTCAGCTGCTCTGTACGAACTTTCACTCACTCGCCCTTGTGATCAGTGACACGAATTTCAATAATGACCTGATAAAGTCAGTCATAGACGCCATAATAATAAAATGTAATTTTCTTTGTACAAATTAGCTAGACTATCCAGGGAACTAATATGATCTTGACCTCATTAATACTCTATGTGAATAGACCTACCAAAAACATAATAAAAAATAGCCTACTTGTATATGACAAACCTACAGCCAGCATTATACTCAATGGTGAAAAACTACAGCCATTTCCTCTTAACTCAGGAACAAGACAAGGATGCCCACTCTCTCCACTTCTCTTCAATCTAGTATTAGAATGCCTAGCTACAGCAATAAGACAAGATGCAGACATAAAGGGGATCCAAATAGGGAAAGAAGAAGTAAAACTCTCCCTCTTTGCAGATGACATGATCTTGTACTTAAAGAATCCCATAGACTCCACTCCCAAATTACTCAAGCTGATTCAAAACTTTGGCAAAGTAGCAGGTTATAAAATTAACCCCCAAAAATCAATGGCTTTTCTGTATGCCAACAATGAGAAAAGTGTGGCTGAAATCAGGAAAGCAACTCCATTTGTAATAGCCCCACAAAAAATAAAATACCTAGGAATTAACTTAACTAAAGAAGTGAAGGACCTCTATGATGAAAACTTTAAAATCTTGAAAAAGGAAATCAACACAGAACTTAAAAAATGGCAAAACCTCCCATGCTCCTGGATTGGAAAGATTAACATCGTGAAAATGGCAATACTTCCCAAGGCTATCTACAAATTCAACGCAATACCTATCAAAATTCCACCCTCATTCTTCAAGGAAATAGAAGAGGCAATCCAAAAATTCACATGGAACAATAAAAGACCCCGAATAGCAAAAATGCTCCTCAACAGAAAGAACACTGCTGGAGGAATATCAATACCAAACTTCAAACTTTACTATAAAGCCATAGTAATCAAAACAGCTTGGTATTGGCATAAGAACAGACCTCAGGACCAATGGAATAGAATTGAAAACCCAGAAATGAACCTACAGACCTATAGCCATCTAATCTTCGATAAGGGAGCTAAAACAATACAATGGAAGAAAGACAGCCTCTTCAGTAAATGGTGCTGGCAAAATTGGTTAACTACATGTAGAAAACTAAAGCTAGATCCTTATATATCACCCTGCACCAGAATCAACTCCAAATGGATCAAAGACCTTGAACTCAAAGCAGACACTCTGAAAACATTACAGGATGGAATAGGAGAAACCCTAGGTCTCCTTGGCTCAGGCCGAAATTTTCTGAATAGAGACCCGGAAACACAAACAAATCAAAGAAAGGTTGGACAAATGGGATTGCATAAAGTTGCAGAGCTTCTGCAGGGCAAATGACATAGCTAGCAAGATCAATAGAAAGCCCACGGATTGGGAGAAGATCTTTACTAGCCATACAATGGACAAGGGTCTCATATCTAAAATATACTTGGAACTCAAAAAATTAAACCCCCCAACAACAAATCCTCAAAGAAACAACTGCCCAATAAATAAGTGGGCGAAAGACTTAAAGAGAAACTTCTCTGAAGAAGAAAGAAGGATGGCCAATAGACACATGAAGAAATGTTCAACATCCCTAGCCATAAAAGAAATGCAAATCAAAACAACATTGAGATATCACCTCACTCCAGTTAGAACGGCAAAAATCAAGAACTCTAACAACAACAGATGCTGGAGGGGATGTGGACAGAAAGGAACCTTACTTCATTGTTGGTGGGAATGTAAACTTGTTCAACCACTTTGGAAAGCAGTATGGAGGTTCCTCAAAAGACTTCACATAGAACTCCCCTATGACCCAGCAATCCCACTTTTGGGCATTTACCCAAATGTTTACAAACAAGACCACACTAAAGCTACCAGCACAACTATGTTTATTGCAGCAGTATTTACCATAGCTAAGATATGGAACCAACCCAGATGCCCCTCAGTAGATGAATGGATGAAGAAAATGTGGTATATATACACAATGGAATTCTATGCCTCCATCAGAAAGGATGACATTTCCCCATTTGTTAGGAAATGGAAAGGCTTAGAAAAAATTATATTAAGTGAAGTAAGCCAGGCCCAAAGAAACATAGGTCCCATGGTTTCCCTTATTTGTAATATCTAGTATATGTATGAGTCAGGCGGAAAAGATCAGATAATGTGATGTTAGGAAAACGAACCCTTAAATATGTATTTTAATGTTTTTTTTTCTTTCATGCATGTGTTTCTAACACATTTATAAGATTATTTCTTTGTTGCTTTGTATGTCCCTCCCCCACAGTGTAACCCCCGCTTTCACTATATTAGATGTCAGTATAACTTGTGGAGGAGATGGGGACAAACAAGTCGTTTAAGGATTCAGGTGGACCTGTTGCAACAATGAGAAGTACAAAATGTCATGTCAAAAACGAGCTTTACAATGTCGGTGTGGGGGAGGAAGGGGGGGAAGGATTGGGTGGGGGGGAGGGGGGAGGTTGGGAAGGGAGGTGAAGGATAAACAAAGTAGGAGGCTGCAATGCTTGGTAAGAAATGTATGCATTATCCTGCCCATGTAATTGTAACCCCTCTGTACAGTATGTTCTCAAATAAAATAAAATAAAATTTAAAAAAAAATAGCCTACTGGTTTAAGTTGGCCCGTTCATCTCCATGTGAGTTTCTTTCTGCTTGTTTTTAATCATCTTGGACAATTAGCATAGCTCATGGTTTCATAAGGTCCCTTTGACTCGATACCCAGCCCCATCTCCCATGCAAGGCATTCTTGCTGCCATTCTCTCGTATAGTGATGTTCCCTTTAACCCACGGGCAATCAAAATCCTATCAGTCTGGATCCTCCAGAGTTACTTTCAAGAACTGTAATTTCTTGGTGAGCAAACTTTATTCCTCTAAATTTTTCAAGTTAATTCTAATAAAATCATCTTTAGCTCAAGTCATAACAGTCATGATACTCCTACATAATTAGATTTAATATGACTTTTAACAATTTCACAATATTCACTGTCTCCGTATACATCTTCAATTATCCATTAATATGCTTATTTATGAAAATCTGAACCAGCTGTGGCATACAGCTCAATAAAAGATGACACTCAGCTCCAAAGCACTCAGAGGTAATGCCATGAAAACTGATCCTTTAATGATGTGTTCTTTCCTAGAAAATCAGTATCACTAAAAGACATGGTAAATATACACATGAAGTAATGATATTCACTGACTTCATGGTTATGGATCTCATCAAATTTCTTCTTTCTTTCATGATGCATGCATCACATAGGAACCATCACTATGTATTACAAATAACCAGAAGCATCCATGAGCACTGGAAGAAATAGGGTTTTTCTTTTTCCTCCTGGAACCAGAATTTATGCCTTGGAGCAGCAGCTCAGCGAGCTCAGCCCTGGCCTTTCTGGGCTTCATGACAGCTCCATCCTGGACACAGAAGAAGCTCATCCACAGACATCACATCAGCAGGAGGGCATCAAAGACAGATACCCATGGCCACTGGATCACAGCACCTAGGCCATTTTGTCATCTTTCCTGGCGTCTTCTTGAAGCTTTCCATCTAGGTGGCCTCAGAGGGGATGTCCAGGATGGCCCCGCAGAGGATAAAAGTTCAGTTATTAAAGAAGAGGTTTTTCCAAGATAGTTCACGCAAAGCCCCTCACCCAAGACTTCTTGTCTGTCAGGGACTTTTGTGCAGACATCTAAGTTGGCCAAATGTGTTTATCAAAGCACATGGCATAGAAGATTATGTTGGGGTAGGAATTGGGGAGAATTCAAACTCCACAAAGAAGTGGGAGTGACTAGGATGGAAGAACTTGCTATGTATGGAAGTAGAATAACGAACCCTCTAAGTAAAATGGGGAATAAGAAAGAATACCAGAAAGGTAAATTTGATCAAAGTGTGCCATAGGCAGAGATAGAAATGCAATTACTACACACTAATAACTTTAAACTTCGTTTTAGAAAAATGAAAAGCATTTAATTCATTACCATGATGTGTAAGCTCCCCAAATCCCTCACCCCTACACATGCCTTCTCCAGGACGGATGGAATCTTTCAACCTGACAGCCTGGAAGTTCTCATAAGGGTATAAGGTCACATGACTAACTGCGTGCGTCCAATGACCTTGTCTGGGGGGGCTAGGGTACTAAGGGCTTGGCACTCTGGGGTCACAGAACTCTTCAGCCAGAAAGAGTTTGTCTGCCAGAGAGCAGACCAGGCTGCTGGCTGTGTAGGCAGAGGGAGCCACAGGATCAGAGTTTGGCCCTTGATTTCAACTCCTAAGTTTGGCCTGTAGGAGCAGACAATATCCCCAGAGCCAGTCAGGACAGGATAGCCTTGCTGTCACAGTGCTAGAGAGTGTAAGTTGTGTAATCTGAATCATCTGGAGAACAAATGTATCCTCTGTCAAGGTAAGAGCCACAAACCAAGCTGACCCTAAATGTCAATCCTGAGTATGTTTTAATAAATTTGCAAGTCCTGGTTAATCTACTTGGTTCCATATTTTCACATTTTCTTTCTTTGCAAGATTCTTAGGAAGATACAAGTCCATCCATGCCTGAGTCAAACAGGTGAGACTTTATCCTAATAAGCTTGCTTTACTTACTTAACTATTCAAACTTTACTTTTAATGTTAAAGGCTCTAGAGTTTAATATTTAAAATTAAGAATCAGTTTGACGAGCTTTACAACGTTGGTGGGGGGGGTGGGGGGGGGAAGGAGAAGGATTGGGATTGGGGGGGAGGGGGGAGGCTGGGAAGGGATGTCAAGGGTAAACAAAGGAGGAGGCTGCAATGCTTGGTAAGAAATGTACGCATTATCCTGCCCATGTAACTGTAACTCCTCTGTACAGTATGTTCACAAATAAAATTAAATTAAATTAAAAAAAAAAAAAGAATCAGTTTGATAAAGGTTTCTTTAACCTTGTTTTAGTGAATCAAGAATACAACAGCATTGTTACCTCCTCTTTTGTTTTTCCCCTATCATCCCTTCCCTCCCCACCTCCCCAACTACACTCCCCCATTCCCCCTCCCCACCTAAATTGTAAAGTTTATTTTTCAGCATAGTGTCTCATGCATCTCATTGTTACAATGGGTCAACCTGTATCCCTCTTTAAGCATTTTGTTTTTTCCCTTCCCCTCCCCAAATTAGAGAAGTGTATATACAAGATGCAGGGCACTGACATCGAATACAGTAAAAACAGGGGTTATACCATGGGGGAGGAACATACAAAGAAACAAAAATATCACATGGCACATTATAAATACATTAGAAAGAAAAGCAAGAAAGAAAAAAAACCTATCTTGGGGTTCATTTTGCTTAACATCATCTTATCTGGTCATATGTACATAGCTTTTGACCTTTTCAGGAAATGTACTCATTACCTTGCTCATGTAACTGTAACCCCTCTGTACAGTATTTTTACAATAAAAAATGTATAAAAAAGAATAAAAGAAAAAGAAAAAAGAATAAAAAAAGATTTCCAATTTATCATATAGGTAAATTGGATTCAAATCCTTAGTGCAAGATATAATTTGTGAAAATGTTTTTGAAGTTTGAAAAACTAGATGTTGAGAATTAAAGTGCAACATTGCACTGTTTATCTTTTTTAGAAGAAAGAAGAAGAAGAAGATGACGACGACAACAACGATAGC
Organism: Dipodomys spectabilis; assembly: GCF_019054845.1. Lineage (NCBI taxonomy): Eukaryota > Metazoa > Chordata > Mammalia > Rodentia > Heteromyidae > Dipodomys > Dipodomys spectabilis. Next base: position 1,668,144 of record NW_024870856.1, read on the forward strand.
AGCCAGGCGCCGGTGGCTCATGCCTGTAATCCTAGCTACTCAGGAGGCTGAGATCTGAGGATCACGGTTCAAAGCCAGCCTGGGCAAGAAAGTCCGTGAGACTCTTATCTCCAATAAACCACCAGAAAACTGGAAGTAGAGCTGTGTCTCAAGTATTACAGCACTAGCCTTGAGCTGAGGGACAGCTCCCAGAGTTCAAGACCCACGACCGAAAAAAAATTAAAAATAAAAAAGAATATGACAGCATAATGTAGAGCTTGTGTGACATTTAGCCAAAGCTCGTTTAATATTACCTTTGTTTAGTATTTTTCCTTGCTGTAATGTCAAAGGCAATCTAATGACTTGAATTAATGGAGCTTTGAGAATAGTACTGAAAATCTAACAAAATAGTCTTCATGATGTTGTAAGTTAAGATACATAGATGTCTTTATGGACAGCATCATAGACTGCTGTGTACTTCAATTGTCAAAAATGTAGCATTCTAAAATAAACTCCTGGAAAGAAGATCCCTTTACAGAATGTTACTATGATCAAAAAGATCTGTTTCTATTTTGGTATATTAGATATTTTCACCAAGAGCAGGAAAGAGCAAAATGAAAAGTCCAACTTGTGCCTCACTTAAGGGAGATTGGTCTTGTGGAACAAAAAGAGATACCTCTAGCAAAAAAAAAGGAAAAAAGAAAAGAGCTTAAAATTTAGAAATTGGAATAACCTCATCGCTCCTTGAAATCCTAGAAGTTGTCAATTCCTGCATTCCAATCCAACAACTATTATCCTGTTCTTTGCTCTGATATCCTATAGATCCATCTTCATAATGAAAATTCTCATTCACCAGGGCCCAGTTACATTTGCAACAGTCTAAATACTTTTGCCTGTGTTTCTCAGAGGAAATCACTATGGTACCACTAGCTAACACTGCTGCAGCATTCTCCTTACTCTCTGCATGAAGTGCTTCATTCCCTACCAATAAACTTACACAAGGGAAACACTTCAGTGTTGAAGGTTTAACGCTTGAATAAACTGAGGCCCATGGAGGTTAAGATATTTTCCCAGAGACACAGGTGGTGAATGGAAGAGTAGGGATTCTGTGGGTGTGTGCACAGCTGGGATCCTGCTCTCTTATCTCAAATCTGGTTTAGAACAGTTCCACTCCCAGTAAGTGAAATCCTCTCTCTCTCTGTCTCTCTCTGTCTCTCTCTGTCTCTCTCTGTCTCTCTCTCTGTCTCTCTCTCTGTCTCTCTCTCTCTCTCTCTCTCTCTCTCTCTCTCTCTCTCTCACACACACACACACACACACACACACACACACACACACACACAGACTTACTGCCTAGAACTGGGTGTAACAGACAGTAAGCTCCAACTTCTCCCAATGCCTCCTGATCCTGCCTTTTACATTTCGTATCATCTGCTTCATACAATCTGGCCTCAAGACTCAGTTTACAGATTCCTTCCAAACTGTGATAGATACTTGACTACTATGCTTTATCAGCGTCCACTCAACATGTTGACTCTTCATCACTAAAGAATTACTTCATCCAGCAAGTTCTGCTTTCCTAGGAGTGAACGATGGGTGATACTGTGTCCCTTTTCTTAGCGGAGTGATCGGTTCTGTCGACCTGTCTTTGAGTCTGAAGCATTTACCTCTCTCTCAGGTGCTAAAAGACAGCATTCTCAAAGTTTGAACATTTCGAGACCTGTGGCAGGCATGCCAGAAAATGAATTTGCTGTTTAGCTAAAAACTATCCTATTTTGTAGGAAGATATAAACAGTATTATTCCTACATAATGCTCTCAAAGTATCTGAAGGATCCTGGAACTATTTATTACTATGCTACTGTGGGCAATATCACTTAGGTTACATTTTGTGTGTATATTTTTATTCTTGTTAAAAATCAAATACAGGACTGGGTATAATGTGACATACCTAAAACCCCAGCTACTCAGGAGGCAGAGATGAAGTAAAAGTTCAAGGCTAGCTTGGGACAAAGGTAAAACTATTTATCTGAAAACTAAACCAAACGCAAAGGAACTGAGAGTTTGGCTCAGTGTTATAGAATACCAGCTTACAAGTATGAGGCCCAGAGTTTGATCCCTAGTCCTCCCCCAAATCCAAGTTTCATAAAATATGCTACCTAAAAGCAAAATTAAACTTTGCATCTCTTCTCTCTCCTACCCACACACACACACACACACACACACACACACACACATACACACACACACTATAGAGACTCTGACCACAATATACAAGCCTATAATAAATAAGAGTAGAGAAAAAGAAATGGAATAGATTTGATTCTAATATGTTGTAGAATTTTCCCAAAGGATAAAAAATGGCCTCACTTTTAACTGGAAGCCAGCAATCTGGACTAAACACAAAAGAATGGAATGTTTGTATAATTAAAATCACCCTAAGATTATAAAAAAAAAATAGAGTAATTACAATATGCTTAGGAAATCTATAAGTCAAGAAATCTTTTAATTTCCCCATTCTTTTGGAGTATAGATCAGAAGCATCTCAAAAGTTCTTTCTTGAATATATTCACATAAACACATGCTGTATTTCAGTTTAACCATTTTTCCACTTTTGTGGGTTTTTTACTGCAACTGCAGTTTATTTCTTTCAATGTTAAAACATCAATTAACAAAGGTGGCCTAACCCAATTCCACATCTAAAGCAAACACACACACACACACACACACACACACACACACACACACACTCCAAAATGCTATGAATGAGTTCACATCCTCAGGACTAATCAACAGCAAACCAGACACACTTAAGTACAAGTGTTTTTACAGTCTCTCTGAATCGGTGGTTTCTACCCACTGAACCATGCGACTTCAGTAGGACATCCAGTACATTGTTACTGATCAGCAATTGCCAAATGTTTAACTGCCAGTAAAAATAGCTTTGTGTTCAACCTATGAATGATACCCAGGTCAAAGCAAAGCCGCTTCGAAACACAGCACTATTATCCCATGCATTGTTCCCCAATTCTATGCTGTAGCCAGTCAACACAAATCAGCCTTTCTCGGTGGGTTTATTACCTTTCTATCACAGCCACAGCCACCCCAGCGAGAATAGCCAGCCTTACTAAAGCAGATCATAGGGTTACCATTCTGGAAAGAAGACTTTGAATGTTTCCAACCATTGGTGCCAACATCTCCTGCCAGCTGGAAATACAGCAGGCATCATGGGACCTCACAGTAAAGCCATGTTTGGTTACCTCCTGACTCCCAGAGTTATCTGTGACTTGTTAGATATTTGTTAATACCTTTATTCCCTCTATTTGAATGTCCTCTATCAATATCTGGAATTTTCCTTGATGAATTGAGATCTCAGAAGCCTCTACTTTTAATCCTGTGGTTTATAACAGGGTTTATGTATTGACCAAGAAGGAGTTTAAAGCATGAAATGAGTTTTACTTTGATGTCTGTATATATTCCTTAATCCATAAGTGTTCTATTCTCTTGACAAGAAGAAACAAAATGTAATTTGAAGCAGAAAATTAATTAGATATTTATAAAACTATGGAACCAGAAAAGTCTAATTCCAATATTTTTCTTATGTTATGGCCAACTAAAGCTCAATAAGTCTGAAAGATCCTCTCAGGACACACAAACCAGGTTAGTATCTTAATATCTTAGATTCCTCAACATGTTGTTTTTTATTACACGAACAGCAACAACTAGCCAATGTACACCAGTGGTCTTAAGACATCAACAAATTTTTCTATGATAGTGATAGCTTTTATTTCAGAAATTGAGTATTAATTCTCTTCACATTGATAGAGTTTATTTTCTTATAGAGAACTGTAGAGGCTCTTGGGAAGTTAGCTATTCTTGATCTTAAAAGAAGCATGTAAGCAGATGTTAGACAGGGTTCCATCGCAATGGCAGAGTTGAGGAACACAATTTAAAGATCAAAGGTCTTTTTGGCTCACGGTTTCAGAGAGTTGAGTGCATAGTTGGTCAGTCCCATTGTCCTGGTACAAGCTGAGGTTGGCAGTACATGAGGAGCAAAACTTCTTACCTCATGGTTGCCAAGGACTAAGGACAAGATATGCCCTTCAAAGGCACAGCCGAGGGACCTGTGTCATTCAACAAAATGCCACCACTTAGGTCTCCACCAACCATCAGCCAATAATTCCACCAGATTATGACTCTATCCATGGAGTAACCCATTGATGAAGTCAGAGCTGTCATAATCAAATTGCTTCTAAAAAGGCCCAGTGGATATCAACTAAGCCTATCATACATGAGCCCTGGGGGGACATTTCAAATCCAAACCATAACAAAGGAGAAATATCACAGGTTAGAAATAGATACACACTACATTCAGATTGACAGTGGATGTCGATCATCAGATATCAGAATAGTACGTACATGAAACATTTTCACCTGTTATTACTCAGAAAAAACAATTTTCATTGGTAGATCTAGTTGGTAGACCAGCATTGTGAGATGTATAGCTTAAGAAAATAGTTTTCAACCCTAGCATTTGAAAAATATCGAAGGAATTAAAAAATATTTCAATATCTAACTCACAGTTGTGATCAATTAATTTATAAAAACATCAGTAGGATTGAGACTAGTACATAGAAAAAGGTAACATAATCCAGATTTATCAACTTAGATACTGCACAGTATCTAATTGAAAATTGTTACATATACCAAAAAAGTCAATGAAAATATGGCCATAACTAGCTCAAAAATAGTCCATTGAAACAGGGTCAGTGAAAAAAGATGCTGAGATTAGCAGAAGCTCTAAAATGTCTAATAAAATTATTCTAAGAAATTTATTGAAAAACAGATATATCAGGTGGACAGATGTGGAATCTTAGCAGACCAACAAGAAAACCAACAAAATATAAACTAAATAGAAATCATATAACTAAAGACATAGCATAGATAAAAATTCAGAGTTCTGTGGTAAAATGGAAGTGTCTTCCATGTGACTTAGTGAATGAGAAAAGTTAGGGAAGAAAAAGGAGAGACTAACAAAGGAGAGGTCATGTTCCAGAGAGAGACAGAGAGACAGAGAGACGGAGAGACAGATGTGAGAACATTTTACATGTTGGGGAAAATGGATCCTGATACAATGTAATTTAATGCAGTTACTCTAAAAAAATCAACATGAGATGCCTCAAGAAGATGAAAATAGAACTACCATATGATCCAGCTATACCACTCCTGAGTACTCATTCTTAACGTAGGATGACAGGTACACACCACCTTACCCAAGGGTTGGGTTGAAAAGAGGCTCTTGCATGCCTGTCCAAGTAGCTAGAATTACAGGCATGAGCCACCTCCGCCTGGCGTATTCTGCATTCTTATAGTTACAAACTTTTCCTCAAACTGTAAGATTCTTCATCAGTGGGAAATAGGAGATTGGAAGAGAAATGATGCAAAATTCCTAGGTAATTGACATCAAGAGCTCCATTTTATACTGTTCCAAACTGCTCTGGCCATTTACCTCTATTTAGCTAAAGCAAAACAAAAAGAAGACACTGACTTCCGCATAAATTCTGAAATATAAAGTTTGTTTTCAAACTGATGTGAGGAGGAAGGAAATTCTTGGGGTTTTTAAATGTTTTTTATTGTTTTAAAAAAACTGTACAGAGGGGTTACAGTTACTTGAGCAAGGTAATGAGTACATTTCCTATCAAGCATTGGTACCTCCTCCTTTGTTTTCCCCCTACCATCCCTGCTCTCCTCACCTCCACAACTCCTCCCCCGCCCCAAGTTGTAAAGTTCGTTTTCAACATAGTGCCTTGTACATCTCACTGTTACAATGGGTCATCCTTTATTCCTATTTAAACATTTTGTTTTTTTCGCTTCCCCTCCCCAAGCTAGAGAAGTGTAGATACAAGATGCAGGGCACCAACATAAAATACAGTAAAAACAGGGGTTATATCATGGGGGAAGAGCATACAAAGAAACCAAAAAATTACATGGTACATTATAAATACCTTAGGAACAATAGCAAGAAAGAAAAAAAACACACTTGTGTCTCTATTTACAATAATAGTATATGTTTGGGACAAGTAGAAAAGGTCAAAAGCTATGTACATATGATCAGATAAGATTAAGCAAAATGAACCTCATGATAGGAACACAAATTCTTGTTTTATAAATGACAAGTTGTGCTACAAATGCATTATGTAGCACGAGTTTATATTTGCAATTACAACGTACTTTGCACATAACCATGACTGTGGGAAAGTTGCTTCTTGATTTCTGTTCACATTCCATTCTTTGAAAGGTCTCAAGACAAATGTTGATCACTTCACTTTGCCAAGAGAAATACACTTTTCAAACATCTATCCTTGGAGTATGATAGTCATGATAATAGTTAGATGAAAACATAGTTGTGATAGGCTTCCTTAGAAAATACATCAGGTATTGAGAGGAGACTAAACCTTACAGTCAAATATGATTCATGTGAATAAAATACACTTTTTTATATTTATTTCTTCAATTATTTATGTAAATAATTGTCATCATTTTTCATTGTTTACGTGATCAATGTGTACACTAGTACATTATCACACATTTTATTTACTCTTTGGCTTTTCTTTTGCAAGGCAACTTATTCTTGGTGGATTTCAAAGTCATACCATTAATCTTATAAAAATGCTCATAAAAATGTTGATTATTATTTTTGCTTAAAGAGAAATGATAGTGAAGAAACAACTGGAAAGAAGACCCGTAAAACAAGTCAGAACTCAGAAAAAATAACCAAGAGAAAAAGAATCAAGGGGGCTGGGAAGGTGGCTCAGTGGTAGAGCGCTTGCCTTGCATGCCTGAGGCCCTGGGTTCGATTCCTCAGCACCACATAAGCAAAAAGAAAAAAGCTGGAAGTGGTGCTGTGGCTCAAGTGGTAGAGCATTAGCATTGAGCTGAAGAGCTGAGGGACAGCGCCCAGGCCCAGAGTTCAGGCCCCACGACCGGACCCAAAAAAAAAAAAAGAAAAGAAAGAGAATCAAATATAATTATTCCATCCACCTCAAAAGGCTTCCACAGACCCATGTGGAAAAGGTCAGATCCCAGTGTGGCACTACTGGGAGGTAGTGAAAAGCTTCAGAGGTTAGATTAGTGTCCCGTCTTCTGCTATTGGCTATAGTCACCTGTTTAGACATAAGTGTGTTTCAGAAGAAGGTACTTTGCTGCTGATGGCAAGAAGATGATCTGAAGAGCGTGTGTGTCTGGGTAACACCTTTAAGTCAAGCTGTGGAACAAAAATGTACTCCTCAGTTCAATCGGACTAACACTATGAAGCTCCTGATCACCCTGGAAATGCTAGCTCGGACGAAGAGAGGTGAGCTCCCTTCGAGACGCTCTGCTTGTCATCAGATATTCACCCTCAACATATACAACTTCTATTGGCAGGTTGAAGGAGAAACATCGTAAGCTAATCTTCCATCTCCTCAGAAAAGCCACAGGAGCAAATACAGGCCAAAAAATGAAAATGAATCACAGAAAGGCAAAAAGGCAAAACAGGTTGTGATGGGAGCAGATACAGCATGATTCAGAGAGGGCCAAGACAGGAGGCGAATGGGGGAGACTATGGCCAAGGCCCTTCATATGCATGAACGAAGACAGAACAATGAAATGTGTAGAACATGCTGTAGAAGAGGAGGTCGAGGGAGGAGGAGGAGGAGGTAGGCTTGGTTAGGGTACATTGTGTGCATGGATGGACATGTCACAATGAAACTCCCTTTGTGCAGAATCATATATTGATTAAAACACTTCTTTAAAAGAGTGGGAAAGCTGGGCGCTGGTGGCTCACGCCTGTAATCCTAGCTACTCAGGAGGCTGAGATCTGAGGATCGCGGTTCAAAGCCAGCCGGGGCAGGAGAGACCGTGAGACTCTTATCTCCAATAAACCACCAGAAAACCGGAAGTGGCGCTGTAGCTCAAGTAGTAGAGCGCTCGCCTTGAGCTGAAGAGCTGAGGGACAGCGCCCAGGCCCAGAGTTCAAGCCCCACGACCGACAAAAAAAAAAAAAAAGAGTGGGAAACCCCTGACAAGTGAATCAAAAGTTGGGAACAATGGCTTGTGAAGACAATCCAACCATTTCTCTAATGTAGATACTGTTTACTGACCACCGTGACTTGGGAAAGTACATCTACACTTTGGAGTATCTGCAGAGCCCAGAAACGTTTTTCTACCCATTAAATACAAAGTGTGAGAACGCTCAAGTGTCTACCATACTTACTTTTTTTCTAGACAATAATGATGTAGCTGCCACTGGATGGTTTGACAGTGATTTGGGGAAAACATTCCAGAAGAAATTCAAAGTTTGATGAATGCCTGAGAGTATGCTTTTAATGGAGAATTGACCTTACTGTTGCCTACATAACTAACATACTTCAGAGTTATCATGTGTGTGCTCATGTGCACGCGCACACACACACACGCACACACACACACACGCACACACACACACACACACACACATACACACACCTACGTCTTCCTTGACCTCACTATGACCCTCTTTCCCCTGAGGATTCTACTTCTCTCCAGAAGGGCCTGGAAGCTGAATTTTCCATCAACTCCAAATACCAGTGTCAGAAGTGGACGCAGTGAAAGGTTCTCCCGACTAATCGGTGCCACTTCCAGATAAATGGCCACTCTGGTTCCTCAGCAGCTTTGTTGAGCAGATGACTAAAGCTATTCCTTTCACCCTCGCTGGCCATCTGGTCCTCCATGAAAGAACTGAGCCCCAGAGGACTGGGCTTTAGCCAGAAGTAGAGGCTCAGGGGTCAGTCACTGCATGTCCTACCCAAAATGAAAAATACGCGTTTAAAAGAGTAACTAACACCTAACTGGCAGCCTCCCAGAATGACATAAACAGCACCTTCTCCTTATCCTGATCCCTAGTGACTTTTTCCCTGACTCCATTGCAAGCACCATCATCCACGGGCACAGCACACACCTTCCAGGTCATTCCACAGCAACCCATTTTCACATGCACCTCTGCTTTAAGCGCTTCCCTTTCTAGCTGACTTGCTTAATCCTCCTGTTACAACATGTCACTATAACAGTCTCGTAAGGCACGTGCTGGACATCCATCAGCTTCTCCACCTCTGCATCTCCATCAGCACCTACGCTACCATTAACTCCCAGCTCTGAATTTCATCTGGCCAATCCCCATTCATCCTTGAAGTCCTGTCTAAATACCACTTGCCGAGGAAGGTTGTCTAGACTTCTAAGCTAAATAGGCTTTCCTATTAAGCTACCTTGTATGTTCCTTGTTCTTAGGTTTCCTTCAAATACAAGAATTGCTTGATTGTCATTCTGTTGTTCTGGATTTGAAGATCTGTCTTATTTTAGAATATAAATTGATGGACTATAAACATCACAACAAGACTGTCTTACTCCCCAAATATGTCCACTAGCACTGTACCTGGAATATCAAAAAGTATGCATGAAATGTTGTACATAAACTTAAACACACACAGAGAGAATTTTCTGTAAACAAATACCTGCCTTTATTGAGAATGCAAATAAAAATGCACATTTGTGGTTAAGATTCTTTCTGCCGAAATCCAAAAATAATTGCAGCTACTTTTTGAAAAAATACAATAACCGTACAAGCACCCTCTTCCTGACTGTTGAGTAGAAATGTCTGCATTTTCTGCTGAATTTTCACTCGGTAAAAGGGACATTTGCCACGAAGCTCAGCACTTCCTGTAACCGAAACATGAAAGAATGTGGAGGGAAAGATCATCAATTCAGCAATGCTGGAATTATTTTTTAAGTAATATAGCATAATTGCAAAACAGGAAATGTGTGGAGGTAGGAGCCAGCAGGTAGGAGGAGTGGGAGGAGTTGAGAGTGGGCATGGTGAGAGTTACGGGACATGATGTACATGCCTGCAAATAGCACAAGGAAACTCGCCAACACTACTGAAAAAGGAGAGGGGAGGAGGGAAGACAGTTAACAAAGATCAATATATACTGGATGAATTTGGTTAAAATATATTAAGTGCATATTTAAATAGCACAATTAAACCCATTTATACAATCAATTTATTGCAGTATAAAAAGGAGAAACAAAAAAAAAGAAGAAAGCATAAGGCCATGAAAGGATAGAAACAGGAAGAGGAGGAAAAATAGGAAGAGAGTGGATAAATGAAAAAATACAGATCTTTGCTTATACCACGGTATCTGGAACAATTAATTATGCATTTCAAAATAACTAGATGAGAGAGTTTGAAGGTTCCAACACATAGAAATGATCATCTCTGAGGAGATGGAAGTGCTAATTATTCTTATCTGATCATTATGTATTTCATACATGTCTAAATTATCACACTGTTCTGTATAAATGTGTATAATTGCTCTATGGAAATTAATATACGGTTTAAGCTATGACAGCACATACCACTTTATGTTCTAGCTAAGGGTAAACAAATTACACCATCTTACTAACAAAGTTAATGAAAACAAAAGCTATAGCTGTGTTTTGTATGCGTGACATGTAGTATTATACTTCATCTATTATAGGCTTTACACTAATGTCTGTTGAAATAAAATAAATTTTTAATCTTCAAAACTGCTAGGAACAAGCACATGATCAATTACAGGCTGTGTAAGTTTTGTTACAAATGAGAGCATTTTTTAAAGATAGCTATATAAAGAATCAGATCTCAGAAACAGTGGAGGAAACTTCTCATTCCAGGTGGGGACTCCAGAGTAATTTCTCTCCACCACGAAGATGGAAGACACATAACCTTACAATACCTGCCAACAGTATCTCCACTAAGCACCACGGTCTCTGAAGTCAACCCACATCCTCCAAACACACTGTGTGTAGATCACTCTGCCCTGGGTCCTGCCAATTCTCCTCTTCAGATGACGTTTGATGAAAGTCTGACAAAAGAGGAAGGTGAGAGTTGAAGAATGAGAACCAAAAGTACTTGTCAACCCACATACACAAAAATCAGTTAACACCATTGTCATGGAGAAATGAAAGAAATTGTCCTTGTGATATATTTCCTACTTACTCCTCCTCTAGCCAACCCAAGTCAGACCAAGATGAGTGGACAACCTGGGCAGCTTTGAACTTTGCACACCTTGACAATGTAGAACTGTCTCCAGTGTTCATTCAGAGAGGAAAGAGGAGACCTGAGAGAGGAGATGGATTCAGAAAACAGAAACTCAACTGCATAGCCATTGATCTGAGCACTGGCCCTGGACTTATAGATCGCATTCAAAAGCCCTCTGTGTTCTGAAACCTATTCCCCTGCCCCCACGCAGATCAGCCTGTTTCTCTGAAATCCCAGCCTTGTCACCCCAATAGAATTATCACACCCTCCATCACAGATGGTGCTGCCTTTGAAAGGAGCCATGATAGACTTGTATCCAGTCACCAATAGATCATTTGGAGTTCAAACAACTGCTATATATCAGCAGCAGAAACATCTAGATCCATGTAGACCTATATAATATTGAAAAAAATCATAGTATACAGTAGCATAGTATAAAAATACAGAGTATGTGTGTGTGCATGTGCATGTGTGTACATGTGTATGTGTGAGTATATTTGTGTGTGTGTGTGTGTGTGTGTGTGTGTGTGAGAGAGAGAGAGAGAGAGAGAGAGAGAGAGAGAGAGAGAGAGAGATTGTGTCCTGGTGCTTGAACCCTGAGCCTGGATTCTGTCCCCGAAGCTTTGTGATAAAGGCTAGAGCTCTATTTCTTGAGCCACAACTCTACTTTCAGCTTTTTTGGTAGTTAATTAGACATAAGATTCCTACAGGCCTTACATGCCCAGGCTGCCTCCAAACTGCAATCCTCAGATCTCCACCTCCTAGTTAGGATTAAAGGCATGAGCCACCAATGCTTGGCTAACAAAATATTTTAATAATAATCATATAATGTACAATCATACAGAATAGATATATATGCATTAAAAGACTGATGGTTCAATGTAATTTATGTAATTTGATTTTGTTTAATTTTTTGTCAGTTATTTAAGGACTTCTAAGTTCAATCAGTCTGGTAAAATATTTCTAAAATTTTTGAGAGTGTGACACATCTTAGAAAGAGTAAATACTACTGTTCACTTGGCAAAGAAAGTTACGAATGAATCCCCTGGTCTTCTAAGTGTGTAAAAGTATTCTAATAGGACCCATGTGTATGAAAGCAAATCACATGGCTCAGTCACCTCGCTTCTCACTACTTACCCAGAACAGAAGTCAGAGCTTTGAACTCGCTTATATAAACATCTTCCCACAGGTAGTCTGCGAGGAAGAACTACAATGCAACTTGATGGTGGATGAATCTGAAAGGAAAGGAGACTGAAAATGAAAGCTATGATAACCTAACATTCGGTTTACTTTTTAAAGTTGCGTGGGAAAGCTTTCTTTTTTTGTAAATTACTGTTCTCAAAAAAAAATGAATTAAAAAATAGCCATACCTAATCATCTCTAAATTCTTTAGCTAAAAACACAAAAGATCTTATAATGTATTCTTTAGGAATTTGTTCTTTTGGCTCTGAAATTTATGGTTTAGGAATAGCACGATTTGCCTCTTATTTCTATACTTTCTATAAATACATTTGACAGTGTTTGAAACAGTACAGGGTTAGCTTTCATCACCCAGATCATCTCTCTCTACTGCCTTCACTTTCAACTGCCATGTCTTCTGCTTCCAATGATGTAATAGAGTTTCCAATCAGCACTCCTAATGTAAAATGTAACTACATGTATTGTCAATACATCATAGAGATCCCAAGACAGAAAGGGAACTCAAATGCAACAACAAGAAAGAGGTTGAAGACAGACCAGGAAACATGGGGCTGGCCCAGTGGTGGCTCTATGTATGAGAAAATGCTAGTGTTACTTCAGTGACAGGAACAATTGCCCTGAAAGCATCTGTACTCATAGCTGGGGTACCAGGAGTAATTTTCAAACAGCTTGGGACTTCTGGATTCTATAGCATGCATCAAATGAAGGGAAAGCCATGAGCAAGTACTTACTTATCAATACACCACTTTATTATACTCAGACGTTTTCTTTTTAAAGCATGCATGTGCAGTCACACACCACATAATGAAATTTGAGCCAAGGATGGATTGCAAATCTGAGAGTGGCCTCATTTGGTGATTCCCATTGCCTAGTGATGTCGATCACAATGTATTATTCATGTTTTTCAATCTGTTCTGTGCTACTGGTTGCATGAAAGTACAGAACATCAATTATGTGAAGCATGGGACAGGCACTCTGCTGCTTGTTTATTTATTTGATGCACTACATTTCAGCATTATTTTAGTATTCATTGCTTCAACTTACATGAAAAAAAATGCTATCAATCTTATGCCTATCATGCCAATTACACTCTCATACCTGATCATGTGTATTCTGTCTCATAATGACATTATTTTCTCTTACGTTGACTTAATATCTTGTAATTTTGCTTATAATGAGCCTAGCAAGGAATGGATGTTACACATGCACACACATGCACGCACACACTCACGAAATGTAGATTACATGTATGGTAGGCAATACCATTTTATGATGTTGTTACCATCACAAAAATTGGACAGCAACACATTTCTCTGAATTTGTCCTGCTGTTAAGTGTTCAATGACAGTAAATAGTTTTCAGTATCAATTTTTTTCATACAATGCCCAGCAAGTCTCTGTAATGTCCCTGCTTAGAGACATTACAGAATGCTTCTTTCTTTTTTATTATTACTAATAAGTTTTTTATTGTGAAAATACCATACAGAGGGGTTACAATTGTTATCTAAACTCAGTGACTGCCAAAAAGGAAGTTATAGAAAAGAGTAAAAATCCTTTTTGTGTGGAATTTACTTTGCAACTATATACCAGATAAGAAGATCCCTATTCTAATACCGTGTGTCCTTTTGGAAATAGGGTACATTCACATAATGAGCTAATAGACAAAAGAAGCTAAATTAACTGGGTTTAAATCCTGCTTCTTTGGATCTGGCTTACTTCATTTAATATAATTTTTCCAAGTCTTTCCATTTCCTTACGAATGGGGCAATGCCATTCTTTTTGATGGATAGTAGAATTCCATTGTGTATATATACCACATTTTCTTGATCCATTCCTCCACTGAGGGGCATCTGGTTGATTCCGTAGCTTAGCTATGGTAAAGCAAGGAACACATTTGTGCTGGTGGCTTTACTGGGGCCTAGGTTGGGAATTATTTGGTTGAATACCCAGGACTGGGATTTCTGGGTCATAGGGGAGCTCTATGTTTAATCTTTTGAAGAACCTTCATAGCGCTTTCCAGAGTGGTTGAACAAGTTTACATTTCCACCAACAGTGTAGTAGTGTTCCCTTTGGATATACCCCCACCAGCATCTGTTATTGTTAGTTTTCTGGATAATGGCCAGTCTAATTGGGGTGAAGTAGAATCTTGATGTTTTGATTTGCATTTCTTTTTTCTTTCTTTCCTTTTTTTTTTTTTTTTTTGCCAGTCCTGGGGCTTGAACTCAGGGCCTGGGCACTGTCCATGAGCTTCTTGTGATCAAAGCTGGCAGCACTCTATCACTTGAACCACAGCTCCACTTCTGGCTTTTTCTGTTTATGTGGTAGTAAGAAATCGAACCGGGGGCTTCATTCATGTTAGGCAAGCCCTCTACCACTAAGCCACATTCCCAGCCCCTGACTTGCACTTTTATGGCCAGAGATATTGAGCATCTCTTCATGTCTCTATTGGCCATTCTTATTTCTTCTTTTGAGCAGTCTCTCTTTAAGTCTTTAGTCCATTTATTAATTGGGTTATTGTTTCTTTGATTATTTTTAGGGGGTTATTTGTTAGTGGTGGTGGTGGTCCTGGGGCTTGAACTCTGGGCCTGGACTCTGACCTTGAGCTCTTCAGCTCAAGGCAAACACTCTACCACTTGAGCCACAGTGCCACTTATGGTTTTCTGTTGGTGTATTAGAGATAAGAGTCTCATGGACTTTCCTACGTAGGCTGGCTTTGAACCACAATCCTCAGATCTCAGCCTTCTCAGTAGCTAGGATTACAGATGTGAGCCACTGCTGCCCAGCTAGGGGGTTAATTTTTTTTTTTTTTGCAGGGGGGGGGGGGTCCAGTCGTAGGGCCTGAACTCTGGGCCTGGGCACTGTCCCTCAGCTCTTCAGCTCAAGGCTAGAGCTCCTCCACTAAAGCCACAGCACCACTTCCGGCTTTTTTTTTTCTGCTTATGTGGTGCTGAGGAATCAAACCCAGGACCTCATGCATGCAAGGCAATCGCTCTACCACTGAGCCACCTTCCCAGCCCTAGGGGGTTAATTTTTTGAGTTCCAAGTGTATTTTAGATATGAGGCCCTTGTCTGAGGTGTAGCTGGTAAAGATCTTCTCCCATTCTGTGGGCTTTCTATTTATCTTGCTAGCAATGTCCTTTGCCATGCAGAAACTTTTCAGTATGATGCAATCCTATTCATCAAGTCTTCTTTGATTTGTTGTGATTCTGGATTTTCACTTAAGAAGTTTCAACCCATGCCACTAATGTTTCCCCTATCTCTTTCTACAATATTTTCAGGGTATCTTGCCTTACACTGAGGTCTCTGATCCATTTGAAATTGATTATTAAGCAAAATAAGCCAGACCCAAAGAAACACAGGTTGCATGGAACCCAATGGACAGTAAAAGGCAAGCAACTACACTTGGATATGACACGTTCCACAGGACGCTAAACATTCGCACAGTGAAACCAAAAACGGATATTCTTAGTAGTGGATCACAAGGGCTCAATAGCAATGTGCAGATGATCACATAAAATGATGCTTATCATAATGACCTCGAAGAAAGGAAAACAAGAAATGTTTGTATTGTTCTCTTTTCAGTTCTTTTTGTTTGTTTTTTTTCTCTTTTGCCACTGTTTTCTTATTTCTGTACCCTTTACCTTACATGTAAATTTCTCTGATTTGAGGAGGGGAAGGGGAAGTACAGAAACTGTGGGACAAAGGGTGAACTAATTCAGCAGTGATGCTCACAAGATACTATATTGGAAATGAACTATACAACATGGTGGGGGGAGTCGGTTGGGAGAGGAAAAAAACTGGGAGAAAATGAGGGACAGTGTTCAAAAAGAAATGTACTCATTACCTGATTTATGTAGCTGTAACCCCTCTGCATACCGCCTTTAGAAGAAAAAATATTTAAGTAAAATAAATTTAAAAAAATTTAAACCCTGTTATGTGCTGTTACTAATTGGGCCTAACTTCTGTACATCCAGTATCCTTGTTTACCAAGAGGAACTTGAGCCATGCCTGGCCAAATATGTCATTGTCAGACTCAAATAGTGCAAGGTTTGTTAAGCAGCTTCAAATGTAAAGTACAGCCTCCTAGCCACGGTGATTTACAAAGAGAAGGGCATCAGAATATCATGGTGGTGGAAAATAACAGGCAGAAAAATAAGACTGTGTCAAAACTAAAGGCTCTAAGTATTCAATTGCAGGTAGCACGTTTATTCAAAGCTTATAGAAGGATGTCCTGAGAGCATAACACAATCAGTACAGCTAAGGATGATGTCATTTCCTTAGGCCTGGGTCCCCTCAGTCAGCGGATGAGTCTTCAGAGTGAGCATGCTCCGAGGTTAGCCTCTAGATCATCCTTGCCTCTTTGCCCTAATATTGGAGAGGCTGCCCTATGGGCTGCCTATATCCCCTGTTTGTTATGTAGATGAAAGGGGGAAGTCAAACTTTTAGAGTAGCCAGAACACATGCTATGAGCATTACATTCCCATAGAGACATATAAGAGTGGACTTTCATCACATCAGTGCTTTTTTAAAAATTATAAACAATAAATTTAATAATATTGGTGATTCATATGGCTACTACAGTATAGTCTTTATTCCTACCTATGACAGAAATATAAAACATCAAGGAATAGCGACCTTCCTGTCTGCAACATTACATTTTAAACTGTACTTGTTACAATAGTCTCATCCAAAGCTCCTCAAAAATGGGTGAAAATCTGAGCCAAGAGCAGTGGCACATACCTGTAATCCCCGCTGCTAGGAAAGAGGATATTAGCAAGATCATGATTTAAAATCAGCTCATGCAAAAACTTAACAACTAGGACTATGATCCTCCTATAAGTAGTTCTCTTGAATAGCTGGAAGTACAAGTTTAGTGGAACTCTGATTTTATTTGCATGGGCTGACACGTGCAACAAAACACAAGAGCCCACCTGAAAAATCACTGGTGTGAATGAAGGCTGGCAGCACATATGGTTCAAATGGTAGAGCATCTGCTTAAGAAGTATAGGGCCCATGGGCTGGGAAGGTAGCTTAGTGGTAGAGTACTTGCCTAGCATGCAGGAAGCCCTGGGTTCAATTCCTCAGTACCACATACACAGAAAAATCCAGAAGTAGCACTGTGGCTCAAGAGTTAAGAGTGCTATCATTGAGAAAAAGAAGCTCAGGGACAATTCCCAGGCCCTGAGTTCAAACCCGAGGGACTGGTAAAAAAAAAAAAAAAAAAAAAAAAAAGAAGAAGTTAAGGCCCTGAATTCAAATCCAAGTATGACAAAATAAAGGCATCTGTAGATCTTTAGGTTGGAAAGCTTAAAAGTTGACCCTAAAGGATTTTCAGACGCAGTCTTGGTAACAACACATTTCTGTTAAACTCACTAAAAAAGACGAGTTGACTGCCAAAATTAAAAATCACATGTAAGTAGATGAGTGAATTATGAAAACAAATGGAACTGAATAAAACTTCCAGAGAGCAAAACATTTCCCCTAGGTAAGCCGTCTTTCATGGGTTCTCCTCCCGCGTCCTCGGCCAGTTTGATCACATTTGGAAGCTCAAGCGTGGTTCACGTGGAAGGACCATGGGAGGGGAAAGAGAACCCCACAAGCCTTGCAGCATTCTCCAAGTGGCCACAATGTCTTGGAAGTCAGTGTGTCCTGAGCTGCCTGCTCCTTAAATACACTTGCTGAATTCAGAGCCTAAGGGAAGGTTGAGGTCGTGTCTGTAAAATCCATTAATACCCAGTAATCTCAGGATATTTTAAGGAAAAGTCTACATGAAGAGAGTACTGACTCCAAAACATGCTCATCTCCCCAGCCTGCTCACAAATGTGGATATAATGTATAGGAAGATACTAAATAATGGACTAGAGTTTCTCATCTGTCAGGCCTGGGATCAAAGTCTGGGAGCCAGACCTGAGGGAAATGGTATGGTGGGGGGGGTCTTCTATCACATCAGCCCAGTCCTGCTCAGCTCAGGCCCTAGAGCTGAAGGACGGAGCCCCTGACCTCTGCCTCACAGAGGGAAAACAGTGCCGCCTCTGGTAGAAATCACATCCCATAGAGCTGTGACACACACTTGCTTGTGATATCTGGCATCCAGTGACAAATGAGTAACATGAAAGGATACAAAATATGTAACCAATTACCATGTGAACTAATGTAACCAGATGCAAAGGAGAAAAAAATGGTGTTTTACACATGCCTGGAACCCATATTCAGGAGGCTGAGGTAGGAGAATCACACATTTGAGGCCAGCTTGGAAAACACAAGGAGATCTTGATTCAAAAACACAAAAACAAAAACTAAACTAAACAACAAAAGCAGAAAGCCTGTATGTGGGTATAATCATGATTAACATGTTAAGGAAATTGGAAGAAAATGTGAATGAAAGAGATGGAAGGGAGCGGAAAAGAATGAGAATATAAACATTAATCATTCTGACTAAAAAAATGCATTAACTGAAATTAAGAGCTCATTGGCTGAGTTTAAAATTGGTTACACAGTCAAAAAATAGAGAGTATAAAATATTTGGCAAAAGCCTAGAAAGAATGAAAAAATAAATGGATTATTCATGTGCAAGTCATAGTAAAATACTCGATACCCTTGTTATTTAAATAGCTACATAAGAGTGTAAAAACAACATGGCGTTTAAATACTACAGGCAAAAAAAAAATGTTCCAAAATTCTAAAAATAAGCTGAACTCACATTCAAGAATCTCAGGTAAACTCAAGGGAACCAAGATGAACAAAACTACACGTAGACATTTCACAGTCCCTGCTGCAGGCAAATGTCTGTGATTCCAATGAGCTGGATCATTGGTGTGCACAAATGGAACTGCACGGTCATTTTTGGTTGTTGACAGTACAGTGTCATTTTTGTTGTTTTTGAACTTAGGCCCTTGGACTTGTGTTACCACTGAGTCATTCTTCTTGTCTTGCTTTTCACTGGTTACTTTCAAAATCTCACTTCACAATGGAGACTGAACTTGACCACAGATCCATCTATCATTGCTGAGATCACAGATGTACACCATTGGACCTATCTATGGGTCTTGAGATGTTTCTGTCTGGGCTTGCCTCAAACCTTGATTCATTTTCAGCCTGCAAGGTAGCTACGAAAATAGATGTGAGCCATTAGTACTTAGCTACAAATTCTTTCCTACTGCTGCTCCCTTGGAAGGAAAAGTCATTCCTGCAGATTCAAAACAAAAACCAAGTGAAAGATGAACAAATTGCTTATGGCTTGAAGAGTATAGTTGTTTGTCAAAATGAATAAAAGCCATTTGTTCCCATTACCCTATAACTGAGAGCAATGAAACAATTTCCAAAGCATCTCCATGACTTGTACAAATCTATTAAGCAAATGAGAAAGTAATCCCCCAAAAAGATAGAATTAAGAATAATAAGGCTTCACTCTAACTTCAAAAGCCTAGCTATGGTTGCCTGGGGCACCAGAATGATACAGAATGAGGCATAATTATGAAAAGAATCAGGAGAAATGAGCCAACATGTATTGAGCCCTTAAAAGGTATTAGGCATTTTTCCCAACCATTTACCCAGATCACCAGGGATAGAAAAAGAACCTTACATAAATCATAAGTGGATATGAAAATGAGTTCATTCATTATCCTGAAGCTTTAAAATGTGGTCATTTAATAAAAATCATTTCGGAAAGTCCATATCTTCACTCCCATTTTACTTCCATTTTCTTTTCATCTAGAAATGAACATCCATTCTAGCTGTTGACTTCCAGATTGGTTTAGAGTGTGCTGGGTCCCAGCAGGACGAGTTTTCCCGTGAGTCTTGCTTTCAGTGTCTAAGCTTGTTCTTCCTTGCTATGTCTCTCCTCAGAAGCTTCCAAACCTTCTCCCTCCCTCCCCTGACATCTCCTCACCAACTTTATCTGCCAGACTGGGTCTTTCCTCTCCTGAGTACATACCCATTTCCTCTTGAGCTGTTTTGGGAAACAGGGATAAGTGGAAACATGAAGAGATGGAAAATCTCATAGTACACTTGGATCCATGCTTTCTAAGCACTCTTTATTCTCTACCTGAAATTGTACCTAGTACAGTTGGCATTCTGCCACCTGCCCCTACAATCACTCACCTCTGGATTCATTCATCTGTGTCCACTGATGAAACTCAGTCCTGCTGATGGGAGACACACATCTTCTGCAACCAGCGCCCAGTGCCCAGCACTGCTCTGAGCGCTCAGAAAAGGTCTCTGTGGACTCTCCAGCTGTTTCCTGCATATTATGACAATCTCCAAGGTCAGCATCCATTAGCACCCAGTACCTCTATGTGCCTGCCCCTTAGAAAAGAAAAAGAGGCAACTGAGAGTTTAAATTGGACATCTATTAAAAGAACCTTGATCTCTTTTGCTTAGCATTTGTAGAAAATAGATGTAACTAGAGAAGTTTCATGATTACTTGGTTAAGCATACAACTTGAATCTATGCAAGACCCTACCCAGGATGAGAATGGAAGAGACTGGAAAAACAAAAAGGATAAAAAAATTTTAATACATCATATAAATATATGAGAGCAGTGTGGAGGAACTCAATGAAATCTGTTGATCAGTACAGGTGAGAGAGAGAAATAATGTAATGTAAGCCGTGGTAGGTGGGGATGGACTGGCCTAGAGGATAAAGGAGGTTGAATACTGTCAAAATAGATGATTTGCAACTATGTAAATGAAAATGAAACAAGCAAATCTGTTGGAGATTCTATTTTGTGTGGTAAGAGGGGCAGGGAGTGTGATAGAGGAGGTGAGATTGATTGGAATATAATATAAACATGTGTAGAGGTAGAACAATGAAATCATTCCTATGAAACAAATATAAAGTAATGAAGAGGGGAAGGGAGGAAGGAAGGAAGGGAGGGAGGGAGGCAGAAAGGGAGGAGAGAGGAAAGAAGGAAGAGATGAAAGGAGGAAGAGAGGAAAGGAAGGAGAAGAAAGGAAGGAAGGAAGGAAGGAAGGAAGAAAGAAAGAAAGAAAGAAAGAAAGGAAGGAAGGAAGGAAGGAAGGAAGGAAGGAAGGAAGGAAGGAAGGAAGGAAGGAAGGAAGGAAGGAAAGAAGGAAGAAAGAAAGAAAGGAAGAAAGAAAGAAAGAGGCTGGGAAGGTGGCTCAGTGGTAGAGTGCTTGCCTTGCATGCCTGAGTCCCTGGGTTCAACTCCTCAGCACCACATAAGCAAAAAGAAAAAATCCAGAGGTGGCGCTGTGGCTCAAGTAGTAGAGCGCTAGCCTTGAGCTGAAGAGCTGAGGGACAGCACCCAGGCCCTGAGTTCAGGCCCCACGACTAGACCCAAAAAAGGAAGAAAGAAAGAGAGATAGAGAGAGAAAGGGAGGGAGGGAGGGAGGGAGGGAGGAAGGAAGGAAGGAAGGAAGGAAGGAAGGAAGGAAGGAAGGAAGGAAGGAAGGAAGGAAGGAAGGAAGGAAGGAAGGAAGGAAGGAAGGAAGGAAGGAAGGAAAGAAGGGGAAAAGGAGGGAAGGGAAAGGAAAGAGGAAGGGGAAAGAAGGGGAAGAAAAAAAGGAAAGGGAAGGGAAAGGGGAATGGAAGGAAAAGGGAAGGGAAGAGAAAGCAGAATGGGAGGAAAGTGGAAGTAGAGGAGAGAGGAGAGGAGAAGGGAGATGAGAAGAGAGGAGAGGGGAGGGGAGGGGAGAAGAGAGGAGGAAGGAAGGGAGGAGAGATGGGAGGGTCGGGGAGAGAAAAGGAGAGGAAAGGGAAGAAGAGAGGAGAGGAGGAGAGGAAAGAGGGGGGGAGGAGAGCGGAGAAGCAACAGGGGAAAGGAGAAAGGAGAAACGCTGGCCCTTTTCTATTTGTCTGCTTGTTTCAAGGCTGGAGAATTGAGTCCAGTGCCTTGTAGAGGTGAGGCAAGAACTCCCCCACTCTGAACTGTATCCCTAGCCCCAAAGGCCTTCACTCCACCAATGATGCCTAGCGCTCCTGCTTCACTCAGCTGTGTCATCATCTTTCCAAGCTAACCACAAGTTCTCTTTACTCCCAGCCTTTACCTTTGATCTAAACCACATTTACTGTCCCACGTGTGTTTTACCGTCATCCTTTCCTTCTCACTGTTTCCTATTTTGTGTTGATGATACCTGCCAGTTACTCTCGACCTATGGGCGGGATGGGGGGGGGGGAGGGGGGGGATTACTCCACTCCACCCTTGATGTGTCCTGGAAGAACCTAACACTGGTTGGTGTTGCAAAGATTTGTTTTCTATGCTCTCTACTTTTGTCTTATTGGTGGCTCATTCTATTGTTTCAAGTCAATATTGTTTTGCATCACTTCATCCCCAAAGCAAAGTTTTCCCAGGGTGCCAGTTTAAATGCAATCAATGATGTCAATAAAATAGGAAGAAGATTTCTCTGTATCCACCTTGCTTCTTCCAGCTTTGATTCCTCCTGTTCAGCCTCCGAAGCCAGCAGAGGGACCCAGCATGAAGCAGGTCTCCCTCCTCCCCAGACCTCTTCTTCTCTTCTCAAACTCATCTTAAGGGCTCTCCAACTGCTGGGAGATGTCAGGGCTGAGAGAGGAAGTATAAAATTGTATGAGAAATTAGCTGCATGACCTCAACTTCCTTCCCCTTCAGTAGATTACTTGTGGCTTTCTGAAACTGAAAGTGTGTTTTAAGAGTTCAAGCAAGAGTGATGCTAAATCACCCCCAGACTCATCAAAATGTGCACAGGGTGACTAGCAGATACCGAGTCAAATAGCTAAAGTGAAGTGAAAGCACAGACTGAAAGCACGGAGCAGATGCAAGCACACCACCACAGAGCTCAGTTGGAAGACTGGAGACAGGGTTGTCTGCCTCTTACTGTGGAACATAAACCCTAGACTATTAAACAGTCCAGTAGTATACTTCTTGAAATCTCCAAAATAACTTATATCACCTGCTTTGACTGCTTTAGTGGAAGAGATAGGTGATGAGTTACAACGCAGAACTTGAGAAAGACTTGGGGACAGCGAATTCCTTTTCCTTTGCCTCCTGTCCTCTTCTGTGTGGGCTGAGGAAGGGTGGGAAAGGAAAGTCAGAGCTGTCGGATAAAAGATGATGAGGACGGAGGCGGATGAGCAGATGAAGATGCTCTGTTATTGGAGAATAGGAAAAACAAAAAGCTCAGCTTCTAGCAGTCTGCAATAGGGAATTAGAACTCAGAGCCTGTTTCAGTTACCTTTAGAATAAACATTAAACGATTGCACAGAGACCTTCTATTCCAAGGTCCAGCTCGAGTCCTGATGTGCCCGCCTGCAATTTTTCTCCAAAGCACCTATCACAATGGCTCCTTTGGTAAGAAACCAAAGCATAAGAAAACGTTCACTCTTCAACTCCAATCATCCAGTGGGTTTCAAAGCCACATATAGAAAGAGCCAGAGCCCTCACTGTAGCCTCCAGCTTGGCCGGGCATTTGGATTTTGGGCTACAAGCCTCACCTTCAACAAGACCCCTTTTTCCCTTTGTTCTAATGCTGTGAATTCCTTGCTGTCTGAGGGCCTTTGCACTTTCTGTTCATCCCCAGACAACCTTATGGCCTCTCCAACCACATTATCTAAATTCAGAGACTTATGACTCTCCAGGACTCTTATTCTTCAACCTGCTCTACTTCTAACATATTATTATTATCTTCTTATATTCTGTATATATTCTTTTGTCTCTCTCATAAGAATGTAAGCAACCTGAAGCCAAGATATTTTTCTTCTTTTGCTTACTGTTGTGAATCCTAGGACCATAAATAATGTCTACTGCTTAGCAATACTCCACAACTATTTCAAGAGCAAATGAAAGAAACAGGCAATGCTATATTTTCTTCATATATCAGTATTTTCCCTAACTGTGGAAGCCTCCCTGAGCCACTGTCCCCTCATTTTCCCATTTGAAGATAATCATTCTTTCCTATAAAGACAATGAAAAAAATTATATTAAGCGAAGTAAGCCAGGCCCCAAGAAAAGTAGGTTGCATGGTTTTCCTCCTTTGTAATAACAAGAATATGTCTTGATACTCTTAGCAGGACATCCTGATTGCCCAATGGCCAAGTGCATAGAACCATAGGGAATGACGGGTACCAACATGAACTCCAAGAACTGGAAACAAGAGGTTCCTATTATGTCCTGTATGCAGTAATTTCTCTCTTTTTTAACTGTTTTTGTTTTCTGTTCACTTTGTCTTGTATGTAAGTTTATCCGATTCCTGGGAGGGAAAGGGAATCACAGAAACAGCAGAAACAAAGGGTAAAAGAATGCAACCATGATGCTCACTGGACACTATGTTGGAAATTAACTTTATGCCTGTGGGGGCGAGGAGTAGGGAGGAGTAAGCTGGAGAAAATGAGGGAGGGAGTAACAGTATTTAAAAAGAAATTTACTCATCACCTAACTTATGTAACCATAACCCCCAAGTTCATCATCTTTACCATAAGAAATTTTTAAAAATATTAAAAAATAAGTAAAAATAAAAAGGCCAATTTTACTAAGCTGATCTTATTTTTGTTCCTTATTTGTTTGATAACCACTGAAGAGATTTTTAATAATACATTTTAGAAAATAAAATCTTTATGTGTAAAAAAAGACAATGAAATATAATGTATTATAAAAAAACACTCTTAAAAGTGCCAGTTCTGTATAAAGTTATCATTATAAAAATCATTGTGTCAATGATTTCTCAATGATCTTTCCATGTGCAAAGAGAAATAATTTATATGGTAGATAGAGTTGTATGTTATTTATAGACATAATGCTCAGATGTAGCCCTTTATTTATATGTATCATATTTCTATCATATCTAGAAAGAGGAAGAGAGATAAAATAAAGGTAAATTCAAATCATCCAGAGCTAAATCTGAAAAAGGAAAAATCTATGTCATAACTTTTATCCCCCACAATTACGAACTTGATGAAGAAAACAGGAACTGACCAAAACCAAGTAGCAAGCACAATATTTTACTTAATTTAGCTTTTCTCTTGCCTCATAGAAACTAAAATTATTATAGCTTCTTCTGAAATAAACTTTTGGGCAGAATGCCAGCTTCATGGGGGCCAAGAGTACAAAGACACTCATGAGTCTCTGAGCTGGATCGCATAGAACACTGGCTGCTCAGCCCTGAGGAAACCCAGAACTGGAGGAGCTATTGAAACAGGGAAGTTGTTCACTACAGGAAGACTGATGTGAGAAGTTGAGTTGCTTATCTGGAAGTCATCTCGTTCTTCACTTGTGACTTTAAGGATGAGTAGTCATTTCAAAAGGGTACATCATGGTTTCTTCACAGTCCCTCACGGAGTTATTAGTAGACTCTGAATGTCCCATACCCAAGGGCCAAGTGTGGGTGGCTGAGAAACCCAAGGGAAGGGGGTAAGAATTACTATGAGATCCAGCAGATCTTTCTGTTGTTGTTGTGATTGAAAAGATGATGAGCAGGGGAGTTATACTTACGTAAGTAAGGTAATAAGTACATTTGTTTTTAATCATTGTTGCCCCATCCCCCATTATCTCCCACTTACCCCTCCTTATTTCCCTCCCACCAAGTTGTAAGGTTCTTATCCCACATAGTGTGAGTGAGTATCAAGGTTGCATTGGTTCATCCTTTGTCCTGCTGTTTCTGAGATTCCCTTCCCCTTCCACATATCAAACAATCTTATATACAAAATGCATGGTACTGAAAACTAAGAGAATGAGAGAAAAAAATAGGACATAGTAATAACACCTCTTATTTCCATATATTGGAGTTCATGTTGATATGCTGCATTACATATGGTCCTATGCACAAAGCAGTTGGGTTATTGGGATCCCTTGTTAAGAACATTATAGACATATTCTAGTTCTTACAAATGAGGAATATCATGCAACCTACTTTTCTTTGTGTCTGGCATATTTCACTTAGTATAATTTTTCCAAGTCTTTCCATTTCCTTATGAATGGGGCAATATCATTCTTTCTGATGGAAGCATAGAACCCCATTGTGTATATATACCACATCTTCTTGATTCATTCATCTATGGAGGGGCATCTGGGTTGGTTCCATATTTTAGCTATGGTAAATAATGCTGCAATGAACATGGTTGTGGTCGTACATTTAGTATAGCCTTGTTTGTGGTCATTTGGAGTGGAGTTTCTGGATCATAGGGGAGCTCTATGTAGAATCTTTTGAGGAACCTCCATACTGCTTTCCAGAGTGGTTGGATTCCCACCAACAGTATAGCAGCATTTCTCTTGGGCCTCATCCCCTCCAGCATCTATTGTGATTAGTTTTCTTGATAATGGCCATTCTAACTGGTGTAAGGTGGAATCTCAGTGTTGTTCGATTTACATTTCTTTTATAGCCAGAGATGTTGAGCATTTCTTCATATGTCTCTTGGCCATTGATATTTCCTCTTCAGAGAAGTCTCTCTTAAAGTCTTTAGCCCACTTTTTAATGGGGTAGTTGTTTCTTTGGGGGGTTGTTTTTGGGGAATTTAATTTCTTGAGCTGTAGGTATATTTTAGATATGAGGCCCTTGCCCAGAAGATAATATTTTTATATTCCATAAGTTTGGCCTATTCAGTCATTTAAATCCTTGGGGGTGTTGGACCTGTTTCTGATGTACAATAGATTCTTCATAGAGCTTCTTTGAAAAATAAAACAACATTGAAAAAATAAAAAATAAAACAACATTGAAATTTAAGTGAACAAGAACTTAAAACCACTGCAAATTCACCCACAAATATGGACATTTCTGGAGGGATACTTCAGTCTCTGTAATGAGACTGGAGGAGGTTGATACAAAGACTGGGTATTTTTTTTTATTATGGCTCTCTTTTGATCTTTTCACTGGTCCTACTTCATTTTAGTACTGTGTCCAAAGACTGATTCAACCTCTCTCTCTCTCTCTCCCTCCCACTTTAATAAAGGTTCATTAGTGGATTAGAAGAGATTTGAAAGTGAGCCCAGTGGAGTCAGCAGAGACAAGCTCCAAACAAGCATTCAGCGCATTTTGCAAAGTAGCAAGCTAGCAAATTGGAAAAGAGCCACTACCGATAAACTTTGGTGTAGCTGAGTGTGTGGAGCTGCACCAGACAAAGCATTTCTTTCTACCTCTGAATGGATGAGAATGGCAACCTGGCCATTCTCAAACCAACAAGGCAAAGATCATCCTGTTCACTTTAATCCAACCTTGTCAAAACAAACACAGCCCATTGCATAGACAATAACAGGGGAAGTGAGTAGCTGGTAGTCCACCATGATTTATAATAATAAAAAATAAATAAGCAAATATACATGGACTCCAGTCTGTATTGTTCTGGGTTCCCATCAGACCTCAAATGTAGCCAAATGTCGATTCCCATTCTTACCTTGTGCACAGAGACAGCAAGCACAGATGTGTGCAGGTGTTTTCAACCCATTAACTCATGTCTCAGTTTCTGCTAAACTTTCTCCAGGGAAGATATTAATTCCTTCCTTTCTTATCTATTTCCATGGGTTGGTCAAAATTATTTCTAAGACTTATGACATTGTTTAATAAAGAGGTAAAAATATTACAACATCTCTTAATCATGCCCAAATCATAGTAAGCTAATATTTAAGCACAGATTATAAACTTTTCTGAGTGCTTTATAGTCATTGGTTCATATATTATTCAAAACAATTCTATAATTCTTTATAAGCCATTCTCTTGGTTGTTTAATGCAAGCCATTTCTGTAATCCTATTTTACTCCCAAATTCAAGCAGGAACTTGAAATCAGTATGTCAAAGATGCATCCACACAATCTTTGTACATTGTATTGCTAGTCAAAATAGCTAAGTTATGGAATCAACCTTACTTTCTTATTTGAAACAATGGGAAAGAAATTGAAAAACACTGTACTCTGTGAAGGAAATAAAGCCCAACACAGAAAGATAAATATCACATATTTTCACTTGTATATGGAAACAAAATCATTTGCTCTCGTGAAAGTAGGGGATAGAATGGTGTTTATTCAAGGCTGTGAATGGGGAAGAGGGTGATGATAAAGTGTTCAAAGCCTGAGTTACATAAAAGGGGTCTTTATTCAGATCTGCTCTACGTCATGGTGAATATAGCTAATGTGAGAATACTGTCCTCTTCCACGATGTGGTAGGGCAGATCTCAACTGTTCTTGTCGTAGACAATGTCAAAAGTTAGAGGTGATGGTTGGCTTAATCTGGTCATCACATTCTGTTAAAAAAAATCATACCACCGCTTATTGCCTCATAATTAGGTATGGCTACAATTATATAAAATAAACATTTTACGTATGCAGGGCCAGGAGACATGATGCAGTTCCATACATGAGTTTTGCTTATTGGGACTTTCAGAAAGTTTGAGTTTATGTTCAAATGCCTGACTCATCTACAATTATCCCATTTGTTTCTTGCATATAAAACAGAACTGCACACAAAACAGAAGGAAAGAAAACAAAGAGAGATGAAACTTCATTTCTCTCACACTATTCATCAGCAACATCTGCTTTTTTACACTTCCTTTTTTTAATGCACTATGAGCCAAAGGCATTCTGTTACTCACAGCCAACGTTATCCTTCACAGGTGTGGATATTATTGCATCCACAGAGTTGGAAGCTGAAGCACAAAAAGGTGATACAATTTGTGGAAGATCACTGTGGTTAGTGGAAAAGTTTGGGTTAAACACAGGCTCTCCTTTCTCAGGATCACAGCGGTATGCTGAGGTACTCCTGAAACTCTTAGTTTAGAAATATGGACACATTATTGTTTTATCATTATTATTTCCCTCAAATTCTCTGTACAATTTTCTCAGTAGCTTCAGACACCCAGAGATAAGCTCTGAATTTCACATCACCTTGTCACATCTACTGCCATCTCTCTGAGGAATAACACTTATCAGAAGTGGCTAATACGTTCCTTGAAGTCTGTATTTTTAAGTTCTTTTTACAGAATTTTGACATATGTCCATCTGTATAATGAGAGGAAGGAAGGAAAGAAGGAAGGAAGGAAGGAAGAAAGGAAGGAAAGAAGGAAGGAAGGAAGGAAGGAAGGAAGGAAGGAAGGAAGGAAGGAAGGAAGGAAGGAAGGAAGGAAGGAAGGAAAGAAGGAAGGAAGGAAGGAAGTGAGTGAGGGAGGGAGGGAGGGAGGGAGGGAGGGAGGAGGGAAGGAAGGAAGAAAAAGAGGAAAGAAAGAGTGAAGGAGGGAGGGAAGGTAGGAGGTGGAAGGAAGGAAGTATGAAAGGAAGGAGAAAGGGAGGGGGAAGGAAGGAGACAAAAAAGGAAGGAAAGAAGAAAAGAAGGAGAGAGGAGAAGGGGAGGGAAAGAGGTAGATGAGGAAGAAAGGAAGGAAGGAGAGTGGAAAGAGGGAGAAAAGGAGGGAGATAAGAAGGAAGGAGGGAGGGAAGCAGCTGGGAAAGAGGGAGGGAGGGTGTAAGGAAAGGAGGGAGGGTGTAAGGAAAGGAGGGAGGGAAGGACAGAGGAATGAAGGAATGAAGAATGGAAGGAAGGAGAAAGGGAGGGGGAAGAAAGGAGACAAAAAAGGAAGGAAGGAAGGAAGGAAGGAAGGAAGGAAGGAAGGAAGGAAGGAAGGAAGGGAGGGAGGGAGGGAGGGAGGGAGGGAGAGAGGAAGGGAAGGGAAGGGAAGGGAAAGAAGGACAGACAGAGGAAAGGAGGAAAGGGAGGGAAGGAGGGAGATAAGGAAGGAGGAAGGGAAGCAAGAAGGAGGGTAAGAAGGAGGAAAAAGCGGGAGGGGGGAGGGAGGGGGAAGGGAAGGAAGAGAGGCCCCTGCTTCAGTCTTAATGGTTTAAAGTCCCCAATTATCCACATCGAGGCCTTCCATAACATTGCATAAACCCTCCATCTTCAGTCTTCTGGTGCCTTGCCCAGAAGTGGTGCTGGAGCTGCCACTGTTACATCAACCGGGACAAGAAGCATCCGCTCTTCCTTAGTGCCCTTTCGTTATTTCCAGTTTCCTACACATGCCTCCAAAGCGTGCTAGAATTTGTCCTCTAAGGTCACTCTGAGGCCAGGACTAAACACCAGTTCAAGGACAGCAACCTAGGGAATGTACTGATTCTTCCAACCAGCCCAGCGCTGCTTTTCCGGGATGGTAAGAAATACGGCTGCCAGAGCTCGCACACCTAGACTTTGAGCAATTCTCATTCACTTGGACACAGAATGAGGACGCGGGGTCCCAGCAGCCCACGGGGGCACCCTTGAGAGCCAGCTGCATTCTGGGTCCCCTACCTGCGCCTTGCTATTAGTGTGGTGCTGCCTCTGGTGGCTGGGCCTGAAGTGGTAGGTCATCCCTAGCTGGTGCAGCTCTGTGCCTGTTACCCCAAAAGGACTGTTCCCCTCATCTACTGCAGGCTCTGTATCTCATGTACTATTTCCTTAGGACTGGCTGAACTTAGCTGCTCCAATCCAGTCATATCCATTCTTGTCTTCAATTAACATACTGAATTTGTTAAGCTGGCAGGTGAGGGTCAGGATTCCTCAAATGTATTGGACCATGCTTCTTGTCTTCCATTACCTACAGCCACCCCATCTCCCACCCCCACGACTGACAGCAGGGAAAACGGGCTAAAAGCCAGTGTAAAGAGCCGGCTGCAGGAATGCTGTGACTGCCGCCCAAGGTGTTCAGAAGACATAGCTGGAAGATGTGTTGTTCTATATGTATACCATAACGTTCCAATAGACAAATTTAATGTGACCATAAAAATAAAGGATTGCTCATATTCTCCTGCCTCTCCTATGCATTTGTGGTCATATTCAGAGAGACACAGGAACAGCCTTTGAAAGAGGGATCGGAAGCCAGCATTCACTTAGGAGGATGGATGGTGCATGCTAATGACAGCTCAGCATGAAGTCAATGACATCTGGGAATTAGCACGACATTGTTTCTACACTGACAGGTTCTAACTAGCTGAAGGTCTTGAATAATAACAGCACTGTTACCTTCTTCTCACAGTGAGAGATATGAAAGCACTCCATAACAACAAATTGGAAGATAAAGAATGTGAAGAGATTAGCCAGGATCTAAAACACAAGAGATAGTGAGCAAATGAGTTCACTCAATGTGCTGACTAGACAATAAACAAATATATCCCTACCTTTTCTTCCCTATCTTTTCAAATCTTTAGTGATAAGTCCCTACAGTTCATGTATGTTTACAAAATATGAAAATTACTATCAGATAAATTTTCTTATTAAACAAGGGACTCTATCCCCCCCAAAAAATTGTTTACTAGTGTCTGCTACACCCTAGAGGTGACCCTAAAATCAAGAAATGGAATAGAATCACCCACATGTTCAAGTTCTGTGGTATACATCCTCAAGGATCATAGCATTGCAAAGATGACTCTATTTTCTAATATCTTGATCTATTTCCTTTTCTGAAGAATTGCAGGAAATAGAAAAATTACAACTGAAGAAAAGTTCCACATATCTTAGGTGTGCTAGGGGGAAAAAAGTGCCAGGCAAAGCAGAAGACCATTGTAAAAGAGATTCTGAAGTCAGCCCCAAAGAAGCAAATCTCCCCCCCCCCCACCCTCACCTCCTAAGCACCCTTAGTACCCTTTAGCATCAGAACAAAGAGAAGGGGAAATATGGCTTCCTAAGTGAACAATATGAGGTAACAACTTCAGAAATAAGCTGCCCATCTAACAGATAGTCAAATATATAAAAACATTATGGTAAGGAAAGAAGAAGAAGAGATATTTATGACAGAACAGTTCTGGGGTCTCCATCAATGCAAACTCAGAAACACAGAAAGTAAAAATGGACTTTGTGTGAGGTCTCAGGAAATGCAGCTCAGTCCAGAGAGGTCTGAATCAGAGCTCTGAAGAAATTCAGAAACATGGGAGCTTATTCAGGATCTTGAATGCTGAAAAGAAACAGTAGGTGATAGTGAAAAATAATATACACTATTAAATAAGTATTTGATAACCCCTTCCTATGCATCTTGAGCCCCTGAGCATTGCACAATTGTCTAGTCATCCAGTCATTCCAGCCCGCCATTAAAAGCAAAATTAAACCAAACCAAAGTTCTTATTCCTAGGCAGTAGCTGGAATTGTGTATAATTTGTCTCCCTCAATTTGTCTCCCATAACACTTTGAAAAGTTCTTTCACTGTTGTTTTCATGACCATCTTCCCTTTATTTTCACAGTAGCAATGTCTAGGAAGTCTTATAAATCCCAACAAACCTTGGAAAGGAAACACATAAGCTGAGTCCTTGTTACCTGTTCTTAGACATCTGCGTTCTAGATCAGTCGGTTTGACTGTGTAGGTAAAAGAGGTTGGATTCTGTGGTCATAATGACACTGGGCTTGTGCAAACACTGGAAGCTGGATCCAGAAATTCTGGCTCCTAGCTCCGTGTTCTCTGCTGATGAATCTTCTAGTATTTCCACCTAAAGGATTCTGGACAGGCAAATAAATGAACGTTCAGAAGCCCCACAGGAAAGGAGAGATCCAGAACTACAGTTTGACTCCCCATGGAAAGTGACAAGAAATGCATATGCGATTGCATATGCCACCTTTGTCTTTCTCCTCTAAGGCTGTTTCTGGCCTCATTGTCAACTGAGAGACTAAAAAAGCCAGTTGGAGGCAGGTTGTAAGAACTTGTGGACCCCTTCTATTTTCTACCCTAGGAAATTAGCCACTATTCTTAAGATGGAGGCAGAAACCTTAATTTCCAGTGTGGTCATATGTCCCTGCTGGGCAGTGCTCAAGACAGAGTGGCTTCTCTCAAAGAAAACATCCAGTGACCAGGGTCACGAAGACCTAGGTCATCGCCTTCCTCTCTGCTTGGGTCTTCCCTGAGGAAGCAAATCCTTTCTTTCACGTACATCAGATGTGGGCTAGCTGTGAAGGCTGACATGAAGGGAAGAAATAGCAGCAGTAATAAGCTGAGATGAAATCCTAATGTCTATAACACAAAAATAAGTCAAAGATACAATGTTAGTGTTAGGAAAGACTGCAGCAGGCTGATAATGAGTCCTTCAGTCAAGCTTACCATTTAGAGGGCAAGAATAGACTGGTCATAATACTAAATCATAGCCACTTTCTGCAGGAATGAACTGATCATTATGCTTGGTCATAGTCCCTGAGGGTGGAAGGTCCAGGAAAAGCAAGGCCTTGCCACGTGTACCCTGACCAAATCAGAAGATAAGCACCCAGCGGCCATCCTCCCAACTTGAAGCAAGCTGTTTGGAAGGCATGGCAGAGCACCACAGTTCACAGGCTCCACATGAGCAAGCGACAGCTTTATGAGCTATACCCAAGCACTTATCCACAGGGAAAGAAAAGCAAGTCAGTACCTCAGGGAGGAAATGTCCTCCACAATATATGGTGTGGGAAGGCTGATAGTGCTTCCAATTATTTTGACTGTTAATAATTCATGTTTATGCCATAAAAATATCCTATTCATTTACCCAATTATTACATTGAAAGCCTTTAGGAATAATTGAGCAATTGATAAATGATGAGATCTGCTTCACTTTAAGTTGGCTTCACCCTACTCTTGCCCCTTCTGCTTGCCTGAAGTAGGTTTCCTGATTCTACTTCTAGATCATTCACCTGGAAACCAGACTTCTGGGTAGAATTATTTGATGGCTCAGATCTGACTGTCCAGAACACTAAAGGGCTGAGTTATATGGGCACAATTCCCACAAATGTTTAGATGTGGATTCGTGGTTGGTGGATCATTCTGGACCTCACTTAACTTCCAATAAATGATCTTACCCTGTAGAATTTTCCCCAAATGGTGCTTCTTTTATTGGGACAAACTGAGCTTGTCTTTGTCCTATGTTAGCAATTCACAGGGCACTGCCTTTCCTGCTGTCTACTTACATTAAAATCTATCCTCATCTTGTTCAGCATCTGCACTGCCCAACTCATATTGGCTTGATTGCTGAAGCTTTTTAAATAGCCCAGAGCATGTATGCTTCCCAAGTCCTTCTGTCTGCCACACTGGGGAATGGAATGCTTTTTGCAGCCCAGCAACCTGACTGAAATTGCCTAGAAAGCTTTTAATAGTGGCTTGTTCTTCAGCCACAGACACCAAATATGTTCAATATTCTGAAATGAGCACTGGAAAGCCCATTTTGCTTTCTTGGCATAAGAAAACTGGGACAATCAGATTGTATATTTAGCTGGCATTGCATCAGGACATATTTGCTTCCCTAACTAGAAAAAATAGGAATATCACACTAACTGACGCAAAAGCTGGAACATGTTCATTTCCTGTATCAGGCAGGTTTCTCATTGTATGTAGAGCAGAAGACACAATTTGTTCACATAACAAAAAATACATGCATTTTTATCTTTTTGAGGCTAATATAAATAACTTAACTTTGAACTTTGCTTCTACCACTATATGACAAAGACTTTTTTCTTAGGATTTCCAGATAGTCTAAAAAATATTTAGTATATACTGTATACTAAGTACCACATGCTAGATGCTGTGTGCACTGATGAACTGAGAGCCTGTGACTTATTCTCCAATGTAAGTTCCATAAGAGTGGAAATTCATTCTGTTTGTCACCACTCTTCCTATACCATAGAGGGAATGAATGTACTACTTACAGTCAAAACTAAATCATCAACTTTCCCAGGACTGATTGTGGATGGAGGAGCAATTCTAGTAGATCCATAGATAACAAGAGCTAAAGCATTTCTGAGGGCTTAACACTATTAATAGGTACTGTTCATTTTTAGATACATATATAGATATATGTGTGTATTTATACATGTGTATATATACAATCTATCCTCATTGTAGTACGGTTCTATAACATTACCACAAACGCTGAATTAAGGAATACAGAACAATTGCTCTTAGAATAAATAAAAGGTGAAGTTCCTAGGAGCATCTGCTCATAACATTTCCATCAACCAATCCAAAGCCTTATTTTATGTGGTTCTTATTTAATACATGATATTGACTTACTAACATTCAACTCAAGAGCACTATAACTCATGGCTGAACAATGCTGATCTAACGTATTTCTCTCTCAGGCACATCTTCAACCCTCTGCCCTTAGAATTGAACATTAGGCAAGATTTTTGACACGACACTTAGAGACTAAATGTGAAAAAAATATGTCATACAATGTATTAAGGAAGACACTTGTTTACACTATGAAAGCAAAAACAAAGAGGCAAAGCATCACCCTATTGAGTCCACTGGGAATACAGGTAACTCTCAACTCTCCTCTAGCCTAACACACTTTAAAACATGACCATGACCGTTAAGTGGATATGGACTTCAGAATTTCAGTATGAACACAGGAAAATTCTGTGTATATAATGAGGATTGGTTGTATGGATGTGCATATGTACATGTGCGTGGATGCATGTGTGGATGTGTTCATACACATTTCTCTAGGGATGCATACAGATTCACTTAATTCTTCAAACAGTCCTCTGAAGCACAAAATAGCCCTTATAAGCACATTCTTTCCTCAAGTGTCTTGGTGGATTTAATTTACCAAGAACTGAGGCTTAACTGGCCCGCATCCATTTTCTTCTGATCAGTATCTGTACAAATCTCTGCTCCCTCGCATCTCAGTTTTTACATTGCAGTTAGTGGGCTTTCTCCCTTTCTTCTTAATTTCATATTCTTAAGGGGCTCGACTCATGCACCCCAGTTTTGAGCATAAGCTCTTGTCCAGAGGACCTTTGTGGTTTCTTTGCATAGCTTCATGATCAAATTTCAGTGAAATGGATAGCCAATATGTACATAAACTTTTCAGCCTTGGTATTGAAAAAGAGACAAACCAACTGACAGATAATGACTACCTCCCCTGCCTGTTGAAGAAACACCCATTCCTTCACTGACAAAGCCAAGTAGAATCTCAGCTCTAAGTATGGGTTTTATTCAATACGTAATTTCTAAACAGACATCATATATTTTAGGAAAAATAACTGTAATTCAAGCAACATTAAATTCATATGAAATTTTACTTCTTTTATTAAAAGTTTTCTTTATTATGGATGAAAAGCAAGCTCCAAACCCTCTTCAGTTAAGATGAGACAACTTTGGCGAGCAATGATGAGCAAGCTCAGTCTCCATTTCTTCCCTTGTATAAACGTTTGCCTGCCAAATTTCCATCCATGAGTAGTTTGACACATTGTACAAACTAATCTGTTTCTTAGCAATAGTCATTATTACATGTTTCCAACACACATAACTGTTTGGATAACTGTGTAGACACCTCTAATAAAAAGAAATATCCAATACTGGTAATAGAATCCCTCCCCATGAACTCCTTCCTACTCAAGAAGATTGTGATATTTACTGAAATGTTAGCATAAATTATTTATACAATTAGGATCTATAAATTGATGCTCAGCATCTTGCGCAAAGTCATAAAGAGGAAGGCAACCATCTGGCGACAAGTACTAGCAAGGAAAACCGTGACCAGAGTGAACTGCAGCCACAGGCTTCAACTCCTTCAAAATGGAATAAAGGATGAGATGATTCCACAGGACTTTGTTGGTTTCCCAAATTATTATTCTATGGAGACACGGCAAAGCCAGGAAACGGTGGGTTTTCAAATCAGAAAACTAGGTTTAAATATTTACTGTTAGTTAATTTATTTATTATTAGTTATTATATATACTAAATATTTACTATTATTACAGATCAAATATAAGGCTCGAGATGAGTCAGGAAAACATCACAACCTATCAGGTACCAGTCGGCCACCAACAGGAACTTAAATACGACCAATCTCTAATCATCTACATACCATAGTCCACCAGCTAGGTGATTCTAAATGTTGCACAGAAAAAAAAAATGTAATGCAATGAGAGATGTGCATTTATTCCTCTCCTGCTTCCTATCCTTTCTATCTTTGGACTATATTTTATCATCCTAAATAGGATGGCTTTTTGTGCTTAAGTTTGTCACTGGTCCCATCAAGATGCCTATCACAGAGCCTCTGCTACCTCTTACAAGATTGCATTTGGAGAATTACAAGAGAATAAGAGATGAGTCAGAGAGCTCTTCTCGCAGATATGACTTTTTCGCCAAAAAACAAAATCTTTCTTAGAAGTCCTCAGTTGGAATTCTGCTTATATCCTATCGACCTGAAAATATTATTCTATAATGTGAACAGCCTTGAGAGGGAAAACAACCACTTTCAATTGTCAAAGGAAAAAGAAACTTCCCAAGAGAGAAAAGAAAATAATTCAACTGTTTGACATGCAACTAACAGTCACCATTAAGGATATCATTGACTATTAATGTCATTCTGTATTGATCCATGTCTCTATTCATATACAGAGTCAAATATAAATTTTGATCATAAAAACATCTGGATTTGTTTGCCTTTTAGGCACTTCACTGGAGCAAATCAGACACAACCTTCTCAAAAAATAGAGATTATTTTAGATATTAATTTTCTATTAGCAAATTTCATGTGCTGCAGAAATATCAAACTACACCTGTAGTAATCACCATTTTAGCTGCATACATCTTGATAGATTTGGCAGTTGTCATTAGAGCTTTATTATTTGTGACCATAAACTCATTTTTTGTTTAATTTTTAATCTTATTAACTTTTGTCATTTTTTTCTTTTTAAAATAATTTATATTACAGAATAAAGACCTTGTTGCAGGGCTGGGAAGGTGGCTCAGTGGTAGAGTGTTTGCCTTGCATGCATGAGGCCTTGGGTTCAATTCCTCACCACATACGCAGAAAAAGTCAGAAGTGGCGCTGTGGTTCAAGTGGTAGAGTGCTACCCTTGAGCTGAAGAGCTGAAGAACAGCGCCCAGGCCCAGAGTTCAAGCCCCATGACCAACAAAAAAAAAGAACTTGTTGCAAAAGCAATTTGGAATGTAAGCTAAATTTTTTTCACTCTTGCAGCTCAGACTGTTTCTTGCTGTTGAGGAAGTTGGCATAAATTATCAGTAAGATAAATGGCAAGTGAGCTTAATTTCTCCTGGGGATGAAGAAAATTATCTTCCTCATTAAAAAAAAAAAAGAAATATTGCTCACCTCTGCCAATATACAGAGATTTATGTGATTTTAGGTCATTCGTTGTAAGGAAAAAGAGAGAAAATGGAAAGATCAATAAGACAAATCTTTAGTGATATCAAAAAGTTAAGGTGGGGGAAAATCCTGATAAATTCAGATAGTTTAGGAACTTGAAATGTCATATTGCTTAAGGACCAGAGGCTGTGATTCTAAAATGTGTCAAAATCCTAAGAATCCAAGAACTAAAAATAAATACAGGTTGGATAAAACCATGATTGGTAGTAATTAAGAAACAATGAATCTTAATACTAGATATTGATGGCTTCACATTTTGCATACGTACCTGTTCAAAGATATTGCTCTACAATGATGCTCATTTTTTGGTCTATTCTTAAAGGAAAAACATTAACTTAAGTTTGAAACATATCTTAGTAAGATCCCACTCCAACAAAAATATAAAAACACTGTCTCAAAACAGGCACAATTTTTAACTTGTTTCCTTTAATAGTTCCAGTGTCTAGCACATAGTAGGGATTTATAAGTTTGCATCATCTCAGAAACGAAGCTGTGGTTCACGTGAAGGTAAACTGATGGAAGCAAACATCCATTAACTCATCAAGGAGGGCCAAAGATCTCGGTATCCCTGGGGAAAAGACAGAATGGCACTGGGTGATGAGGATCAGTTTCACCAGAGAACACTCCTAGTCCCTTAGGCAAGATGGAGTCGTTTCTGATTAAATACTGTTTTTAGAACCACGTAGAGGGAAAATTCACTGACTTTCCCATCTTTAGAGGATGCTGATCTGTTTCTTGCTTCTTGTATAGAGGGCTTCGGGGACTTGAAGACTTGGGGAAAAGTTGTGTTCCAGTTGTTCCTCTAAGGCATGCTTTCTTGTCTTGAACTAAGGGCCCCCTGTGCCAGGCTTCTAGAATTTTCTGGAATTCTTTCATCCAACACCCGGGTCTCTTTGCTGTTTGTCAAGGATATGGATAGCTCGTAGCTACAAAGTGTTCTTTCTTGCCTCATTCCTGAAAACATTGTAAAACTCTGGCACTGAGAATTAATACTTGGATACCCAGCTCTCCCCTACACCGTTTATGACCTTCCTACCCGTCATGTGTCGACTGCTGTGATAGATCTGCCTTTACTCCAAAGATCTTCCCTGGCGCTCTCTGTTTTGCCAGCTCCGGTCCTTCTCTGTCTGTATAAAAGAGCTTTAACTTCCCTACATTGACCAGCCCAGCCTGAACCCTCAACGCAGCCCAAGAGCGCTCTGTAGTTTGCCTACCGTTCATTTGCGCTCCTTCACTTCGGACCCGATGCCAACCTACTTTGCTTTTCCTTGGCAGCTTTCAAGCTTCAAATGTGGCGTTCTTTTCGCCCTGCCCTTTCTCTGTAGTTTGCCTCTGCCCAGTTCCTCACAATTGTTCTCACAGTATTTGTTCGTATTAAAGCCTTTCCAAAAAGAAAGCTTGCCCATGCCCCACCCGCCCATTCTGATTAATTTGTCCTTCCTACTGACTCGCCGAATTTTCTTTTTTAATTTTTTATAATCTTTAGGTATTACAAAAAAATTGGCTTGAATTCAACAGAACAGTTTATGAATACAATGCATCTGCATCAGAGTCGCCGCTTTTTTCATTCTCCCCCTCTCTCTCAACCCCCCATCTCCTCCATTTTCCTAGTTCATATTCACGCATGGGACATAGGTGAACATATATTGTAACCACAATGTCCAGAATTTCCTTTCTTTTATTTGATTTGTATTAGCCTATGTTACAAACTTTGTACAAAGTTGTAAAGTTGTAACTTTGTACAAAGTTGTACAAATGTTTCCCATTGTGATATCTGTATACATTTGTACAATAATACATGGATTTTGATCAAATTTATCTCCTTTATTGTATTTTTATAATCCTTGCTCTTAACCTCCCCCCCTTTTTTTTGGTCAGTCCTGAGGTTTGAAGTCTGGGCCTGGGCGCTGTCTCTGAACTCCTTTACGCTCAAAGATAGTGCTCTGCCACTTGAGCCACACAGCCACTTCCAGCTTTTTTTGTGATTTAATGAGAGATAAGAGTCTATAGACTTTTCTGCCTGTGCTGGCTTCAAACCATGATCCTCAAATCTCAGCCTCCTGAGTAGCTAGGATTACAGGCATGAGCCACCAGCACCTGGCTTTCTTACTCCTTTTTATAAAAAGAATTTTTTGTGAATTTTATTATGCTATTTTCATTTATATATATATATATATATATTCATATAATGTTCACCCTATCATCCTGTCTTCTGCCACTCCCTATACACTGGTTACTCCACAAAGATTACTCCCTTTCACAACCTCAGAATAATCTTTATATTATTAAAGAAAGCAATCACTTACAGCAAGGAGCATGTCTGGCTTGCATTTGTAACCCACAAAGATGTTAGAAGACAGTGGTTAAGTGACAAACACTCCCCAGAAAATGTTGTTAGATGACATTAGAAAAATTACAACAGCAACAAAGGAAAATTATCCTGCACTCCATATACATACTTTGTGTGGGTTTCTTAACACCTCAACCCCACTATTCAGCCCTAGTGATCGCATCCTGTCTCCTTTTGAAGGAAAACCAGCAGCTACGCCCCATAAAGATAGACAATATTTTAAAGTTGAACAAAGGACAATCCAATAAAAAGAGGTTCTAGATTGAAAGAAGAAATGGAGGGGAATCATTATTCCCATACAGTTTGCAAGTGAACAAATAATGGTTTCTGT
Organism: Dipodomys spectabilis; assembly: GCF_019054845.1. Lineage (NCBI taxonomy): Eukaryota > Metazoa > Chordata > Mammalia > Rodentia > Heteromyidae > Dipodomys > Dipodomys spectabilis. The sequence goes on from NW_024870856.1 coordinate 1,709,095, forward strand.
TCTGGAGAGGATATTCTGAATACTGAAAAGACCACAACTTGGTTAAATTTTAGTTGTCTGAATTATTGCATACTAGACATTGAGGTTTCTGTGACCTTGATCAATGTACATTGTACTCACAAACTGACATGCTGAATTGAAACTCCTCTGCACAACTACTCGAGAAAACTAAAATATACATAATGATACAAAAATATAAATTAATTATAATTGTAAAAAGAAATTTGATTTTGGTTCCATTTTTATACCAGAAGCCAGCCAGCAAAACACATCTTTAGTCTTAGCATTCGAATAATCATATAAGAAAAAAGAATTTGTTTATCTTATCCAATCCATGTATTGATGTTCTTATGAAATTGCTGTGACCCTCCCTCCCCCCACACACACAGCCATGTGTGTGTCACATGAGCATCTGTAGTTTGGGGTAGAATCAGAGCTAGCACGAACACCCCCATGGAGTATTCTTCTCCAGATCTTATTTCTCCTTTAGAATCACAAGTACCCTGGTGTCAAGAGCTTAGAGCTGTAACTCAATCTGTGGTTAATTGGGGTAGTTTAGGTCAGTTCATTGACCCATTTGGGTCTCAGTTTCATTTAGAAAATGAGATTAGGTGAGTGATTTCTCAAACATTTTGTCCATCAGCAAACCTCCTTTCTTCTTCCCAAAGAAAGTGTTATTATGAATCCTCATATAGAAAACCTAAAATGAAGCAGAGTTAAGAAAGGAAATACAAAGCTTCAGTTTTCTCCCTGCACGAATGTCCCATTGCTCTGGGAAGGCATTGGGAAGCTTGCAGCCTGGGTGACCATTTGATTCTTCCCCAGTGGATCTGGGCAGTGATGATGGTAGCAGGGCAGCTGTACTTAGATGAGTCCTCTCCTTAGCCCAGAGGGAAATAACACATTTTACTCTTGCTGGTGAATCTGAAGGCAAAATGGGATATCTGTCCTGTGAAGGCCTTGGAAGAATCTGTCCCATCTTCCTGGTTATGATGTTGACTCTGCTACTTAAAGACAGACCAGAGTACAATGAGATTTAAAGAGTGTATTTGTGCAAACAACAGTCCATGAATCCTGAATGGAGGGCACAGAGACAAACCAGAAGCTTGGGAACTCCATGGAGTGAATGAAGCGGGGCTAGGGAGTGGCATTTGGCTGTTTAGAGCAGATGGCTGTCCTCTGTGGTCTGCTCTTATAAATTCTCCATTCTAGAACTGCAAAATTGTTGGCTACTTCTGATTGGTTAGGCAAGCATAAGAACTAGCTCAAAGGACTTTTCTTGTGCTTACGAATCAAACACTGATTAAGGCCTAATGTTTTGTATTATTAGGATTAGTCTCCATTCTAATTTATACTAGCTTCTTTTTAATTTTTTTATTATCTTTAAGTAGTTGTACAAAGGAGTTTCAATCCAATCTATCAATTTCTGAGTACCCTGAATCCTGATCAATGTTAACCCTTTCATCAAACTCCCCATCTTTCACAACCCTACCCATATATGTGCGGCGAACATTATGACTATATTTCCATCTGTCATTCTTCTCTTTGACCTCCCCTTCCTGCCCACAATATATGTTTCAGGTTCTTCATATTCATTTTGTTAAACTATGAGTTGGTTGTTCAAAGGAATTGCACTTGTAAACCTCCTCAGGTATAAACTTCTTTTTGTTTTTTTCCTTTGGTCTTGTAGCTAGGATTACAGCTACTGGTGCCCAGCTAAACTTCTTTTGACAGTATGTTTATGTATGTGTGTATATGACTCTATATATGTGTTCATATAGTTTGTAATCTATATCTAATTTCCACATGAAAGAAAACATGTGCCTTTTGTCTCTGTGAGCCTGATTTACTTAACATAATTTTTTTCCAGATCCATCATTTTGCTGCAAATGACATCATATTTTTCCTAGTAGGTGAGTGAAGTTCAAATATATATGCATTTATATATGAATTGAATATATACATATATATGTGTATCTATATGAATACACACACATATGGATCACTATAGCTTTGCTATAGTGAATAGTGCAGCAATGATCATGGGTGTACAAATGTCTTCATTGTATCCTCATTTGTCATTTTTTGGCCAACTGTTCAGGAGTGGTATCACTGGAACTTAGGTAGTTCTATGTAGCTGCTTTTTAACTCTTGGAATAGCATTTCTGAATATGTCCCTGCCCTACATCTTCTCCTACTCAGCTCCTCCAAAGTGACCACTGCTCTCTCCAGCCCTTCAGACAACTGGGCCTCCTCCTCCTCCTTAACATTCTTAACTTGTCCTAAGGCACCCGCCCTTTATGACCCCTCACCCTAGGTAACATTGGCTTAAAGACCAGGGCAACTCAGATTCCTCAACAGCAACAGGAGAAGCATAGGGAAAACATTAAGCCATGGCCTCTTTATGACCTAAAATCAGGACATGTCTTCCATGGTCATATAGAGCTGAAGTAAATCAAAGCTTTGCTTTTCCTCTCACCCACATTCAAAGTGCAGATGATATTTCATTTTCCTCACTCTCAATTCCTCAGACAAAGTGAGAAAGTGCTTCCAACCAAGCTCTAAATTTGGTTCATTTTAACTCTTTAAAAAAAAAAAAAAGTAGAGAAAAATCTCACTTTCCTCCTTCTACAATTTATTTCGAAATTTGCAAAGGAATTCCCACTGAACTATCTCAATTAAAAAACAATTATCTAGTCTACAAGATGCCCACCTATTCTTCAGCACCCAATGCCCAGGAGGAAGCTGGTACCCTGTAGAGCCCTTTCACTCTCTGTGTCCAAGATTCACCACTTTTCATACACAAGTAAATGAAGGTCAGAGAGAAACACAAAGCTTGGAGGGCCAAGCTCAAGGAATTATTATTGTTCTTTATCTCTTAATGTTCATTCTCTCAATGTTTATCTGTCCTTTTAACTTTGGGTATCCCAGAGCTGTGACACAAGGGGTAGAGCACCAGCCCTGATCAAAAAAAAAGAAAAGCTTAGGCACATACCCAGGCCTTGAACTTAAGCCCAAGGACCAGTACAAAGAGAAAAAGAAAAAGAAAAGGAAGACAATGCATTTCAAGGATCTCCGTGTAGACTTCTATAAGAGCCTTCCTCTCTTTTAACCTTCCTCTTCCTCCAGACCTATTTTGTGGGGCTTAGAACTGACTCTTTTGAGGGACCAGTGATGTGGTGGCCTTAAACTACTTGCCCAGACTTCTGGCTGAGACGTTGGGTGGCAATATTAGTTGGCAAATAGGTAGGGATTCTGCTTGCTGGAGTGAGGAAATAAGACTCCTGATGATTCACTTCCTCTCATGAATGTGCTAGCTTACCACAGGGTTTAGAAGGTACCCCTGGGAATGGAAAAGGGGATTACTCATCAATAATACATAAGTACAGAAAACCCTAGAAATATGTACAGGCCAGTTGGGGGAAAAGAGGATGGGCAGTTGGTGACATATATCAGATGACATAGCTCTTCTCAAAGGCTCTATCCTGCAGAGAATTTTCATTACACAGGCTTTCTCCTCTAGGTACTTCTATTTTCAGGGTAGATTTCATACTTCGAAATCTTGAAGCAGGAAGAATAACTGCTCTTTTTACAGCTTTTTCTATTAAAAAAAAAAAAAAAAAGATAAGTGAGGTAAAGAATTAAATTCAACCAGGAGAGCACTGTCTGTGTGTGAACGTGGACGTATGTCATTTATTGTATTCCTTTAAGAAATAAATATAGCAACTAGGATCTTTTTGTTCTCCTCTCCAGCTCATGACTTAACTAATTAACTCCTCCCTGAAAAGTGAAGGTATTCTGGTCCCTAAATAAATTAAGAAGAACTTTCCATAGCATAGTGGGTGCCTGGTCTATCTTTTTGGAGTTATCCACAGGGGCACAGTTAATGCAGCCCTGGTCAGGGAAGTAAATGACCTGGACTTGATTTGTATGCCAAATGCACCAGCCTCTTCAGTTTAGCCTTCACAGAAACAACCAAGTTTCTTTCCACCCTGGAAAGTAGAGTTTTCTCAACCTTATCAGAGGGGGGGAGGGGGAAATGGAGTTCACCTTACTGATGACCAAATCTAAAGATCATATAATTCAACCAGAGGAATAAATGGGCAGAAATTTGACATTGGCCAAAGCCAGTGACGGCTTGTTGACAGAGCAGCAGCCACAAATAGAAGAGGCACTGGGGAGATTTTGGAAGGCAAGGAACTTCTGTGCTCAGAAACAGCACAAATGTGAGTATGAGCCACACAATGAGAGAATCTTGAATGAATAAGAAGAGACTAATAGTGAATGTCTTATTGTGAAGAAATCACAGATTCTTTCTAACATCCATGACAAGATAAAGGCCTATAATCAAGCAAGCTTTGAGCCATAATGGCTAGACTGCTCAATTGCACTTTGATTATCTGCCATATTAGTTTCTAATGGTGCCATCATGAAGCTTCACAAACCATCTGTCTTAAAAAGCAGCCATTTATCTTTTCACCATTCAGGGGGCTAACCAGGCTAAAATGGAGGTGGTGGTAGAGTGGTTTCCTAGTAAAGTTATAAGGCCATCTGTTCCAGGCCTCTCACTCGATACTGAGTGGTTTGCAGCCTTCCATGGCATGGCACATGGAAATGTCCCCTGAATCTCTGCCTTCCTCCACAAAAGGCATTCTCCCTGTACATTCATCTCTGATCAAATTGCCTTCTTTATAAGGACACCAAACGTATATAACTAGGGCCTGTCCTAAGGATCTACCCCAAACTACACAGACTATTCCTAAACAAGGTCACGTTCTAAGCCTGGGAGTAGAGCTTCAACATTTGAAGATCAGGAGGCAATTCAACCCCTATTCTAGGGAGCAATGCCAATGCCCAAAGGAAAGAGAGTGATGCAAATTAAAATTAAAACCTATTTATCAACTACATTGAGTGTATTTATAATGGCACCATTAATGCTGAAGCATAGAAATGAAGAACTGAATGGCTAGTCATCCTACCTTTGGTTTAAAAAAAAATCAATGAACTTACAATAGTCCACATTTAGAATCCAGACTGTACTACATCTAAATATTAAAAAGATGTGCAAATCTCTCTCTCCAGCATAGCCTTGTATAAGTCCATACTGTCTGGTGTTACAGACAAAAGATTCTAATGTCTCCATGGCACCAGGCACTTGCTATTTACTCAGAGAAGAAGCCATAAGGAAGAGCTCATATCAAGCTTCTGAAAAAGTATTGCTTTTCTCCACATGTACAAAACAGAGTTCTCTTTTCTATGAACTCAAACATACCCTGAAATTCTAAAGTAGATTGCACTGAAAACACTACATCAATTTGAAGCGGAACATCAAGATTGATTTCCCTGCAATATATTCATTAAGTTGTTCTACGAGCTCACATTTAAAAGTCTAGGTATAATTCAGACTGTGAAATTTAAAGGTAAACTAAAAAGGAACACAATGCTATTTATTTACCTTCTTCAGACTTCTGTGCTACAGTGTTAAAGGGTTGTAGGTCAGGACTGTTCTTGGTAGAAGCAATCTGAAACTCCTTGCTTACTAAATCAAAACAATGACTCGAGATAATTTTAAGGATAGCATCTAGTACATGTCAATGTCACTGATCACAATCCAGAAAAAAAATCAAGTTTCAAAATCCAGATTTCTCCCAGAATCAAGAGAAAATCTCACTTAAATCAACCAGTATCAGTCGGGTTAGCTATGGGAACGGGAGAGACAGAGAGTTGCACGTTTTCCCCTTGAATCTCTGGCACTCAGTTTTCTCACAGTTATTTATAATTTAAAGCTCTGGTTGTTTGGATTCAGAACATTTGTTTACGTATATATGAAGAACACTAAGTAAAAAGGATCTATTTATTTGTTGGTTCATGGAATTTTAAAAAGGAATAAAGCAGACATTCACTATAAGGTCACAGCATCATAAACGAACAAGGCATCCATTTCAAACCCAGGAGAAAGATTAGAGAAGAAAAGGATCTCTTCAGAGATTCACACAGAAGCTCTGTACCATGTAGCTATGGAGAAACTACCTGTACCATGCCTACACTGAAAATCTTTTAATGTCTTACCAAACCCAGACTTACCCCCTATTTTGGGGGGGACTTGAAGTTATATTTTGGGGTTTTGTTGTTTCTTTGGGTGAGGGCAGTTATTAGTAGGAAGGTTTGAACTCAGGACCTTGAACTTGTCTAAGCACTCTACAACTTAAGCCATGCCTCCAACTGGTTTGCTTTCACTACTTCTTGAATAGGTTTTCACATTTCTCCTATGTATGAGTCTCATGTAGCTTGGATGGGTCTTATGTATTTTTTTGCCTGAGTTGGCCTTGAAGAACAATCCTCCCTAATTCCATCTACTGAGTAGCTAGAATCACAGAGGTAAGGCACCATGCCTGGCTGACATTGGTCTCTTATAGTCAAATCTTTACCTTAGAGCACAGCAGAAAGACTCCTCTTCTATCTCTACAGTGTAGGTGAGTGAATAAGATCCTTCTGAGCCAGACCACAGAATACTGTCGCTGCATTCCAGCTGTATCCCACCTCATTCCCAACTTTACTCACTCACTACAAATTTCCTGAGGTAATCTCATTGTTCTTCCCTCTAAGTTATCACTTGGTAAGCAAGTACTTGCTTGCAGATCCTGCTCCACAGCCCCTTGTTCATACCATATCTCCAGGGTTTCTTCCATTTATGCTCTCAAATATTCATCCCGTGTTTCCTGGATCTACCAATGTCATAGGGTCTTCTGTCTCTCCCCTCTAGCCGTCTATTTTGTTTGTTTTGGCCTTCTATTGTGTTTGTGATTTAGCCAATATATAAGGGATAACTTGAGTAAAAGCAGCCTCATTCCCATTATTCAAATAAACATGTGTTACTACAATAACATAAATTCTTACTGATTATGGTAGTACGTACCTGTAATCCTACCTACATAAGAGGCTGAAATCAGGAGGAAAGCAGATCCAGGTCAGCCAGGTAAAAAGTTTATAAGATCCTATCTTAACATAAAAAGTTGAGCATCGTGTGCATACCTGTCAGTACAACTACAGCAAGAAGTGTAAATAGGAGGATGGCTGTCTAGGCCAGCCTAGAGGATGGTGAAAAGCATGATCCTCTTCAATAAAGGGATATGGCACATGGCTCAAGTGGCAGAGTGCCTGACTAGCAAACATGAAGCCCCCCCTCCAAAAACAAGAAAACCTATGTAAAAGAGAGAGAAAAGAGAAAGGGAAAGAAAAGAAAAAAATCCAATAGTCAATGCTTGCAATGATGTGGTCAGACTAGCATCTCAGGCGATTTGACCACATGTAAGGAAACCTAACAAATGCACATGGCTCACCTAAATTTCCCATTCTCTTGAAGTGGACTGAGGAAACAGCGTGGGTCTCAAGAGCTTGTTTCTGTGCGAGAATCTTGCCTGCTTTGGTTCCTGACAAAGCCAGGCCAGGATCAAGAGGTCTCCAAAGCCTTTCTAATTCGAGCTAAAATCTCCACTACTACTTTTTTTAAAAGTGGAAGTTTAGAGAGACTATATTTCCCCTATAAAGAAGGTGCACCGACCAAATAATAAGAAAATTGAGGCTGAGTGCTGAGCTTGGAAAGAAATAAAGTCAGAGAGAGTCCTATCTGACTTAAGTCCCTGGTCCCAGCCAAAGAGGTGCAAACTTAATCAGTTTGCGTTGATTGAGTCTTAGAAGAGATTTATAAAGCTTTACCCATTAATTTCCGTCGTAACATTTTCTTTTAAGAAAATGGTCAAAAAATCCTGGTTGGGAGGGAGGAGAATGCATCCATCATGATATCTATCTCCATAGTAACAACAGAAATTCAGAGGTAACTTTAGCCAGCTTTATGAAAATTCTTAAATAAAAATTATATCCATTCATAGCCAATATCTTTAAAAGTATAGTGCATACTTGGTTTCCAGATATTTTGCTATTGTAAGCAAAAAAATACACCAAAATTATAGAGTAGATAATATATGTTAAAGATTCTGGCCTTGTTTTACATTTTTATAGCAAGCAATCATTAGAAAATTAGCAGTTACCAATGGCGTCATGAAGAACATAGCCCTTTCTGTCTTTTTCCACTCACAAGTATGGGAAGCTCAGGGCATATCTGGGCCATATAGTGTTATAAACGCTACATCTAATCTCTTAAATTCTTCACTTCAAGAAGCAAATCACAGGCAAGTCACTGCTCTCTGGAATTCAATTAACTTACATACTTCACAGAACCTAAATGCAAATTGAGACCTACCGGACAGGGTTCATATTATCCACACCATTATTGTTTCTTAGCCATGCATTAACCACCCAGGGAGACCAGGTTTTTTCATGTGCCAGAATCATTCCATTGGAGTAATTACATGTTCTCTTGTTTCACTTTTAAACACCTCTTCAGCGAGAGCAGAAATCCAACACCTTAAACCTGCTTTCTTTGCACATATGTTTGGACTACTGAATAAAATCTTCTTTGTCCATCAATTATTTAATAACTCTAAAATTACCAGAAGTACTAAAAAAATTAAAGAAAGAATTGAAGAATTCTTACTCATTAACTAAGTATCCATTATTAAATAATAGTTACTACTTGTCATTGCACTAAAAAAGAAAAAGAAAGGAAAAAATGAATTACTACCCAGCAAAAACTACTGCTGACTCATTTCCTCAGGATGGATTAACAAAGGACAATGCTGGAGGACTTGTAAAGAGATGCAAATTATTGCTCTAAATTATTAAGGTAGTTATTACAAGTTAATTGAGTATCAGTTGATTGTACAAATGAACACTTACTGTATAGGGATTCAAAGCAGCAAGTAGCTAATAGTTCAGGTCGAATTTTTTTGAATTTCACCTCAGTGTCTAACTTCTCTATATATGACCTGGGTCTCAAATCAAGTAATGCAAACTCTGTCATAGCTATTGTACATCATGAGTGTGCTAGAGATCCAGAGAAGAAGATGTTAGACTAGCTTCCTACTCAAGTAAGGCCAGCTTCCCACCAAACTCCTGTCTCTCCATCTTGAATTCATGATCTAGCACACACACGAGTACTTGCGTGTACATGCATGCGTGTATACACACACACACACACACACACAGAAAGAGCTTTACAATGGAACCTGTAGCATCTCCAATAGGCCCTACACAATCTGAAGACCTAGTAATTTAGAAACAATTCTAATGTCTTTGGGTATGCACGTGTGTGTGCACATGTGTGTGGATGTTCCAGGACAGGGGCTGGAACTCAGAACTTAATACTCTCCCTTGGTTGTTTCTGCTCAAGGCACTCTACCCCTTGATCCACACCTCCACTTCCAGATTTTTGCTGGTTAATTGGAGATAGGAGGTAAGAGTGGTGGTGTGGCTCAAGTAGTAAATCACTTGCCTTGAACAGAAATAGCTAAGTAATAGCACCAACTCCCTGATTTCAAGCCTCAGTGCCAGCAAGAAAACAAAAAAGAAAATATTGGTAAAGCCAATAGATTATAATCCTCCCTTTGTTGGGGTTAAATTTTTACTAGAAGACAAGCGGGGAAAAAAAAAAGAATTAGTCAGGAAGGGATAGGAAGGGGAAACAAAGTAGGAGGCAACAATGCTTGATAAGAAATGTACTCATTATTTTGCCCATGTAATTGTAACCCCTCTGTACAGTATTTTCACAATAAAAAATTTTTTTAAAAAGAATTAGTCAAAGAAAGAGCTATAAACTTCAGTTACCATTAAAGGAAGAAGAACTGAAGAAAGTCAAAGCTCTGAAACATGGAGAGAGAGAGAAATGTCTCATCTTGCTAACACTTGGGGGAGAAGAGCATTCCAGATGGAAGGCCCGCTCCTACATGCAAAGATTTCGTGTTGGGGAAGGCTCTGTGTTCAAGACACCTCTATCTACAAGCGAATCAGCAGGAAGGTGGGACAGGAGGGCGAGACAGATGAGGATGAGACAGAGGAGGAATCTAGTGTGGGGATGCAGCACTACTCGGACTCAACCAGCACTGTGGATTGCATCCCATGTGGAAGGCAGAGGGAGTCATGGGCTCGATCAAGGTGGCGACCTCCCGTTCTCTGAAAGGCCAGTTCTTTTATTTGCACCTTATTTATACGACTATTTGGCATTGCTGGGTAGTAAGAACTAGAATAGAACTAGTCTAGTCAGTTGTGTGATTTTCTTTTCTCTTTTTTTTTTATTTTGTCTACATCAACTTTCAGCTGCCAAGGTATAAGCTCAGGGAAAGTAGCAAGAGATACACGCCAGCACAAGGGAAGGAGAAATTCTTTATCCGTGTGTGAGAGCAGCCAAAAAAGAATTCTACTCATTTATATTTCTCTCCATCCAATTCTTCAACCCACCCTGCCCAGCAGGTCTCTTTTTACTGAACAAGCCAACAAATTAAATAGCATGGGATGTAGGCTTTTGATATGACTCTCTTGGACCTGTAGAACATGCTAATAACTTGCTTTTATTCCTCCCTGAGCTCTCTGGGGCTGCCCAGTGTTGAAAACCCTCCAAGGCTTCAAAGGAAATCAGCTACAAGGAACAGATCCATGGGCCTTTTTCTGTTCATCATAGATGAATGTTGATAATACCAACCTCCAAAGTATCTTCCCTGCTAATAAAGGTTGCTTAAATACAGCTACTTCCTATGATCAACAACCTAGCACTTACAAAATAATAATCTCCAGTACACCTTTGAGATATCCAGAAGTTGTCTGGTGGGTCCTCTCGTCAAATGCACATACCTGACAGGATGATTTCTTGTTATTTAGTTCTTTTTTTTTATTTATTATTTTGTGTTGGACCTGGCTAAACTCGGGGCCTGAGTGTTCTCCCTGAGCTATTTTGCTCAAGACTAATGCTCTAACAATTAAATCACAGCTCCACTTCTGGCTTTTTGGTAGTTATTTGGAGATAAGAGTCTCACAGATTTTTTTTTCTGTACAGGCTGGCTTCAAACCATGATTCTGAAACCTCAGCCTCCTGAGTGGCTAGGAATACCGGTGTGAGCAACTGTCACCCTGCCAATTGTCTGCTTTTTTAATTAACAAATGCTAGTATGAAGAGGCTTCACTGTGTTGTGTCCTTAAAAAAAGCCTACACAAAGTAGGCTTTGTACAATGCCATCCCTTCACTCATATTTCCATTCTTTCACTCCCTTTTCCTCCCTTTATCAGTGTTGGTGGGTTTCATTATGCTATGGTATATGGTTACATATTACATATAACATATATGTAGCATATATGTAGCATATTCGCATATATAGCATATATGTACATATTAGCATGCATGTTATGTCTGTATGTTATATAGTGGGTGTATGTTTTATAGCATATGTGTTACGTATGTGCATGTGTATATTATATGTGTGTGTATACATATATGAGTATGCAATATGTATTGTTTAAGTATATACTATAATATGCACCTATATAATGTGTGTGTATGTGTGTAAGATACACACTACCTATATAAATGACATATATGTAATATATACATAACATCCTTCAATCTTCTCTACCCCGCATTGTCCTCCTCCCTTTCCCCTTCCCATTGATCCTTTCTAGACAACATCCCATTTTTACATTCATCATCCAGTGCCATTATTATCATCACTACCACCTCATCATCACCCGTTCATCATCATTTTATTTCTATAGCACAAATGAGCAAGAACATACAATATTTAGCTTTTGAGCTTGGCTTATCTCATTCCACCTGATGATCTCCAGATCTATCCATTCCTTGACAAATGACATAACCTTCCTTGCATTAGGCCTGAAGGTCCATGTTTAAGGGAAGTAGTCAGGTGCAGGCAAACTGAAATTATCCATCACCCAAATTCACCTGGGGATGTTCCCAGGTGTGCACTAAGGGACAGGCTACTCCTGAGAGAACGAGGCTGGACTCAGAAGAACTCCTGCTTCTGCACACAGCCTGAGCCACAGCATTTTTCTGGCTTCTTTGTCCCTTTGTGCAACACTAACCATCTCCTAGAAAGCAATGATTTGTCAGCTTTTCGCACTTTTCATTTTGAAGCTAATAAAAAAATCCCTCCCAAAATGATTCATTGCTTATTATTTGCAAAGTAAGATGACAGACAGGGCTGGGGACATCGATCTCTTAAAAGCTATTTCTGTACACAAGAAATATATTTAATTGCAAATAAAACCAAAAGGTTTGGAGGGTTGATAATAAAAATAACACATAGAAGGAGCATTTTTTAAAAATCAAAAAACAAAGTATGATTGATTAATTGCAGACACATTAGAAAAATGAGTGTTTAGAGTAAGAAATTTGGGGTTTGTGTGTGTGTGTGTGTGTGTGTGTGTGTGTGTGTGTGTGTGTGTGTGTGTGTGTGTGTGTGTATGCCAGCTCTGGGACTTGGACTCAAGGTCTCCCTTTCTCACTGTTGGTGCTTTACCACTTAAATCACAAAGACTGTGATTCTCAGATCTCAGCCTCCTGAGTAGCTAGGATTAGGATTATAGGCATGAGGCACAACTCACAACTAATATGAGGCTGAAAACTAGTGAACACAGGCATCAAATGAGACCAATAGGTTCTCAAAGTCATTGTTTTCATACACTGTGGGATGGCAAATAGTCAAAATACCCTTTATCTCACTAGAAAAATGGGGACCATCTACCTATATCTCAATCATTGCTGAGAGAATTTCTTGACAGAGGATTAATATCCCTGAGCACTCCTTAGCATGCTTTAAATGATGGATCCATTGCTGTGATTGCCAGAAGTATTGATAGGACTCCCAACTGTTGCTTTACCCTTCTGCCACATGTCCAAATCACTTTCCTCTGAAAAGTCTGACACAATTTAAATTTTATAGAACTCACAGATGGCTCATTGTCCCCAAAGACTTAAAGAAGTAAAGGATTCTCACCTGTTCTTGTCTGCGTGCATCTTTATTTAAAGTGCATTTTATTTTGAAATTGTCAAATGCAGGTCAGGTATTGTACACACAGTAGTGCACTGAAATGAAACTTATGCTAACAAACTTACCTTCCCATCTCCACTGTGATTTTATCATCAACTGCTACCTCGAGGTTTCCTCAAGATCTGCGAGCTTTTAAACAATGCACATTTATCCTACAGCTTGCAGGAGCAGGCTGCGGGTGTCCCTCCACCTCGGGGTCTCTCCCAGGCGAGGGTCAAGGTGTGCGCTGGGCTGCAGGCATCCTTCAGGCAACTGAGAGAAGAACGAGCTTCCAGGCTCATGTGATTGGTTCAACATTTTTCTTCAGAAGCGGTTGAACTTGGGATCACAGTGTCTGGTTGCCCTTGGCTGTGGAGGCCACCCTGAGTTCTTGCCATGGTGGCAGTTGGCTTTCTCAAAATGTTCAAGTGAAGAAGACTATAAAGAAAATCTATCCACAGCCTTCAACTACATCTATAAGGGATTTCCCTTCACTTTTATTTTTTCTGGTCCTGGGGCTTGAACTCTGGGCCTGGGTGCTGTCCCTGAGCTTCTTTTGTTCAAGGCCAGTGCTCTACCATTTAAGCCACAGCTCTACTTCTGGCTTTTTGGAGTAGTTTAGTGGAGATAAAAGTCTCATGGACTTTCTTTCCTGCCAGGGCGAGCTTCAAACCGCGATCCTCAGATCTCAGCCTCCTGAGTAGCTAGGACTATCGGCATGAGCTACCGCCCAGCTTCCCTTCACTTTTGCTGTGGGTTATTTGTATTATATTTTTTTTGCTATGGTTTGTAGGTTTAGCTCAGGTTCAAGGATAGAGCACTCAAGGGCATCAGATGCGGGAGGGGGGAAGGGAGGGCGGTCACTGAGATCCAGCCCCACATAGCCCACTTCCCACACTCATCTCTGAGACATTTTTGGTAGGCAAAAGTCTGCAACAAAAGTCAAGAACAACACTCACATTGAATAGCACACGGATGCTGCAAAAGGTCGAGTGGGCACACACCTTTATGGTGGCTGCCTTGAGCTGTCACATACCCCAGCACTTTGGCATGAGCTATAGCACACTTTCTGCTAGTTTAACATTGTATATGGGTGGGACGTGGTGGGTTAGCCCTCTAATCCCGACCACACTGGAGGTGGAAAAAGGCTGATCACAGACACACTCAAGAGGTCAGGCCCAAGGAAAAAGTGTTAGTTAGACTCTATCTAGAAAAGATGGTAGGGGAAAAACAGAAGAGGGGGTAACAATGTTCTATAGGAAATGTACTCATTACCTTACTCATGTAACTGTAACCCCTCTGTACAGCATCTTCACAATAAAATGTATATTAAAAAAAGAGAACAAACATGACAAAAAAAGAGGAAGAGGTATAATTCAGGTGGTACAGTGCTTGCATAGCAAGTGGGAATCCTGGAGTTCAAAGCCCAAGATCCTCCCCCAGTGCGTTATATATCCTCTAGTGGGAGTTTAATTAAGCACAGAATCTTAATATAAACAGAATATTAATATAAAGAATATAAAGAAATATTACCAAAAGGAGTGTTAGAAAGTCTCCATGGGTAAAAGACACTGCTAAAAGCCATTGGAAACAACCCTCAACACACAAAGCAAAATTAAGCCATGGGAATCTTTTTAAATAAGAGTCTACATATTACTTAATAACATGTCATTATACATAGTATACACATTTTTCCTAAATATATTTTTTTAATTTCTTTATTGTGATTATAAAGGCGATGTATAGAGAGAAGGTTACAGTTACACAAGTCAAGTAAAGAATACATTTCATTTTGAACAGTGTCACCGCTTCGTTCACTCTTTCGCAGTTTTTGCCTCAGTTTTTCCCTGCCGTGTCCCACCCATAGTTTATTTTCAAACATGTCTAGTGAGTATCACTGCTGCAATTATTCACCCTTTGCTCTACCCTTCCTGTGCCTCCCCTGGCCCTCCAAATTCAGATAAAGGAACAAACAAGAAGAAATGAAAACGAACACAGCAAAAAAGGAAAAACAAAAAAGCCCTCTTGTTTCTACTTGATTTGCACGTCTCTAGGCATTCACACAGAGTGAAGCGGAGGGGGGATATTCTTAGGAGATCACACAGGTGCAATAGCTATGTGCATCTGACACTATAAAATAGTTACCAAAATAGACCATAGGATTTGAGCAAGGGACTTAATATTTTAGTATCCTTGGTTTCCTTTTAGGAATCTAAGTGCAGTATACTAGTTTATCTGCAAGGCTCCTTCCCAATCCTAAACAGCTTCGAGATGTTATAACCAACTGTTAATAAAAGTACTTGCTGTGTGCCAAGAAGCCTTTCCCCAAATCCATCCAAAGAGGCCATCCACCCAAGATACCACCCCAGGTGGGATGATGAAGGGCAACGGACACTGAGTGTTGTGTTTTTTTTTAATTTTCTCTCTCATTTTGCCACCCAGGATGATAATAATGTATGTGTGTGTGTGTGTGTGTGTGTGTGTGTGTGTGTGTGTGTGTGTTCTTTAAAGGCTGGATGTCCATTTCATAACAACAGCACCACCTCAAACACAGGGAGGGGCCCAGTGGAGGACAGAGCAAAGGGATTGCAACTATTTCCAAATGAAAACTGAGTCAAGGGGGCACCCCTGTCTCCACCCTCTGTCTTCTCCCAAGTGGCTTTGAAGAGGGCTGTTGGCCATGATGTATTACTGAGTCTTTTTCCTCAGTGTTCGGTGTGACATCTGCTGACCTTCAGGAGCAAACTCACAGTAGCCAAATATGTAAGAGGAATGTCTACACTCAGGCTTCCATTGTTGTCCATTGACTCATTAAAGTTGGGCAGTACCACACAGCATTCTAAGGGGGACTAGTGTGGCCTAGTGAATCTGTCATCTGAATGGAAGGGATAAGGTTAACTCGATGAACTGGAAATGTAATGTCATGAGACTGCAATTTCTCTGAGGGGAGAGTAGCATCCCCTGGTTAGCAGGTGAGCTCCCTGGCTGAACGTGGTGTGGTCAGAAAGTGGCTAGGTGGTAGCATTGCACTTCCCTGTGACTCTCCTTTTATCTCAGCTTCTACATGGTCCAACCCCTATTCCAAAAGAAGGTAACAACACAGCTAATGGAAAAGGGGATAAATGGCACACGAAGATATTTTTTAAATCCTTGATGCCAGGCACCAGTGGCTCACGCCTGTAATTCTAGCTACTCAGGAGGCTGAGATATGAAGATTGCAGTTTGAAGCCAGCTTGGATGGGAAAGTCTATGGGACTCTTATCTCCCATTAGCTGACCAGAAGACTAGGTGGAGCCATCGCACAATTGGTAGAGCACCAGCCTTGAGTGAAAAAGCTAAAGGAAAGTGCCCATGTCTTGAGTACAAGCCCCAGTACCAGTACAAAGGGAAAAAGACTCTTTGATATATTATTGTAATCTCATATGAGCTGATTTCATTGTTGAACCCTTGGGACACTCTTCTCTCCAGGTCTCAGGAGGCCAGGAGAAGGTCTACAATACCCACCTAGGGTGAGCTAGAATACTGAGCAAGTCTGCCTTCTTGTATAGGCCTTAAAATCATAAAGCAGGAATCAAAACCCAGAGAGAGACCCTTGTAACATATCTCTCCCACCAGCTCTTAAAATGTCTAGTTGATAAATTGCTCCATTTGTCCGCAAGTGTAGAGGAGGGACCATAAAAAGGGAGTCTTCATGCATATTATGTGTATATAGTCAAAGCATCTTGATTCTTGAGGTCAGGTGACCATCATCTCTTCTATTCCGTGGGATAAGTACCCACAGAATGGAATTGTATCTTTCTCTTTGCAATTTAAATATACCTATTCTATTACTTTTCTTCTATACACATAAATAGCAACATTAGTATTTCCATATTGTATCGTGTTCACCTATAAAATTATATTAAAGTGTGCATTGCCTTTTTGTTGGGACCCTTTACAAGCCGGGGGCAATTTCACAGAGTGTATTAGAGTCACCCGCACAATCTCCTAATGGCAGGTTGGCTCAGAGCCAAACTTTTAGCCAAACCTCAGGGAATTCAAATTGAAAAGTCAGCTACATTAGAGGTAGTGATTTGGTTTGAAGAGGATATCATCTTTCGTGATTTATTACAGCCGGTGCTTTCAGTACCTTTAAAAGATGGTCTAGTTCAGTCACATTTTCAAGGGGAAAAAATACTGCAGAAAATGAGAAACATCTGAACTGGGAGTTAGCAGAATAGAAAGCTGTAGTTTGAATTATGTAGAAATCACAACCTCTCTTAGAAAGATGCTTTCAGCAGGCACTGAGACTCACTGCCTGGAATCCTGACTGTTCAAAAGGCTGAGATGTCAGGATCACAGTTTGAAACCAGGAAAGTCCATGAAACTCTTATCTCTAATTAGGCACCAAAAAAAATAAAAATAAAAGCCAGAAGTAGAGCTATGGTTCAAGTGGTAGAATGGTAGCCTTCAACAAAAGTAAAAGCTAAAAGATAGCATCCAGGCCTTGAGTTCCTGCTCCAGTACCAACACACACACACACACACACACACACACACACACAATATACATATATATGTGCTTTTAAACATCCCAAGATGTGCAAAACTAACCTAACGTGGAGCTGGGTCTGTCATTCCCAACTGTTTCTACTATTTATTTATTTGGTTGATTGGCTAGTTAGTGCCCATACTAGGTCTGGAGATCAGGGCTTGGGTGCCATCCCTTAGCATTTTTTGTTCAGGGTTAGTGCTCTGTTTGGCAAAAGTGTAGAGAAAGGACCATAAGTAAGGGGGTCAAAGCTCCACTTGCAACTTTTTGCTGGTTAGTGGGAGAGAAGAATCTCACAAACTTCCTTGTCTGGGCTGGCTTGGAACCATGATCCTCAAATCTCAGCCTCCTGAGTAGCTAGGATAACAGGCGTGAGCCATTGGTGCCTGGCTCCAAGTATTTCTAAATGATTACAAAGCTATTAAATCCTTCTCCAAAGAGTAATCCATTTGCATCAAAAATAAACATAAGATTTAAGATTTAATGTTAATTTTGCTAGTGTTTGTAAAAGAACTACAGCTCTTCTATCTGCACACCAAGAGAATCTACAGCAAGACCAAAGGTCTGCCTGGATTCTCACTGAGTTTTCCCACCCAGCAGCAAGTCAGGAAATCTCCACAAATGTTTATGTTCCTTAACCCTCAGTTCAGATTTGGGGATAAAGATAGGAACTATCCTACTATTTAGGACAATGCAATTTAGAGGGAGGAAATGGTACTTATGTAAAGATAAATCTATGTGTGTATATTTGAATGAAAAATTAAAACCACCGTGAACTTCAGGTCAACTTCCCACTTGGTGTCTTCATCTTTCATTTCTTACATTCCACAATGATGTTGCAACCAGCTGCATCAAGAATTTCCAAGAAGAATGTAAACAAGGCTTTTGCAGTGACTCAGGCTAGAACACATGAGCACTCCCTGACTGAGAGCAAAGGGTTTCTCCTGAGCTAGCCAGTGACACATGGCCAGGCTGCATTCCAGCTCACCCCAGAGCTTTTGGGAGAACACCAAATCCAATCAATCTATCTGGAAGGAGCTAGGCAGAATCTCTTCTACCACTGGAAAACACCAATTCTGTTCTCATGGTGAACGTGGACATTTCCTGGTGTGATGAGGAAACAATGTTGTGAAATTCATCAAAGGTTTGTTGGGGGTCTGTGGTCTCTGTCCCATAACATTCCTTCCAATTCAGGCTTTTTCCATTGCCTGGAGAAAGAAGTAAGTCAAAATTCCAAGAGGCACAACTTCATTCCTTCATGCATCCATTAAGAATTTATTGAGCCCCTTCTGAATTCCCAACACTGCTCTCAGAGTTGAAAATAATGCACTGAGCACATAAGAAAGTTTCTGCCAGGTACCTGTGACTCACGCCTGTAATCTTAGCTATTCGGGAGAGTTAGCTCTGAGGATGGAGGTTCAAAGCCAGCTTGGACAGGAAAGTCCATGAGACTCTGATCTCCAATTAATCACAGAAAAAGCCTAAGTGGCACTGTGGCTCAAGTGGTAGAGCACTAGCTTTGAGCTAAAGGAGCTCAGGGACAGCAGTCAGGCCCAGAGTTCAAGCCCCAGAACCAGCAAACAAATAAATCCCTAAATGCATAGATAAATAAATGTTTACCTTTGTAATATTTATGTTCTAGTCCCTACTAAAGCCAATGAGCAAGCAAATAAAGAATTAAAAATATCGACAAGTATTGGCTGGTGAAAATGCCTGGGTTGGCCTTGAACTTGGATCCATCTGATCTGTAGCTTGGATTGCTAGCAAGAGGCACCATACCTGGCCCAGTCTCTACATCTAACGGAGGTCCACCCTCACTTCCAAGGAGCTTTAGGTGGTGCTTCTGCTTAATGCCGGTGGGAGGCAATCTGGCCATCACCGTTATCATTTGCAATACTCTCAGCCTAGGACACTGCCTCTGGACTGCTTGCGGGCCCTCCGTTTATCCAGATGGCTCTCCTTCTGGGTCCCCTGGCTGTCTGTCCAAGTCCCTGATACGCCTGGCCTACAGAAACTCATCCCCCACGTCGGTGGAGCTTCTCTGGCCCACCTGCTCATGTACGTGACCATCCTGGTTTTCTGTTCCCTCTCCTACCACCTTGGACCTTTCTGGATCTTCCAGGAGAATGCTTGTAATACCAAGCCTACTTGTCTTAGGATTCTTTCTCCCCTCTTTTCTTCTTGCCTAAGTAACTGCAGAAATGTGGCTTCACCATGATTTCCAGCCTGGACCCAGAAGCTGAGGAAAGCAGTCTGTCTCCCGTTTTCTCTATCTCATTATCTGGTATATTTGCTCTTCACAGTGTTGGAGTATTAAATAAATAACTTGCATCATTACTCTTCAACTTCTAAAAGACAGGGGACAGGAGCTCTCCTTCCATCATCCACAGCCAGTGGCTGAATCTGTCACTCTACGGAACACAACAAGGATGGCAGCTGTGGAGGAAGAGGCCGTGGGGAATCCTGAGTGGGTGGCATTATCCCCGGCCTGGGAGGGTGGCACACTGAGCTCCGTGGAAACAGAGGTTACCGTGCTCAGGACACTTCCAGACCTGGCCTATAGACTGCTCCATCCATTCATTAGCATCGTTTACAATGAACTAAACACTTTTATGATAGCACATTTATAATAAACTAGCATTTTCTTCTTTTTTTTAGTTTTGTTTAATTATCTTTACATGGTTATACAAGGGAGTTTCCATTTAACAAAGTAGTTTTGAATACAATACATCTTGATCAATATCATCCCACTCCACTTTCTCATCCATTCCTCCCCTACCCACCCCTTCCCCCCACTTCTTAATATTGCAGGATATACAATGAATTCTTAACTACCTTCTCCCCATCTTCTCCTTGTCATTCATCTATCTCATTCCCTTGAACCACCCTACCCCTTTCAAGTACTCACTTCCTAGTATGGATTTTGCAGAGGAGGAGGAGGAGGAGGAGGAGGAGAAGTTGCCAATAGAGAGGTGAAGAAATGCTCAACATTACTGACCATAAAGAAAATGCAAATCGAAACAACACTGAGATTCATCCTCACTCCAATCAGAATGGTCACTATAAAGAAAACAAACTAAAGGGTAAACAAAGGAGGAGGCTACAATGCTTGATAAGAAATGTACTCACTATCTTGCCCATGTAATTGTAACCCCTCTGTACAGTATTTTCACAATAAAAAATAAAATAAAAATTTAAAAAAAAGAAAACAAACTACAACAGATGTTGGCCAGGACATAACCAAAAGAGAACCCCAACACACTGTTGGTGGGAATGTAAACTTGTTCATCCATTCTGGAAAGCTCTGTAGAGGTTCTTCAAAAGAACTACCCTATGGTCCAGCAATTCCACCCTTGGGCATTTCCCAAAAAGAATAGCACTTTCTTTTTAAAAAAAAATAAGTTGTTTTTATTGTGAAAATACCATTCAGAGAGGTAACAATTACATGAGCAAGGTAATGAGTACATTTCTTATTAAGCATTGTTGCCTCCTCCTTTGTTTTTCCCCTCCCATCCCTGCCCTCCCATCTCCACGACTACTCCCCCATCAGCCAAAGTTATAAAGTTTGTTTTTTGACATAGCATCTTGTACATTTCATTGTTGCAATGGGTCCAAGTGGTCCAAGTGTATCCCTATTTAAACAATTTGTTTTTTCACTTCCCCTCTCCAAATTATACCAACATGAAATACAGAGTAAACAGGGGTTGTACCATGGGGAAGGGACATACAAAGCAACAAAAAAAAAATCACCTTATCAATATGTTAGAAATAGAAAGAAAGAAAAAACCACTGTGTCCTTATCTTAGGGTTCATTTTGCCTAACATCATTTTATCTGACCTTTTCTGCTTATCTCAGACATATACTAGTTATTGCAAATAAGGGAAACCATGGGACCTATGTGTCTTTGGGCCTGGCTTACTTCAAGATCAATAGAAAACACTTTTTGATATTCCTTCAGTCATTTCAGTAAGTTACTGAGCACAGGCCATGGGTTCCTGACCTACCTCTCTAGGGCCTGGGCAGAAGGATGGGTGGCCTCCGGACCCTGCTGTGTCTAATGGGTGAAGTGAGGACAAACTCCTTACTGCACCAAGCAAAGGTTACAGCATGACATTTTCACACACGGATTTAAGGTACTCTGATCATATTCAACCCAAGACTCCTTCTTTTGTCCCACCATCTCATCCCATTGCCACCAAATAGCACCTATTTTACATTCACGTGCCTGTTTGTTTTAGATTTAGATTCTAGGTATGTGGAGAAAACATGCTACATTTGTCTTTTTGAGTCTGACTTGTTCCCCTTCACTTGATGATCTCCAGTTCCAACCAATTTTCCCACCAATGTCTTAATTCCACTCTTCTTTATGACTGAGGAGTACTCTGCTGTGTATGTAACACTGTCTCCTTGTCCATTCATGGGTTGATGGACATGTTGGCTGATTCCATTGCTTGACAATAGTGACACAATGAACATGGGTGTGCAAGTATCACTATTAAATGTTGACCAGCACTCAGGAGTAGTATAGCCATATCATATGATAGCTGTATCTTCAGGTTTTTTTTGTTTTTTTTTTTAATTTTATTTTATTTTATTTGAAAACATACTGTACAGAGGGGTTACAATTACATGGGCAGGATAATGCATACATTTCTTACCAAGCATTGCAGCCTCCTCCTTTGTTTACCCTTCATGTATCTTCAGTTTTTGTGGAGCCATCATATTGATTTCCATAGTGGCTGCACTAGTTTTTATTCTGAATTATGGATAATCTCGTGAGACTGTGAGTAGCCACTGACTTTGGGCAGTTAGTGTCCAAAATGAATGAACTACCGGACACTCAGTGGACGTTTGAGACGCGGTGATTCTTAGAAAAGAGCAACTGTGTATCCTACTTACATGAATCTCATCTCTCCAGCTCCCGTCCTATTCCAGCCATCACCATCTTCTTGCTGGGATGTCCTTCCAGCCTCTCTGCTTCTTCTGTTGTCCTACAACAAGCACTCAGACAGCACAGCGGGTGCCATCCTGTGAAAACCCCAACAACCATGCATCACTCCTCAGCTCAAATCCCTCTGGTGGCTTTCTATGACATTTAGACTAAAACCCAGGCAATCAGCAGCACATGCTGGCTTCCCAGGCCCTCCCAAGCTGCGCCCCCAGCCTACTAACAGAAACCATGCTCTTATTCATGAAGTCCTTCCCGGGCTGCCTTCTCCCTGGTATTCTTTCTGTTAAATCCACCAATCTTCTCTTAGCTTAATGGTATCATCAACCCCTTTCCCCATCAGCCAGTCTGAGGGCTAATTCAGAAATGTCTTTCTGCACAAACCACAGCAGGAATAGCCCTTCACCATCACAGCAGCCTGGCTGAATTCTCAGCAGCTCCTCTGCATCTGGCACGCCTCTTGTGTGGTTCTCTCTACTGCCTGCATGCTTCCATGACAAATGGAAACTTGTCTGTCTCATTCCTTACCAGTCCTGTCTCCAAGTCAGTACCTGGCCCACGTGGCTAACTGCTGAATAGTTGAAGATAGGGTGACAAAGACCTTCGCCTAGGAGATGAGGCCACGTTGACTCCTTGCTTCTCTTCCTAGCACCTGCCTGGTGAAAGAGAGCCCTGTGGGGGTAGAATGACTTCAAGGATTTGCTCTGGGAAAGGGGCTGCTTATTAGAGCACCAGCAACTATAAACAAGCTCTGTGCAGCCAAATAAGAGGGCCAGCACTGAACAAGGTCGCTGGCAAGTTTCCCTGCTCCATCCCATGCTTGCAACACTGTTCCCATGAAAACCATTCATTCCAAGAGGCAGGCAGGCGGGCGGGCAGCCTCCTGTCTCCACGGGCACTAATTGCTCTGCCTGGTTAGACAATGGAGAAAAACCTTGCCACTTTCAGTGTGACCTAAGGGAAAGGGGGAACAAGGAGGGGAGCCCGGCTTTTCCACAGTACAATGAGCTCTGATGAAACGGAAAAAGAAAAATATCCCAGGAGAGAAAAAATGCAATAAATGGCAATAAATGCTGGTCTAGAACCAGAAAGGGATGTCCGTTCTGCAGCCTCCATTTTTTCCTGGAAGGTTCTAGCTTTCAGGAGAAGCTGGAGCTCCACAGGAAACAATGACCATTCAGTCCTTCAATCTGGCATATGAAATAAGAAAACCTTTTTGTTTACTCCTAAACAGACTAACTTTAACTGCCATCCATTGAGTCTGTGCCATTCGTGCTGTGTGCTTACCACTTAAAGACAAAGACACAAGCCAGACACAGTGCCACACACCTGAGGCTCCAGCTCGTCAGGGGGCAGAAGAGGGAGACTCATCCGAGACCAGGAATTCAAGACTAACCTGGGCAACATCACGAGACTCTGCTTCCAACACAAAAACAAGAACAGAAAAAAAAATAAATAGGAATATGACTTATATAATGATACTCAAATGGCAGGACACAAGGCTCTAGGGGTGGAGTTTCAGTCTAGGAAGTGTGAAGCCTAGAATTCAAATCCCATTGAAGTGCGATACCCATACAAATATGGCTGGCACTTAATACTAGTGATTGACTCAGTGTAAGATATTTTTCTCTTCCATAATTAGCAGTCTCACAAAGGATGTCTCAAGTTGCTAAACTAACTGACTTTGTGCTCAAAATACTTCAAATGGCCACAGTCTGTTACTCTATATATTTTAGAGCCAGCAGTCCATCCTGAAGGGAAACAAGAAAGAATGCAGACCAGGATTTATTCTCAGCAATTCCTAAAATCCTAAAAATAAAAAATGATGAGTAGTACCCTAATTGCCAATCAACGGGAAGCATCATGAAGGTGTGATAGATGCAGGCTATAGGGTTATTTGAAATTGTATTTATGGGGCACTTTTAAGAGCACACTTGTGCTTTGAAGAGTCTCATTATGCTTCCAGAAGACTCACAGCAACACTGGCTGACCCAAAGAATTTCAAGGCTTCCTCACACCCTATCTTTCCTTTATTCTTTTTTGTTTTCTTTTTTGAAATCAGAGATGTAGCCACACCTCTGACAGAGGAAGCTCATGGGAAACGCATGAAATCTTCTTGGGAAATTTAGAGCCAATAAATAAAGAAATCAACGTTTCTGGACTTGAAAGAATGAGAGCACACAAAGTGAGAGTTCTGCGTGTTTTCTGCTGCTATCGACAAGTCTGTATTTCCCGACTGGTCCTAACTGGTTCTTGGCCAGCTGCTAGGCAGCTATGGCAGCCTCCTGAGACACACTGAGAGGAGAAGAATGAAAAGGGGAAGACTTCCACACTGGTCAGACTCTGAGTAACGGCTCTGCTATTTAACATTATGGAAACATTTTCCTTAGATCTAGAAATACTTGGCTGTGCAAGGAAACTTGAAGATGGCCCTTCAAGACCCATATGTGGGGGGAGGGAGGGCTGGTGATATCAATTAGAAACTGTGTGGATAAAATAGAAACCTGGAACTTGAAAGCCTTGGAGACAGAGGCACATGAAAGCATCTCTAAGCCTCTTCCCAAGGGCATCTTCAGTCCCTGGAGTGGACTCGCCTTGGTTCACCACCCACCCTTCTTATCTACTCTTTTCTTTTCTTTGGGTAGTGGTGGTACTGAGATTGAAACTCCAGAGTTTCACACTTGCAAGACAAGAGCACTAACATTTGAGCCATACCTCCAGTCCATTTTGCCCTGGTGACTTTTTCCCTCAGCTAACATGGCCTGCAATGCCCATTTAGATGTATGCTTCTCACGTAGTTGGGATGACATGCACATGCCACTGTGCCCAGCTTTTTCTTCTGAGAAGAGACTTCTCAAAAAAAAACACTTCTTTGCCTAGGCTGGCCTTGACCCATACTCCTCCTTCTCACTGCCTCTGAAGTAGCTACAGTTGCCGTTGGTCGTCATATCTGTGGGTGTCTCTCGGTCACCTCCAGGATGAATCAAGGGACTTCCTTAGTCTTCAGAGGCAGCTTGGGAGCAAACTTGTTTTGTGTTTACTAATTTCGATGGCATCTCAGCATCATTCCACCTGTCATTATTATTTTTCAATCCCCTCTTCTTTATCACCAAGTTGCTGAAGGA
The DNA here is from genome assembly GCF_019054845.1 of Dipodomys spectabilis. Taxonomy (NCBI): domain Eukaryota; kingdom Metazoa; phylum Chordata; class Mammalia; order Rodentia; family Heteromyidae; genus Dipodomys; species Dipodomys spectabilis. The sequence continues at coordinate 1,734,631 of NW_024870856.1, forward strand.
GAGGCAGCAGTTCATGGGAAAAGTTGTGACTAGAAATGTGTTTCCAAGTGAAGAAAAAACATTCCCTACAGAGTTTGCTGTTTACAAATTCTTTTTTTTCTTTTTTTTAGTATATACTTTTATTGTAAAGATACTGTACAGAGCGGTTATAGTGACATGAGTAAGGTAATGAGTACAATTCCTATCGAGCATTGTTCCTCCTCCTCCTTCCCTCCCAACCTCCCCACCTCCTTCCTTCCCCACCTCCCAAAGTTGTAAAGTTCATTTTCAACATAGTGTCTTATACATCTCATTGTTACAATGGGTCAACCTGTATCCTTATTTTAGCATTTTTATACATTTTTCTCATTTGGGGAGGGGAAGGGAAATAACAAAATGCTTTTTACAAATTCTTAAAATCACGTTCTGCAAAGAAGAAAATGCTTGAGCAGAATGATATGGACGTAAAAGAAACAGTCATCAGATCAGAGAACAAGGAGTGAAACTGAGGTCCTGAGATCAGCAGCCTGCTGAGGGGTGTTGGGGCACAGAACGAAATTCAGTCACCAAACCTGTGTTGGGTTTTTTGCTTTGTTTCGGCAGTACTGGAGTCTGAACACAGGATCTCACACTTTCTAGGAAGTCTACATCTTGAGACCTTGAACCAGGCCCCCATCTCTTTTTGTTTTTGTTATTCAGTTACTATTCGTATAGGGTCTTTCTTTTTCTTTTGGTTAGGAGCCAGCCTACTGTGACCTTCCCTCTATCTCTCATGCAACTGGGATTACAAACGGCAGAGCATGCACAGCTATACCCAGATTATTTATTGAAATAAGGTCTCACTAACTTTCTCTTACCCAAACTGACCTCAAACCATGATCCTCCATATCCTTGCCTCCTGAGTAGCTGGGATTGCAAGCACATGCCAACACATCCTCTTCAAAGTAATCCAACTTGACAATAAAAGACCTTGTGAACTTGCACTTTACAAATGATGATGCAAACACCCCAGAAAGCATCCTCTTTAATCTTTCATCCCCTTGACCTCATTTTCTAGCTCCTTGAAATCACAGAAGTCAGACACCTCAGAATCCACTGGTTAAGTGGAAAAAGCAGAAGACATCTTCAACTGAGCAATGAAATGGTGGGGATAGTGATTCATCTGATGATCGCAGGACCACATATTTTCACACACACAAGGAAAGTCCACTTTGGAGTTCTTTTTGCAATTTTAATTTTTATTAGCCCAAATGACTTGGGCAAAGGGGTTTTGATGTGATTATTTCCACTCATTCTTATAATGTAGCTTGATCAAATAGAAAACTCGCTTTCAAGAAACACTGCCTGGCTTCTATTCTCCCTCACAGTGTGTCACCTGCATATTGTGGTTATATTGCTGGAGTAAAGTTGAGAATCAACTCTGCACCCAGCACCAGCTGTAAGTAATCAGACCACACCTTAACCACAGTGTCCACTCAGTGTCCTTGTAAGAAAAGCAACCACATCCTTCCGTCGCTGTTTATTTTGCAACCAAGTTGAGTTTCTGACATTCCTTTTGAAGATGCTGAAATTTCCGGCAGGAGTTTACCATGTGCTTGGAGCTTCATCTATCTGTCATGGATGCAAACTTTTGTTTTGATTTGTTTTGTTCGTTGGTTATGGGGCTAGAACTCTGGGATTGGGCGCTATCCCTCAGCTCTTCAGCTCAAAGCGAGCACTTTACCACTTGAGCCACAGCACCACTTCTGGTTTTCTAGTGGTTTTTTTGGTTTGTTTGTTTGTTTTTATTGGAGATAAGAGTCTCACTGACTTTCCTGCCTGAGCTGGCTTTGTGATCCTCAGATCTCAGCCTCCTGAGTGGCTAGGATTACAGACGTGAGCCACTGGCACTTGGCTATGGATGCAAACTTTTGTTTTTTTGGTTTTGTTTTGTTTTGTTTTAGTTTCATGGGGCTGGAACTCTGGGCCTGGGTGTTGTCCCTGAGCTCTTCAGCTCAAGGCTTGTGCTCTCCACTTTGAGCCACAGTGCCACTCCAATTTTCTTGTGGTAAATTGGAGATACAAGTCTCACAGACTTTCCTGCCTGGGCTGGCTTTGAACCACTCAGATCTCAGCCTCTTGAGTAACCAGAATTGCAGGCATGAGCCACCAGCTCTCAGCATCTATCTCTTTTGAAAAGAGACTCATATCAATGACACGTGGTCATGACTTTAGGCATTGGAAGTTGTCTTATTTGTTGTTTATTTGTTTATGGTATTGGGTTTAGAATTCAGAGGCTCATGCGTATTGGCTCAGTTGCTCCGCTGGCACTCGACCACCAAGCCTTGCTCCAGCCCAGCTCCTTGACAGTTATTTTGGAAATGGAACCTTGTGACCTTTCTGCCCAGATTGTCTTTGCACTCCAATACTTTTAACTCAGCTTCTTGAGTAGCTATGATTGCAGACATGAACCACTGGTACCCTGCTGAATTCATCTACTTTTGTTATATAAATCTCAATTCCAAGGAACATTTGGTAATTGATACTTTCAAGGTGCAATCCCACTTACAGATAAGTTAGTTGCAAAACACCGTGAATGGGGTACAAATGGGTCACAGCTACTCAAGAGGTAGAGTTCTAGACTACAGCAATTCAAGGGTATTGGGAGCAGAAAATTCTTTGAGTTGCCATATCCAAAACCATCAACAAAATGCAGAGCTGGAGGCATTACTCAAGGTAGTAAATCATCATCTTAGCAAGCCAGCCTGAGAAACACAAGTTCAAACCCCAGCATCTGAATTCAAACCCAAAACCACCAAAAAAATAAGAAAAATAGCAATAAACTACTTCAATAAACCCTTTATTTAATCTATCACGTAAAAAGTTTTACAAACCATTAAACCTTTCTCAATGTAACAGAGAACAGCAAGGCCAAATGACTCTTTAGTCCATTAACCAAAGCAGTTTCATAAAGATCACCGATGGCTAGCAGATTCCAAGCTCAACAGTGAAAACACACAAGATGAACAAAAGCAATATTCATACAGCTATCACTCCAGGATCACTAGAGAAGGAATCAGTAGGATATATGTAAATATTAATGTACATGTGTGTGTGTGCTTATGTATGTTTATATATATATATATATATATATATATACATAAATAGTAATGCATTTATATATTTTTTTCAGAGATTTGAAGGAATTGCCTTACATGATCAAGTGAGCCAGTTAAGGACAGACAGTGAGCTACAATCTCAGTAGGTTTCTTCAGTAGAGACTGACAGAATTTGTTCTTCCTCCAGGAACTCTGTATTAATCTTAAGGTCCTCATCCATACTATCACAGAGTTAATCTCCTGTATTTAAAGTCAACTGGTAAGCATATATTAACTATATCTACAAAACACCTTCATAGCAAACCTTACCCTAGTGTTTAAATAAATGAGTTTGTGAGACCTGGTAGTGTTGACTCACAAGGCTGTCTTAAGTGTGGCAAACTAAGGGGTTATCTGTAAGGCCGTTAGGCTTCCAGTATTTGCAAGGGCCATCTCAGAAGAGGTGATACATTAGTCAGACTTCGCACCAGATAACTGAGAAAATCAGCTTAAGGGGAGGAAAGATTTTTCCCATTTGGCCCAGACTTTTAGAAGTTTCGATCCATAGTCGGCCAGTTCCATTGCTTTAAGGCCTGAGGCAAAACAGAACAGCAGGGTGACAGGGTGTGGCATGGAAGAGCTGCTCATCTCTTGGCAGCCAGGAAGCAAGAAAGGCTGGACATATGATAGTGACCTACTTCCTCTAACTAGGCCTCACCTCCTGAAGTTTCCACCACCTCCCAATGAGCCACCAAATTATGAATCTATAAGTGAATTAATCCATTGATTAATTCAGACCCTTAAGAATGGGACCTCACAAAGAATGGGACCACCAGCTAGAACCACACCTTCAATGTGGCTACCTTCTGGAAAGACACTTCCAGTCCAAACCCAAACAGAAAGAAGGTTGCCAAGACATGAAAGCATAGCTCCTGTTGTGAAGACAACATCTTCCCATGATGGACACCAACCAACAATGAACAACTGCATAAATAAATACTCAGGGGCCATAGTGACTTATGCCTTACAGAGTCATACTTCTGGGACCAAAACCCAACACTGGTTCATTTATGGACTGTAATTCTTTATGTGCTTGTGTTATCAAAGCCAATCTTTACTTGTTTTAATATATCATATTACATTAATGAAAAGTATTTTCTTAGCTGAAAAGCTTCAAATTATACAGATGTTTTCTGAGTACTGATGGTCCACTCCTGTAATCCTACTTACTCAGGGAGATAAGATCTGAGAAGTTTTCTGGGGAGAAGAGTCCCCATCTCTAACATAGCCAGCAAAAATAAACAAGGCTAGAGACAAGGCACAATTGATAGAGTGCCAGTCAAACAAGCTGTTGAACAAGTACAAGACACTGAGGACAAACCCCAGTACTAGCAGGGAAAAATAGATTTTAATTTTACACAGAAGATGAAATAGTTTCTCACTGGTAAAATAAGTTTGTCATCAAATAATTGTGATTCATCAACTTTTGAATATCCAGTTTCCCTACTACCTTGATCGTATTATAGTTTCAAAACAGAAGTGAGGGGCTAGAAATGTGGTTTAGTGGTCTTGCTCGCCTAGCATGCATGAAGCCCTGGGTTCAATTCCTCAGTACCACATAAACAGAAAAAGCTGGAAGTGGTGCTGTGCTCAAGTGGTAGAAGGCTAGCCTTAAGCAAAATAAGCTCAGGGAGCCAGGCACTGGTGGCTTGTACCTGTAATCCCAGCTACTCAAGAGGCTGAGATCTGAGTATCACAGTTCAAAGCCAGCCCAGGTAGGAAGCCTGGGAGACTCTTACCTCCAATAAACCACCAGAAAACCAGAAATGGCACTGTGGCTCAAGGTGTAGAGCATTTGCCTTGAGCTGAAGAGCTCAGGGACAGCACGCAGGCCCAGAGTTCAAGCCCCATGACTGACAAAAAAAAAAAAAAACTCAGGAACAGTGCTCAGGCCTTGAGTTAAAGCACCAGGACTGACAATAAACAATAAAAAAAAATTTAAAATTAAAAAATAGAAGTGAAAAAATGGAAGGATAAATTATTAGAATGATTATAATCACTTTTATTCCAACTGCCATATTGCTTTTTATTCTGCCAATATCAGGGCTTTGGTGCTGTCCTGGAGAGTTTTGGGTCAAAGTTGGCACTCTACCACATGAATCATAGCTCCACTTAAATGCCTCACAGATTTTCCTGCCTGAACTGGCTTTGAATCACAATCCTCAAATGTCAGCCTCCTGAGTAGCTAGGATTTCAAGCAGAAGCCACTGATGCTTCCCTTTTTTACATTGTGAGAAGAGAAATTTCACTTAGAAAACTAGACAAAACTCTAGTCCTTGTTCTGCATGTCATGATGAGTACATGTGTGTTAAGTTGGCTAGCTAATGTCCATCAATTTGGTTGTCTTGGTGAAGGTGTGCCTAGATGTGCTTAGGATCTAAACCAGTAAACATTAGCACAAATGACTTCCAAATCATAAGGGATTTCATCTAATCAGTTGGAGGCCACTAATGCCAAGACCCTCAAGATCCTCAGAACTTCAATGCAGAAATCCTGCCAGAGTTTCAAGCTTGCTGTCCTGAAGAATTCAGGCTCAGATATTGCATATCAATCTTAGCTAAATCTCCAGCGTCTGTCTGTTCTATGAATTTCTGACCTGTCAACCTCCAGATTCTTGAGAGCCCACTTCAGCAAATCAGTAAAGGAATAGATAAGTATATGTGTGGGTGCACATGTGTGTGTATACTGTTGCTCTGGGGATCCCTCACTGCTACAAGCTTCTCCCTTAGTTTTCACACACATGCTTTAGACAAGAGATACGTCACATATAAATATATTTGGAGGGGATGTGGGGATTTGGACTCACAGCTTCATGCTTGAGCCATGCCTCTGACCCTTTTTGTTCCACTTATTTTTGAGATAGAGTCTTGCTTTTGCTTCATCTGATATGGATTATAATTCTCCTAGTTTATATTTCTTGCTGTAATGATGACATGCACCTACTGCTATGCCCAACTTTTATTGAGATGATATCCCTCCAACTTTTTGCCGAGGCTGGCCTCGAACTTCAATTCTTTTCATGTCAACCTACTAAGTACCTGGGATCACAGGCAAAGAGGTACCATCAGCCGGTAAGAGGTACAACTTTTCAGAACAAATATCTTCATTTACTATACGTCTTTTTATATAAATTGCATAGCATATTTCATTGGTACATGATCCCTTATGTGAGAAGCTCAGATATTTGGGCATTACTTATTTCATTTTGTTTGCCACCTAGGAGATACCTGCTCATTCATAGACTACAATTGGCAAGACTGGATCCACTCTGTTCTACTTCCAATTTCTGCTTTGTTATTTCCCAAGGCTTATTAGGTAGTGGATGGTGGCCAAGCTAAATGGATGCCAGGTGTTGAACATAGAACCTGCATACTGATTCCTTGTAGGGATTAAGGTTTGCTGTGGTGTAGCTAGGGAACTCAAGCAACATGGTAACTTGGAGCTGTCTACTATGACTGCTACGAATCATTCTATTATGGTGCCTCATTAGTGGTCTCTTCAGTGGAGCTGTTCTATCAATTGGCATCCATCTAATTAACAATCTGAGAATTCTATGGTTAAGGAAAAGAGGAAAACCATAGCAGACATTTAATGGTGTGAATGTCGGGCTCTTGTGAGACCGCTTTATTGATAAGAGTTTGTTCAAAAGGATGAGATTTGCTGTCACCATGGCAACCTACCTTCTGGAATAACAGATCTGTATGTCATTCCAGCAAGTGGTCTTCACAATTTAATCAAAGAACAAAATAAAACAAATGTATTTGCAGACTCTCAGATCACAGAGAAGAGAGAAAAGTAAAATGCAGAAGAGAAAATTACACTGTTTTAGAAGTTAAACATGTTAATTTTCCAGAAGCAGGCTAACTCTGTCTGAGATATGGAAGATATGTAAGTATTATATGATCTTTCCCCCCTCTCTTATTGTCTCTCCAATGTTATTTTCTGCTCATTCCCTTTGCTGTGTCCTTGTCAGCCTCATTGGATCTCATACCACTTCTCAAATGTGCCAGGTGAGCCTTTGAATCAACTGTACATTTGCTGATGAGTCTCTTTTCTTCCACACAACACTCTATCAAAGAACTTTCCCTCGCTCACTATAAGGCATAAAATAGCTCCATAGCTCCATTCATACCCACCACTGTTATTCTTTATCACTGTACCCTACTTTATATTTCCTTTAGAGGAATTATCACTACATGGTATTAAATATGCACTCATTGTTTATTCTCTGTCTCCATTGTTAACATGTAAGCTGCACTAGGAGTAGATTATGGCTGCCTCTGCTGTGGCTTTACCCTTTGCCTCTTAAACAGTGCCTAGTTCTTGTTCACATAAATGTTTAATGGGATAATGTGAAGGATATAAAATTTAGATCTATAAAATAAGAATATAATATGAAAATAGAAAAGAACCATACAAAACCAATCTCAAAAGTAGTTACAATGGAAAAGAATTCGAGCTAGAAGAGGAAAGAAAAAGCATTATGTGGATCAGAAGACTTCAAAGAAATCCTACCCACAATGCCTTTCTGAAACAGCACTTGTGTCCGCCATTTCTGAAGCACATACTGTCGCTTGGTTCCTAAAGCCTGGAAATTATATTTCATTAACATCTGTCCCAGAAAGTTCCAGTAGAGGTTTTGCAAGTGGGAGATTTTCCCATAAGACTCAGTGGTGGGAAAAGAATAGAAATCTTTCTTTTTCAGGGCTAAGCCCAGGTGCAGAATCACAGCAACCATGAGAAATTCAAGTCTCCAGTTCAGCTACTGACTTCCACAGACCCTTGTAACCAACAGATTGATGGACAAGACTTCTCCAATGCTGGCAGCAGGTTTCTGTTGTTTTAGATCTCTGAAAATACCTGTCCCCTTTCCATCCCTCCAACCATTCCAACAGCTTTGTGAGTAAACTTCATATATTAAATGCCTCTCTGTGGGAAGTACCTTAAGTGATCTTTATATCCTAACTGGGAATTATCTAGTTAGGAATTACCTACTTCTTATGGCATTAATTTGAGCCTTCTTTAATTTGTATTCTCTATTATACGGAAGTTTAACGTATTCTTTTACAGCTAAGAAACTGATGAGACGAAGAAGAGTACTCAGTAATCAAAGCTGACCAGATGACCCATCTAGCCTCATTTGTCTACTCTCTTATTTCCAAAGATTTAAACCACGTGTGTTGAAGGCTTGGAGTCAAACTTGTGCCACTAGGGTACCAGAAGATAAGCAGCTCTTTTTCACCATGATATTCTCTGCCTCACCACAAACCCCAAAGCATCTGAAAGTTCTCACAATCCTGAGCCAAAATAAATCTTACTTTATCTAAATTGATGATGTCAGGCATTTTCACCCAGTAACAGAATGCTGACTAAAACAGTAACCAATATATAATCATGTGTCATTCACTTGAAAAGAACCAAATGAGTATTTCTCACATCAGTGGGGAAGGGCAGTCATAGATATTGATGTATCGTTGTATTTTGCAACTTGTCACAAATGAACTTAAACCTTCAAAACTGTGGTCTTGAAGGAGTTGGGGAGAAATTAAGAGGATGGAAAACCAGAAGAATTACAGAAGAATTGCAGAGGACTCTGGATTCCTCTTGTAAAAACTGTATTTTTAACCCAGTAAAGATGAATCTGTCTACAAACAAAATGAGCTGAGGGTCACAGCTCTTGAGCTTTTCCAGATGTGATGGCATGTCATCCTAACACACAGTATCCATTTGTTATGTATATTATACTATCTACATTGCAAATCATCTTAAAGAAAATTTTTGAAACTGTACTACTGTAATCTGAATGTTTCATGCATTGAAATCTCACACCCAATATAATGCTATGTATTAGCAGATAGGATCTTTGGGAAGGGATGAAGTTATGAGAACAGAGCCCTCATAAATAGTGTTAGTAGTCTTGTTTACGATGCCCCCAAAGACTCACTTGCCCTTTTCTCCACGTGAAGTCACAGCAGGAAGGTACCAGCTCTGCTTCAGGAAAGCAATCCTCTTCAGACATGGAATCTGACAGCACCTTGGTCATGGTCATCCAGCCTCCAGAATTGTGAGAAGTATAGCTCTGCTGTTTACAAGCTACCAGCTAATGATATTTTGTTTGCAGGAGCCTAAATAATTTAAAACACACACACATATACAGATGTATATATATGTGTACATATAGATGTATATGTATATAGAGAAATACATGGATATGTATGTATAAGATTTCCTTTCTCCACAATATGGGATTGTCCCCACACATTCTCTGCATTGTGTGCTAGGTACCAGAGTCCCAACCCAACCCTTGTACAATTCTGTCATAATGGACCTTTCTACTTTCTCTTCTTGCTTCCTATAATCTACTTTCCATTAAGCAAAATTGCATTGCATCAGGTCATTCCTCTGGTTAAAACTTCCCAATAGCTCTCCAGTGCACTTAAAATCTAAACTCCTTTCCCAAACCTACAAATGTGTTCACATCTAGGCCCTTCCCCTTTCTCTGAACCTTTGTATGGAACCTTCTTCCTATTCTCCAATATGTCAAGCGCCTTCCCATTTGAATTGGGACATCAGACCAACTCCTCTCCATCCCAAAGGTTTTTCACAGGTCCAACTGCTTCTGGTCATGAAAACCAAGTGTAAAGAATTCTCCCTAAAAGAGAGAAACCCCTCAGCCTCAAGTACTGAGCTAGTCCTCCTATAGTCTATTGTCTGAATTAAATTTGAAACCTGGCTGATTCCTATACCTGTATCTAAAGTTCATCTCTGTCACAACATTCGCCTGTATTTACATTCATATATTGTCATATATTCGTGATACATGATCTCTCCTTTCACATAATAGCTCTCAATATGTTTCATATATTAACATATGAAAATGATACTTCTAATCACATTAACTCCAGTACTTGGCTTATAATAAGTGTTCAGTAAATATTTTCTGGACAAATGAATTTAATAAAGTGATTCATTCACACAAATTTGATACATTGGTGATTCCAAGTCTGTTGAATTGAGCTGTGTACAATTTTTTGTTAAGCCTATTTTTACCTAATTCCATCTCACAAACAACCACACAACGGGGTGCAAAAAAGTAGGTGAGTTTATAAAAATAGCCTGCCAAAAGCTTAGATTTCTTTTGAAACACCTGCAAGCAAAGGACTTTGAGGCTAACAAGAGGATCACGGGTTACAAAAAATAAGCCTCCTTTAAAACACTCTGCCTGCCATGCTTTCTACTGGCGCTCCTAAGCCCCACCGTGGAGGTCTTTCCAGAAGGCCCTGGTGCTGAGCCTCTACTCCACAGTTGTTAACTGGCTCTACTCTTTAAAGACCTGATAATGAACGAACTGGAAGGATCTGATTTGAAATGCAGACAAACATGGCTATTTGTGGGAGATAATGACCTAAGAATTGATCTCACATTGGGAAATGAATATTAAACTTTTCTCTGTTCCTGAACAAAATACGGAGGGGAAGGGGGGTTAATTTATGTATGTCTATTTGTGGGGATGGTGTTTTTGAGAGAACCAGTTTTATAGAATACTAATATGCAGACAAATTACTAAAGCCAACACTCAAGGACATAAATATTCTTAGGCAGTTCAATATCTAACTCTACATTTTTATTTTGCAGACTGGATTGTCATTGTAACCTGTACATTTTATGTGGTATGAAGGCAAATAGGAATTTAATGTCGTAATCAGCTCCACACACAATTTTGTATTTGATAACAGTTGAGGTCAATATGCTTCACCTTATTCCAGCGTACACACCCACCCCCACCCTACACAAACACATATGCATGAGTGCCCAAGCAAATGCTTTATCCAGTGAAAAAAATACAAGAGAGCATTTTGACAGTTTATTAATATCTTAATAATAATGTACCAGGCATTTTGATAGAGTTTATTAATAATTTAGTAAGAATTTATCAATGCCCTGAATCCAGAGATACTTGATCTATCTCATTTTTTAACCAAGGAATAAAATACTTTTGTCACCAGACAAGGCGTTTTTGTCATTGAACATGGAGTTGGTGGCTTCAGCACTTTCCTTTAGAATTCAAGAACAGCCTCTTTCCTGAAATCACCACACCACTGGGGGAGCTACGGATTTAATCTACATGTGTCATTTTGGAAAAGGCAGTCCTTCTCACCCAGAAGAGAGTTCTGCCCTCATCATCCAGTTTGGATAGAAATATGAACAGAACCAGACAGACTGGAGAACTCACACCTGCCTCTCGTCACTCACACCCTGGCCTCACCCACCGGCTTTTGACTAACAGCTCAGATCATGCCGTGGAGTTCACTCTCAATTTCTCCATTATTCACTCTAACTGTACTGCAGCGAAAACAAATGCATTTCTATCCCTCTTGCTTTCTCACATTTTTCTGCCAACAACAACAACAAAAAAACCTCCTATCAGAGACTATTATGTCTTGTCAGAAATACAAATGCTTTTTAGCAAGCTAGGTGCTACTCAGAAAACAGCCCAGGAGCAGTTTCTCATGCAAGGAACTAGCATTCTGAAGAACATCCTAGAAGATCTGGCATCCCAGGCAGAACCGATAGACCCGTCTCAGTAAAAGAACAAAGGCTAAGAACTGAAGATTTGCTGACATCGGCCTCACTCAACCTGAGGCTCACCCACACCCTCCCACCCTCCCACCCCCACCCCGCACCCCGACACTCAAAACTACTGGCAAGCAGGAATTTTATTGACAGTGGGATGATTTCATATCTGCAAAGAAGCTTCTTAACCCTGCCACTGCCATAGATCTCACAGGGTACCAGCTCCTGGGTTTTGGTTTTGCATTCCAACATCCACCCCGATGTCTGCCACAGTGCCAATGCCTACTGAAGATCAGACAGGAGAACAGAAACCTTCAGGTCAGCTTAGGAATCAGACTAAATCCATTACAATCTTTCCTTTCCATTTGAACCTTTGAAGCAGCACACAAGCCACAGTGTACAGATGCAGGATATAGACTGAGCTGCCATGTGAGCTCCCAGCGTGGGAGAATGAGGCCAATCAATTCTGACTAACAGAAAGAGACAATGCATAGACAGCGTGCCGCTGACTCTCGGACCTTGCATCTCGTTGAGTCTGCCCCTCTGCTCTTCTCTACTATATAACCCTTCTAGGAAAAGCCTTACTTTGCTTGAGCAATGAGTGAGTCGGATGTATATAGTTTGCCATGAGAAGACTTTAGCGCATGTCCTATTTTCTCCATCACATCATAAAGGCCTTGGGGATAAGAGTTCATCTTCTATGGAGTTCATGGTACCCACAGTGCAGCACATGAATCCACTCCATCAGCGTATGCATGCTTTCCTGTCATGCGCTCGGCATCTCTCCTGATGCACATTCTGACAAGGCACAAGTGGGAAGCATTCAGGCAGAGAAGGAACTGGGAGAGCATCAGACAAACAAACTGGGGTGACACTTCTATGATGTCTGGCATCCCAGGTGACCCACTGTAGCCTGGACTCCTGATGCCTGTGTCATTCATCGTTCCCTCCTGCATTGCACCAGGGTTGGCCTTTGTGACAAATGGCACGCAGCTCAAGTGCTGTCCCTTCTGACACTCAAGTTTTAAAGACTGAGGCTTCCATCTTAGACATGGGGCCCTCTTCCCAGAATAACGCTGATCTGGGGAAAGCCAGATACCAGGCTGCGAGCCAATCAGGCAGGATACTGAACTCTCTAAGAATAGTAGTGGATGCTTTTCTGGAAACCCAATCGGTGAGCTACAGAGTAGGTTCTTTACTCCTAGTCCAATCTCAAGATGGCTACATTCACCGCAACATTTTAGCTCAAACCTCATGGAATCCCTGAGCCAGAACCACCAGCTAGCCACTCCCAGGTTTCAGACCCTCAGGAGCTACAAAATTGTATTATAGCTCCAATGGTCCCATGAATAAGAGTCTAGAGGGGTCCAACATGACAGTACAGACTAATGGTATTCCATAGCCTCAATTGACAGGCTTAATGAAGACAAGGAGGCCACACCCTTGTGACTCATGCCTATAGTCTTTCCTACTCAAGAGGCAGAAAGAAAAAGGGTCACAGTTGAAAGCTAGCCCTGGCAAACTGTTTGCAAAAGTTCATCCTAACCAATAGCCAGGTACAGTGTAGGACACCTGTTATAACAGCTGAGATCAGGTTGATCATGGTTCTGGGCCAGCTAGGGGGGAAAAAAGTTTTGAAACTCAATCTTAACAGAAAAAAGTTTGGAGGCCCTTGCAGGTCATTCCAGCTATAGCAGGAAATAAAAACAGGAAGATTGTTATCCAGGCTCGCCTAGACCATAAAATAATAACTAGATCAAAAACAGCTATAGGTCTGGCTCAAACGAAAAGGATATTTGCCCAGTAAACCTAAAGCCTTGAGTTCAAAGCTTAGCACAAAGAAACAATAGGGAAATAAACAAAAAAGACAGACAAAACAATACCAAGTTGGGGTTGATGGAACCCACAAATCTTTGGTATGGGAGCATAAGAAAGAATTTGGAATACTTGTTATGAGACAAACAAGGTTTTGGAAACAGGAATCAATGTCTAAGTGAGATAAAAACCTCAGCGGTCTCAGGAACGCAAAGTGGCAGATATCCAGAACCCAGAAGGGCATGCGCAATGAAATCGCAGGCACCTGCTTCATTGTAGGTGAAAATGGTTGACCCAGAACTCCATCAACTCCATGGTGAGTACATGAACCCGATGACCACCAGAAACCACAGCTGAAAGTTACAAACGATGATCTATGTAGAGACTGTCAAGGCCGTTCTTTAAGAAGCAGGGGAAAGACTGTATTTGTTACCTATTTTAGTTGACACCTTCCAAAGCCCTCAGCCTCTCTTCATCTGTTCATTATGGACACTTGAGCCCCATCCGCTCATCAGCCTTCCGTGATTTCCAGACTTGAGCCACCTGTCCCCTTTCTTGACTTCTCCAAATACTACAGCTTCTTTTCCACTCCATTTCGGGCAGTCAGTACCCAGATATCTACCCACACCAGTTTTTCCATTCTCTAAAACCTCAAGCCGTTGGAATGTAAACCACATGATCCAGGACTTGGTTACACAAATTGTATTACTGACTTTTCTCTCAAATGCCTTGCTTTCTTCAAAGACTGTACAATACATTTTGTCGTCATTGATATATCAAAGTCAAATGGTCTCTAAATCCAACCACACATCAAAATCACTTTTAATGTCTATTAAAGGCTTCTAAAAAAGGAATACTGATTTCAAGCCCCCATGTCGGATTTAGGGACCTGGAATTATTGGAAGACCTAAGAAAACATCTTCAAAAACTCCCTAGGGAGAAATGAAAATCTCCCTGGGGAGCTGAGCCTGCACAGCTCCACAAAGAGATGTTGACTCTGTTAAGCCTTTTTTGACAAACTGAACTGATGATCCTAGCCCTAATCCTGGAAGTGATAGAAGATGCAGAGAAACAGGAAACAGCATAGCATAGCCTTAACCCACTAGAACTCCAACCCTACAAAGGTGACCTTCCCATGCATTGTTAAATTAAACTCTTGTACACATACAAAATAGAGAAATCATTAAGCAAATAGATTAAAATATTTATGGAATAATCTATGTAGTGATACTTGGGTATCCATTTAAAATTCTTTCAAACGTTCTATATTTTTGTTCCATTATAAAATGTTGAAAAAATATCTTAAAAATAACCAATGCTTTACACATATAGAAAATCTAGTCATCCTGGATTTCTTCTTCTCCATTGATTCATTCTTTTTTTTTCTTTTTTTCTTTTTTTTATTATTGTGAAAATACCATATAGAGGGGTTACAATTACATGGGCAAGATAATGAGTACATTTCTTATCACGCATCGTTGCCTCTTCCTTTGTTTCTCCTTACCATCCCTTCCCAACTACCACCCCCCACCCCCCCACTCTCCCCCACCCCCCACTCCCCCGCTCCCCCCACCCCTCCTTTTTTTTTTTTTTGTCCATCGTGGGGCTTGAACTCTGGACCTGGGAGCTGTCCCTCAGCTCTTCAGCTCAAGCTAGCACTATACCAGTTGAGCCACAGTGCCACTTCCAGCTTTTTCTGATTATATGGCGCTGAGGAATAGAACCCAGGGCCTCATGCATGCAAGGCAAGCATTCTACCACGGAGCCACCTTCCCCACCCCCCCCCATTCCATTTTATAATTTCTCTGTTTTTTAAATTTTATTTCTGTAAAGGTACTGTACAGGCTGGGAAGGTGGCTCAGTGGTAGAGTGCTTGCCTTGCATGCATGAAGCCCTGGGTTCGATTCCTCAGAACCACATAAGCAAAAAAAGCCAGAAGCGGAGTGTAGCTTAAGTGGTAGAACTCTAGCCTTGAGCTGAAGAGCTCAGAGACAACACCCAGGCCCAGAGTTCACAACCAACAAACAAACAAACAAACAAACAAATAAATAAATGTACAGAGGGGTTACAGTTACATCAGTAAGGTAATGAGTATATTTTCTATTGAGTATTGTTACCCCCTCCTTCATTTTTTCCCTACCATCCCTTCCTTCTCCACCTCCCCAACTTCTCCCCCGCCCCCAAGTTGTAAAGTTCGTTTTCAACATAGTGTCTTGTACACCTCATTGTTACAATGGGTCAGCCTTTATCCTTGTTTCAACATTTTGTTATTTCCCTTCCCTTCCCTAAATTAGAAAAATGTGTATACAAGTTGCAGGGCACCAGAATCAAATACAGTGACAACAGAGATTATATTATGGGGGAAGAACATATAAAAGAAAAAAAATCACATAGTACATTAAAAACAACAATGACAAAGAAAAAACCTCTTGTGTCCATATCTTGGAGTTCATTTCACTTACCCTCATCTTATATGGTCATATGTACATAGCTTTTGACCTTTTCTGCCTGTCTGGTAGGTTATCCTAGACATATTCTAATTATTGCAAATAAGGGAAACCATGGGACCTACATTTCTTTGGGTCTGGCTTACTTCACTTAACATAATTTTTTCCAAGTCTTTCCATTTCCTAACAAATGGGGCAGCACACACACAACTTTTAAGGAATGTTTTTCATGAAGAATATTCTCTTGTCTTGTTCCAACATATTATTCTTGCAAAATATCAGCTCTTGAATTTAACTCTAAATGCTGCTTTGTATGCCTTAACAGTCAGGGTTTTGATGGTGGTGTTTGGAATTGCTTAACTCGCTCTTGAACTTCTTCAACTCTCATGGTTGGTAAGAGTTATTGGAAACTGGTAAGAATTCATTTCTCTCTCATATTTTCTAAATCATCACTTACTTATGCTGCATCTTACCAGGTTGTACATTCTTCTGTGGAAGCATTTCTTTTATATTTCTGTGAGCCCAAAAATTCCTTATAACTGGAGAAATCATAGTGTCTGATTTTTGCTTGATTATTATTTACAGGGAAGACAAGAAAAGAAGGACATGAAAGTAATAACTAAGTATTTACTTATCGGGCCGAAATTTCCTGTCTAAACTACTATTTATAAATTCTTTCATTTGCACTGCAGAACATTCTGTAAGTTTTAATCATCTTCATTTTACAATTAAATCGTGGCCATAAATATAGTACACCTTAACCAGAGCCCTACAATTGATAGGTGACTATAGAGATGTCATGTCATGTCACTTGTGAGCATCTCACAAGTGAGGCCAGAGTATTTATTTTAACTACTTGTCTACCCTAACAGAAGAAAGAAATCTACCAGTCTTCAAGAAGAAGCAACTGCACTGCACGTAGGAAAGTTTCTTCTGTACTTCCAACCCCTCCCCCACGCCTCAGCCAGCCCCAGGACTGACTCCAGGCCCCTCACCAATGTTGCCAGTTTTCTCTACCTGAAAATCTGGGTCCACAAAAAATGGGCTTATCATTCTGGTTCTAAATATTGGAGCAAATAAAAACATCTGGGTCCTTCTTGCTCCCATTAATGTTACTCAGGTAGGCATAAAACCTGAACTTGTGTAATAATGACACATTAAAGTATATAATATTTTATATAGGTCAAAATAGTTTGACGGAATAAGATCAATGGCCAGGATGACCTCAACTTTAAAAAAAAAAATTATTTGGCTGACAAATACCGGCTACTTCCTGTAATTGCTGATTTGAATATCAGGAATTCCAAACTCATCAGGATGTTTTTCTTCATCTTGTTTAGGCCTGTGGCCTAACATGCACAGAAGCCACTTAATGTTAGCTATCATTAACCAGGGCTACCTTATGACAAACTATCTTAGACTCTGGAAAAATCATCTAAGAGAGTAAAACAAAATGCTAGGCTACCAAAAGAACTTCTATAAACCAAATGACATTAAATGAAGTGATCTTTCCCATCCTCCCTGAGGGAATGTATAAAACATCCATAAATTATAAGAAAATCAATTATGAAATAATGCATCCAGGAGTTTCCTATATTCACATAAAAATTAACATTAATAACAATAGTGTCCCTTTTCACCACGCCTACCCCTGACTGTCCCAGTTAGTTAACACTTACACACAGTGGCTTTAGCCTTAGACAACCCTTTGCGACCTATACTATACCTTTATCCTTGCGTTCAATACTCAGAGATGTTATGCAGCTATATTGGAAAGGAGAGATGGAAGGAGTAGGGAAGGAAGGAAAGAAGGAAGGAAGGAAGGAAGATAGGAAGGAAGGAAGGAAGGAAGGAAGGAAGGAAGGAAGGAAGGAAGGAAGGAAGGAAGGAAAGATCAAGACCTGAAATAACAATGCAACATTTATAATTCCTTATGATGAACACAACAATATAGAATTAGACTGTCGTATTAGTAAAAGCACTTTATGGTGGTAATACTGGGGTTTCAATGTAGGACCTCACACTCATTTGACTCTTACTCTACCATGTGAACCAGGCTTCTAGCCTGGCTTTTTGTGTATTCTTTTACAGATGGAGTCTCACAGATTTTCTGCTCTGTCTAGCTTCAAATAAAAATCCTCCAAATCTCAGCCTCTCAAGTAGTAGAATTACAGGCATGAGTCACCAATGCCTTCATGCATATTTATAAAAAATCTTAATAAGGCATAGAAGTATGTTATGTAGGTTGTAAAGTGTTAAGTACGTGTTTTTGTACTTCCCTAATAATTCATTTAAAAGGAAGACTTTCTTTCCTTCTCTAGTTATGCCATGTCACGGAAGTGTTAAAATATTAAATTAACTTAGAACCAATTAGTAATATCAAGAAACCAGAACATACCTTATTTCCTTTTGAGAGCTCAAGAGATACAAAAGAGTGTGGAAAATCCTATCACCAAGCAGGAACTTATTCATTTTTTCCTATCTTTTAGCAGGTTGCCAATGGACTCATGAGAGATGATTGAAAGACCAACATGGCTGACGAAATTTTACTCATCCTAACCTTCAGAGAATTTATCTGGCAAACTCTGCAAATGTGGTCTCATTCTGCCCAGGGAAGAGATCGAAAGAGATATAATTAAAAGCATTTCACCCACCAAACCTCATCCCTGGGGCTCTGAAGGCTTGGTAGTGGGACCAAGATCAAGTCGTGAAGATCTCATCTGAAAGTCAACTTCTTCCAAGTCAGTTTAAACTTTAAGCCCTTAAGCATATACTTCCTTTCCAAATGAAAGTGAGGCCAATTTCTTTGACCCTACAGGCTGAAAGGTAGATTGTATTTTTACAACAAGAAAATGAAGTCATACTTTTGGCATGGACAGATCCTTGCCACCCCCAGTCCTGACTTTCCTCAGGTGAGAATTCAACTCGTGAACTTACTTGGTAACCACATTTTGCATATCCTGGATATTAGTGTGCGGGCCCTAAATATTCCCTGAGGACCCTAAAGGAGGGAGGAAATGAGAAACTGAACACAGCAATAAAGCTGAGAGGAAAGACCTGTCCAACAACATACCGGCCAACTGCACAGCCCGGAGTTTCATCAACTTGTTTCTCATCTCTAGGCTCCAGATATTATCATACCGAGCATTTCCCATAAAACCTATTCTAGAAAGAAGCAGCCAATTCAGAGAAGACTATGAATAAAAATCATAAATCAATCTGGTGATGCCGGTAAGTGGAGGATTTCTCAGACCCCTTCTAGTGAGGCATGGTGACTCATCACGGCTGCGTCTTTTGCCAGGATGCTGATGCAGAAACCTGTCTATGTCTAGGTCTTCCTCTGGTCTCTGAGACCTCACTCACAGATGTGACCCCCGATCATCCTTGGTCTCAAATAGAGAAACTGATCAAGAGAAGGGATGAGAGTAAAACATGAAGCATGTTCTGACAAAGGATAAAGACTCCAATAGAAATTTTTAGAAAAGACTGGATCAAAGATGAACAGAAGAGGAGAGAGAGACTAGCTGAAGGCATCAGCCAGAGGTGGGGAGTCTTGAAAGAAGAGGAAATTGCAAAAGCAGAGGGCAGCTGATGAGAACTGGCATGAGAGAAGGAAGCCCCATTCAGCTCCCCTTGTCAGCTGTGTCGGAGCACTTGAAGCTGATCCAGTGAACAACAGCGCATTGCAGGTATCTACAGGACCACATTCAGCTGCCGCCTAGAGCACAGGAGAAAAAGCCTGAGAAGACTTATGAGGAAGTCAGACTCTCTCCTAGAACATCCTGATGGTACCAGGAAGTCTCAGAAACACACTTTGGTTTCTTTGAACCAGGCTCAGGAGCAAAGGGTACGCCACAGATGTTCCCAGAAGTATCCAAGCTCATATCCCTCCAGATTGAAATCTAGCTCTCCTTGTTCTTCATGGTAAGCATATTTATAAACATAAAACAAGGCATGTTTTCTTCACTACCCTCTATTTCCCTAAAGCTGAACTTTTATCTTACCAGCCTAGATTCTGTGGATATTCGTTTATGAAGCTGTGAGACAGAATATCAAACTTTCATTGCGTGTGTTATGAAATATTCGTCATCCTTTGGAACATTAAGGTCACTGGTACGGGAACAACATGAGCCAAGGTAGTTACACAGGATTCCAAGAAGTATAAGCCCTCTTCATTTCCCCATGGAGGGGTCACTTTTTTGTGTGAATATGTAAAAAGATTATCAGCAAAATATTTTAATAGAAATTTCAGCAATGAAGGCATCCATTGAAAAGTGTTCAAGGACATTAATTATTAGGGAAAAACAAATTTAAAAACACCACCACGAAGCACCGTGTCATACCATGATACTGACTGGGATAAGAAAGGTAGTGACAGGGCAAGACTGTAACTCTCACACCTTGTTGATAGGATAGAAGGTGGCACTTCCACTTTGAAAGTCAACCTGGCTGCCTCTTTAAAATCTGAACTTAGGGGTTTGGCCGTATGGCTCAGGTGGTAGAGCATCAGCCAATAAGGGAAAGCATCAGAAACTGAGTTCAAGTTTCAGAAAGAGAAAGAGGAAGGATGAGGAGGAGGAGGAGGAGAGGAGGAAAAGGAGAAGAGGAGGAGGAGGAGGAGGAGGAGGCGGAGGAGGAGATAGAAGAAGAAGGAGAAAAGAAGAAGAAGAGGAAGAAGAAGAGGAGGGGAGGAGGAGGAGGAGGGGGAGGAGCTGGAGGAGGGGGAGGAGATGGAGGAGGAGGAGGGGAAGGAGAAAAAGGTCTAAGCTTAAACATGAAGAAAGCATGATATAGAAATTACATGCTTAGAAACTCATCCCAAAAGAAGCAAAAGGACTTGGGTCTTGTAAGAACACCTCAGCAGCATTATTCACAATAGCCATTTGGAAACAGATCAAATTACCATCAAATGGTCAGTGAGTAAGCAAACTGTGCTATAGCCACATAGTGCAAAACTGTTCGAGGGTATAAATGGGTGATGTATTAGCTCATGGGAGAAACTGAAAAAAGATATTTTAAGTGAAAGAAGTCAGTCTCAACAAAACATGTATATACACAAAGTCCAGAACATGAAACTCAGTTGCCTGAAGCAATAGCCATACAAGCTCTTTTAAAAAATGTTTTCTAAATAAAAATGTTACTTCATTTTTAAAAATAAAAATGTGTTGAGGAGCATACAATTCTGCACAATTTACTAACAACCATTTGATTGTATTCTCAGAATAAATGAATCTCAAGGAATAAAAATTATACCTAAATAAAGCTATTATTGTAAAACATAACAAATGTCAAATCAATGATAAAAGAATGAAATACAATGGTCTCCAAACTTGCATCATGGAGATTATCAGCCTGTGACTGAAGCTAGCCCCAGCAAAGCGCGAAGATGAAGAGGACTGCAGTCCAGGCCAGCCAAGGTCAAAGGTTAGTAAGACCCCATCTCAACCAACAAGCAAGATGTGGTGACATATGCCTGTTAATCTGAGCTAAATGAGTTGGTCAGATAGGTAGAAGAACCATAGTTTGAGGCTAGCTCCTGGAATGGATAAGGAAGATACCTTATCCAAAAAATAACTAAAGCAAAAAAGGACTGGGTGTGTGGCCCAGATGATAGTGCACCTGCCTACCAACAGTGAATAGCTGAGTTCAAATCTGAGTACCATCAGAAAAAAGATTGAATGTTCATTCTCTCTCTCTCTCTCTCTCTCTCTATATATATATATATATATATACACACACACACATACACACACACACTTTACTTCTTGTTAAATATCATAAACTAATTTACTAGTACATTTCATGTATCATTACTATGTCCCAAAAGCAACATTACAAGGAGAGTTCAAATACATACATAGATTCTTTTCAGTATACAATTATTTATTTGACTGCAGGGTTTTTAAAAATAAAAGAATACACAGATGAAAATTACCAAACCAAGTAAATTCCAGAATAATAAGCATGTGGATGTGGGAAGATGCCAAAATTACCCGGGGATTATGTTACGGACAAGACCACCCATGAGCCCTACACACTTACAACATCCATCAAATTGAAAGTCATGTTCAAAGTGATGCTGTGTTTGCCTGGCGAGCAGTGGACATCAATCAAAAGGAACCCAGCTGTTCTGAGGAAGGCAAATATTCAGAAACATGGGACTGCAGATGCCGTCAGTAATAAATGTCACTGACAGGAGTTCAAAAGGAGAGGACACAGAGAGAAAAATAGAAAGAAGGCTTCACATGCAGACAGAGCTTCCCACGTAACGCGATCTGCTTCTGGGAGCCATGGCTTTAGTCATCTAGGTCTGTCTCACACCTACTGTGGCTGAGACGTTCATTATTAGAAGGATTACGCCTGTTTATGGGGAGTCAAAACAATGATTAAATATTTAAGTAAGTTTGGTATATCAGGTAGTGTTTATTCTTAACGTTTTTCCCCTTGAGGTTTCACATTATATAACTAATGATTTCTGATGGTTTAGTATTTACAATGTGACACCTGCAGGGAGCAAGTTACATATAATATCGGAAAAGAACCAAAGCAGAAAGGCTCTCTGATTGGTGAGTGAGAGGAGAATTGAGGATTAATCCAAAAAGAATTTGGGATACATTTATAGGTTTAGACTCTTTTTCTCTTCTGTGGTCACATTTGGGGTTTCTGAGGTTTTGGACCACCGTGCCGTCTGAGCTCTGTGGTTTAGGATGGATGGATGGTGCACCTCACACTGCAGGGCTCGGCATGGCGAGAGAGGAGGGGCAGTGTGCTCACTGGCGAGAATACTAAGCTGATGTCAACTTGAGAACCAAATGCAGACCATGGAAATGAATAAATGATTGGTGGTAATAGAGAATAATAATCTTAATAGTCTAAACTCTACAAAACCAGGCCAGAGAGCAAGGTCAATGGAAGTGCCAAAGGTGAGGCCAAAACCCTTGGGAACCAGAAGTATTGCCACTCTTGTTTATGCCGTTTCCATGTCTCCCCTCCGTCATTCCTGCTCAATAATACTTCCTTTTTTATTGTTACAGTGATGTACAGAAGGGTTATGGTTACATAAGAAAGGTAATGAGTACATTTCTTTTTGAACAGTGTTATCCCCTCCCTCATTTTTTCCTGCTTTCCCTCCTCCCCGACTCCTGACCCCCAGCTGTCAAGTTCATTTCCAACACAGTGTCTTGTGACGATCACTGCTGCATTGGTTCCCCCTTTGTCCTTGGTCTCACCATTTCTGTGATTCCCCTTCCCAACCCCAACTCAGGTAAACATTACAATACAAAGGGCACTGAAATCAAAAACAGTGACAGCAGGATGTGGGGCCAAGGAGAACATAATGAAAGAAAAAAGAAATTTCTGCATACAGTGAACTAAGAAAATAATAACACTTTTAAAGAGGCAGCGTCTGGAGGTGTGGCTCAAATGGTGGAGCACCTGCCAGGCAATCACAGGGCTCTCAGTTCAAACCCCAGAGACTAACTAAGTAAATAGGCAGAGAAAAGTACTGTAGGACATGTCACCAATGTTTAAAGTGGTCAAAAATCATGTGACCTTAGAAACGGGTTTTCTCTTCATTCATATGACGAATTTTGTGAAGTCTCAAAAGAATGTAAAAATGTAAAAAATCTATACTTGAACTTGAATGTGTGTGCTTTGTAATTATCTTCAGATGTTCTGGAATAAACACGTCTATATTCTATTCAGAAGGTTGAAGCATGATTATTTCACACGTGAATTGAAAATATAGCCCTAACCATAGTACACACGGTTATCATGACATCTCTAAAGAGAGAAAAATTAAGTTGTGTCTATATATTCCTATTGTCATTATACAGCCATTCTGGAGGAAAGCTATTCAGAAATCGATGTTAGCATTCTATTTATTCTCTTATGTGGACACATAAAAGCTCAAAAGTTTACTAGTAACCCAAACTAAGGAAACAGTTGTAAGAAAGGATAATGTTTTCAGTGTTGCTTCATAGTAAAATTCAAATATTTAAGACAAAAATATCTACCAGCTTTATTCTTCTTCTGGTAAATATGAATCTTTAGGTTGGTTGCTAGCAAAAAAGTACATCCAATTGTAGGCTTTGGTTCCTGTGAAGTGATACTTGCCAGAGATTTGGTTGTAGAGAGAGTCAATCCCGAAGCACCCCACCATGAAATCACCTTCAAACCAGGTAAGGTAGCATATGTCTGGAATCCCAGCCAATGGGGAGGCTGAGGCAGGAGGATTATGGGTTTGAAACCAGCGCAGGCTACATAAAAAGTTTCTTTTTAATAATAATAATAATAATATTGTCACCTATCATAATAGTAACCATAATAATAATCATCATCTTTCACCCCCTCTTGGGGGGGGGCGGCTAAAGAAACATCTTCATGCTCTAAAGATCAAAGTAGAAGGTACTGCTATCCCTAATTATTAGTAAGCAGGGCATAATTTAATGCCTGTGATTTGGAATGAGCAAAGTATCTCATTCAGCACAATGTATAACCTACACTGCTGCCAGGAAATGGAACATTTCATACTTGTGGTATATATACACAATGGAATTCTATGCCTCCATCAGAAAGAATGACATTGCCCCATTTGTTAGGAAATGGAAAGACTTGTAAAAAATTATATTAAGGAAGTAAGCCAGGCCCAAAGAAACATAGGTCCCATGGTTTCCCCTATTTGCAATAACTAGTATATGTCTGGGACAAGCAGAAATGGTCAGATAAGTTGATGTTAGGCAAAATGAACCCCAAGATAAGAACTCAAATGGTTTTTCTTTCTTGCTATTGTTTCTAAAGTATTTATAAAATGATTTCTACGTTGTTTTGTATGTCCCTCCCCCACGGTATAACCCATTTTCACTGTATTTGATGTTGGTACAATTAGGGGAGGGGAAGAGAAAGAACAAATTGTTTAAATAGGGATACAGGTGGACCCATTGCAACAATGAGATGTACAAGATGTTATGTTGAAAATGAACTTTACAACTTTGGGGGTGGGGAGGACATGGGAAGGGATGGGAAGGGGAAACAAAGGAGGAGGCAACAATGCTTGATAAGAAATGTACTCATTACCTTGCCCATGTAATTGTAATCCCTCTGTATAGTATTTTCACAATTAAAAAAAAAGAAATCAAGAGATGCTTAAGGATTTTGATAAGCATAAAGTAGAAAATCATGCCATCCAAACCTCCTCATCATCATTAGTCTAGGTTACGTCAAAAATGGAAGAGTAAAGGCAAGTGTTGAATCTAGTCAACCATCTTCTTTGGTCTCAGTGGAATGTTAAGGGGACACTTCTTTCCAGTGGACTGTCACCATAGTACTGGATGTCACAAACAGGTAATCTAGAAACTCTGGAAAACAAGTCAGTACAAAGTGGCTGAGTTCTGAGAGCTTGCACTGAACTTCAGAAATGCAATAAGACCCAGAGGTGGTCCAGCTAAGGTCTAATAGGAGACTTTCTAATTAACATTGAGACTTCAAAGCTAAATAAGAAATACGCTATTCATGGGAGACTAAATCATCCTAAACACCAGCTGTGTACATACCACAAAGTCAAAAGTGGATGAATGACAAAAGAAAATTCTTCATTTCATTCCAGTTTTACAAGTCTGTGTTATCTGGAGCTTTCCAACATAACATTGGATTAAAGCATGCTCAGCTTTACTGTAGACAGAAGCAAGAACTTGTTCTCCCTGGAGAATCTCAAGTTTAAGCAGATCTCAAATCATTCCCACCAATAAATTTCCAAGGTAAAGACTCAGTGCTCATTCAAATTTCAGGAAATACACAAGAAACAGGCATCTTGGCGAGAACTGGTAAAAGTAAAAAGCAGTTTAAAGAAACACAAGATTTCAGATGTTGGAATTCCTACAAATAATACAGGTAACAGATAGAGATAGCAATTACGATTAATTGGTTTTAAAAAAAAAGTGAAGAGATTTATTTAGATACAGGTGCTGATGGCTTGTTAGGGGCTCTGACAAGGCTCTTCCAGCCCTGACAGCTCATGGTAGATCATACTGGTTTTTAAAGGCCTTTTGTTTCCCACAATGCTCTAAAATATGAACTGGGCAAAAAGCAACGTTCAACCAGAAAATGGAGCTCAAAATGAAAATTCCAAGAATGGCAACACACATAAATATTTAATAAACTCAACGAACATGAATATTTAATCATAATCTTCAAGAATTATAGCTAATTATTTTAAGCATAATAATCTTCCGAAAGGGACTGCCTTAATTTTGGAGAGATGAATGCCAAAGTATTTATAAATCAAGGCTCATAATATCTGCAATATCTTGATTTTCAAGAACACACTAGAAAAAAGAAAAAAAAGGTAAGATAAACCATTATGGGATGGATGAAGTTATGCAAAGATATACAGATAGATGGGTGAGGGAAGGACAATGGAGAGGCACATAAATGAACAAATAAAACAAAAGTGAGCAAGGTCAGCAACTTGTTATTTGTGATTGGATCCGACATGTAGACGTTTATTAAACTGTTCCTTTGGGTCTTTTTGAATCTTTGAGATTCTTTATAACATTACAAAAGAAAGAAAATCATCATAGGAACAAAACAGACCTCCTGCCCAGTGCTGGAGTCCTGGCTTTCTTCTCTTCACATAATCCCTGATTTCCCACATGGCACGGAAGTAAAATGCTATTTCCTGCTCTTTTGTGAACCTCATCTAATAACTTCCCTTCAGGGGCCAGAACTTCTGTGTCTCAGCTAAAACACTTCTTGATCATCAGTTGTGAGTCTTACTAAAATGTTGAGGTCCTTTTGCCTTTGTTGTGACTGGGCATTTTCATATACTCTTCATTGCTGAAGCTGGAGGTCAAGCTAACCTCTCCTTCCTTACCCATGTGCACTCACTCATGTGTGCAGACACTACACACACACACACACACACACACACACACACACACACACACACTGCCCAATCCCTTAGTTGTACCCAGTTAAATCCTAGATGACCCTATGAAAATCAGTGAAATTATGAAGAACACCTCACAAATATACTCCAACGCTAGTTCCTTGCAAGTAATTCAGAATTCACAGACTTCTTCCCAGGGAAGGAGTAAAGGAAAAAAAAAATTGTGTCACTCTCAGACACTCATAATTAAATTAATGTGAAATTAAAGCCAAAATGAAATTTCCTCCTTGTGACAAAAGTGGTTCGCTTAAGTTATCCGTGTATAATGGGCTGCAGAAGCCCATTATTAAATGATTTAAAAGATTAATTTCAACACAGCCCCTAGCTCCGGTGCTTTGTATGCTCGCATGAAGCAAAGAGCAACGTGCTTCAGGAAGAAGCCAGGGTTGCTGGGCAGAGGAAAATTACTGGCTCGTTCTGTTTTGCCACTGGCAATCCAGCTGCATTCATATTTCCTAACTTAGCTTGCAGAGTGTATGTGTCTCTAACTGCGTAGTCTAGGAAGAGGACTCGCTTCAGGAAGCTAGAGGCCCATCTTGCCATGCCTTCACTCTCATCTGGAACACCAGCCAAACTTCTAGACCACAAATATTCAGTTCAAACCATTTGCAATTATCTCCCACCACCTGCATGCCAAAGCATTGGAGGCAGAACTGAGTAGCAGGCCCACATTCTTCCCCACTTCCCTTTCCTTTGAAAACAGATCTATAATCAAATGCTAAGAAAATAGGTGCCCTAAACCTTGAAACCAACCCCTCCCACCCTGCCTGCCCTCTCACCCCCAAAAAAGTGCATGCAAAAGACTTCAGAGCAAGGCTGTCTGTGGGCAGATCCATGGAAATCTAGTTTACATATGGAAACTTTGAGAAGCCTTGCTTGATGTACAACATTATGCTACAGTAAAGGTTAATAACCTCTTTGACCCTGAATGCTCCCGGTGTGAGGAGACTTTGTGACATTAAGGACACATGCTGGCCTCTGGAAATGAAGTGAAGGTAGAGGGGGAGGAGGAAGAAGAGGGAACAAAGGCTTTTAGCCAGGATCACAACCTCCCTGGGTTATACACTAAGTATTTAGGCCATGGGCCGCACAGGCTTCAGTGGGACAACCTCACTTTACTCTTCTACAGGAAATGTGCCCAGGATATAGTCAACTTATTAATGAATGGACCCATGAAGAATATGTGGGCCTGCCCTAAAAGCTGTATTTATGGATAGATTCAGAAACTTGTATTTTACTTCATTTTTCCATCTTACAAAAATAGAATTCACCTCTTTTGTAACCATTTAACCACTATAATACCAACGGATGATTCACCAACAACAACACCAGGTAATAAGCTGGACTTAGCCCATGGGCTACTGGCCTCAGAGTCCAGACTTAGTTGGTTCTCAAACTTGGGCCTGCATCAAGGCGCCGAAGCATGAGCTGCCATTGATGCTAGGATCCAACTCTGGACTTTCGCATCCTGAAGGGCTGGGGTGCATCTCATCCTGCTCTAGCAGTTCTCAAGGGACACTCATTCTGTCACCTGCCCACAGGTGGGGTAACATGGCTTAGAGACAAAGCAACACAAAGAAGGGAGAACAAAGGGTCCAGGCTGAAGCCAGACGAGGTCTGCCTTTGTCACAAGGATGTCAGGGAAAGTCTACGCAAATCGTGTGCAGTAATTCAGAGACAGACAAATGATCAACATAATGAAACTTCAATAATTGATCAACAGTGTGTCTTCTTTGTCTAGAAAGTTCTCTCCCCAGACATCTACAGATTATCCTCTCCTATCTCACTCACCTCCCTCAAATCTTTGCCCAATCACCTCCTTCTTGTGAGCCTATGACCTCCAAATACCTGGGAATAAAACAGAGTGTGCTCACCTCTCATACCTTCCCTCAGACATCTTCCTTTATCACACAGCAATCACCACTTGCAATCTACAGTGTTGTCTTTCTGATTGCTACATTTGTTACTAATTATCCCCCCATACTCCTAAATTGTTAGAACCAAAGCCCAAAAGAGGAAGAACAAAGATGAGTATTCGTGTATCCCCAGTACTGGAAACCCATCCTACCGTTCTTAGAAGCACTTAAAAGTTACTGAATGAGGGGCTGGGAAGGTGGCTCAGTGGTAGAGCGCTTGCCTTGCGTGCTCGAGGCCCTGGGTTCGATTCCTCAGCACCACATAAGCAAAAAGCAAAAAGCCGGAAGTGGCGCTGTGGCTCAAGTGGTAGAGCGCTAGCCTTGAGCTAAAGAGCTGAGGGACAGTGCCCAGGCCCAGAGTTCAGGCCCCAAGACCGGACCAAAAAAAAAAATAAATAAAGATTAAAAGGTGTTTGTGACTTTAAAATGAATAAAATACATTTAAAAAAAAAAAAAAAAAGTTATTGAATGAGCCAGGCGTCGGTGGCTCATGCCTGTAATGCTAGCTACTCAGGAGGCTGAGATCTGAGGATCACGGTTCAAAGCCAGCCAGAGCAGGAAAGTCCGTGAGACTCCAATAAAAACCATTCAGAAAACAGGACGTGGTGCTGTGGCTCAAGTAGTAGAGCGCTAGCCTTGAGCTGAAGAGCTGAGGGACAGCACCCAGGCCCAGAGTTCAGGCCCCACAACCAACAACAGCAACAAAAAAAAATATTGAATGAATAAATGGTTAAATAATACTAATCTACTCAGACTTCAATAAGAAAAGAATTAAAATAATTGGCTACTTCTAAGGACTTTATTTTTTAATTCATTGGGGTGTTTTTTTTGGGGGGGGGTGGGGGAGGTACTAAGCTTTGAATTCAGATCTTCCAGTACTTTACCAAGCCCCGAAGCCTTTTCATGCTTGAGTTATTTTCCAGATGGGATCTCATGATTTTGAACTACAATCTTCTTTTCTATACTACCACATTTTTTGATGTCTTTGTTGAGAAAGAGTCTTGTTAACTGTTTGCTCCAGCTGGCTTCAAGCCACAATCCTACTATCTCTGCCTCAAAGGTAGCTGAGATTACATGCGTGAGCTACTGTACCCACCACCACTACCAAGAACTTGATACAAAGTTCAGTGTCCTCAAGTCTAATCTACCCACCCCAACCCCTGCTCCCGCCCAAGTCCAGATTTCAGCACTATCTTGCTCTGCTCAGGTTACCCTAACGAAATACCAGAGACTGGAAACCTAAGCAACAAAAATGTATTTCCTCACAATCCTGGAGCCTAGAAGTCTGAGGTTAGGGCACTTTCATGCTCAGCTTCGAGTGGGGCCCACCTCCTGTCTCACAGACATCCAATTGCTACCTGGATGGTCACATGACCTTTCCCAGGCGCTTGTGAGAAGAGATGGAGAGACCGGGAGAGCAGGAGTGGGGAGAGCAGGAGTGGGGCGAGCTCTCTGGAGTCTCCACATGGAGGGATCAATAAGTCCAAGTGGGACCACCCTCACCATCTCACCCCATCCAGTTTCCTCCCAAAGTCCCCATCTCAAGGCTCTAAACTTCAGCACCTGTCTTTGAGGAGACATAAACTGTCAGTCCACACAACCACCTCTGCACTGCCCAGCCTTCCCCCTGCAGCACAAATTCCAAGGATGATTTAACATAAGCAAGAACTGCACTTCCGCAGAGCCCATGATTTCTCAATGTGATCTTCTTGACCCACGTCCTCATTTCTATCCCTGCGTAGATTCCACAGTCATTCGTGTAAGGATTCACGTCAATACTTTCTCAATCATCAGCATTCTCCCCCACCATCCCGTGGGGTAGATCATTTGCATTTTATGCTTAAGAAAATTGAGACACAAGGACACAGTATTAGGCAAGATGCAGGCCCAGATTCCAGTCTCTGTTGCTTCTGGTTTTACTAAGGTTCACCTGCCTGCCTTTACCATGGTTGGCTTTCTAGTGATTCCACCTCAGACGTGTCTAACCAGTGCTGCCGTAAGTGTGCCTATACAAATGCTTCAAAGGATTGTGTGTCAACAGCCCACGGTGAATGAGGTTCAGATATGAGAGTTCGCTTTTGCAAACAACTTGGCCAATGATAGGTCTCTGGACTCCAGTAATAACATTTGACACTTATGTCTTTCTTATTGCATTTTCCAGTAATTCATGTAATTGCATTTTAAAGATGCAACAGTGGAGGATGGGTTTAAAACCTACGAAAAGAAGTGAAGATATGGCCCAAATGATTGTGTCAATCTATAGCAAAAAAAAAAAAAAAAAATACAAGCAGAGGACCTAAGTTCAAGCCCCAGCATTGGCAGAAAAAAAAAAATGAAAAAAAAAAAGAAACCAACAAAATAAAATCCACTTTCTCACAGATAATTGATGAAACACTAGTTTAAACAACTGAAAGAACAAGTTCATTTATTCTGATATTTTCTAGATTCCATGTAAATGAAAATAGTTCCACGCACACACTAACTAAAAAATTATAATGAGCCAACTAACAAATTATAATGGTGCAAGTCATTTTAATTAAAAACTCAAAGTCTTTTGAAATTAAGACAGTTATTAAATATCTCTTCCAAGATGTTTTTCCTCACTCTTTAAATCTACTTCATAGGAAGCCTTTCTTTTTCCACCTGAATCTGAATAACTATCAGTATGGTAATATGCTTAGTTTCGTGAAAAGTAAGATTTTCTCTTATTTATTTATTACTCATGGGTTATACACACCAAATGTATTTCTCATTGTAATTCAGATCTCATTACAAATTCAAATTAGAATACATGAAAAATATATAGTCTTAGCTTTGGGTTTCACTTAGCCCTGTGTTTCTGAGTAATCACTGAGGGCCTGTAAGCTGATCCACACTTCACAGTAAGTAGAGCCTGGATGTGCATTTATAAGAAGCCCTAGCTAATCCTGCTTCCCTTATACTGAGAAGCACTAATACAGATGACACCAAAGATACCAGATTATTGTGTTAATTCAGTCGAAATACTAATTCCTTCAGTTATCTTGTCTTTCAAATACTGCTCTTCAACAGATTTCAATGGGAACCTAAGGCACTGGAGAAGAGCAGCTCTTGGAAGTGACTTAAACCAGTGACAAGTGTCAGAGACTTGGCAGCAAGGACCATCTTCTTACACATTACAGATGTGTCCTAAGTGTTTTCAGAAAGGGAAGAAAAGTCAGGGGTGAAGAAGAAGTACAGGGGCCTCACCTAGGTCCAAAGCATCATGGCAAATAGGGCTACTGTTGGGGAAGCAGGGAAATTTTGGTGTATTCCAGCACAATCATGTAAATAAAGTGAAGCTGTACTTTAGTAAAACTATGGCCAAGGAGCCTCCTGGCATTGTCCAAAATAGCAAACTCTCAGGTCAGGGCTCAATTCTGAGCTTCCTTATTTCCCACTTCCTCCTTGTCTAAGACTCTTCCTTAGCACAATAAATACTTCACCTTCCTCCACATCACATGGTTTTGCATTCAGAAGAAGTGGCTTGCAGATCAAAGTGTGTTTAAAACTAGATTCGTCTATCACCAATAGGCACTAACTTTTCCAAAGACACACTCCTTTATCTCTGACTTACATATGCCATGTGCAACCCAATCTGTTAAAAGAGAAAAAAGGAAGGAAGGGAAGGAAGGAAGGAGGGAAGGAAGGAAGGAAGGAAGGAAGGAAGGAAGGAAGGAAGGAAGGAAGGAAGGAAGGAAGGAAGGAAGGAAGGAAGAAGAACGGGAGGGAAGGGGAGGGGAGGAGAGGAGAGGAGAGGAGAGGAGAGGAGGAAAGAAGTATCTCCGCCCTGCAAGGGAGAATTGGCTGAGAAAGTGGGTAACAAACCCTAATAATTTTTTGGTCTTTGCAGTTTGGACTATCTCACACTGATTGGGATCCATAGAGCCCTTTGTTTATCCCCAGGAACAATTTCATTGAAAACAGCTTGCCTCTGACACAGAGTATGGGAATCTGGTTTATGACATGTGCTGTGCGTCCAGGATGAGTTTGGAGCCGGACACTGGATGGGGCACTGTATGTCAGTCTCAGGCTAGTAGAATTTCAAACCAAGTAAATTCACATTTCCTCCATTGAGGTAATAGTGACACAATGAGTAACTTGTAAAAAGTTCACTCCCTCCCAAGTCGATGGAACTGCAGAAGTCTTTAGGGGTAGGAATACTTTACTAAAAATAAAAATAAAAATTTTTAAAAAGCCAGCCCACCACCACTGCAAATACACACTCTGTGAGAGGCCAGTCTCCAGTACACAGATTTAAACTTCTTCAGGAAATTGCTTTTACTGAGAAGTAATCTGACACCTTTCCTAAAGACCTCTTCCCCACACTGATTATTTCCCACCTCTCTGTGTGTTGCTGCCTCAGGGCCCTGTCAACCTCGACTGTCACCTGATCCTTCTCATCACAACCTCTGCCTTCCACGTACACGCTTCTCAAGCAAACATGGTGAAAACACCATGACTTCCATGAAAGTTGTTTATGTTCAAAGTTTTTACTGTGGTTTATTTATCGAGGAGGGTTCTTATTTTCCAAGGCTATATTTCTGATGGTTGTCATGCAGATGGTATTGTTTGCTTGCAACATTTATGGGTTTCATTTCAAAATCACGTATAGATGGCGAAACAGTGGGAACTAACATTGCCTTTGCAAGCACAAATGGGTCTGTAAGTGAATCTCCTAGAAGGCCTCTTCAATGACTGCCACCTGAGGAATCTTCTGGATTATTACAAGCCATCAGTTTATTACCAAAAGGTATTCATCACAGAGATCAGGCTTTAACTACTCCATAACATATTAAACATAGTTGCCAGTTATTTTATCATAGGGCATCTCAGATTTATCACTAACCCAAGACCCCTTCTAGAATCCTTTAGTTGTTTCTTGTGTCTCCAAGTGAGTAAATGCATATTCAATTTATGCTAGTTTAGAGTACAGTTAATAGATTGTTAATAGGTGGCATTTTACTATGTCTTACTGCCATCATTCTTCTCATGAATTCCAGCTCAAACCAGGGTTCCAACTTTGGTTCCAAGAGATTAATTTTCCATCTCTCACTGATTTGAGGTTTGACTTAAAAAGAAAAAAGAACATGGAGCCCTATAAAACCTAATTGATTTTCATAGTAGAATAAAAATCACAAGTCCTGGCTTTTCATTCTTCTTACCCGATCAGAGTGAAAAGTGTGATCAGATACTTAGTGCATAGAGACAGCTGATGGGAGGAAGAAATAAATTCTAGTCTTGAAAGAAAGGAAAAACAGTATTTGTATGATGTATAATTACAAAGAATATCTTACATATAAAGAGCATGGAAAATTGCCAATAGCGGGAAACATTTTTAAAGTAAAAAAACAGTGAAAATAATCATGCATGTCAAAAGAATGCAGAAAGAGCAAAGAAAAATACATTCTCTATGTGAGTAAAGCAGAAATGTTTCCAAAAGAAGAAAGGAACTGAGAAGAAAACATTCACATACTAATCACACTTATACAATAACCTTTTAGACTTTTTTGAAATTCAACCCAATTTTTGTTTTCACTGCAAAATAGTATGTGTCCCAGAGTATGTACTCAATAAATATTTGTTGAATTTAAATTACTTGACTTGGGCAAGATAATTTCTTTTTTCATGGTGTTTCGAAGGAAAAATCATTAAATAGATTTTTATCCTGCCTTTCATAAAGGTCTTCACAGAGCTAGTTGATTTTTTTCTCTGCAAAATTATTGTGTTTTGCTCTGTCTTTCTAGCTCCCTTCCCTACTTCTAGATTCAAGTAGCCAGTAAGAGAAAACAATCAAGTCCCTACTGTCCAATTTCAGACTTCAGCAAAAATGGTAGGTATCTTAAAACCAACCAGCATCTTTGTAGAGCTATTGGGTCTTTCAATCTTGATCTTTTGGGGATTGATTCTGCTGGTGCTGCTGTTCAACTACCCAAGGGCAGGCAAGATCAGACTTCTTGCTTGGACTTTAATGCAGCATTTATATTTATTTAGAACCTGCACATGGCTTGTCCATCATTCAAAATGAGAAATCTTTAGAGATCTGCAGAACACCACTTGGAAAATCAATACAATCAGAACTGTTGGCAGCGGTGCTACAGAATGATATATTCAGGATCCTCTCAGTCTTAGAATTGTTGTTCTGTAACCGTGTAAAGTTTCTTGAAATATTTATATCAAACCCCATGGCTGCTACCAGAGTCTCAGTATTTAAAAGCTTAGAATATATCTCAGAACTCATACTTTTCACTTATCTTTTTGTCATAGTTAAGTGGTCATAGGAAGGCACTTCAATCCAACATGTCAGGTTGTGAGGACAAAGCATCTTGATCAATATCACCCCTGTCATCATTCTCCTCCATCTCTCCCAACCCCAACCTATTCTCTCAACCTATTCCTGCCTACATTTCACAAAGCTGTACCAAGCAGCAAATTTTCCTGTCTGGAAGGGATTTCCCTCAGCTTTACTTTTGTCTGGATCCGTTTCAAGCTCGGGTTGGATAGTGTCTGATGACCTGACCTGGAAGGATTGTTTATTTATTTGAATGGGCAAACATTCTCACTTTTTGCTGCAAGTATGCACGATATGTAGCCTTAGAATGGATCAGAGAGACCTTCTGGTCTCAACCTTGAAATTTCATTAGTGAGAAAATTGAGGTCCATAGAGATTAAAATCCTTTCCTGATTAAAAGAGGAAGAATTAGATGTGAAACCTAATGGCTCCCAGATGACCTTTTTATGCTATAACATCATATCATTCTCTTGCTCCAATATTTTTTTCTTTATCTGTCTCATCTTGCCAACTAGCTTGTCTTCCATTCAGGTCCAACACTAAAAAGCATCATCTCTGTTCTAGACAGCATCCTGGAAGTAAATGATAACTAAGATACTCCCCCTACCCTAGAAAATGTATGCTTGCTACAGCCTCTTGATAGTCAATTTTGTGAGTCAGCTTTACTGGGTAACTGGATTACCAGAGAGGTATCTAAACACTATCTCTGGGTGCATTGGAAGGGTGTTTCTAGAAAATATTATCTCTTAAATGGTTATACTACATAAAGTATGTAGTCCTCCGTAGAGACAGTGGAGTCCTCAATCCATTGAAGGCTTATGTGGACAAAAACATGGAGGAAGACTGAATTCTCTCTCTACCTGGGTGCTTGAGCTGGGACATCCACCTCCTTCCATCCTCAGTGTATCTGGTTCTCAGGCCTTAAACTTCACTACCAGCTTTGCTGAGTCTCCAGCAGGTAGACAGTAAATCCTGGTTGTTTTCAGACTCCTCAAGCATGTGAGATGATATCTTATAATAGCAAATCTCTTTTATTTGTTTATTTATGTTCTATTTCTCTGGAGAACCCTGATAGAGTGCTCAAAATGCCTACTGTTGAAGAAAACCAGAACTCACTACTGATGTTCATCCATGCATCTCTTCTCCAGGTAGGTTGTTAGTGCCTGTCATATGATTTCTTTTTTTCAAACCAAATTTATTATTTTTATTGCTATTATTGAGTTGTACAAAGGGGTTACAATTCCATGAGTTAAGTTATAAATACAATGCTTCTTGACAATATTACCCCTTCCTTAATGTTTTTCTTAATTATCTTTAAGTAATTGTACAAAGAAGTTGCCATTTAACAGAGGTTTATGAATACAATATATCTTGATCAATGTCATCCCTTTCAACATCTGTCAACATTTCATCGAAATTATAGCCAATGAAGAACAAAAGCAGAAAAATAATAAGCTAGAGACAGAAGACAGACTAGATAGATAGATGATAGATAGAGAGATAAGAGAGATCTGTTTTGGATAAATGCCACAAATAAAAGGATAGAGGTGATAAAAAGATGGCAGACATTATATATATATGGGTGAAACAGGCCTTTCTGATGAGGTGAACTTTGAATGTAGAGCTGAAGTGAGACCAACTGCTCTTCTCATCTCTGTTGAGCATGCTGGCATATGAGTTGGGTTGGACAGTAGAAGGTGTGGCTAGAGTACAGAAAATGACTATTTTATTCTAGATTTTTTCCCTGTTTTTTTTAACAATATCAAGGAGAAGGTCTCATTATATAGGATTAAGTATTTCACATTTAGTATGTCCACAGTCCACTGTGACCACCTCTCCTTAGTTCTAAAATAATTTTATCACACAAAAAAGAAAAGCCCATGCTTGTAGTAATTAATCCCCGCTTTATGCCTCCAGATTTCCCATTCTGAATCATTCACAAAAATGTAATCATAGAACATATTTTTCAGTGTTTATCCCTGTACATTTTAGCAAATATCAGATCTTGATTATCTTATGGTGGTATAATATGTATACCTCTGAATATCAATCCATCCACCCACAGACATGGGCTATTTGTACTTTTTGAGTACTTAATGCTCAACAAGAAATATACTCATTACCTTATTCATGTAACCATAACCCCTCTATACAGCATCTTTTTTTTGGGGGGGGGTCCAGTTGTGGGCGCTGTCCCTCAGCTCTTCGGCTCAAGGCTAGCACTCTACCACTTAAGCCACAGTGCCACTTCCGGCTTTTTTCTTATGTGGTGCTGAGGAATCGAACCCAAGGCCTCGAGCATGCAAGGCAAGTGCTCTACCACTGAGCCACCTTCCCAGCCCCAAACAGCATCTTTACAATAAAATAAAATTTAAAAAATAAATTTTTAAGTTTTCTTGAGTACGTATTATTAGTTTCTTCTCTTTGATTCCCTTCTCAATCTATTTCTGTATCCATTTGCAAGTCATATATAAAACTTTGAAAGACATTTTAAATGGCCCACAGGAATGAAGAATTAAATATTTCTGAGACCCTAAAGAAGGCCTGATGGAAAAGGAGCCCTCTATTAGTGGTAGCTATGATTACCCAGCATAATAAGAGTGCTGACTATCATACTGCCAAACGTCCACTTCAAAGATGATTGTTGGAAGGCAGGAATGAGTGAAATCAGACCCTTGGAGAGAAAGCTTCCCACAGCCTTCTACCTACAACTATTCCCCATCCTCCCCCCCACCATACGCTTCCTGGTAGCTGAAGAAACTGGTTGAACTTTTTTTTCTTATCTTGCCATGATAAAAAAAAAATAGGGCAAGTTCCAGATCTACCCGTGGACTTGCACTGGATTTTTGCCCTGAAG
Source organism: Dipodomys spectabilis (assembly GCF_019054845.1). NCBI lineage: Eukaryota > Metazoa > Chordata > Mammalia > Rodentia > Heteromyidae > Dipodomys > Dipodomys spectabilis. Next base: position 1,772,611 of record NW_024870856.1, read on the forward strand.
TTGCACCAACCTCGGTGTCAAAAGCAAATAGTGAGAGATTGTTGTGTTTTTCATTGTGTGACTTGGCATTAAGAGAATCTCTAATTTATGTATTTAACACACCACTGCTGACATCATTGCCCAAAGCAATATCAGGCTAGTCCAACCCAGCCTCACTGCATCCAAAGTCAACACCATTTAAATGAATTGTGACAACACAAAGTCTCTTTATCCAGAGTCATAGATCTGCCCAAATATTTGCTTGGTGACCATTTAAAGTATTCAGATACAGGAAATGTACTGAATTCAAGTTCAGGAGGTTTGAAGCGGGCTCAGGAGCATACCCCCGACATCACCCGATTTCCCAGTATGGAAGAAGTTACTTTTTCTTATTCTATCCACCTCAGCAAAAATTGCAGGACATATCCTGCGTTCATGTCTACCGAATCTGGTCAATGCAACCCAAATGGTTGTGAAACTCATGTCTTAATTCAGATTTAGATATGTAGTATCAAATTTTTAAATCAGATGTGAACAGATTTTTAAATTTTTCAGGTTCTTTCTTTTACTCAAATGTATCATAGGATATTAATCATATTAATGAGACAAAATTTGTAATAACTAGAATAATGTATCCTTCCTACCAAGTGCTAATTTAATATCTTCCCGTAAGTAATAGTTTTTAAAAAGACATGTCTTCCTTGAACAAACAAGACATTTCTCTTTATAAGAAGGAAGATCTTTGCATATTATAGGACTTCTCAACTAGTAGAGATGCTCTCAAGCTCTATTCTTAGTCACTGTAGGGCTCTACATTTTCAATGGATCATTTTGCATAGTTACAATCTCCCAAAAGATAAAAATAAAAAATAAAAACCAGAGCAGCCTTCTTTATCTCTGGACTGAATGACTCAACTGAGTTACCTTCGCAGATTAGGTCAAACTCCAAATAAGACCAATGCCATTATATACAACCTTTCCCTGTAAGGAAAATCATTGCTGACCTTGTGGCCTTGTTGCCATCCATGTAGTAAGCCACACCACGTGGACAGACTCCAAGCCTGTAACACATGGGGTATTAGACGGATATTGAAGCGTGAGGATGCGCATCTCCGCTGACTGACTCTGAGCAACTCCCCTCCTGGGAGCAGCTCCACCACACCTTTCTTCAACTCCCTTCCTAAACCGGGAAACCTCAAGAAACAAGGACTCACCAGTACTGCCAAAACTAACAGAAGGATTTTAATTCTTTATTTGCGAGTATTGGATAGATGGTTCCAAAAAGGGACACAAAAGTGAAAAAGCATTTTGTAAGCACTTATTTTCATTGATTTCAACCCTGCTCCTCAGTGTCCTTCTCCTCCTTTGTGTAACTACTAACGGTAGCACAGGGCCCATTCCTATCAGAATCTCTAGAGACTTCCTCTGTTAAATTAAGCCTTTAAGGATTCAATCATGAAATAAGAAGTCATGGGAACAAGGCTCTGCTACAAGACAAAATTGCCTCCAGACAGACTGTTTCATGGAGGGACATGTAGTCCTTTCAATCTTGGCACTCTCTTCCCATCATAGAAGATGAATGTGAGATTCCCAAAGCCTGGCTCCATGATGTGCAAAGCTCACTGACCTTACAGTGGTTTTTCAGTGGAATTCCTACCTTTTCCATAGTGCAGGTAAATACATAATATCAAGAAAAGAAACACCTGTGCAAGAAGACATGCTGCAAGCAAGTCACCAGCATAAGAAACAAAATGTGCAACAGGTTTCAGTAGAACTCGTGGTTTGTAATGCTGAACGAGGGGCCACACCAATGGTAACCTGGAGGCAGTGGTTCACGCTACCACCTGGCTGTCCAGCAGAGAGCTCTGAAGCTCTGCCTCAGAGTGAGGGTGAGCTCTAGGAAACTCTCAGCAGGTATGATAGCTGAGCCAGGGCCCCAGGACAGGCACCACACCCCGTGGCTCTGAAATAAGGGAGATCTGAGGCTCACAATGGGTGAACAGCGAGGGGATGGTGTGTCGAGGCTCCTCTGTCCTTCTGCAGTCAACCTGGATTGGCAGAGAGAGCTTATGCCTCAAAGCCAACTAAACCCCGGAAAGAGATCCCCAGATGATACCTGCCTGAACATTTTATTACCTGAACAATGGGAGGGGGGCACCTGAGACATGTATCAGAAGGTCCGAAAGGAAGTTATTAGTAGCAGGGATGATGAGAGAGTGCTTCCGGTGTTTATATGCAAGCCAAGATCTTTGCAAAGGAGTTATATGTGAATGACGAACTCAGACAGAAGAAACTGTTGATGTACTCTGTCAGCTTATACAAGAAAAAATATATATGCTTTTTAGTCAATTAAAAAATGATGTTTCAGAAGGAGGCAAGGAAGGAGGAGGAAAAAGAGGAAGAAAAGGAGAAGAGGAGGAGGAGGAGGAGGAGGAGGAGAAGCTGATGCTATAGGTAGGAAGATTATGCTCAGAAGATAGCCCTGGATGAAAATGTGACACCCTCTCTGAAAAATAACTACAGCAAAGATTTGGGGTGTGACTCAAGTGGTAGAATGCTTGCCTAGCAAGAGTGAGGCCCTGAATTCAAACTCCAGTATGACTACCCCTATTTAAAAAAAAGAAAGAAAGAAAGAAAAAGAAAATATTTCTCTTAATTGACAAAATGCATTCTAACTTGCCTGTTTCTGTGCACTGATTAAAATACATATTTGTTGTGCTGTAGACCTAATCACAGTTCCATTTTACTTAAACAGAATTTTATACTTATCATTCTAAACTCACCCCAGACTATTATTTAATAACATAAACAGACTTTCAATCATTGAAAAATATTAACTACAGCTTTATCCTGCTTTATTTTGTTTTGTTATTAATTCAAGTTTCTTTCTTTCTTTTTGCATTCTGGATATGAAATCCCAGGTGTCACCATACTAGCACCTACTACTGAGTTCTACTCCCACACTATGAATTCACATATTTAAGAATAAAACAGGCATATGCTTCCTTTCCTCCAAAATGTCATTGATATTTTACAAGAACATACAATCCACATCTTAGCTATGGTAAATAATGCTGCGATAAACACAGTTATGCTGGTAGCTTTACTGTGACCTTGTTTGTAGTCATTTGGGTAAATGTCCAAAAGTGGGATTGCTGGGTCATAGGGGAGCTCTGTGTGGAGTCTTTTGAGGAACCTCCATACTGCTTTCCAGAATTTTTCAGAAAAACCTGGTTTTCCAGGGTTACGTATACTATTACTTACTATCATTTACACATGTACAAAATCACACACAGTGACTATAGCAATGCATGTCAACACATACCTTGACAGACATTGCGTTCCTGAGTACATACTTGATTAGAACCGGGTCAGGCATGGGTAGCTCTGCTCAGCGATGAAGTGAATCCCAAAGATGGAGAAGGCCGAGGAAACAGACTCCAACATAAGGGCCAGACGTATCCCACCACATGTGATATTTGAGTCACGTGTTTCAAGTATTATGCTATCTGAAATATAACTACTGATAAATTTCACAGAAAATTCCAGAAGAAGAGATTTCTTGGGAAAAAGATCTAGCAGCCCCCATGTCTGCATTTACTCAAAGTAGCCTCCAGCAGAACTGAGCAAGAGCTGCCATAGAGCCGTTGCCATGGTGCTCACCTAGCCCTTCCTGGCTCCAGAAAGCACCTGAGCTTTTAGCCCCAGAGCTAGAGATCAAGGACAGAGCACTGGAGACGAGCTAGTGAACAGAGGTGTCTAAGTCACGGGTAGCCGTTCTGTGCTTGTACACAGCACTGGACAGCAAAGTCACAAGGAGATGTGGTACCACGGTGTTCTGCTTAATGTCGAAGATTGCTTGAGGCTTTTGTCCTGGCTCCAGGAGACGCAGAAAGATCAAAGCAGGGGGGAAAGGCACTCCTCATAACAGCAGGTCCTCAAAGAACAATGTGTGTCCACTGTGGGTGAATGGCAAAGAAACTGACCGGTGAATAACACTGAGCTTGACTTAAAGCTTCTCTTTGAGATTCAGTCTTGCTTATGCATACTGCACATTTTACCATGCACTGTAGCACAAGGATACTTCCTGCACAGCTCTTTTTGGCTCATCCTTGAAGAATTCAGGTCCTGTAGCTACCTATTAGCCCTGAGATTGTCTACAATCATTGTTGTGTGGTCTCCTCTTACCTGTGTCTTTGCTTTCCCAGGCTCAGCTGCAGCCTGAAGAAAATCGATGGAAAATTCCAGAAACTGCCCACTCAGAAGCATTAGATTATACACTGTTCTGAGCAGCATGATAAACTTCCTGCTTGCCTTACTCTGCCCTACTGAGGATGGCATTTATTTCTTTTGTGTCTTTGTTTAGCATATCCACATTGTAAGCTGCCCTCCTCCTGTTAATCACTGATAGCCATCTCAGCCAGTAGATTGGTTGTTTTTGATATTTAAGTGCTTGAGTTCAAGTAACCATTATTTTACTTGAAAATAACCCCAAAGCACCAGAGTGCTGATGCTAGCCATTGTCTTCCAACACATGGTTATCGTGGTTCAATGTTATTATTCGTTGTTATTGTTCATCTCTTACTGAACTTCACCATAGGTGTGTGCATACAAGGAACCCAAGTATAAAGAGGGTTCCGTCTATCTGTGGCTTCAGGCATCCACTGCAGGTCTCAGACACATCCCCTGCAGATGAAGAGAGAACACCGTACTGTGTAGCCTGCTTGCCAACTTTTTCATCCCCTTCCTAAACTACAGACAATTTTCTAAGGAACCAAGAAGTCCAGAGAGCAGTACACGGGCTTTGTGACTATACTTTTCTTAGATTTCCACTTCTTATTTTCTTTGGCTTATTTGTATATCACATCTCAGGCATTTCCTCACCCTATCTAAACCTATCTCTAGGTTAGAAGAATATCTTAATACTACTAATGCACTCATGGTTCTATTTGGTCTTTACAAAATATACTATACTTCACTAGTGACCAGAAAACACACCACACACACACACACACACACACACACACACACATTTCTACAAAGCTAAGTTTTACTGTTGGGAAGGTTGCATGAATACAGGTACCAAAGCACTTCCATTTAGTTGATTTGGGGGGGGGGGGGTTGGTCAAGGGGCTTGAACTCTGGGCTTGGGCGCTGTCCCTCAGCTCTTCAGCCCAAGGTGAGCACTCTACTGCTTAAGCCACAGTGCCACTTCCAGTTTTCTAGTGGTTTACTGGAGATAAGAGTCTCACGGACTTTCCTGCCAGGGCTGGCTTTGAACAGCGATCCTCAGAGCTCAGCCTTCTGAGTAGCTAGGATTACAGGCGTGAGCCACTGGTGCCCGGCTCATTTAGTTGTTATTTAACATAAAATATCAACATAGGAAGGATGCCTTCTCAATTTATATGTGATCTACAATACATATTTTCTTTAATGGCTAGACTAATTTATAACAAAAGCAATTTTAGATCATCCAACACTACTGTATTTTCACTGTCAGTTCTACTCTGGTTTCATGGAGAAAATATAAACTGGTTCTTCCATTACTTCTGGCAATAATGCTTCTTCTTCCCCTGTCAGCTCAGGGAGCCAGCAGCATTGTCCTCCTGTATTGCTCTGGTGGTCAGGCAGCTCTTCAGTTCTGTGCTGTGTATGTATGGCCATACATACACATGAAAAATGTAAATATGAAGCATCTTTGAACAATTAACATACACTTAAGAATGAATGACAAGAATGTACAATGGCCTGTGTGGGAGGAGCTAGGGAGAGAAGCAGAATGAATGGAAAAGGGGAAGGTAGGTGAATATGGTCAAAATACTTCATGGACCTGTGGACAGATAGAACAATGAAACATGTTGGGATCTGTTTGGAAAGAAGGAAAGACATGAAAAAAGGAAAGTCAGATTAAGGTGCGTTATATGTATGGGTTGACATATCAAAGTAAAATCTCTTTGCACCACTAAATGATGCTAATAAAACATAAAAAGGTGCACTCTTTGCTAATTGTTTACACAAAATATAAAAAAATGAAATGTATGTCATAATCTGTAACATCACAGCCCAACTTCAGGAAATAGATATGTTTTTAATAAATTTGAAAATATAGACCACACCCTTATCTGCACATGATAGCCCCTCCCAAATCATATTAGTACTTGGCTGGGAACTTTGCCCTTTCTGAGGGATGATTAACTAAACAGGGCATAGCACTCCAGCCATACGTGCAAATTGAGTAATAGTCCTTTGTCTTAAATTATGACTTTTGCTACTGACAAGGCTGAACAGAACTTCTATAGACACAAAGCGTAGTTCCTCAAGGCAAATGTGGTGGCATCTCTCTTGTTCTATAACTCAGAATTCATACAAATTCTAGTTATCTTGAATACAAATATATAAGCAACACAAATATACAAGCAGGAACATGTTAGGCATTAGTATGAGAAAATCGGGAAGATGGTTAAGCCAGAAAGCAGGCTACCATTCTATTCACTTAGCCAGCTGCTCTCAGGGTAAAAGCCTGGTAGGCTGTTTATGCCCACTATTCTGTTTCCCATTTGCGGGAATTGTAAGGAGTAACAGAAGAGGTAGGATCAGAAATGCATCTCATGACTTGGGGATGTTAGCACTCTGACTCCTGTCAGCTCAGTAGTAGGGCAATCATACCCATTACTCATAAAAACTGACAACTTTTGCCCTCGTGCAGGTAAGTGGTCTCAGCACTGGAATTTGTACAATAACAGGATCATCTGTAGAGGTACGTGGACTAGGGAATCCAGGAACGTGTAAAGTTCAGAGACCCTGAGGGAAGATTTAGGAGATTTTTGGAAGCTTGGTTAGCAGTGGCCTGGGTGTTCTTACTAGCAATGGACTCAGAACCCAACCTAAGGCAGGTGTGACAAGATCTGTGCGAGGTCTAATTCCAGAGCAGTGTGACTTGGAGAGGGCAGGGTCTAGAATATGCCTGTGATTTGCTTGTCCTAAGTGGAGTCGAGGGATAGATAGGACCTCAGGCCAAAGGTCTGACACCAATGTCATTAACATCCATGTCAAGCTAAGGCTTTCCCAGTCTTCAGACTCTGAGATCAGAAGTTGTCCTATCTCCTGTAGACAAGGATAGTGGTCTGTCTTCATGTGGGAAAGTAAAGAAACTCCCAGAGGCAGGTAGAATGGGATTCATAGCATGAGCATGAGCATGCTCCTGGCAGGAGCAGCTCATGCAAGGGACAGGGATAGGAGGAGCCTCCTATTCCTATATAAGACAGTCCTGTGAGGTCCAGTGATCCAGCCTTCTAAACCTAGTGGGCTGTGTTAGACACCAATGCTTTGTCTTCAGTGGCAGGAATTACTCTAGATTCTATTATCTTGAGATGGTAACTCGGGGATGGAAACTCATGACCATACCAGCATCCTATAAATTCTCCCTTGTGTCCAAGATGAAGATGCGATGCACAGCCTTAGTTTGAGGAAATTTCTGTTACAGTCCCATGAGAGTGTTGGAGGGAGATCAGCCATGCTTTGGGGAAAAGAAAACAATACTTCCACATGTCCTTAGAGGCAGAAAGCTCCCACTTAGCTGTCCCTCTCAGGAAACCAAGAAATAGCCACTCCGAATTTTATTACTTAAGCCTAGCCAGCCATCATTCAAGTACAGATAGCAAAATGCAAAGGATTCGTTTTTTTTAAGTCCCATCTTGGAAGAAATTAGACACACAGCTCTCATACATTGTCAGAAACAGATAACATACAATTGCATGGACTAATACTACTATTTGAAATCCCTTAATACCTGCTACTACTACTCATGTATTGAGCAAAGACCAACAGCATACCATCTCCAGAGGGTTTTTTCTTTTATTATAATTATTATTTGTGTGTGTGTGTGTGTGTGTGTGTGTGTGTGTGTACATGTACTAGAACTTGAACTCGAGCCTGACTGCTGTCCCTTAGCTTTTTTGCTCAAGGTTGGTGCTTTACTAACTTGAACCACACCTCTACTTCCAGCTCATTTTTTACTGGTTCAAAAGAAATAAAAAATTATATTAAGTGAAGTAAGCCAGGCCCAAAGAAGCATAGGTCCCATGGTTTCCCTTATTTACAATAACTAGTATATGTCTGAGACAAGCGGAAAAGGTCAGATAAGTTGATGTTAGGTGAAATGAACCCCAAGATAAGTATTCAAATGTTTTTGCTTTCATGCGATTGTTTCTACCATATTTATAAGATGATTTCTTTGTTGCTTTGTATGTCCTTCCCCCACGGTATAACCCCTGCTTTCACTGTATTTGATGTTGGTATAATTTGTAGAGGGGAAGGGAAAAAAACAAATCGTTTAACTAGGGATACATCTCATTGCAACAATGAGATGTACAAGTTATGTCAAAAAACGAACTTTACAACTTTTTTGGGGGGATGGGTAGGGGGGAGATGGGAAGGGATGGGAAGGGGAAACAAAGGAGGAGGCAACAATACTTGATAAGAAATGTACTCATTATCTTGCCCATGTAATTGTAACCCCTCTGTACAGTATTTTCACAATAAAAAAAAAAAGAGTCTCACAGACATTCCTATCAGGGCCAGTATAGGATTTCTTGTGCAGAAAACTCTCCAGCACAATAACCAGTATTCACGTGGTGTATAGAAGAGTCAACCCTCATTATCTAGTGCATATACATCATCTAATGACTATGGTTAATTAGTGAAGGTTCCTATACTGAGAATCAACCTCCAGCCTAGTCCTGGACCAGCTCAACAGGCAAGATTTTCCTTCATGCTGCTCACCTGTTGTGAGGACACACCTGGAATGAAAGGTAGGTGGGAAAGGCCACGGCAGGGCAGCCCGCGGTCGGGAGGGGCCCCGGAAGACCAAAAGGAAACCAAAGGTAGAAATGGATTCTGGGGCAAAGTTAAACGTTTGGGCTCTCAAGTCACAAAAATTTTGAAATGTTTTTGTGTCTTTGTTTTCGTGCCAATACTGGAACTTGAATTCAAGGTCTGACCACTGTCCCTTTGCTTTTTTGGTCAAGCCTGGTGCTCTACCATTGAGCCACAGCTCCACTTGTGGCTTTATTTTTGAGGGTGGGAAGAAGGGTGTTAATTGGAGATAAGTGTCTCTGGGCTTTCCTTCTCAGGCTAGCTTTGAATGTCAGTCTTGAGATCTCAGCCTCTTGAGTAGCTGAGATTACAGGTGTGAGCCATAGACACCCAGCGGGTCTATCTCAGTGTTCAGGCAGGTTGCCACCATCTTCTGCAGTTGATTTTCTCATTCCTGGGTATATATTGTTTTCCTCAGTATACCTTGTTACTGTTATTACCCCAGCACACAGACCTCCCAAGCCTCAAAGACTACAGGAGACTCTCTTCTCTTTTACAAACCCAGAACTACCTCAAGGAACAACCTAGAAGAGTGATCTAAGAAATCTAAAGGAAGCCAAATTTTAAATGGAAAGTTATCTTTAGATCTAACACAACACAGCATTTTGAGTGTGGTGGGAACTTATAGCTGGTATAAAATGTCTCCAGAATGTGAATCTGTGCCTGCTTCAGAGAATTGGAAAGTAGAGTAAATCCACAGGAAGAAATGCCTTTGTCAGAGTGAAGCTGAACTGCAGATGTTGAAATAAAAGCCAGTCTGGAGCAAGGGATAGGGGATGGGGCTTGGCCCTCAAAAACATAGCAGCCAAGGAGAGTTCTCAAGATGGCGACGGGGCAGTAGGGAAACGCCACAGCTCTCTCCAACCAAAAAGAGAGTTCGAGTTCCAACCTTTAATCTCCCCAAGAGACCGACAACAACAAAAAGACGAACACTCAGAGAAAAACCAGAGGTGGAAAATAACAAAAAAAGAAAGAGAGGAAAAGAAGAATTTCAGAACAGAGAAGAGCGAAGACCCCTCCCCCAACCTTTACTGGCCGCGCGGCAGTGCGCCAAGCCGCCGGCCAGCCGGCCCGGCGGGGGCTGCCGGAGCCCCAGAGACACAGGGGGCTGCTTGCAGATCACCAGGTACCGGATTGCAGAACAGCGGATCGCCAGGAACAGAGAAACCTACCAGCCGGGAGTCTCCAGGAGGATCCCACCCCACCCATCACTCTCCACCGGAGCGGAGAGGCTCCATCCCGCCAAAGCCGCCCGGCACCAGCAGCGCCACAAAGGGACCTGTCGCGATCGCAACGACCCGGCGGGGGACCGCCCAACCCAGCCCGCAACCACCCCAACTGAACTCGGACTGCAACAACAACTGACGGACTGCAACAACAACTGACGACCTACAGGGTGAGTACCCATCAGGGGACAGGGAATCCATCAAGGGAGACCAGAGCTGGAGGGAATCCCCAGACCCTGACCTAGACTCCCTACCCCAACACCCGGACCACAGGACCCACTAAAACTGGGAACTGTTCGAGAGCCCCACCAGCCGGTGGAGCACACTCTGCTGGCCAGGCCAGAGCAAGAGCGCCCCGGGAAGGGAGCTTAAATGCTCAAGCCAGGAACAGTGCCCCTGGGTCAAGACTACCAACAGTAGAAGAAATTTGAACTGTGTCCTCCAGGCTGCATAACCAAGGTGGTATACACATTAGCACAGGCCTAACGAGCGCGCTCCAGGCTGGGGCCGGAACCAGGCCAGGGGACCGGCGCCTGAACAAAGCAAAAAGGGTCAGAAGTGGGGCTGTGGCTCAAATGGTAGGGTGCCAGCCCTGAGCTGAAGAGCTGAGGGACAGCACCCAAACCTAGAGTTCAAGCCCACAACCAGCCCAAAACAAACAAAAACACATCAGGAGCCCATAGCAGACTCCAGTATTTGGGAGAGTGCATCCAGAGCAACTGATCTTCCCAAGAGCACCCGCAGGAGCAAACACAAGCAGTCTAGGCTGCTCAACCCTTCCAAAGGCGGGAATTGCTACAGCAGAGAGCTGAGAATCCTAAGTGAATAGCAGCTGGAAATAGGCTCCCAACAGAATCCAGATCAGGCACAGACTCTCTCTACCAATAGAGAATCAGCAACCAAGCAAAGACAGACACACCAAAACAAGATTGAAGAGCAGTCTCCTGAACCCCCATGCGAAAATCACAGAGAAAAATCACAAGGTTTACCACTACCCAGGACAGCAAGCTCACCTCAAAAGCCAGCAGCCACGCAGGGGAGAGCCCCAGTGGGAGCAAAGCAGGAATGGAAGACAAAAACTACATCCAAGGGTTGCTGGAGGCAATGACTCAAGAAATAAAGCGAGAAATGGATCAGAAATTGAAAGAGCACAAGGATGAACTATCAAAAGATATACAGGATATCAAACAAAAATTGGATGCAAAAATAGAAGCTGCACAAACCTCAGTAAGAAGTGAGATAAACGCCAAATTAGAGGTAATGCATACTGATATCACCTCATTGAGAGGTGAGATCAGTACTCTGAGAACCAACATTGAATCCATAAAGGGATCCATTTCCATCATGCAAACCACAATAGAAGCCACGGTCAACAGAGTGAATGAAATGGAAGGTAGAGTGTCAGATACAGAAGACAGAATACACCAACTGGACCAAAAAGTGACAGATATGGAAAAATCACTCAAATTAAACCAAAGGGAAATTCAAGAGCAAGCAGATAATGCTAAAAAATTTAACCTTCGCATAATCGGAGTGGACGAAGGTGAGGAATTCCAGAGCAAGGGAATGCAACACCTATTTAACAAGATAGTCAATGAAAATTTTCCCCACCTCAAAAACGACCATCTTAACTACATCACAAAAGCTTATCGAACACCCAACAAGCAAGATCCCAGGAGAAACACTTCTAGGCACATAATAGTAACAATGATGGATCTGAATAATAAGGAAACAATCCTGCATGCAGCAAAAATGAAGAAGGAGCTATACTACAACGGGAAAAAAATTAGAATCACTGCAGATCTCTCCACACAAACAATGAATACAAGAAAAGCCTGGGAAAGCACCATACGAGCCCTGAGAGCCAATAACTGCCAACCCAGACTGATATACCCGGCAAAGCTAGCATTCACATTCGATGGAGAACTGAAAACTTTTAATAGCAAAGAAAAACTAAATGAATACATAAACATTAAGCCAGCATTACAAAGAATTCTAAGAGGGGGGACACAACCTGAAGAAAGCAACCAGGAACTGGGACCTGCCCCAAACAGGCATTACTCAAAGTCTAACTGAGCAAGCACAGGAGGAAAGGAAAGAAGAAAAACTTAGGAAAACGGAATGGCAGGGACAACAATGCATCTCTCTATACTTTCTCTTAATATAAATGGGCTGAATTCGCCAATTAAAAGAAAACGAACTGAGGACTGGATCAGAAAACAAGACCCATCCATCTGTTGCCTTCAGGAGACCCACCTCTCAGCCAAACATACAAACAAACTCAGAGTGAAGGGGTGGAAAAGGATCTACCAATCAAATTCCCCCAATAAGAAAGCAGGTGTAGCTATCCTGATATCTGACAAAATAAACTTTTCATTAAAATCAGTACAGAAAGACAAGGACGGACATTACATATTAATAAAGGGAACAATCCAAGAGGAGGATATAACCATCATCAACTTATATGCCCCAAATATCGGTGCACCCAGATATGTTAAACAAATGCTCTCAAACTTACAGAATAAAATAGATCCCAATACGATAATACTAGGAGACTTTAACACGCCACTCTCACCAAAGGACAGGTCTACCAACCAGAGGATTGGCAAAGAAGCTACCGAATTAAGTGAGGCCATACTTCAAGCGGAATTAACTGACATCTACCGAGTATTTCACCCTAAAACAACACAGTACACATTCTTCTCAGCAGCTCATGGAACTTTCTCCAAAATAGACCATATCATAGTTCATTCAAGGAACTTAAGCAAATACAAAGGGATCGACATAATCCCCTGTATCCTATCTGACCACAGTGGAATCAAGCTAGCTCTCAATAACAAAGCATACCGCAGAAATTTCTCTAATACATGGAAATTGAACAGCACACTCCTTAACAAGGCCTGGGTAACAGAAGAGATCAGAGAAGAAATAAAGCATTTCCTAGAACTCAATGAAAATGAAAACACCTCACAAAGAAACTTGTGGGACACAGCAAAAGCAGTCCTGAGGGGCAAATTTATTGCCCTCAGTGCCCACATCAAGAGAATGGAGACAGACCAAGTAAATAATCTCATGTTGCAACTAAAACAGCTAGAAAAACAAGAAAAAATGGGACCTAAAGCTACTAGACGAAGCCAGATAACCAAATTGAGAGCAGAGATTAACCAATTAGAAAATCAGAAAACCATAACCAAAATAAACCAAACAAAAAGCTGGTTCTTTGAAAAAATAAACAAAATTGATGGCCCGTTGGCAAGATTAATTAAAAAAAGAAGAGAGGAAACCCATATTAATAGGATTAGGGATGCCACGGGAAACATCACAACACGTACCCAAGATATCCAAACAATTCTAACAGACTACTTTCAAAAGCTATACTCTCTAAAGGAAGAAAATCTGGCGGAAATGGATGCATTTTTAGAGAAATACAAGTTACCCAAACTGAGCAAAGAAGAAGTTAACCAATTAAATAAGCCAATATCCTATAATGAGATACAGGAAGCTATCAAAAGTCTTCCAACAAAAAAAAGCCCAGGACCAGATGGATTCACAGCAGAATTCTATAAGACCTTTAAAGAAGAACTAATACCCATACTCCTCAAGCTCTTCAGAGAAACAGAGAAGGAGGGAGCTATCCCAAACTCATTCTACGAAGCCAATATCACACTCATCCCCAAACCAGGCAAAGACCCAACCAAAAAGGAGAATTACAGGCCAATCTCCTTGATGAACACAGATGCAAAGATCCTTAACAAGATTCTAGCTAACAGAATCCAGAAACACATAAAAAAAATAATACACTATGATCAGGTAGGCTTCATCCCAGAGACACAGGGATGGTTTAACATACGTAAGTCAATAAATGTAATCCAGCATATCAACAGAGCCAAGGTCAAGAATCACATGATTATCGCCACAGATGCAGAAAAGGCCTTTGATAAAATTCAACATTCATTCATGCTAAAAGCTCTGGAGAAAATAGGAATAGAAGGAACATTTCTAAAAACAATAAAAGCCATTTATGACAGACCAATAGCCAATATTATACTTAATGGGGAAAAGCTACAACCAATCCTCCTAAAAACAGGAACAAGGCAAGGATGTCCACTGTCTCCACTCCTCTTCAACATAGTCCTAGAACCCTTAGCCAGGGCAATAAGGCAAGAAAAAGACATTAAAGGGATCCGCATAGGGAAAGAAGAAGTGAAACTATCCCTTTTTGCAGACGACATGATACTATACCTCCACGATCCCAAAAACTCCATCCCCAAACTTTTAGAAATCATAAGTCACTTCGGCAAAATAGCAGGATACAAAATAAACCCACAAAAATCAGTTGCCTTCCTATACACTGATAACGCACAGGAAGAGAGGGAAATAAAGGGAGCAACCCCATTCACAATAACCTCCCAAAAAATAAAATATTTAGGAATTAACCTAACCAAAGATGTAAAAGAACTATTTAATGAGAACTATAAAAAGTTAAAGAAAGAAATTGCAGAAGACACTAGGAAATGGAAAGACCTCCCATGCTCCTGGATAGGCCGACTTAATATAGTAAAGATGGTGATACTTCCAAAATTAATATACAAATTCAATGCAATTCCTATTAAAATCCCAATGACGTACATCACTGAAATACAGAAAACAGTCCAAAAATTTATATGGAACAACAAAAGACCTAGAATAGCCAAAACAATTCTAGGGGATAAAGACAATATGGGAGGGCTATCCATGCCGAACTTCAAACTCTACTACAGAGCTATAATCACAAAGACAGCATGGTACTGGCACAAAAACAGACCCGAAGACCAATGGAACAGAATAGAAGATCCAGATATAAATCCACAGGCCTACAGCCAGCTGATATTCGACAAAGGAGCCAAAGACATACAATGGAAGAAACACAGCCTCTTCAACCGCTGGTGCTGGGAAAACTGGGCAGCCACATGCAGAAAACTAAAAGTGGACCCCAGCCTATCACCATGCACCAACATCAACTCAAAATGGATTAAAGACCTTAACATTAAACCTGAATCTCTGAAACTACTGCAGGACAGAGTAGGAGAGACACTTGAACTAATAGGCACAGGAAGGAACTTCCTGAACAGAGTCCCAGGGTCACAACAAGTTGGAGAGAGACTCGACAAATGGGACTACCTTAAAATAAAAAGCTTCTGCACAGCTAAATCTATCGCAACTAAGCTAGAAAGACAACCAACTAATTGGGAAAAAATATTTACCAGCAATATATCAGACAAGGGGTTAACATCCTGTATATACAGGGAACTCAAGAAACTAATCCCTCCCAAACCTAACAAACCAATTACTAAATGGGCAAGGGAACTAAAGAGAGACTTCTCAAATGAAGAAATAAAAATGGCAAAGAAACACATGAGGAAATGTTCATCATCCCTGGTGGTGAAGGAAATGCAAATAAAGACAACCCTGAGATACCACCTTACCCCAGTCAGAATGTCCCACATCCACAAATCAGCCAACGACAAATGCTGGAGGGGATGTGGAGAAAGAGGAACCCTATTACACTGCTGGTGGGAATGTACACTTATACAACCACTTTGGAAAGCAGTCTGGAGGGTCCTTAGAAAGCTAAAGATTGACCTCCCTTACGACCCAGTCATACCACTTCTAGGCATCTACCCTGAACAACAGGAACCAATATACAAGGACACGTGCACCTCCATGTTTATTGCAGCACTGTTCGCAATAGCTAGGATATGGAAACAACCTAGGTGCCCCACCACAGATGAATGGATCCAAAAATTGTGGTATCTATACACAATGGAATATTATGCAGCCATTAGAAATGACAAAATAATGGCATTTGCAGGGAAATGGATGGAGCTAGAAGGAATCATGTTGAGCGAGGTAAGCCAAGAACGAAGAGACAAACGGTACATGGTCTCCCTCATAAGTGGATGCTAAATCCAAAAGGTTAGTGATACGACAAAACTAACAGGACTTAAGAAACAAAGAACTCCCGCTCATCTGGTTGAACCACTACTAAATATCCTCATGCTGCTGATCACAAATATGGTATATAACATGTGAACACTGTTATATATTACAGACTGTGGTAGACAATTTGCTCCAGGGAAGTTAGAATGAACTTGTGACTTTGAAATTATGTAATCATTTAATCACAATCAAAAAAAAAAAAAAAAAAAAGAACCTCGGGGAAGGGAGGGAGGGAGGGGATGGTAGGGGGAAAACAATGGAGGGGGTAACAATGTTCAAGAGGAAGTGTACTCATAACCTCACTCATGTAACTGTGACCCTCTGTATAGTAGCTTTACAATAAAAAAAAAAAAAAAAAAAAAAAAAAAGAAAAAAAAAAAAAAAAAAACATAGCAGCCAAAATTAGATACAGACAGTTCAGAGTTGGACCACAGCTAAGTCCTCAAAGACTGAAGTGATAAGAATTACAAGGAAGCCAGAATTTCTACCTAAAACTGAAGTCTCCATGTAAAGGAAGCCAATACCAATGTGTTTTTACCACTTGAGCCACAGGGCCACTTCTGGCTTTTTCTACTTATGTGGTGCTGAGGAATCGAACCCAGGGCTTCATGCATGCAATGCAAGCACTCTACCAGTGAGCCACCTTCCCAGCCCCCAAATGTGTTTTAAAAATAAACTTATCCTGGACTAGAGACGTGGCTCACATGGCAGAGCACTTACCTATCATTCTGAGTTCAAGCCACAGTATCAACAAAAAGAAATATAGATAAGCAAATAAAAGTCTTTTTCAAAGATCTTACATACCTTATAGCATTATGCAGATTATTTTCGTTGTATTATAAATAGGAAAACAGCATTCAAGTGCACAGTAATGGAAATCTTCCCTCTAAAATATACAACATAATGGTAGCATCTTTCTGTATGTCTGTGTATATGAAAAATTAAAGATACTATTTACTAAAATATAGTTAAAAATATAGAGATGCTCATCAATTACAGCAGGTTGCAATTGGCAGAAATGGTGAACATATTATGTATATATAATATGTTAATGTATATTGTATATTCATCAGGGAAGAGGCAGCATAATGCTAATTCAGTGCATTAAAGAGTCAGGTATGCTTCTACTCACAACTTATCAATCACTACACAGCACATACAAAGAAAAGAAAACATGTTACATCATTATAGGTCTTGTGCCTGAACAAACTTATTCTCAAATTGCTTAATAACTCTGGTGAATTGATTATAGACTTGGGCCAGAAATTTCTGACCTTTGTTTAATAATAATAATGTCATTGAATAATTATTAGTTGTCTTAGAGAGACTTGAACAGTTAAAATTCTACCTCTTTGCATCAGTCTAGAGTCATCCACCAAACTTTAGGAAAAGGCTAAACCCCTGACAAAACTGATAGCAAGCCAGGGCATGGTGACAAAGCCTATAATCCCAGCTACTCAGGAAGAAGAGGCAGGAGGGCCTCACCCCAGCTACATCACTGATTAACAATTCTCCCCCTAAAGACTTGTGCATCTAGACCTTTAGTCACTGAGTCTAGCACCCACAGACTAGCCAAAGCCTTTTCTCCATGTCCTTCTGCTCCAGCACCACTGGTCAAACACCAGGTGTTTGAGGGAACACTCCCATTTATAACCTTTTCCTGCAACACCATCGTCCACATAATACTTGTATGTCCTCATCCCAGCCTCTGGGGAGGTCTCCTCTCACCTCTGCATATTGCCATGATGCCCTCCAGAAGCTCCATCTCACTGCAAGCAAGCTCCTAGTCACCTTTGAGCCTCTTCCTGGGGCCTCCCTTTTTCCCCCGAGAGCTTCCTTTCCCCAGCTGCTGTCCGAAGTGAGACTCCCCATGGCTGCCTCCGAGCATTTACCCTCCTGCTCGGCTCACTGGTGAACCATCCCCACCTTCCTAGGGTCACCAGCTCCTGGCCTCGCCCTACTTCCTCCAAGACTTTGGCTATCAGCCTGGTGGCCTCTAACATCCTGTCTTCCTCCTCTTATTCAATATTCCGCACACCATCTTCTCTACCTGCTGGAGTGCCAGAAGAACTGTGAGCATTCCAAACTTCTCACCTCCAAAGCGACCAATGCCACACCCGTTCTGCCCCAACATGTCTGTCAGCACTCAGACCTTCTCTCCACTCTTCTCCCAGCCCATGTCTCTCCTCCCTTCCCTTCCCTGTCCATCCATTCTACTACCATTCAGCCATAACCTTGCCAATTCCCTAAACTCTGTGGTCTCTGGACTCCTACCACATGTACTTAGAAAAAACCAGCCCTGCAGACTCCCCACTCTGCTTTTTCTATGTGTCTGTGCCCACGTGTGCAAAGGATGCTTGGGAAGACCAAGAGACAGAGTACCGTCACTTGCAGCTGATGATCTGCAATCTGCAGAGGGCCTTCCGGTGTGCCAGCACATGAAGCTGACTTTCAGAGCTTCCTTCATCCGCAGATCTCCCACCAACCCTCCGCTCTACTCAGCACCCTGCCTGCCCCTCAGTGATGGGAAATGAGCTTGCTTCATGTTTTTTCACAGAGAAAATGAAAGCCACCCCTTAGCTATCAGCCTGTCACCTACAAAGCACTTGTTGGTCAGTCTCCATGCGTCCAAATGTTCTCCACACTGAACTCCACACTGATCTGTCCTTTTTTCCATATGCCTCTCCATGCCTAGCCCTCCCCAGGGTCTCTAATTATCCTCAGGATGAAATTGAGAGAACTCAGCTCCACCACAAAGGCCTACTGGCTCAGATCCCAGCCCCATCCACACCCATCTCTGCCTGCTTCACCAGTCTCTGTGAAAGCTTCTGCCAGAGCCTTTCTGTGGTCTCCAGCCTTCCTGATTCCCTCAGCACACAGAGCCCTGTGCATGCCCTTCCTTCTGCCTGAATCACTTTCCTCTTTCTTAACATTCTTTTTTTTTTTTTCAGGAAAAAAAAAAACCCTATTGTTAACTTTTTTTTAATTTTCTACTGGATACTGTTTTTCATTTAGGTCTGGTGTTTTCTTCCTGAGTGTAATGGTATACAGAGGGGCTGCAGTTACATAAGTCAGGTATTGAATACATTTTTTTGAACAGTGTCACCCCCTTCCTCATTTTCTCCCGTTTTCCAGCCCCAAGCCCCCCTGCCAAGTTGTATAGTTCATTTTCAACATAGTGTCTAGTGAGTATCACTGGCTGAGTTAGTTCACCATTTGTCCCACCATTTCTGTGCTTCCCCTTCTTCCCCCCCTCCCCAAATCAGATAAACATATGTACAAGACAAAAGGTACAGAAATCAAAAACAGAGACAAAGCGGGGAGGGGAACACACAAAAAGTAAACTGAAAAGCTTGTTTCCATTTCTTGGAGTTCATTTCGATAAGCATCATTTTTATATGGTCAGAAGCACATAGCTATTGAGCCCTTATGATCCTCTCCTAAGAATATCCTGCTTTGGTTTCACTGTGTGAATGTTTACAGTGCTGTGTAATTGATCATGTCCAAGTATAATTTTTTTTTTTTTTTTTTTTTTTGTTGGTCGTGGGGCTTGAGCTCTGGGCCTGGGCACTGTCCCTCATCTCTTCAGCTCAAGGCGAGTGCTCTACCACATGAGCCACAGCACCATTTCCGGTTTTCTGGTGGTTTATTGGAGATAAACATGGGGTTTTTTTGTTTCTTTAGTATGTTCTTCCCCCACGGTATATTCCCTTTTTTCACTGTATTTGATTCTGGTGCCCTGCATCTTGTATATACATTTTTCTAATATGAGGAGGGGAAGGAAAATAACAAAATGCTGGAATAAGGATACAGGATAACCCATTGTAACAATGAGATGTACAAGACACTATGTTGAAAAATAACTTTTCAAGTTCATGGGGGGACTGGGGGAGTGGAGGGAGAAGTTGGGGAGGTGGGGAAGGAAGGGATGGTAGGGGAAAAACAAAGGAGGATGTAACAATGCTCAATAGGAAATGTACTTATTACTGTACTGTTGTAACTGTAACCCTTCTGTACAGTATTTTTACAATAAAAACATATATGTATATATATACATATATGTAAAATGAGCTCTAAAAAAAAAAAAAAAAGAGTCTCATGTATTTTCTTGCCCAGGCTGGCTTTGAACAGCGATTCTCAGATCTCAGCCTCCTGAGTAGCTAGGATTACAGGTATGAGCCACCATGCCAGGCTCCAAATGTAATTTTTTTGCCTTTTACTATCCATTGGGTTTACTTGTAGATTTATAGGCACATTCTAATTATTATAACGAGGGAAACCATGCAACCTATGTTTCTTTGGTTTCAACCCATTACTTTCCTTTAAAGTATGTAGCTCACATTTAACACTAAGAATTGTTGGGTGATTGTTTAATTGAACACCTGCCATTGACTTACTCATTCCTTCAAATCAGATTTGCTATCTACTCTGGGCACTGAGGTACAGTGTTGAAATCAGGGGGAAAAATCTCCTTTGCACAAAGCATGTGGTCAAGTGAAAGGAGACAGAATAAACACATTATTTAGGAAAAGGTGGGAAGTGGTGCTGTGGCTCAAGTGGTAGAGCACTTGCCTTGAGCTGAAGAGCGCAGGGGCAGCGCCCAAGCCCAGAGTTCAAGCCCCACAACCAACAAAAAAGAAAAAAGAAAAGAAAAGGCATTATACTTTGCCGGTTAGCATTAGGGGATAAACGACCAGAGAACAAGAAGAAGGAAGGCAGAGTGTGAATGTGAGTGGGGTTTGGCTATTGGGTGAGAAATAGAGTAGAACAGTCAGGGATAATGACCTCAGGTAACTGTGACACACAAGCCATATCATGAAGGAAGTGAGGAGTCTAAAAACACTCCAGGCAGATGATTACCATCTCAAGGCCTGAAGGCAGCCAGCTGTCTGGGAAGTTCATAGAGAAGTAGTCAGCAGCTGGCTGAGCTAGGCAAAGTGAATGGGGGGGGGGGGGGGGGGGGAGCAGCTACCACGGAGTGGAGAAAGAAGTAAGAGGGCAGGCTCTGAAGAGCCTGCAGACAGGACCAGCTCCAGGCCATGTATGACCTAGGGAGCTTCACAGGACCTCACACGCACAAGAACCAAGTTAATGCTCTGCTTCAACTGAACTATGTGCCTTTAAGTCTTCTTGATACATATTCCCAACATCTCTAAGGTTATAAGTATTCAATGGGGGGGGGGGGGGGAGGGAGATGGCGGGCGTACCAGTCCTGAGGCTTAAACTAAAGGCTGTCCCTGTGCATTTTTGCTCAAGGCTAGTGTTCTACCACTTGAGCCACAGTTCACTTCTGGCTTTTTGGCTGTTTAATTGAAGAAAAGAGTCTCACAGACTTTCCAGGCTGAGCTAGCTTTGAACCATGACCCTTAAATCTCATGTTCCTGACTACCCAGGATTATAGGCATGAGCCAAGCATGCAGCTTCAATGTTGTTTTTTTTTCTAATAAAGTGAGTCTCAGAGATATTAAATAATTTAATTACAATTCCTCAATTCCTCAAACCCAGATTCTGACCCAAATTTTATGAGCAGATTCCCAAAAGGAGCTTTAGGTAGCAGTGGTTCACAGCCCTGCTTTCCACAGAAACTGTTGAATCAGGACCATAGCTCAGAGACTGAACTTCTTCATTTCAATATGCAAGAAATGAGTAACAGCTAGATTTTATGGCATCTGGTAACCACTGCCCTGCCTTCTGAAACAGAACTTGTGGAAGAACCTTCTAGATTCTCTTTTAAAAGCACTCTAGATTCTGAATAAACCTCCCTTTATCTCTCCATTTATCCTTACAGATATATGGAGATGTGGAAGAGGGGTGGAATGCATAAAGCACAGATAAGTGCCAAGGAAATTAGGTTTGTGCAAAGCCAGAAGGCTCTGTCCAACTTAAAATGTGTTGAAAAGGCATACGTTCGTTCTGAGCCAATGTAAGCATTTGCCGTCTCTGTGTAGACTGGGTGGGTGCAGGGCAGGCAGGCAGGCAGGAAGGAAGGAAAGAATGGAAAATGATTAAACGCAAACCAAAAAAAAAGTAGAAGTAGAGAACTTGATGGGAAAGATAAAATGTAGTGAACGCAGAATAAGCAAGACAGGAAACAAATAACAGGCAAAAACGTTACAGTGCAGTTCGGGCTAGCATCAGAAATGCAAGCAATTGTTCTAATGTTCTATGGTAGTTTGTCTTCTGAATGCATCATTTTTGTAGTTTTATTTTCATTATTGTTGCCGCTATTGGTGTGTGTGTGTGTGTGTGTGTGTGTAATGGTGGGTGTGATATTTGTGTGTAAAAGGTAGAATTTTCTCTGAATGTCAAGGCAATTTCAGCTCCTGGAGCTGAATAAATAGCAAGCAAAATACAGTCTGTATTATTCATAGCTAAAGAAAAAAAATTAAAATCCCCTCTGGGGAATTTGCATAGCAGCCAGACTCGAGGGCTGCAGTGGGTGGTTCGGCTGCAAGGAGTGCTATTCCTGGGTGTCTGAGCTGAGCCAGAGGAGGACAGCAAAGGCTGGCTGCAGATACAGGACCTTCTACTCATTTCTTCTAGTGGGGTTCACCTGTCCAGTCAAATGTCTCAGCGTTCCTGGTCTAAGGCTCTCATCATTAGAGTGTCACCACTTTTTACTGGCTATTTCTGCCAGTGAAAATCCTGAAATGGGGGGGGGGGGGGGGGGGGGGCGGGGCTAGGAAAGTACTTTATTCTTCTAAATTAAATTTTTCCTTCCACTACTTCTGTTAACAAAAGTGTGTTACAGTGTGAACATGTTTTTACTCAGGGTATTTTTTTTCTTTTTCAGTAGGAGTGCAATATGGTTGGTTATCTGGTATGACTCTTAAATACTATTCTATATTAAGGATTTATCATTTGGTTATAAACCAGGAGTTTTGGTGCCCATTCAAACCTATTTTCTTCTTGAATGAATTCATAGCTAGAAAAGCCAAAAAGACAGGGAGGTTGCCAATAATAAGCCTTTCTGTCTAGTGTTTTGAAACCAGTCTTCTAGATTTTTTAAAGCTACCAGAATATTTATGTAATTTCAGGTAATCAGTTATGCTTTACACTTTAATAAAAGTTTCTAGCCTGTACATTAACATTCTAGCCTGTACATTAACAATACCTTGCTCACATCTGAAATTACACTTGAGGATTAGTGGTTTATTCAAAATGAATCTAACATGAGAATTATTATTAAGAATCTTTTAATTTCTTAAATCATGAGAAATGTAAGGGAAAAAATTAGGGAAAAGGCAAATAGCAGTCCATAATTATGAATCTCTAGTGATCTATTGTGATCTAGTGATCTATGAATGCCTAGTGATCTATTGTTTTCTCACTTGACATTTTAAACATATGTCACAAGAGAAAAAATAATAAACAAATGCAATGAAAAAGCCAATGAACTGATACAGTAACTGATACTAAAAGTTTCCTGGGACCAAAAAACAAGCAAGAAAAGATAAAACTATCTTCAAAGAATACAAAATAATAAACATGATGTTTGCCCCATAAGAAAATATGAAATAGTATGACAAAGACTTTTAACTGATGTTTCTATTTGTATGTCTACAACTCTAATGAATCTTTCTTGGAAAACCATAGTTCTTTTGCAAAAAGGTATTCTAGAACTTTCCTCCACTATATATGTAGATGGAAATGTATGGCTTTAAAATAAAAATGTCATTTAATAAAACAGAGGTTGAGGAAAAACTTGGGAGATATATACAAAATTTTGACATTTTATGTGCTAGTGAAAATTTTGCCCTTAAAAATTCAGAAAACATGGTCTGGGAATATGGCTTATGCCTAGCAGGACCTTATTTCAAGGCCTAAGACTGGCACACAGAAAAAAAGTCAGGAAACCAAGAGGGGCCCTGGCTCCAAATGGTAGAGCAATATCCTTGAGCCCAAGAGCTCAGGGTCTGCTCCTAGGCCCTGAGTTCAAGCTCACCACTGACAAAAAAAAAAAAAAAGAAATTGTCTGAATAAGACTAGCCAATATAGTTCAGTACATAATTAATGTAATATAAATACATTAATATATAAATACGCATGAAAGTCAGAAAACATATAGATAAGCATCAGCTTGTTTAAAGAAGAGCTTGTTTATAAGGATATATGTGTATGTTTATAAAAATATAGTCTTCCTTTTGTGTGTGTGTGTGCGCGTGTGCACACGTCTGTGTGTGTGTGCGTGCATGTGTGTATGCCAGTCCTGGGGCTTGAATTCAGGGCCTGAGCACTGCTTCTGAGCTGCTTCTGCTGCTTCTGCTGGCAACTACCATTCAACTACTTGAGCCACAGCACTTCCAGCTTTTCTTGGTAGTATCTTGGAAATAAGTCTCCCAGACTTTCCTACCTGGGATAACTTGAAACCTAGATCATCAGATTTCAGACGTGATTACAAATGTGAGCCACTGGTATCTGGCTTGCGTTTTTTGCTTTTCCATTAATAGATAGCTTAAAAAAGAAATTGGACCAATGGATAGAAAGAAGATACTTCAAGAGCAGCCAGTGATGTCCTGATCCATGTCTCAAGACTCCAGTCAATTGACAAGCAAAAAAAAAAGGTTGGAGTCATGGTTCAAGTGGTAGAGCACCAGCAGAGCAAGCTAAGTGAGCCTGAGGCCTTGAGTTCAAGCTTTAGTACCAACAAAAATAAATACCTAAATATTGCAACTTAAACATCCTGGTAACCATCTTTTATATACCTTTTAATCACACAAACACCTAAGAGTTTAAAAGAAAAAAGAAAAATATGTACCCTACTCAACAACAATATGTACCAATAAACTAAGAAAAAAATCTCATTATTTCATTCATCCCTAACCTGTGATTTCAATTCAGTATTTCTATTGAGGAAATTGATTTGATTGTTCTAATGCATCAAAAATCCCAGTGAGTGTTTTTAATATCAGGGAAGGATGGTGAAATGAATGTATCACTTTGCTAATAGTTCTCCATACGTCTCGTGCACTGTGCTTTCAACCATAATGAATTCAAGTTTAGTTCACTGTAGAATGCAAGGGCCAAAGGTGATAAACCCAGCAGGTATAATACTTGTGAATACTGATCCTCACCATTGCTTACACCATGGCTCCCACTGGCAAATACCTGGAGGGGTACTCATTAGACTACTCAGAGGACACATCTAGAAGCTGGCTAGCCTTTCTTCTTTGGTTCAACTACATGTAATGTAACACATAAGATGGAAACCAAGAATATTTGCATTCCACACTATAGCTAATGTCCCTTAAAGAAGTAATTCCATTGCATTGTGCTTTGCAAATTACACAGGAAGTTTCCTGAATTAGCTCTCTAAAATACGAAATTGCTATTTATGACTCCAGGCATATTATCTCCCAATGCACCCTCTCCCATCAGCTATCATTTCTGACTCACACATGAGACATCTTCGCCGTGGCTAAGGTTCTTTTTAGAAAGTGACATATTTGTGATTTGATACGGAGATTCCAACATCAAGCGAAAACACCCAACTTACTATAAAGAGATCCAAAAGATGACTGTTCCTTTTCTTACATTCAGAAATAGATAAACATCTCAGGTCTGTCTAGAAAAATCAAAATCCTCCATTGGCACCTGAGCACATGTATGGCTTTTAATCTTACCCGGGAGGTCGATTCATGGCAGCATCCACCCACAGTATACATTGCTATTTAGCATTTCCATTAACCACTAGTGTTTCAAAAGTCACAGATATCATGTCCCCAGGATCACAAAGATTAAGCCTTGTTGTAGGTGTGGAGAGACTGGAGAGATTGGTAGAAGCCAGAAGTCTGGTGGGCACCAGAATTCACCAGACTTCCGGCCTTTCCCTAGGCTCTGTCTCATGAATACAATAAATAAATAAATAAATAGGGAAAGGGGATGTTTATCTGTTTATCAGTGGCTTCACTATATACATATGTTTCTAAGAAAACTTCAGTTCATTTCTTGAAGATTCAATTTATTGCCTTGTATTGTTTTACTCAGTCTTTGCTCTTTTTCAGTAAATTAGTCACACTCATCCTTCCAGAGATAGTGAGCTTTCCAGATTAGCCCCTTTATGTCTAAAACAATCACTAGTATATTACTTAAAAAAAAAATAATGTTCACCAAGTTTGAAAACCTGCCCTTATACTTCCATCTAAGTATATTCACAGCTTGGGTGCCAGGGCTCACAGGAAACTACTCAGGAAGCTGAGACCTGAGAACGGTAGTTTGAAGTCAGCTTGGGCAGAAAATTCTGTAGACTCTCACCTCCAATGAACCAGAAAAAAAAAGTGGAGGTGTGGCTCAAATGGTAGAACACTAGCCTTAAAAAAAAAAGGTAAAGGGCCGTGCCCAGGCCTAAGTTCAAGCCCATGTACTGGGACAAATACATACATACATACATATATGTATGTATACACACACACACATACACACACACACACACATTCGTTCCCAATCAGTGTTTCGGTGTTCTCTCCTCTTCTGTCTGGAAGACGGGGAGGAAAAGGCAAAAGAAAGCCAACAGTATTTATTACTTCTTTTTAATTGTTTAACTTTATTACTGTTGCACCATTTATACAATTACATATAATTTCAATGCATCCATTGTACATTTTTTTGTTTTTTAATTTTTATTTTCCATTTCCAATGCGTGGTGTGCTGTTGTCGGTGACACAGAATGGAAGAGGAACTGCGACTGCAACGAACGCAGACTTTTTTTTTTAATTTTATTTTTTTTTTTCATTTCCACTGACCAATAAACAGAACTACAGGTGCACCCAACCACAGACATGCATTAACTCGTCATGAGAAATCTAGGTAGGCTAAGTACGATGAGAGAATGTTTGTTACTCCCAAAAATATCTGGAAGAGGAAGAATGGAGGGTCGGCGTTGAGTTACACGTGGACAAGCTAGGTGGCCTCCACCTGGAAAAATGGGCATTCATCCCCCAACATTAAAAAAATATCAAAGTAAGAAAGGCTGGAAATTAAAAAAGGAGAAGAGAAGAAGAAGAAGAAGAGCAGAACAGAACGGAAAGCACGGAAAATACTGCTCTCATAAAGATCTGATTGCCTTGGCATGGGCCCCGCGGGCGGAGGTGGGCGCCGCCGGCTCCCCCCGCCCTCCCGGCCCGGAGGCGGCGGCGCGGGGAGGGGGGCGAGCGGTGGAGCGGGGCGGGCGAGCGGGCCTCAGCAGTTCGGGTACGATCGCGGCGCGGTACTCGGAGACACTGACCTTTCGAATCCGGGACTGATTAGTAACGCTGACGGAAGGTATATTAGATATTTTCCCCACAAAAATACTATTTGGATTCTCCCCCCCCTCCCTCCCTCCCGAGGTGGAACGCAGCCTCTGTTTCGCTCGTTGGTTTCTCCCCCGTGGGGCCGTACACATCCTTAACTTCCGATCGGTAACGAGTGAGTGTCAGGGTGGAGAGAGGAGGGGGGAGGGGGCGGGGGGCCGGGGGGAGGGAGGGGCGGGCGGGCCGGGGAGGGGCGGGGGGCGGACCCCAGGCTGTCCCGGTCACTCCTTCACCGCCACGCTTTGCTCGGCGCTGGCGGCGGGCGCGTCGGCGGCCTTGGGCTCCTCGGGCGCGGGGGGCGCGGGCGCCGGCGCCTTGGCTGTGGAACTGGGCGCTTCGGTGGCTGCGGGGGGCTCCTTGGGGGCGGGGGCGGCGTCGGCGCCGCTGGGTTTAGAGTCTGACGCGGGGGCCCCGTCGCTTTTCGTTTCCTGGGCTGCCGGCGCGGCCGCCGGAGCCTCAGTCTTTTTGGGTTCCCCTTCCTCCTTGGCGGCGCCCTCCCCGGGCGCGGGCGCCGGGCTCTCCGCGCCCGCCTCGCCGCCGCCGCCGCCGCCGCCGGCCTTGGGGGCCTCGCCGCCCGCAGCGGGACCGGGAGCGGCCCCGGGAGCGGAGCCGGAGCCCGCCGCCTCCGGCTCGGGCGCCGCGGCCGGCTCGGGCGGCGCCTCCGCCGCGCCCTCCGTCTTCTCGGGCTCCGCCTTGGGCGCCTCCTCCTGGGCCTTGGCCGCCGCGTCGCCCTCGGGCTCGGGCGCCTTGGCCTCGGCGTCCGCCGCGCCCTGGGCCGCCTTCTCCTCGGCCGCCGGCTCCTTGGCCTCCGCGGGTTCGGAGGCCGCCTGGGGCTCGCTCTCCTTCGGGGTCCCCTCCTCCTCGGTGCCCGCGCCCTCAGCCTTCTTGTCCTTGTCCTTGGCTTTCTCGTCGTTCACATTGTAGCCCTTCTTCTTCTTGCTCAGCTTGCCTCCCATCTTGGAGTTCTGTAACCAAACACAAGCCCGACAGGGCGAGGGTTAGGCGGGTGCGGGCGGGCGCGGGGCGCGCAGGTCGGGGCCCGGGAGCCCCGAGAGATGCACCCCCCCATCCCCAGGAAGTGGGCCCCCGGCCCCCCGCCACCCCCCCCCCCGGCCCTCGGGCCTGGTGTGTGCTGTGCACTGCAATGGAAATCGCATTTCGCCATTGTCAGGAAATTGGGGTGGTCGGGGAAGGGGGAGGAGGGAGGAGGGGCTGATGGGGGGGGGGCAGGGCTGAGGCAGAGGTGGACCGGTTAAAACGAACCCCCTCCCCCCCCACGTACGACCAAGATGCTCATCAAAAGGTGCAAATCTAATCAGAGGAAGGGCAGCCGCGCGCCGGCGGCTCCTGTTTGCTCAGGAGGCTGAGATCTGAAGATGGAGGCCGACAGCACCAGCCTGGGCCAACAAATCGGATCTCCCATGAGCCAGCAAAAAAAAAGCGGTGTCTGGCTCAAGTGGTAGAGAGCCAGCCGTGAGAAAAAAGCTCAGAGAGACACAGAGCGCGCGAGAGCGGGGAAGCCCGGAAAGGATGCTTGCCACGGAGCAGCCGGCCGGCCATATTTGTTTCCTATCTGCCTCCTCTCTCAGGTCTGACTCCCCGGAGAAGGATGGAATGGTGGAAATGGCACGGGCAATGATCTAGGTCTTTCGCTGAGCTAGATTAAAACTTTGGTCATTCACAGGCACTTCCACGAGACACTGATTAGCCCAAATCGTGCATTTCTAGAACATGATCTCAAGTGGTCAAGTTCATCTATATGAAGAGTCTTCAAAGACTTGCCTTGTACTTACACAGAACCACCTGTGGAAATTCTGCTTTCTCATCTGCATTGACTTGCCTACTGTGTGACCTGCATTCGTTGCTTTTCAGAGTATATTTGGCTTAAAAACATCATTGTGTAATAATCTGACACTGTGGTTGGAGTGGAATTACAATACTCTATGTAGGCTCAATGGTCATTAACAGGTTTTCGTTTGTTTTGTTTATCCACTCCAAATATAGGCCTCAAACTGTCTTGGGGCTATGACTTTCATTCTGGCAGAAATAAAGCTACTGATTGTATTTGAATCCTGATTTGTTTTTCCTCCCTTGATATGGAAGTGTTAAATCAGACAAGTTTATAAATAAATTTGATCCAGAACAATTGCTAACTGTATGCAGATTCATTTTAAGTGACTCTTAATGGTATAGTGCATCAGCGCGAACCCACTGAGACACTGTCCATTTGAAAATAGAAAAAAAAAATACTTCCATTACTCTAGCTTGATGAATCCACAAAGATGGCACTCCACTGTCTCTACTCCTCAAGCAAGAGCAGCCTCAAAGGCAGAGTCTCCATGAAGGCTCTAAAGTCCATGAGACCACCTAGATCTGGTCCAGGTACACCAACTCCACAAAACTCTAAATCTCTCAACAAGGGGTGGCACTGGTCAAGATTCATTGTACACACACACTGCAACCCCAGTGTGTAACTATTTGCAGATGATTTTGTAAAGCCATTCATTCAGAACAAGAACGTGCTGTTTATTCCTTACACACCATGGGGTATGATTCCATGTGGCGAAATAGCTCTTGCTTATCTAAATTTAAAAGCTAGGTGTCAGGAGGGCAGTTGATTTGCCCCTCCACTTTACCCAATCTCCTCTCTGGACAGACTTTAATAATTGGGGAAGGAGGAAAAGCAAACTGAAAGATCACTAAGACACTGTCCCCAGTTCCTTATTGTGTTATCCAAGGGAGAGTGTCTCTTACGTCTTTCATTGGAGAGAGGGAAGAATGGGGGCAAAAGAGTGTGATATATGGTCAATATCTACTTTAGACAATGGGTTCTAATTAAATTTTTGTAGGACCAAAAATAAATGGCAAAACGCCATTAAATACACTTTCATCATGTAGCAATAAGCTCAAATATAAAGAAAAATAAACTCGGATACTCTGCCATCCTAGCTACTTGGATCTTGGTTGGAGTACAGCCCAAGCAAACATCAAGACCCTAGTTCACCCAGTAAAATGCTGGGCATGGTAGTTTGTGCCTGTTATACCAGCTAAGCAGTAAGTATAAATAGGAAGACTCAGTGATGGCCAGCAGGATATACATGCAAGACCTGATGTGAAACAGAACTGAAATAAAAAGGCTTCAGTGGGCTCAAGTGGTAGAGCACCAGCTTAGAAAGCTCAAGGATCTGAGCTCAACCCAAGTGCAAGGAAGGAAGGGAGGGAGGGATGGGAAAAAGAAAAGGAAGAGATACAAAGAAAAGAAAAGAAACTTGACCAGTATTTTAACTGTGCAGTACTTTTGTTGAACTCCTAATTAAATGGTATGCATGTGTAGTTTGTATCAAATATAGTTTTTCAGCTCTGCTATTTCATGATACATTTTAGTATGTTAGATAGAATTAAGAAATAAGAAACGTGATAGATCTGCCTTTAAAATCTTCCAATTCTATAAAAGAAACCCATATGCCAATCTAGAAATTTCAGGCTGCACAGCAAAGTGTAGTGTGTGCTGTGTTCTGACACCACAGCATGGAATTCTATACAGCAATCCCCCGAAGTTCAAAGTCCTGTTGGTTTACAAACCTAAAAATTTAGGTTACTAAAATTGGTTTTCTGAAACCCAGTTAAGGCCACATTTGAGTCTTTGTTTAAGCTCAGCAATGATTCTTTTCTGGATAGGAAGTCGCCTACATAATCAAATTGTAAGTTTAAAAAAAAAAGTGTCATCATCCTGTTTGTTTTTCTAAGTAAGCACCTCCTGTGTTTAGCTAATTTACCCGTGTAAACTACTGTGAAAGTACCAGGGAAAGACTTACAGAATACTCTAGAACCCTGGCAGGCAGAGGTGTCCCGATTAGTTACCAAGATGCAGAGTGAAGACCTGCCCTACTCCCAAGGGCAAATTAAAATTACAAATTGAAGCCTAATGTTTGCTAGGTGCCAGGTCCAATCCCGATCCTAAAAATATTACAAAAATTATTTCATCTTCTCAACAGCACCTTGTCAGGATATAGCACTAACATCGCCTCTTAGCCGTGATGAAATGCTGACTGACAGAGCTCATGCACTGTAAAATAAGCAAAAGAATCAAGTCCAACAAATATGTTAGGGCCTAACAACACCATCTAGGAGGTCAAAGGGGACCCCACTAAGAAGCTGTCAATCGGGCAGAGCTCTCAGTCCAGAATGTGACCTCAGAACTCAAGATATCCAGAAGACACGGGAGGAATTTGGTGCTTCAAGCTCTCTCGCTCCTCTCCACCCCCCACCATGTGCCTCTCAACTTTTCATGTTCTCATTTACCAAAAGAGCTTTCGATGCAACCCTTCAGAAGTAAGAGTGAAAAGGAGATACAGAGTTTAACAGTTTTCTCTCCTTTCTATTGCTTCTATTTAAAACAAATCATTTGCTGTAGAACATTTGAGTTTTTAAGGTTCCATGGGCAAGTGAACAAGTAGTCCATCCTAGATGTCGCTTAAACCAAGACCAAAGTGACACAGAAGGGCTGGGCATTTGATGGCGTTTAAGATGGCCACTAGCGGGAATGTACATGGTCAGACACGCCCAATGCACTGTCTCAGGGCTGTGTTCCCATGAGAACACACAATGCAGTCGCTCTTACTTGTGACATTTCAAAGGAAAGCGAATGCAAAAGTTGTCTTTGAAAGGTACAAGGAAATTCTTCATCCCAAGAGCCACAGCTATTGGAACTCACAGGTTGGAACTCACATAGAAAATAACTAACGAAGACCAGCAGAGAAAGGAATGTCAGTAAGGATGGACAGTAATTATTTCAAGGAGACTTCTGACCTGTGGTCATGGTTGACTCAAAAGATATGATCATGAAGCCAGGAGCCAGTGGCTCATACCTGTAATCCTAGCTGCTTAGGAGGCGGAGATCTGAGGATCCCAGCTCAAAACCTGGCAGGAAAGACTCTTATCTTCAATAAACCACCAGAAAACCAGAAGTGGTGCTATGACTCAAAGTGGTAGAGTGCTAGCGTTGAGTGCAAAAGCTCAGGGACAGAACCCAGGGGCCCTGAGAAAGCCCATGACTAACAATAACAACAACAACAGCAACAACGAAATGTACTCATGAATGACCCCTTCCTGAGCATACCAACTGTTTGACTCCTTAAGCAAGTTATTTAGCCATTTTTGCTGCCTATTTTCTATGAAAGAACAAAGATTGATTTCACAGTTATTTCATGTGAGGCAACAGTACGTTTGGCATTTCACAGACCTGCAGTGAGTGCTAGTCCCTTCTGCCAACATTGCCTGTGACCATTCCCAGACAGCCCCACGCTTCCCACTCACAGGCCATCAGAACACGCATTCAAGAGCCAGCCATCAGAAGCACTGTAGCCAAGAGTGTTGTTCTTTTAAAGAAACACCTTAAAATATTGTCAAAAAGCTGTTTGGTATGTGTGTCCCAAGCAAATTACTGCTGTCTCAGAGCATGTGTCAAGGAAATTTCTAGATTATTTGCTGTCACCCTACTGCTAGTATTAATGTCAGTCATCTGAATAAGTTAGGCACGTGAGATTTTCATGAGATAATTAGTCTTTTTAAACATACAAGCAGCCTGTTAGACTAAGAATCCCGTTTCTAGACAGAGGCAAACTCCAGGTAAGTCCTCAAACCCATTCCTGCCCTTCGGCTCTGACCTTGGTGAGACCATCGGGAGCCTCCTTTTCCTCTACTGTATTCTCAACATGTCTTCATCCTTCGGTTCCAGGGAAAGAGAAAGCCTACTTTAGCTACCAGGATGGAAAAACATGCTAAAACTCATTAACTGCTTCCAATTTTCCCTATGGAAAGCTAAACAATTTCATCTGTACCTTATCTCAGCTAATGTAAGATGGTGATATGGTCCCATGCCTTTTTTTTCTCTACAAAATTATTATTCATTTTGAAAATATCAAACACTTTAATATTTGATGTGTGTGTTTTTCTTTTTCTTTTTGGCCAGCGGTGGGGCCTGAACTCTGGGCCTGGTCGCTGTCCCTCAGCTCTTCAGCTCAAGGCTAGCGCTCTACCACTTGAGCCACAGCACCACTTCTGGCTTTTTCTGCTTATGTGGTGCTGAGGAATCGAACCCAGGGACTCATGCATGCAAGGCAAGCACACTACCGCTGGGCCACCTTCCCAGTCCCAAACACTTTAATATTTGAAAGTACATGTTTATAGTCTAATTCTAATCATTCTCTTTATAAAACTCAGCCTCTTATCTATTTAATTAATCCCACTTGGTTATAAACCATGTTCCAGAAGAAATGTATGGAAGTTCTGCATTTTGGTGAATGCAGGAAAGGGTGTGGAAACAAGAGGGAGGCTTGGAGGCCTGGAAGGGGTCAGTGGCTGATACTGACCACCCCAGCCCAGGTCTTGTTGCTTGTAGCAGGCGGGAGGTTCAGCACCATTTAATACCCCACCCCCACTCTATGTTCCCCTCCCCGAGACCAGCTTCATAGGAGAGCCAGCTGCATGGACAGTACCCTCAGTGCTGGCAGACTCTCCCTTACACACCTTCCTTGTCCTAAGAAACAAGTGGGAATTGAGGAACTTTTGTAGAACTTCTAAAAGCACATTTCCTTAACTGCTTCATGCCCAGGGTGGTACATAAAATGGGCAACAGCATAGTTAGGTAGACCAGAAAAACGTCTTTTTCATCCTCCAAAACACCATAAAGCAGTAAATGCCAAAAGATTAAGTTTAAATTGATTTCCTCCCAAACACGTCTTAGAAAATTCTGTTAAATCTAGGAACTGACAGGTACATTTTTCATATTAAAAAAAAAACAAAACTTCTTTATAACCTGATGTTCAACTTCATAAAGGGAAAATGTGATCTTATAAATGGCCACTCTGGGGGGCTGGGAAGGTGGCTCAGTGGTAGAGCGCTTGCCTTGCATGCCTAAGGCCCTGGGTTCAATTCCTCAGCACCACATAAGCAAAAAAGAAAAAAGCCAGAAGTGGTGCAGTGGCTCAAGTGGTAGAGTACTAGCCTTGAGCTGAAGAGCTGAGGGACAGTGCCCAGGCCCAGAGTGCAGGCCCCATGACTGGACCAAAAAAAAAAAAATGGCCACTCAGGCAAATGTAAAATAATAAAATAAGATTGGTTCTTGCTAGGGAGAGCTTGAATATGGAATTTTTGTTAAACATTACATTTCTGTTATGTTAAATGTAAAGATTTATATTTGTATGGGTATTTATATATTGTTATCAATTTTATATTGCTGTGACACTCTGGGAGATTAAAGACAAGAAGTACTTTGAAATGTTATTTATCATCAAGACACTCTTGCCTTGCAACAGTCTATGTCTCAGTGATGGGCTAATTATTTGTTCCTTTTACTCCAGGAAGCTGGTGAGGGAACACGGAAGGTATTCTCAGCAAGTCAAATCATCTGAGTTGTGTTTATCTTGTTCACCCAACCCTCAGCACACACTAGGCCCCAATCACCTCTTTACAAGCTCAACTATCACAGAACTTCATAAAACAACTATAATTACCACAAACTACAGCATGATTTGCCTGCTGACACAAATCAACTCATCCAGAGTATTCCTGATACACACAAGATGTTTTTCTTGCGTTAAAGTAATCCATCTTATCAGTACAGCTAACTGAATTAAATTTTAGTCTTTCTGTTTGGGGAGGAAGAGCCAATAACAAAATGGTATTTGGAAAAAATAAAATATTTTAAGATGGATAAATTACAAGTGTGGAACTCAGTGTAAGTTCTGCTGAAAGTGGTAGCCAGACTCCACTGCCAGAGATCTGCTATGAATGTGAGCAAATAATTGTTGTTGTGGGTCTCGAATTTCCCTATCAAATAACATGGAAATCTTTAAAGTTCATTCTCTTTCTGGGAAAATAAAAAGATAATATGAATACTTAAGTTGAATGCTAAACAAGTAATGTGGTCTCAATATCTGCTAATTATTATTACAAAAAGTTAGACCATCTTAAACCCTGAAGATTTAATTGACAACTATGTCACTTATTACCATGATTGAATTTCTCTGTACAAGACTTCAATAGATGAGAAACCTGTTAAGAAACAGAAACAAAATACTAATCTAAAAGATTTAAAAATTAGTAATAGAAAATTAGTAACTGATTTTTTTTAATGCTTGTGATTGCATTTAGGAAATGGTTTTGAGAATCATGTGTCAGATTAAAACTAATGAGTCAAGAGATCCCTGCATACTGAATACATCCCCAATGAAGTCATAACTGTCAGAGAAACAAGATGTCATTAGCTTCCCTGGTGCAGACCTATTTGTCAGTGCTGTGGTTATTTATAAGGCACCATTATTTCCCCTTTCACACTCCTGGTGTGTCATCTAACAACTACCCATAGTCCTGCCTGGAATGACCTCAGCACTTCCTAAAACAATCATCATTCCCTTTTATCCCATCCGGGTTACGAGCCTGTAGATATTTTTAAATTACTATTTCATATACAGTTAAGTCAGTAAAAGGCTAATCATATTTCTTGCAAATTAACCTGACTTTCAGTTTTATGTTGTGTACAAATACTGAGAAAAAGTAGGTAAATAAGAATTCTTAGGGGCTGGGAAGGTGGCTCGGTGGTAGAATGCTTGCCTTGCATGCACAAGGCCCTGGGTTTGATTCCACATAGGCAGAAAAAGCCGGAAGTGGTGCCGTGGCTCAAGTGGTAGAACACTAGCCTTAAACTGAAGAGCTCAGAGACACAGCCCAGGCCCAGAGTTCAGGCCCCACAATGGACAGAAAAAAAAAAAAAAAAAAAAGAATTCTTAGACCCATAATTCTAAAAAAAAAATAGACCAACACTCTTTTTAAAACGTAATGATGGTATCTTAAAATAGAAACAACATAAAACAATTACCAAACTAAGGAAGCTCCATTAAAACATTTTTCTCATTCTGTGTCTTATAGGAACCAGTTAAACCTTTTTTTAAAAAAATTCAGTTTTCAATAATCTAGGATGAACTAAGGAATCTGTTTCTTGTATATAAAATCCCTAATAAAAATAAAGAAAGGGGCTGAGGGTATGGCTCAATGGTAGAGTGTCTGCCTAGCAAGCACAAGACCCTGAGTTTAAACCCCAGTACTGTAAATTAACTAATTAATGAGTGATAAATAAACTCATTACAAATGTAGGAAATATTTTCCTACTATTGCTGTCTCTAGAGCCTCTTCCAGAATTATTGATACTGCACACAGTGTTTGTAAATCTCTCAGGAACACAAAGTAAAGGCAAGTGAAGGCCTTCTCTGTTTTCTAAGGCAAGGTTGCACTGTGTCTTAGGACATGAATTCTGAGAGCTTTCCATGTGTGGACACATTGTGTCTGCCACCAACCTGTGCTTGCCAACTTGCTGGAGGTAAGTAACTTCCTCTCTGTGATTAGAAGGCTAGATGCACTTCTTCCTCCATACATGCTCAAGTTCTCAGGTTTCTTCCCATAGACTCCTTTGTCTCCACCAACTTACCTTTGGGGGCAACTTAACTTTGCCCCTTGATTTGTCTTCGAAAATAAGTATCTTGAATTTTGTATCATGGATTAAGAAAATAATGTTGAGAGAGTACAAGTCCCCAAAAGTGGCCAGATTTTGCTACAATTGTAGGTGCTTGGCTCTTGACTCCTTCCCTTTTTCTTCCCTCCACAGGTCTTTTGTTAAGCCAGGTTTAACACACCAACATTGAATTCAACAGTTCAACACAAACTTTGGAAAGAACCATGTCCTTCCTTTGGTTTGACTGAACCCATAAAGCTGGGAGTTTTACATTTGTTCATCCCTGCCCACACCTTCTCATGGCTTCTCTCATAAGCTCAGGGCCTGAGGAGGTAGTTTCACCTAAAACATTCTTACAAACTGCTTTTTCTTCAAATAAAGGATAACTCATTTCTATATTCACTGCAATGGAAAACCTACATCAAACAAAACGAGGACACATCATTATTTCTGCAGGGCTTGCAGAAAGGCAGACTTTATATGATTTTTTGTTTGGAATTTATAAGCGGGAGCGTTCTGGCCAGTTATACCTTGTAATGCCAACTGCCTTGCTGTGTGAATATGCAGGTGACTTTAGGAACAGTATGCCACAGGCTCATGATCCCACACTGCGAGGACATCAGTGGGGAGATGAAGAGTGGGAAGGGAGGGTCTCTCACTCTGAATACTCTCTCCACTCTCCTTATATCAATTGGATCTTCTCTGCCCCACCTCAGTCTTCTGTGTGGAAACTGAAGTCTAACACTTACCTCCCCCTCCCCCTCCCACCCTGCGGGCCACCTCAGAGGGGCATAGAGTGAAAGTGGCCATCAATAAAGACCCGAATCTTGGCTCCATTTGGAGGCAACGCTAAAGCAATGTGTTATGTGTCAGGAAGTCCGTTAGGATGATCTCTTGCTTTCTCCAACTCCACTCCAGTAGCCAAATTTGGCCAATCTCCATAGTACCCAGAACCACTCATGTGACCGGGTCCTCAGGAGATCAGGAACCAGCCACAAGCAAGGGAAGGAGTGGGAGGGTGGGTGAGAATGTTGAAATGGATGACATTGATCAAAATGCAGTTTTGTTTTAGATGAATAGCTAGAATGTATTTTAAATTTTATTTGTATAAACAATAAAATTTGTATAAATAAGAAAATACAAATTAAAATTCAAATAAAACAAATCATACAACTCAGTAACAAAAAATTCTGATTTTAAAAATGGACAAAAGATTGGGCTAGGCTGGGAATGTGGCTCAGTGGTAGAGCACTTGCCTTGCATGCTCGAGGCCCTGGGTTCGATTCCTCAGCACCACACAAGAAAAAAGCCGGAAGTGGCGCTGTGGCTCAAGTGGTAGAGTGCTAGCCTTGGGCTGAAGAGCTGAGGGACAGCGCCCAGGCCCAGAGTTTAGGCCCCATGACCAGACCCCCAAAAAAAAAAAAGATTGGGCTAGGAATGTGGCTTAGTGATAAGAGTACTTGCCTAGCATGCATGAAGCCCTGAGTTCAATTCCTTAGTAGTACAAAACAAACAATAACAAAAAAAAGCCAGAAGTGGCACTGTGGGGCAAGTGGTAGACTGCGAACCTTGAGCAAAAGAAGCTCAGGGACAGCACCCAGGTCCTGAGTTCAAGCCCCAGGACTGGTTTAAAAAAATGGACAAAAGATTAAGGATACTTTTCTGCAAAAATATAGACAAATATTTGAGTAACATATGAAAAAATGCTTAATATCAGAAGACATGAGAAAATGTCAAACCAAAACCACAGGGAAATGTCTACATTGTGTACATTCATATGGGCATATTTTTTAAAGACTCTCCCCCAAATGACAAGGGTTAGAAGGATGTGTAAAAATACAAACCTTTGTGAATTTCTGACAGGAATGTAAAATGGTCAAAAAATAGCTCGGAGCCAGGCCTGAGAGGTGGGGAGGGGAAAAAGGAGGGGTGCATATGACTTTAACCCTAACTACTCAGGAGACTGAGATATGAGGGTTACAGTTTGAAGCCAAGCAAGTCAGCCTTGGAAACTGCTCAAGATGTATTGCATTCATAGATTGTTTTGTTGATTGGCAACGCCTTTGTACAACTACTTGATTATAAAAATATTTTTTTTTGAAGATTCACAGTCCCTGTGTCCTTTCCAGACATTGCCAGCCCTGGCAGTGTGTGCACAAGCCTTTGGTTTAGGTTAAGAGGACTGCAGTGTTTTAAGAATAAGAAGGCATAGCCCTATATACAAACATAGTTTCTAACCAACGTTTGGGCCATCATGGAAGTTGTTCTGATAGTAATTTCTGTGCTGTTTCCCTTAAATAAAACCACTAAACAGCTGCTTAGGATACCGGAGAGGGAGACAAAGAATAATATTTGATGGAAAGGGGTAGTGAGTAGGAGAAACAAGAGTACCATCACCACCACCTTTAGGATTTCAGTCCTCTAGGGCAGGTCTCATAGCAATGTGCCAGCAGACTTCCTGGACAAGAAGTAGATCACCAAAATGGCTTAGGAGCCTTTGCGTGTGTTGGTGGTAAGCGACTAACTTAAATGACAGTGTTTCCGGCCATCCTCGTGCCCAAGTTGAGATGCCTGGAATGCACCATTTGTGCTTGTTGAACTTTCATATCAGTAGGGTACTTGGTTGATTCTATTACTTACTTTGTGCTGCTCAAGTCTTTGGAGGCAGAATAGAAGCTCTGGTCTGAGCTCTTCAGAAAATGGACCCTTGCTTCATGACTTGGTTTCAGGCCACTAACTATCCCCATAACATGGTGGGAGTCACACACCTTATGGAGAATTCTGGAGACACACAATCATACATTCTCTATGATACTTCAAATTCCACTTCTTCTTGGAATATTGTACATCAATATTACTGCATCATCAAGCAACACAATTCTAGAACTGAATGAAAATCACTGGCATACATTGATTGGTATATAAAACAAGAAAATGAGATCCTATTTCTCCATAAGCTAGTGTATTCACTACTCCACAGGTTGTTACTACTATATTTATATCTTCTTATTCTGCACTAACAAAATCTAGACACTTCTAATACAAAAAGTTCCCACCTACTGCAAAGTTCTTATTTGGAAAATGAACATCTGAATTAACACTTCATCTAGAGTTGGCGAGTGAAATTGTTCTGCCTGGTCACAGATTCAGTGAAGCCTTGATTTCTGGTCGATAGCATGACCCAAACTGAATATACGGCAAGCAGCATGGCAGAGACTGGAATATAATTTGTATTTTGACTGCAAGTGAATCAGGTGATCAACACAAATAATACTCTATTAGGTCTGTTTCTGTTTTATAATTGAGAGAAAATATATTTGCCATCTAAAGAAACAAGCAATCTTTCTTCATACAGCTCAGTATGTGACTACAGCATATTAGCATATCGAACAAGCAATTGTTACTTTATTACGCAAAGGCTGTGAAAGTTAAACAGACTTATATAGTAAACAGCAATCCACTGTTGACATTTATTTATTTATTTTAGCCAGTCTTGTGACTTAAACCCTGGGCCTTGGTGCTGTCTCAGCTCCTTCTGCTCAAGGCTAACGCTGTACCGCTAGAGCCACAGTGCTACTTCTAGCCTTTTCTGTGATTAATTGGAGATAAGAGTCTCACAGACTTTCCTGCCTGGGCTGACTTCAAACTTCAAATCCTTAGGTCTCAACCTCCCAAGTAGCAAGGCTTACAGGTGGGAGCCAGCAGTACCCGGCCACTGCTGACTTTTTAAGTAGTATAAAGTTCCAGCTGACCAGTGAGTGGCACCAGCAGACAAGCTCATCACCAGACAAGGTGGCTTCATAATTTCGCAGACTGAAAGAATCCAAGTTCTTTGTCAAATTTAGCCGAAGCTGAGGATGATGGCATATGCTTGCAATATCATAATTCAGAGGTTCAATAAGATTAAGGCCTACTTGGCCTACTTATCTCAAGAGCCAGTCTCAAAAAAAAATCCTACAGCAATAATAGTATTTTTAAAAAATAAGAAACTGAGCTCCTTGTTGGGATAAGTGCCAAAAAAATATATTTCTCTTAATTTAAGGAGAGCATTAATAAACATCACATCACACAGTTAAAAAGTGTTCTTCATAAGGAGAAAGAGAGGAAAGGAACACAACATATTTGGTCAGTCCTGACAATTTCGGCTTTGAGCAAATGATTGGCTTCTGTTCTGTAAACAGCCGCAGCATTTATTTTAAAGGGAAGTGACGTGGAGAGGCCCGGCCTGCCTATGTTTTGGGTCCTCCTGCTCTTGCACACTTTGACACCGTGGCTGTCTTCTGTCTGGATTCTTAATGCTTGGTGATCATTTCTATGGTTAGCCTGACTGTTGACTGGGTCTGGTTCCATTCAGTCATTCTAACATCAGCAACATGTCGGGGTAAGGAATAAGAGAACCATAGGGACTGTCAACCAGTGTCTAAATTTCTAAGGCAAACCTTGTAAATTTCAAGAATAGAAATGTGGAGACGTTTTCAAGACAATTTAGTCCTTTGTCGCAACAAAAACGTTCAGTATTGTACAAACATTCTGCAGACATTTTTATTTAAAAGTATAAAAGGAGGAAAGGTATATATGCAGTTTTATCAGGCTTGGAGTGGTAGTACACACCTGTAATTCCAGCACTCAGGAGGCACAGGTAGGAGGATCACAAGTTTGAAGCCAGCCTAAGCTCCATAGTGACTTCAATGCCATCCTGAACTACATAGTAAGACTTTGTCTCAAAGAAAAAAAAATGATTCTTTCTGATGGATGCATATAATTCCATTGTGTATATATACCACAATTTCTCACCCCATTCATCCACTGAGCGGCATTTGGGTTGACTCCCTATCTTGACTATGTAAATAATGCTGCAGTGAACATCGTTGAGCCGCACCATTCATAAGGAAATGGAAAGACTTGGAAAAAAATTATATTAAGCAAGTAAGCCAGACCAAAGAAACACAGATTTCATGGTTTCCCTCATTTGTGGTAACTACACATAACTATGAATCAACAAGTAAACACGCCGGATGGTAAAAGAAAAAAAATACACTGGGACATGATAAATTATGGAGGACTAGAGACATTCACAAGTAGACAAGTTCAAGTGACTATCTCCAATTAACCAGCAGAAAGCCAAAGTAGGTGTGGCTACATTGGTAGAGCAGCAGTCTTGAGTGAAGAGCAAGAGCTTGAGGCCCTGAGTTCCAGCCTCAACACATGCGAACACACACACACACACACACACACACACAGAGCACCAGCAGCAGCTTTGGGGAAGTCATGTGCTACTATAGAAAGTTTAAGAAAGAAATTGTGCAATCTGACTTGGTCACATGGTATCAGCTACTGTGCCTGGAGTGACTTAACCACAGTGTGAAGAAACCTGGCCTTGGGGAAGGACCGGAAGAGTACCATGGGCAGCACCTCGGGCCTCCCCACAACACTAGGAAACAGTGTTGGTAAAACAGGTAGAAACCCATCACATTGGCAGTATTGAATTTTACTTGTTCCTAAGGACTGTAAGTAGAGATAAGATGGCCAATAAAAAGCAACACTAAGCCAGTCACTTGTAATCCTAGCTACTCAGGAGGCTGAAATCTGAGGGTCAGGGTTCAAAGCCAGCTGGGTCAGGAAACTCGATGAGACTCTTATCTTCAATAAACCATTAGAAAACCAGAAGTGGCGCTCTGGCTCAAGCGGTAGAGTGCTCGCCTTGAGCTGAAGAGCTGAGAGATAGCGCCCAGGCCCAGAGTTCAAGTCCCCACAACCAACCAAAAAAAAAATGCAACGCTATCACGGAAAGATTGAGACCTAAATCTATAGGGCAAGTTTCTAAAAGGCTCTGAGAAGTAAAAGTTGGATCTTAAGTCTTTGAAATAGATATCTAGCATTCAGCTGTTTACGTCTTTGTCTACTCATTTTGATAAATGTTCATTCATATTTCAACACTCAGAATTCCTTAATTCTGGGAGCAAGAAGGCAGACATATTACAAACTACATTTTATGAACTCAATGCTACAGAAATGACTTAGCAGCCAATAAACCTGGAGAGATCCCATTGTAATTCCATGTACAGAATAAAACAGACTTACTACATTACAATGGTATAATGAACTTCTTAAAGACTGTCCCTTGAGCATCAAGACACATATTTTAAACATATACAGAGATAAGGACCTTAATTTTTAAGAACTTCTTATTCTTTTTTACCATGCATTCTCATCTTCGTCTTTAGATAAAATATCGAACTTTCCTCATTTATTTGGATTTTATCATTTAATCCTTTTATATATTGTTGCATCGTTAATAGTAGAATAGCCCTAATGTCACCTGAATATTGACTTAAAGCTTTTCTTCAGTATTTATTTAAAATATATCTGATGGCTCCAGAGCAAAGACTTTGTTCTATGTACAATGGGGCCTCAAAAAACATTATAAACTCACTGCAGCATGGGAGTCATAAACGTGTAAGATGGAAGAACCAATGGAACTATGACTATATAAATCAAGTGATGTAAATTCAGCTCACTTACTGGTAGGGAAAAAAATGAAGGCACTAAACTGTCATTGGAATTTCCATTCCACTCAGTGGGACCCCACTAAGTTCCTGGCGGCCTCGCTGGCAGCCTACTCCATTACATGTTCCTATAAAACGAGGAGACACAGACAC
Source organism: Dipodomys spectabilis (assembly GCF_019054845.1). Lineage (NCBI taxonomy): Eukaryota > Metazoa > Chordata > Mammalia > Rodentia > Heteromyidae > Dipodomys > Dipodomys spectabilis. The sequence continues at coordinate 1,816,127 of NW_024870856.1, forward strand.
CATGCAACCATACAGTGAAGATGTTTTTCTATGAAGTGACTATGCACTTATTGGAGAGACCAAATTTTCACACTGTGTGTCCTAATTGATTCCACACATGTTAACCATAAAGTCCTGAATTGCTATTGATGGTGATGCTGCTAGAAACGTCGCAGGTGATGGGCAAAGGTTGACTGAATGCAGACATTACACAGAGCCACCCCCCCCTTAATATATCCTGCCACATGCAACAAAACTCTCCAAAGTCATGTATTATTCATTCCATCAATAGTCTAATATGCTTTTAGAGGCCACTGTGCATCTGCATCATTTATTTGCACTTAACTGGTAGTTCCTTCAAAAGCCTATAGCATCCTAACACAGGACTTCATATGAAGCACTTGCTCTTTTAGTCAATAAATAAGCGAACCAGAACCAGCTCAGGAAATGCAAGCTGATGAAATCATTTTTGGACCATGTTTTTCTCTTCCAAAGACCCAGGAAACAAATATGTCTGAGCATTAGCAATTACGTAGGACTCTCAGAACAGAACCTGAAAACAAGTACAATAAATACTAACAGTAGCTATTTTTGCATTTTATTAATGGACCAGAAAGAACATGATGAACTCTGAAGCCATGACAGACTTGCTCCAGGCTGAAGGCTAAGGGAAGAGGAGGGACCCACCTGCAACAGGAACAGCTGCACTTACCTACTCGCTTCTTTATTTTAGTTTTTTGGGATACAGTCTCCCTATGTAGTCCAGGATCACCTTGAGTTCATGAATTCCTCACCAGCAGGAATGATGAGATTATAGGTGTATGCTACCATGCCCAGCTAATAACTATAACTTATTTTTAACAATGTCTACCTCCAAACTTAAAGGACCAGTCTGTATTTTTTATGATCACCTAAAATGACCATTTACTGATTTTAAAAGAAAACTGCAGTGTTAGAGATTCAGCCCAAGGCACTGTACATGGTAGGTAAGTAAGTGCTCGGCCACTGGGCTACCCCACAGCTTCACACTGATGTTTTAATGTATCTTCTTTTCTGGCATCTAGAGCAAATACTGTATTTCCAGTCTTAAAATTACTCCCGACTTTAATCATTCTTGATGAAAAAATATTCTATGATTATTTCATTCATATTCTAAATTTATTAAGCAAAAACCAATCTGCCTTTTTTTTAGTGTTTTGCTTAACAAGATAGAGGTTCAAGAGAATGTTTACTGAATTAACAAAAGAATGCATTAATCCAAAGGCAAATTTTTGCGGTATGCCTGTCTTTGGAACCCTACTGCAAAGCTGAGTTCCAAGAACGCAGTGTAACATCATGGCACAGGTCATCTGACTCCTGACAATTCAAATTCCTTGCCCACAGTCCTCAATCAAAGCTCCACCTCACGACGAGTCTCATTCTCTGTCTCTGTCTCTGTCTCTGTGTGTCTCTGTCTCTGTCTCTGTCTCTCTCTCTTGTCGGTCGTGGGGCCTGAACTCTGGGCCTGGGCACTGTCCCTCAGCTCTTCAGCTCAAGGCTAGCGCTCTACCACTTGAGCCACAGCACCACTTCCGGCTTTTTTTGCTTATGTGGTGCTGAGGAATCAAACCTAGGGCCTCAGGCATGCAAGGCAAATGCACTGAGCTACCTTCCCAGCCCCACTTGTCTCCTTCTGTTCCACACTTTTGCCTTCTTCCAATCTGAGCCTCTAATCTACCTAATGGACAATGTGCAATGGAGAAATATTCCAGATTTGAGTCCCAGAGTGTGACTGTGAGAGTTAAAACCAGAAAGGAGGATATTCCTTTCTGCTTATGAATATTCTTCTGAGGATTCTGTCTTTCATTCTCAAGCATGTCTCGCAGTAAGAATTCAATAAATGCTTATTAATAAATGAACAAGAATAATGAGACTTAGCATGTTAATGAGCCCAGAATGGGTGAATCATGCCCACTTTGAGGCCAGTCTAGGAAGGAAAGTTCACAAGAGCCCTGTCTCTTGGTCACAGCTGGGTGTGGTGGCACACCTAACAGCCCAAACTACACGGGAGGCTGAGATTGGGAGCACTGAGGTTCCAGGCCAGCCTACATAAAAAATTTTCATAAGACTGTCTCCTCAGATGAAAGCTGCTAGGAGCCCTTTCAGTAATGGCAGAAAATCCAAAGTAGGTATGTCACAGCTCAAGCACAAGCCCAGGCACAAAGTGAGACTCTATCTCAAAAAAAAAAAAAAAATCCTCAAGAAACATGGCTGGAGGAATGGCTCAGCAGTATTACATCCGTCGAGTAAGAAAGAGACCCAGAACTCATACCCTAGTGCTGCCCCCAAAACAGTACAGTGGGCAGGCAGGTCATTTTCCAGATATTAATTGGAGGCCCTGGACCAGGAATCTTTTCTTTTCTTTAAACCAAGTTTAATAGGTAAAATCCTAATAAAGTTCCGTGTCGAGAAAAACAGACAAATGTAGTTTGTAGTGACTGAATCAGCTGCTGCTTCTGTGCCATGTCAAATTGGACACACTGATGCATGAAAATCCCAAAGATTAGCATGACCCCTATAGCATAAAAGGCAAAGCAAGGTCAAGGAAAGGGAGACAGATGTGTGGAGAGAGGAAGGGTGGGCAAAGGCGGCCATCACAGTCCATATGCACATGTGAAAATGGAGCCAGGTAACCTAAGGAAGTAAACAGGGTTGGGAGAGACGGGGGAGAACGACGTGTATCATACTCACAAACTGACACGTTGAGCTAAGTCCCTTTGTACAACTAATTAATTTTTTTAAATGAAATGCCAGGAAACCTAGCCAGTCTAACCTAGATGTCGAGTGGATGAATAGGAAGAACATGGTGGTGCTGGCTCCAGGAAATGCCCATCTGCTATTGGGATATCTTGGCTACTAGAGGCACAAAGAAATTTGAATTACAGCCTATTCTCCCTACCAGGAATTCTCCAGCAGCTTATTCTCTACCTCTCCCCAAACTCTTCCCTGCTGCTCCCTTGCCAACGCTTCTAGTCAGTATCAGATTCAGCCATGGAGGGGACACAACAGAGCAGCCAGTGTGGAAGAGCAAAAGTGCGGCTCCTCACCTACACCAGCTCCAGCAGAGCACCCTCTGCCCACACAGGGGCTCCCATCACCCAGCAACTTAGGTCCCTGCAGAGAGAGACTGACACTGTCTGGCTCTTTCAGCTCCCTGCTTATATAACATGAGGTTTCGATCATTGTTCAAAGTTTACTGCCTGGGTTATGAGACAACACTTTTCAGAAGCAGTCATTTTATATAATTAGGGTTCACATTTCAGAAAACAGGTTTTTCTCTTTCAGTTCCGGTGGAACTTTGATGGCTTGCCAGGAAGTTTGGAGCCATGACCTAATACACTCTTTGCAAGAAAATATATGGGGTATGGGGTCAGCAGACACACATTCAGCTATGTGGCCTGAGAAGGGAAGTCAGCTACGCAAAACCAACCTCACCTGTACAGCAAAATGAAAATGGAGGGGAGAGGGTTGCAAAAGTAGGTTATTACCTGAATTCACTGAAATATTTGTAGCAAAGGACCTATAGGTCAGCTCACAACATACCAGTAGGGCTTCAGTGGATCTTTATTTATGCTCCTGGATCTAAAAACCACAACCAGACTCTATTCACATGTAATAGAATGTAAACCTAAATTTTAAGTAAACTTGAAACTCAAAACCAAAATATTCACATAAAATACTGGGGGGTGGAGTTGATTCAATTATAATTACAATAATCGCTTTCTTTACCATTAAAATCCTGGGTTAGGCTTTGCTATATCCATGATCTAAGAGCAACTACATGTTAACAAACCCTTCAAGGAGAACAGATGGCTCCTGTTGGTAAGGCATGATCACAGATGGAATACCAAATGACTGAGTCCAGCAGATAAAGAAGCACTGAACTAGCCTGTTTAATCACTCTGGAAAGCTGTATGGAGGTTCCTCAAAGAACTGAACCTAGAACTACCTTGACCCAGCCATTCCACCCCTGGGCATTTATCCTAAAGGGCACAAAAAAAGCCCATAAAGCCATCAGCACAACTATGCTCACTGCAGTACTATTCACCATTGCCAAGATATGGAATCAGCCCAGACGCCCCTCAATGGACAAGGGATCAAGAAAATGTAGTACACATATACAATGGAATTTTACTCCATCTATTAGAAAGAATGACATTGTACTATTTGTCAGGAAATGGAAAGACTTGGCAAAAATTACATAAGCCAGACTCAAAGAAACAAAGGTTTCTACCACTTGTGGTAGCTAGAATGTGCCTATAAATATACAAGTAAACACACTGGGTGGTATGCAAGTGGTTGCAAATGAATTAACTGAAGTATAATAGACTCTATGGAGAGCTCAAATAGTATAATCTTGTTAAAAGATACAACAAAATCAACACCAGGAAATGGGTACATCCAAAGAGGGGGAAGCAAAGGGAGAGAAAGAGGAGGAGGAGGAAGAGGAGAGGAGGAGGAGGAGGAGGAGGAGGAGGAGGAGGAAGGGAAAATGCAGTCAAGAATTTCTTGTATATACCACAAAGCTAAGAAAAGTAAGGGAAGGGACAAGTCAAAGGAGGGGTGAAAATGTTCACGAGGTGACACTGAGTAAGAGGCATCATATTGGAAGTGGTGCTGTGGCTCAAGTGGTAGAGCGCTAGCCTTGAACTGAAAAGCTGAGGGACAGCGCCCAAGCCCAGAGTTCAAGCCCCACGACAGACCAAAAAAAAAAAAAAAGAGGCATCATGCTCATATGGCACCTCCTTTGTCAAACTATTTAAAGGTAATTTGCAAAATAAATAATTTTAAAAGATGCATTATACTCAAATTGCTATGTCAAATTGAAACCCCTTTATGCAACTACTTAAAGATGAAAAAATAAATAAATATAAAATAAACAAATATATACTTTAAAATGTCTTACAATCCAAGAACAATTTCATTTAATCTACCTTCAGGAGACAGAGTGTTCTTCAAACTGTATTTCCTATGACTTCCTTGATGTTAGATTTAAAGGTAGTGGCGAAGGTATCATATTATCTTTTTTCCAGCTCATCATCTATTTGAGTTTGGTAATAATTATTTTGAACTGAACTATCTTTTCTACAGGAATATTTTCTTTTCTATCCACAGTTATAAAATCAATGTGTATACACAAAGTAAAGAATTACATTTCCTCACTGACTGGCCATCCAAAGTGGGGCAGGAAATTTCAAACCACACAGAAGCCTGAGACTGGCCCAGGCACCATACCCTCCACACGACTGTTGGATGTTCAAGAGAATCTCATATACAAGCTTGGAAGTAATGGTAAGCCATGACTCATGTCTGTCTTGGGAAAATCCTAGTGAACTTATTATAGTATTAAGTGGGTAGATTAGTTTACTGTATCATTACCATGAGACAAGAGGACCTAAAATGAACCAAACTGAACCAAAATGACTAAACTGAACCAAAGGGAGGAAGAATCTGCTAGAATGAGTTCTCTGTCTCTCCTGACCCTGCACCTGTCCCTCGGCTTTCTACTCCCAATAAAATAAAGGCATTGAGCTCCTTCCTCTTCATCACCTATCAAAATTCCATGTACCATTTAACAAATACCAATAGAGAAAATTCTTCAAGTCCCAAACAGTTTGCATTCTGGGGATACAATGGGCTCAAAACATAAATTAAATACTGCCAATTAGAATGAACTGCCACATGAAAAAGAAATCGAAGGTCTACCTTCAGTTCCACAGAAAGACAACATAGGAAGAGTCAGGATATAGTGAAGATATCTAAGACGACCTATAAAGTAGGGAACATCTACAAAAAGAAAGATAAATGTCAGAACATTGTTATTTCCTTTTGTGCCAACAGAAATCATCTGCCCTGCACGAGAGCTACTGAAATAAAGACAGAGAGTGCAGGCGGCGCCTTAAGGTTTACTCTGGCCATTTTTACATGGGGCCTCTTTTCTTTTTCATCGAAACTTAAAATATCTTAGGAACAAGATCAAGCATTGTGTATACTAAAAATTCCATATTCTAGATCACGTGACTCACACTTGATGATGATTCAAATCAAAATCTGAGAAATAGATGGCAATTATTTAAAATTTCAGCTGATTAGTTTATTACCTACTGATGACCCACTTCACAATGAAAATGTTTAGCAACTTACCACACTTTACACTTTATTCACAGATTAGTTTGGAGGGTGGTAGTACTTTCTTGTTAGTAATTCGTTTTGTTTTGAAACATTGCTAGAAATAACAAAAATACACTTCTAAAAAATCATCTTCTTGGACAAAACTTTCTCCTTTTACTTGGCATGTCATGGTTCATTTATAACCGAGTCTTGTCAGCTTGCCAATCACTTAAGACAATCCAGAGATATTTTGTACCACAAGAAACATTTTATTCTCTGTATTCATGAAGAAGTCAGTGATCAAACAGATAAATTGGGCTCAACAGTCATTATTTACCATAGCTAAGATATGGAACCAACCCAGATGTCCCTCAGTAAATGAATGGATCAAGAAAATGTGGTATATATACATGATGGAATTCTATGCCTCCATCAGAAAGAATAACATTGCCCCATTTGTTAGGAAATGGAAAGACTTGGAAAAAATTATATTAAGTGAAGTAAGCCAGGCCCAAAGAAACATTGGTCCCATGGTTTCCCTTATTTCAATAACTAGTATATGACTGAGTCAAGCAGAAAAGTTCAGATAAAGTGATGTTAGGGGAATGAACCCCAAGATAAGTATTCAAATGTTTTTTATTTCTTTCATGCAATTGTTTCTAACGTATTTATAAGATGATTTCTATGTTGCTTTGTATGTCCCTCCCCCACAGTATAACCCCTGCTTTCATTGTATTTGATGTTGGTATAATTTGTGGAGGGGAAGGGCAAAAACAAATCGTTTAACTAGGGATACAGGTAGACTCATTGCAACAATGAGATGTACAAGTCGTTATGTCGAAAAACGAACTTTGCTACTTTGGTGGTGGGGGGAGGACTGGGTGGGGGAGAGGAGGGAGGAGTATGAGAAAGGATGGGAAGGGGAAACAAAGGAGGAGGCAACAATGCTTGATAAGAAACGTACTCGTTATCTTGTCCATGCAATTGTAACCCCTCTGTATGGTATTTTCACAATAAAAAAGAAAAAATTGGGCTCAACAGTACACAGGGACATATTTGCTAGATGCCCCCATTCCTGCCTTTTAGCTGAGAAGGAATAAACCTAAAGGATCCATTGCAGTTTTCTTCTCCAATTACAAATAAATGTGAAGTGCTGCTTTAAACGGGAATAAAGAACCTGCTTTTAATTCTTTAAAAATTTAATTAGAATCATTATAATCAGTACTCATATGCAGACAAAATGTTAAAAATTGACCTAGTTTGTTCTCTTTCATAAGAAAAATGAATTTCCACAAAGATCCAGGTTAGACTTTTAAAAAATAATTCTCAAGTAAGAAACTTCTAAAGATTTATAATTAGAATACATTCTTTAACTATCAAAATACAAGTTTTTTTATAATGCTTTTCTGAAATGTCTATAACACATCTTATCCATAATACAAAAACATCAGATGTAGTGATTAATGTGAAGGGTCAGGAAGCCACCTGAATATATGAAATGGTCTTCTTACTACAAATAGAGAAAATGCATGTAGATCTGCAGATAACCTGACTATCCAGACTGATCTTTCACCACAGTCCAGCCTGGACCCACACAGGTGTCAGGGACATAGAGACTACAATCAAAGCAACCTGAAATTCTCAGTTTGGCAATAAAGAAACTCAGTAACTTACTGAGTAGTGTTGAATAATTTAGACTGTTTTGAGAGATTGGAAAATCCAAATTACTCAGAATTTTCAGGCGAAAATGAAACGGGGGAGAAAATACAGACTCTAATTTCATACTTTCTATTATAGATTCTTCTGGGGTCATTACATTAATAAAAGCTCACTGAAAGGAGAAGTCCCTTTTTCTCTAACTGAGCCAGATGCCAAGGGCTCATGCCTATAATCCTAGCTACTCAGCAGACTGAGATTTGAGAATCACAGTTCAAAGCCAGCCCAGACAAGAAAGTCCATGAAACTCTTATCTAATTAACAACCAGAAAACCAAAAGTGGCGCTGTGGCTTACAGTGTAGAGCGCTAGCCTTGACAGAAAAGCTCAAGGACAGCTTTCAGGCCCTGAGTTCAAATCCCACAACCTACCTACAAGAAAAAAAAAAAAAAAAGACAGCACATTGAGGCAAATTCTAGTGCAAAGAATCATCCCTACCATCTTTAATATGGGCACATGATGCCTGTTCTAGATCACGGTGCCCTACCATGATCTGGAGGTCATTCAGGTTCTACAGATGGACAGCCTGGCCCCGCCCTTCTAAGTTTTGAAAGGAACTGTGGTGTCTGGACTTGGTTATTAATACTTAGATTTATGTGAAGAAAATATTCAATCATAGAAAAGAAATCAGTTAGGGGAAAGAGAATCAGGAGGGGAAAACTGGGAGATAATGATAGAGCAGGATGCACTGTTCAAAAGGAAATGTACTCATTACCTGACTTACGTAACTATAACCCCTCCTCTGTACATCACCTTTACAATATTTTTTTAAAATAATAAATAGAAAAAATTGAATCATCTTTTGATTAAACATACTAAAACTCAGTGATGTCCAACTCAAGCTGAAACATAATCTATGACTGTTTATGACACAGAATAGAATTATAAAATTATAGTACACTAACAGAAATATTGCCATGCATGTTCTAACATTCTAGGAAAAAAATATTCATTAGGAAAAGGTACACACAGCATCAGCATACCATAGGGAACAAATACCTTTAAAAAAAAAAAAAAACTATATCACTGGAGCTCACACCTGTAACTACTCAGGAGGCTGAGAGGAGAAGGCTCAAAGTTCAAAGCCAGCCTTTGCAAAGTTCCCGAGACTCAATCTTAATCAATAAAAAGTGAGCACTATGATATAAACCTACCCTCTCAGCTATGCAGCAAATAGGAAGACATGTAAATAGTTAAGCCTGGGGAAAAGTGAGGCCTTATCTTAAAAACAGCAAATAGCAAAAAGAGGCCCAAGTGGTAGAATACCTGCCATAAAAGCTCAGGGGCCTGAGTTCAAACCCTAGTTCTGCCAAAAGAAAAACAATGGCATTACTGCTTTCACATACGAAGAGATTGAGTTCGGGACAGAGGCTGCTTGAGCTACTGGACACTGGTGTGTATTCTGCTTACACTTCAGTGTGAGTGAAAAGATTACCACATTTGGCCAAAGTGATATCTGACAGCGGGACCACAGAGAACCATCCAAAATACATTCAGTCAAATATGGACTTGCACGGAGGCACCTATCCACTAACACAGATCTGGGAAATTCAAGTGTTTGAACTAAAATAATCAACGGCACCAGAGAGCAGCCAGAGGAAGCTGCTGACCCCAAGGCCCTCAGTCTATGCCTAAGACAACTTCATAGCCAACTGGAAACAGAGCCATAGTCTTTCTGATTTTCTTTTCCAGAAAGCATTGCCAGAAGACCACAGAAGTGCTAAGTATTTCCCACATCTTCTGCAACACATTAATCCCAACTCACACACGTGAGGGCCCGTCAATCTTAAGTTAATGGCGATATGAACTGAGACGTGAGGTGCCAAAGCACCTCATGTTCTATACAGTTGCTCCCATCAGACTAAGAGCTAAGCCACCAAAGGCTGACTTGGGTGCTGAGCCCAGAACTCTCTGGGCCATTTCAAAGTGGTTTCCCAGCCACTGACATGATTCGAAGAAGCCTCAGACAAAACGCCTCAGAGAACACAGAAAACACATCCATCCCGTCATAAATTCACCTATTCTTCTGAGTGGCATGAAGACACAGTAACATTTGTAGATTCAGTCTTCTAGAGCAAGTAAAACATAGCAATACTGGAATTGTGACGTGCCGTTGACGTGTAAGGGAGTCAGGATCTGTGTGACCCCATGGGACCTAAGCGGGGCTTCCTCACATGCCAGCACCTGGAGCCGAAGTGCCCACATTCAGAGACTGGTCCTTTGTAGGTTCCAAACTTCCGTAACAATCCAAGTTTCATACGGGTGCTCGGGATGGCAGATGAAAGGTGGGGTAGCTGTCAGCAGCCACAAACTGCCCCCATCTGCCCAGGCTGAGAGGAAACCACACTGTCGTCTCTTTTCGTATTTATGTTTTTAATTTGCATATCGTAATTGTACAATTTGTTTAAAGTCTTTTGCAGAAAATTCCCAATTGGAGAACAGGGCAATGTCAGATCCTTCTAAATCTTCTAAACTGATAAAAACTTAACAGAATAAGAGGTGCAAGCACGTTTAGTAGTTCACGGGAACTGTTAAAACTATTAATAGTTCATCAAAGAATGTCTTGTTCTTCTAAGGCATAATAAAATTGAAAGAGGTGCTTTCCTTTAGAGATATCCCCTGACCCTTAAAATGGGGCATGCTCTGTATTTTGTAGCAAACCATTTCTCTCGCTACAATCTCGTGAAAGTCCCTCATGACTTTTTTTTTTTAATATAAACATGTTGAGTCATTAAACCTGAGGTTTCACACTTGCCCATGGACCAGTCTCACAAGCTGTCTTCAAATTCTCCAGTTCTTGGTTGGAGCCATCATTTTATTTCTTTGACTTGTCCCATAGGCCTGACAGAGCTGAGCACAGCCCAAGGACTGGCAGAGAGGGTCCTGGATGCTTGCAATGGATCCAGGCTCTACCTCCCCACCTCGCAGCTTTGTAGGCACATGAGGGTCTCGCCACCCCCATATCTTATTTAGGGAAGATGGAGAAAAGTTACCCAGACTACAGATCACAGACTTTTTTTTCTTTTTGGTGGGGGAGGAATATATTGCTATTTTTTTATTATCTTTAAGTCGTTGTTTGTACCAAAGGGGTTTCAATACGTCAGCTTATGAGTAATGTCACCCTTCCTACCGTTCTCCCCCATCTCTCCCAGCCCCAGCCATCCCTTCAACTTACCTGGTTCCATTCTCACATATGTACATTGAATATTACGACCACATTCACCCACCCTTCCACTCTCCATTCATTTCCCCCCACCCTTGGCCTCCAGCCCTCCCAACAACACCAGCTCCAGCTTCCTGGTGTTCATTTTGCTACAATGTAAGTTGGTTGTTGGAAGGAGTTACATTAAAAATCCTCCTTTCTTTAGTTGATAAGTCTGTGTGTGTGTGTGTGTGTGTGTGTGTGTGTGTGTGTGTGTGTGTGTGACTCTAGGTGTTTGCATGTTTATAGTTTAGATCCAACCTCTACATAGGAGAGAAAATATGTACCCTTATGTTTTGTTTTGTATTGACTAAAATGTTTTCATTGACACAAATATGAACGGAGATGTCGTGGGTCATTCCAACTACTGCCTATTATTTTCTTGAGCAATGTAATGACTATCATACTGACCTCATCCGGTTGGTGGACTTTAAATGTCAATCTCTGTAAAGCTTGGAAGGCTGCCTACTTGGCATATACTAAGTACCAGGCAAGCCAGTGTTCAACAGACTGAAAGATTTCATTTTGTAATAAAATTATAATTAGACAAGATTGTAAGCTGCTGTGGGGCTGTTGTAAAAAATAAATTTTGTCTAATTTCATCTTCCCTGTAATGGTGGTTTTCTGTTAACAATTTAGAATCCATCTAATATACTGGTTTAGCAGTATGCCTTAGTACACTCCTGCTACTATAACAAAAATACCTTAGATTGAAATAGTTTTTAAATAATTCATTTCTCACCACTGTCTAAGATCAGAGAGAAAAGGGAAGTTGGACACTCCAGGTCATAAATGACCAACTCTTGGCTCAGGACTTGGGTATTTCCCCAAAGACCTCTCTTCAACACTGTCACATTGGGAATTAAATTCCAAAATATAAGCTCTAGAGGAACACAAATATACATTCAAAGCATACAAGGGGGTCATTTGAAAATTGACTCTCTATGAACAACTTCCACAACAGAACTATTAAACAATGAAAAGAAAAAGAAAAAGCAAACTCCTTCACACTACTGGAAAAACATTTCAACTGGAAGAGTTATCAGTGAATTCGCAGATTGGGGCAGGCAGGGAGTGGGGGGAGAAAAACAAATCCCAAACTGGGAGAGGTTTTACTTCACCAATTCAAGTTTGCATTTTCGGCTAGAAAAAGACTTTATCCTAGGCAAACATGTCATGAACACCAGAATTCATCACTGAACCCTGAGCATAGTCAGCCTCGTGTCTCAAGGCCCTGAATTTAGTGACCTCTGGCCCGGCTTACCATGGAGAACAAGAGGACTTCTCACATACACCATCCATTCTTTCGGAAAGAGCAAAAGGCAGTGATAATCAGTCAAGTACGGGTTGATTATTCAGGAAGGAAGAGTTGTATGGCTTTCTTCTCCAGCTCACTTGCTCACTATCTCATCTGAACCTAGCTAAGCCAGCTTCTTCTGTGGCTAAAATGAACAATTTTATGAGGAATGAAAATCAATTTTTTCCTACCCACTTATCAGCAAGCTGGGAAGTCCTCGTAGGAGAGGAAAGATACTGCAGGTTGACAGAGAACAAAGAAAATTCAACAGAAGATAGATGTTGAATGTCTGATCTTCAAAAAATAAATGTGCATATTCTTGGGAAGTTAGGAAACCATATTTAAATATAATTCACAGTGAGTTACACTTTAAAAAGTTATATAACTTAGGTCTCACAATGAACATTTATCAGCGGTTATGAACAACTCACGGTGCCAGAAAAGAGGATAATAAACTAAAAGGAAAAGATGGCAGCAGAAGAAGAGGAAAGAATGGAGAGGAGACAGAACATTAAAGGTTTCTCCACACGGTCCCAGAGCATGACATGAAGCCCGGCTAGCATGTAACTACATGCTGCATCACATAAACAGCAAATTATTTCCAAGATAAACACTGGTAGGTGTTAGTTGCAAGGGAGAATCGGGAGGCTCACGCTTCTTTGAAGTTTTACTTAGGCTAAATAAAAACTCCAATAGCCGGCTATGTAGATGGAGTCGGTTGAAAATAGTGACCACACTCACCCACGAAAGATACCTAAGCAAAAACCACTCCAAGCCTGGGGGAGTTTGAGGAACAAGCTCAGTGCTGCTCTGAAAAAGGAGAGCAGATGACAATCAGGAAAAGAAAGAAGGCCCTGGTCAGCAGATGGGTTGGTGTCACTAACAAAAATGCTCCAAATCACAAGGCACATATGATGCTTCTGACAGGAATGTCACAAGTCAGAAAGTATGTCAATTGTGTTCGTGGACACAGATCAATTGATTAGATGCATGTACAATAAGAACATGACCCATAAAAGAGAAAAAAACAAGAATCCTTCCAAAAAGTCTTTATTTAATTAAAAAAAAAAAAAAAACAGCCTCTCCCACACTCATTGTGGGCTTTGCAGCACCAAACTATAAGCCCTCTCTTCACAATGTCAGATCTGGGGACAGCCACGTCAGAAGTTCAGGTTAGGGACACTGAAATGACCCCTTGCAGAGGCCTCCAGCAGGAACACCAGCAAGCGTAGCCCGAGGCTAAGGCAGTTCGCCTTTTTCAAGTGAGAAACCACCCAAGTTACAGACCCACTGTTTTAATTCAGAAAAAAACATTCCAGATGAGCAAGGAGAGTTCTTTGGGGCCCTAAATGGACAGGCTTATCGGTTTTCTTTACTACACCACCATGAATTCTTGGTTGTTTACTGCAATGTGGGCTGGAAGATTCCATTATACAGAAACATCCGAGCTTTTGAGAATTCCAGGGGCATTAGCAGTAACAGAAGCAGACTTTTCTGGTATGCAGAACTGAGATTTATTTACATCAAGACAGCCTATTAAGAATTTTTTTTTAAGATGTGGCTGGGCATGGTGACTCATACTTCTAAGCCTAAAGAAGCGGAGATCAAGAGGATAGAAGATAGAGACCAACCCCAGCAAAGGAGTTTACAAGGCCCCATCAAAACCAAATAAAAAAAAAAAAAGAAAGAAAGAAAATAACTGGGCAGAGTGGCATACATCTGTTATTCCAGCTATATGGAAAACATAAATAAGAAGTTGGCAGTCTAGACTGGCCAAGGAATAAATGCAAGACTCTGTCAAAATACCTAAAGGAAAGGGGATCTGGGTTATACTTTAAGTGGTAGAGCATCGACCTGGCAAATGGGAGACACACAATTCAGACCTCTGTACCATGAAAAAAAAGTCAGAGTTTTCTTAAGATATTGATCTAATTTTAAAAAGGTGTTACCATATTTGAACTATTTGTCAAATGTCAGGATCTTGATATAAGCCATTCGTATTAGGAAAATATTTGCTTTACTTTTTTCAAAATATCATAAAACAAAACCTCCAGGGTTTTCTCTCTGGATAGACATACTCAACATTTGAACAAAGTGATTAAAATTATCATTTATCATCAGAAAACTGACGATGAATGATTTAGCCAAGATTCTTTTACAAAGATGAAAGAAACACGGATTTAAGTACATGTAATAATACATCACTTTGGCTTTTCTTCTAATGAGGTAAAATAGTCTCAAAGTTTAATGCATTGATTCACATTAAGGAAAAGCACTGCATGAAGTTCTAGAAAAACAAAAATCAAGGAGACAGGATTTCAGACATCCAGAGTGCAGGGAATGCAAATCAAGACTAGAAGATGAAGGAGAAGAACTAGAACAATGACAAGAGATGGGTTACTAACTTCATTCCAGGTTTGTTGGGATACCAAGAGAGAGATGATGGTCCAGGCCCCTCCTAAGCTATTTGCGGTTCAGGAATAAGGGCAAAAGTGACATTTCACACCTGTGTAGATAGATGGGAAAATATAATTTCTGTGGAAAACGTTAAGGGGAAACTGATCTGATGTCAGTGTTATCATGGCAAGCCCGCTAGCTCAGGAAGCAACTCTAGGATTCACATTTACAAGCCACATTTTACTGAAATAGAACAATTTCTTTCCTTGTCTTTGAAGAAACAACACCTTCCTTCATTGTTTACCCCCCCCCACACACACACATACATGCAATTTCAGAATTACTTTCAAGAGCCCCAATTTGTCTTCCTGGTGATTCTATCTTTCCCTAGAACAAAGGACCAACACCATGTACTCCTTTGACTCAAGACAACTTCCCTATCCTAAGAATATACAGCATCCTGCAAACCACTGCAAGATTTCCTAACAATTTTTTCAGACAGCAGCCCCAGCAGCTCTTCCTGTTCCCCCAGCCAAGCAGTCAGAGGAGAGTGCCACCTGGGTCACTTCTCCAAGACCAATGGCCACTGGACAACATCGCAGGTAAAAAGCATATTCTTACCAAGTGCTGACAACCAATGCTTGGAAGGCTTTTTCTTCCATTTCTAATCCCCAAGTACTTGGGTTTGGATGGAAACTTCAAGCATTTAAATGTCTCTCCTAGCTAATGATTAAAACCACTGAACGAAGTGTAACTGATTCTGAATTCTCCACAACTTAAATCTCACATGACTTAATCAGTGAAAAAGATCTACAGACTATAGGAAAAAGGATACGACAAAGCTCATGACTGACACAAGAAGTTAACTTCAATGGAGATCTGCAAGTTAATACAGGAAGTGAACTTCATGACGATCTTCAGGTTAGTGTCTTTTTCTCACAAATCTACCAACCAGTACTTATCTCACTGTAATTACTGGTTTCTGAAGTAGCCTTCAGTGACTGCAAGATACTCAAAAAAATATAATAAACTCTTGTGTCTCCCAAATCCACCAACAACTAAATATCAATTTTGCAATATGTCAATGTGATTTGTTTTTTTCCCAAGACACATTTAATAGAAGGGAAAATTCTTAGGTCAAGTGTTCATTCCTGTGCCGAAAACCAAGCTTTCGATTTTCACTTAGTGGACTTTGGAGCCATATGAATCTCCGTTTAAAAGCTTAGACTTAGAAATATGTTTACAAATGCCTCTGATCTTTCCATTAAAAATTCATTCATCACCAAAGGTTTTGACTAGATAAAATGATTTTTTTTTAATTTATGGCTTCAAATGCTTGCCTGTACATCATACTCACACAACCCATTAATATTAGATTGAAAAGCAAAAATATAAAGAATCTTCACACATAAAATTCATGGCTACAAACAGCAGAAGCTAAAAGCCTTTCTAAAGTGTTCCCTGGAGGTGGAAGAGAGTAGATCTCAACATCAACACACCAGTTACACCTTGGGATTCCTTCAAACCATGGCAACTTTTCTAATTGTATGGTACAGTTTTAAAACCAAAATAGTTTCACCACCATCACTACCTGTCACTTGGAGACTCATTTGGGTCATAAATGGCTGCTCAGTCATTAACACAGGTCATCCCAGCTAATTATATATGTAATATAAGATAGATAAATAGATAGATAGATAGATAGATAGATAGATAGATAGATAGATAGATAGATAGATAGATAGATAGATAGGTAGATAGATAGATAGGTAGATAGATAGATAGATAGATGCATGTGATCTACACCAAGAGTCAGGCTTCAGAGAAACACATGGAGCTCAGTATGTGAGAAATCAGCAGGAAATATGGCAAGTTAAAGACTCTAGGTAGTGCTTAAATAGTAATTGTGAAAAGCTATTTCTTGTTACCTCTATCTCTTTTTTATTTTTTTGATCAGTTGTGGAGCTTGAACATGGGGCCCAGGTGCTGTCCCTGAGCTCTTATCCTCAAGGCTAGTGCTCTCCCACTTTGAACCACTGGCTTTTTTTTTTGGTGTTTAATTGGAGATAAGAGTCTCCTGGACTTTCCTGCTCAGGCTAGCTTCAAATCTCAATCCTCGAGTCTTAGCCTCCTGAGTAATTAGGACAACAGGTGTGAGGGACTAGCACCCCGCCTCTATCTACCTTTGTACTCTATTATTCCTTCTCCACTTCAATTTCAAAGTGACCCTGTAGCTAAGATGACCAGTGATGGCGCAGGTTTCCCAAGGCTGCTTTTTCAGATTTACCAGAACACTCCTAGAGATACTGAGGCAGAGCGCGGAGCAGGATGAGGTAATAAAGCAGTCTCAAAAAAGGAGGAGCCACTGGCTAATTCATGATCAGCATTCATCGAAAATGACAGTTATAAGGCAAGGTGTTGATTTAACAGTTTAGTAATGTAGATGGAACAAGAATGTCTTATACTCCACTTAGCTCTCATACGCAGACAATAAAGACCCTCCGATCACCTCCACTACAACTGCCATTTTAATACATACAGAAAGAATGGTATTAAAAATGAAAATGTTGCAAATAAAGCATCAAAGTCTACAAATGTTTCAGAATGAGTAGACTGCTGGAACCATACATTGTTTTCCTAACCACAAAAACCAACTTTGTAACATATGTGTGACAGGCACCAGTGACTGAGGCCTATAATCCAACCCACAAGGGAGCATTCACATGGAGAGGATCACAGTTCCAGGCCACCCAGACAAATAGCTCAGGAGACCTCACCTCAACCACTAACTGAAGGCAGTCCAGAGCACCTGTCATCCTACCTAGTGAGAGGATCATGGTTGCTAGCGAGGCTGGCAAAAACTGTTCACAAAACACCATCAACAAAAAACGCTAGGCTCAGTAGCATGCACCTGTGACCTCAACCACAGTAAAAAACCATAAATTGGAAGATTATAGTCCAAACCAATTCAGAAAAAAAAACTAGAGACTATATCTCGAAAATTGCCACAATAGAAGGTGCTAGGGAGACAACTCAAGCAGTAGAGCAGCTGCCTAAGAAGCGTAAGGCGCTGAGTTCAAACACTAATATCACACAAAAAAAACCTTCAAATGCTTTAATAAGAATTCAAACAATAGTAATTATGTTAATAAAACTGACTTCATAAGAATTCTCAGGATAAAAAATTAAGGTTAATGATAATTATAAATAAGACACTGAAAAATAAAAGTTCTTACCTCTCAGTAGATGAATGGATCAAGAAAATGTGGTATATATACACAATGGAATTCTATGCCTCCATCAGAAAGAATGACATTGCCCCATTTGTTAGGAAATGGAAAGATTTGGGAAAATTATATTAAGTGAAGTAAGCCAGGCCAAAGAAATATAGGTCCCATGGTTTCTCTTATTTGCAATAACTAGTGTATGTCTGAGTCAAGCAGAAAAGGTCAGATAAGGTGATGTTAGGGAAATGAACCCTAAGATATGTATTCAAGTGTTTGTTCTTTCATGAGATTGTTTCTAACACATTTATAAGATTATTTCTTTGTTGCTTTGTATGTCCCTCCTCCATGGTAAAACCCCTGCTTTCACTATATTTGATGTTGGTATAATTTGTGGATGGGAAGGGCAAAAACAAATCATTTAACTAGGAATACAGGTGGGCCCATTGCAACAATGAGATGTACAAGTCGTTATGTCGAAAATGAACTTTACAACTTTGGTGGGGGGGAGGGGGGAGGAGGATTGTGTGGGGGTGCAGGGGGAGGATAGGAAGGGATGGGAAGGGGAAATAAAGGAATAGGCTACAATGCTTGATAAGAAATGTACTCATTATCTTGCCCATGTAATTGTAACCCCTCTGTACAGTATTTTCACAATAAAAATTTTTAAAATAAAAAAATAAATGTTATTAGCTAGTACACCAAATCCAAGAGAAGGGGAATGAAGTACAAATGCTGCTATTGTTTGCTGAAGGTCATTACAAGCTGGCTCTTGGGTATGAATGTACAACCTATGACAACATTCTTTTTGGTGTTAGTGGTGGTGGTCATGGGGCTTGAACTCTGGGCCTGGCACTGTCCCCGAGCTCTTCAGCTCAAGGCAAGCGCTCTACCACTTGAGTCACAGCACCACTTCCGGTTTTCTGGTGGTTAATTGGAGATAAAAGCCTCACAGGACTTTCCTGCCCAGGCTGGCTTTGAACTGTGATCCTCAGATCTCAGCCTCGTGAGTAGCTAGGATTACAGGTGTGAGCCCCCAGCACCCGGCTTAGGACCACATTCTTATTCTATGTCCTGATGTCCCCTGGTCATCAAACACACCTTTCCATGCATTCAGCCCTTTTCCTGACTGTGGAGTTATTGCTGTCAAAAAATGACATCCAAAGGTGATGGAAGCAAGATCCTTCACACTCAGTGTTTAAAGTAGTCATGGCGCAGAATCAGGACTCAATTCACCATTTCTTTCCTGGTTTTAGAGCCCACTGATGTGTGACAATTTCAAATCATGACCTCAGCTCAGGACCTCTTGCTTCTAGCTGCACAAAGGCTGTTGGCAAAGTGTGTGAAGTTGTTCGATAATGACTGGCCCAGAATAGACCAATGACTTTGAAAAACAGACAACTAAAATCTCTCCCAGCTTTCGTTTATTGTGGCTTACTCTTATCTCCAATGAACCACCAGAAAACCAGAAGTGTAACTATGGCTCAAAAGTGGTAGAGCACTAGCTCTGAGCAAAAAGAACTCAAGGACAGTGCCCAGGCCATTCAAGCCCCAGGACTGACCCACCGCCCTCCCCCCCCCCCAAAAAAAAGAAAAGAAAGGAAAGAAATATTACTTGTTGCCCCACAATTAAGTCACGATTCTATTCTTTGAGACTCTACTTTGGGAGAAAGTTCAGCTGTGGGAGCCATCAGCACTAATTACTTATAATATCTCAGGGCTTTAGGACAATTACTACTGAGGTTACTGCCTGGAAACAGAACAATTATACTAATTGGCGTTCATCAGCTATTCATCTTCATAGTAAGCACTACTGATGAGGTGAAATTTAGTGTCCAAAAATGGATGTCATCTCAGCTGAAAGGCAACTTGCAGAAGGCATGAACATGATCTGCACAGAACAAACACAGCCTACTTGGGTTGTATCAGAAATGGTTATGGGACATTGCTATGGGTCCATAAAACTGCACATCCCCGGCTCCTTATTGCTTTTATATAAAGGAGTGGGGACATAGCATAGTCACATTTGTTTTGCTGAGTTTGATGACAAAAACACCCAGAGATATGAAGTACAGGGAATTCTTTGAGAAAATGTTAGTTAAGCTAAGCCCTTCATGAGGAAAACAGCTTTGTCAGATAGAAAAAAGACAGTCCCTGAAGAAAAAACAGTGGTGGGAGTTTTGACCTTGAGAAGACCTTGAACAGCCAATACATGGAGACCACCAAGGGTGGAAAGTAGGCAAAAGAGAAAACCATATTGATATGCAAAGCCTTGTAGATGAGTGCAGGGGTTTGAGTTTCATTCCAGGTATAATAGAGTTATGGAGGAGAGTCGAGGCTGGGAAAATGCCATCTGGGATACAGAACGTTATTAGGGGAGTGACTCAGGAGAACGCTTCCAACTGGACTTACTGTGACTTGGAGTGGAGAGAAATAGGACAATGTGAACAATAACAGCTTTGGTACCCAGGATGGGACTTAAAGGATATAACCCAAGCATGCCACCTCTCTGGCCTGGATGAAAGAGGTTATACCAAAACACATGCTTCAAGAGGACCGCCGATGATGGTTGAAAATAGATGTTGCATAGCGAGTTAAAATTCATTCACATCACGTGGCTTATACAGCAGGTAACTCACTAGGAGACATCTTTATAAAAGATAGTAACGAATATCAACTTTCAATTGTTTTTGGAGCAATTATTTCTCTGGCATAGTACAAGTAAATTGCTCTATGCAACTTCTCTGTAGATGAATGAGGCCATATTTGAATTGCTCTAGTTAATATAACATCATGGAAAGAGGAAAAGAATTGAATTACTTGAGGAAGAAATCTCCAAAGTTGTAAACTGCTTTGAGAGAGAGAGAGAGAAAGAGAGAGAGAAAGAACAGTGTTATAGGCATGTCCACATCCACACTTGTCAGGAAATTCCCTCAAAAGAATCCTTTCCATATCACCACTCATTTTGTTGTTCAGAAAAGCCCCCAAATCCATTCTGCTTGGTTTGTGCAGTGATTGGGGTGATGTGACCGCTACACTTCCCCTTTTAGGGAGCCGTGTAAACTAAATATTCCATCAAAACCCAGCCACTCTCCCTGCACCTGCTTTGCTATAGACCCTGTCTTTCACTGTCTTCTACTGACCATTATCAAAGACCCATTGTCAAACCACAAAATGTGTCCCTTCAGAAGAGCCTGTCTGATGAATCTCTATCAGTAAACAGCGAGGAAGATAATGTTTCAACTGATTGATCAACACTTCTACCTCGAGTGACAAGGGCTCATGACAACTATGCGCCAAAGAACTTGCAAGGTATTTCCCCAGTATAATATCCTTCTAATTTAGAACACGACGCTTTTCTATCTTAAGACTGCCACCTTTCTCCCTCCATTCAGCCACTCATACTAGTTGGGTGAGATGAGTACAGAGAATGACACGTACACACATGTACTTTGCCAGCCTTGGTACAATGGAGTCAAAGAAACTTGACCCTGAATCCCACACCAGGCTCTACTTTCTCCAGTGATGAGTCTGTGGGAAATGGAACCCTTGCGCTTGCTTCCTGTGACTCCTGAGGACCCAATCAAGGTTCAGAAGTTGCTGATTCCTCCTCTACTCCCTCCAAATGCTCTTTCCTACCAACCCTCCTTCCTAATGAGACAGGAATTATTACAGGTTGAATTATTACATCCTATTAAAATCCATGTGCTGAAACTCTAACCCATTGTGACTGTGTCCTTTAAAGACATGACTGACTTAACACTATGGTTGTTAAACACTAACTCCACCTGACTGACACCCTTAGAAGAGACTGGGACACAAAGGAGCGTGTACAACTCAGAAATCCACACAAGGATGCAAAGAGAAGATGGTCCTGCGCAAGACACGGAGAGAAGAGGAGTCAGGAGAAACCATGAGAAATTAAACTTGTTTAGGCCTCCAGTCTACAACATTTTATTATGGAAATCCAAGCATACCGAGCCAAAAATACCACATTGGTGTGCTGGCCATGTCTACTGGTGTACACACAGCCATTCTCCTGCCCCTCCTCCTAGGGCTCCTCTCTGCCCACTCCAGACACTATGTTGGGAGAGTGGGGGTTGGGGGGGTGAATGGTGAGGCGGGGAAACCAGAAGTCACTGACTGCTGACTGAACACTGATAGTTTTGCTTCGTGTATTGTACTTACCAGAAACCTAGCCCACATGAGGGGAATCCGGAGGGGAATCCTGACTACCAGCAGAAAGGAAGGACTTTGGCCTCTTCCCAGCAGGAAGATGGCTGCACAACTCCCTGCTCACACTTCCCTCATGTGTAACCATTTCCTCCTTTTTGGAAAGATTTTTTTACCCACATTGCTCATTAACGAGAATTGCTGCTGCTCTCAAACGGCTAGACTGTGCAATTCACTGGGAAGGGAGGTCAAGTGCATACTGTCCCTGGGGAACACTAGTATTCTAAAACACTTGTTCTATCTGTCGGGTATTTCCTCTACCAGGTAGGCTATACAAACTATACAAACATGTCGGGATTTGTTAATTTGCCATGTGTGTATGCTGCTAATATTAACAGCTATTTTAAAAACTCCAAGGACATTTTTTTGTTTTTTATTTTTTGTTTTTTTGGGTCCGGTTGTGGGGCCTGAACTCTGGGCCTGGGCGCTGTCCCTCAGCTCTTCAGCTCAAGGCTAGCGCCCTACCAATTGAGCCACAGCGCAACTTCCGGCTTTTTTCTTTTTGCTTATATGGTGCTGAGGAATCAAACCCAGGGCCTCGTGCATGCAAGGCAAGCGCTCTACCACTGAGCCACCTTCCCAGCCCCTCTAAGGACATTTTTTAAGATATACCCTCCCCCTTCTCATCCTCTGCCGACAGGAAGCACACCCAACTCAAGACTGACTTCAGATTCTTCCACTCCCCTTAGAAGGCAAATTTGGCCTTTTTTTGTAGTGGTGCATCATTCTGGACATTCTTGTCCTTTATCTGGGATTCTGGACAAGCTGAGATCATATAGAAATGACAAAGGATCCTCTTTGGGGAGTGCATCTAGCCAAGGGGGAATTCAAGGCCAGAATGTAATAAACGAAATTGTAGCTCCTGACCTAGAGGATGCCTACACTAACAATCCCACCTCTATCCCGCACCTCCTTCTCCCCTTAACATATCTACATGTGTTGCTGTACACCAAGATATGGTTAGAGCATATGTTAACAGTATTAAAGTTTGAGGTATAACAAAAGTGAAATGAAGTCTAGATCAAGTTTAAAAAAAATAGCTTCTTTAAGTAAAGACTAATTAACATGGATTTGGAGGGACCTGGGAAGATAAGAAACATGTTATCTTGGCATCCAGTTCTTCACTGAATTTTTTTTTTGTAATTCTTCTGCTTTCAGAGATGTAGTGAGTTAAACCTATTGTTGAGAAATGGATGCCTTTTCTATTAAGAATCCATCCCATTTAAAACTAGAGATTCTTACCTTCATGAAATCATTTACTAGCCTTCCATGGTGCAGTTACTTGTCTGCACTGTGGTCCCATCCCCACCCACTGAGGACTTTAGAGCCGGTGAAATCAAAGCCAGGCACTTTGGGTGGCAAAACTAAGACCAGTTAGAGCAGAAAGGCAGAGGTGAATGGAGTGAGCTATTCCTGTTTTGTTTTTCTGCTTTTATTTCTTCTGCCAACCTTTCTAGGAGACTTTCCATGGTGCTGGATGAAGAGAAACAGTTAATGTTCAGCTGCAAGTCAGAAAAAGAAACACAAACCTGGGAAGCCATTGTTTCTATATGTCTTAACCTTCAGGTGAGCACTGGTATAAACATTTGTAACTATTTGTGCAAAAATCAAACAAAATTTCTAAAGTCCAGTTGGGTAAACCCTGGGAAACCAGAGCTTGAGAACTCAACAAAAGATCACCAGGGCTACAGAAGAAACCCCAGTGCTACATTAAACCTCCTGTCAACATGATGTCATTCCAGGATACCTTATTTGACCACAGTAAATATCCAAATGGTTACCCAACCTCAATACAGTTTTTCCATGAATTGTAGAACAGAGGTGGTAATGGGAGCCATCTCAGATCTGCCCATATGTAAATCACCTACTTCTCTTTCTCTTTTCTGTAATCATCTTTAATAAGCCCAAAACAAATATAGAAGACAAATGCTATGTTCCCTACTGAAACAATTGCAAACATCTGTTAAGGTCAAAGAGCACAAAGATTTCCACAGCCCCTACAGTTTCCAAGGTAAGTTCGGAGAAGCCTGAGCTAGCAGGCTTCAGCCAAAACCCAACAATTCAAGAATGCTTTCCTCTCTGTACACTTAAGAAATAATAACGTTGGCACCTTACAGAGATGGCTACTATGGCTTTCCTTTGTGATACATTTCTTTCCCTGAATAGATCTCATGACTATTTAACTTGACTCTTACATGAGTCTGTGTGGTAATGGTATTTTTGAATAGATAATCAAGGGGAAAGGAATGT
The DNA here is from genome assembly GCF_019054845.1 of Dipodomys spectabilis. Classification (NCBI taxonomy): domain Eukaryota; kingdom Metazoa; phylum Chordata; class Mammalia; order Rodentia; family Heteromyidae; genus Dipodomys; species Dipodomys spectabilis. The sequence goes on from NW_024870856.1 coordinate 1,840,574, forward strand.
GAGTCTTTTCAAAGTCGGTCTGCCAAGAAATCTGGGAGATTTGTACTTCATCAAGTTCAACCTGAAGCTTTTCTTGTACATCTATTTCCTTATCAACGTGAGAGGTTTTCAGTTGGGTCTATCTTAGAAATATATTCAATTTAAAATATGTGTAAGTATGATTAAAAGCTTCATATAAACTGTAAAATTATTTACTTGGTTCAAGTTGCTCAAAAAAATCAATTCCTCAAAGTTCTACATATTTAAACTTCTAAATGTATGGTTTAACATGCAAAGTTTAAGTCTCATCTAAAACTACACTTACCGCGGTTTACCCAAGTCTGAAGAAACATCAACAGTTTTATCTTGCTATTATTTATTTCAAACATTCCAATTTGAAACTCAATAACTGTTTTAGGAAATTAAGATCCATGTTTTAAATTAAATTAAAATTAAAACCCGTATTTTAATTTATAAATGACTGTCAATATATGGTAACTGACAATTCTATAAAGAAAATAAGGTTAAATCTCTTGTTTTATGTAGCTCCCAAACCATTAATCCAGAACACACTGTCTTTAGTAACAGGCATAAATCTCTTTCCATCTATTGCCTGTCCACAGTTGTTCACACACTAGGTTTTCCAGAAGGTTCTTGAGCATTTCTCAAGCAGGATGGGTGACTGCTACACTCATTCTACAACACCAAACTAGTATAAAACCAACTGGCTTTCTTTCCAAGCATGTACCTTTCAGCCTGTACCACTATTCATTTCAGGAGGAAAACAGAGGTCTGTACTATGAAGAAGGTTATTCATGCCACGTCCTCTGGAATAAGAGGAAAATCACATGCAGGTAATGTCAGGAGCAGAAGTAGGTGAACTAAGGGAGAGATGACAAATGGATAAGGCAGAGGCAGGAAGTAACAGGAAAGTTGTCCAAGGGGACAGGTATGAAGCCATGAAAAGAAGATCCCCTCTGAGGGAGACAAGGAGAGAGATCTAAGATCAGGGGAATGGCTTTTCAGGAAAATGTAACAGGGTAAAAAAAAATAGTAAAAATGATTTTTAAGTTGCAGAAAGTGAGTACATATTTGACTCAATTTAACATTTGAACTCTCCCCTTTTCTCCTCCCTCCCTCCCTCCCTCACCCACCCCCTCTGAGCATGACAGATGGCAGAAAAGACACTTTATTAGGAATTAACCTGCGTTTCCCCTCAGCGGCTAACTAATCAGCTCATGAGACCCTGTGCAAGCCAGGAACTTCTCTATGGCCCTTTTGAGTTACAAACTAAGTGCGTTAGCCCTGAGTCTTCAAATCTTCTGTTCTGATAATGTAAGAATTTATAAGGGGTTGTCCAAGACAGGGACACAAGAGGTTGCTCTTAATGTACTTTAATGAACTATGTGAATTTTTTGTTTCTTGTGTATGTTCCTCATCCACAGTATAACTCGTTTTCACTGTATTTGATTCCACTGCCCTGCATCGTGAATATGCACTTCACTTTTCTAATTTGGGGAGGGGAAGGGAAAAAACAAAATGCTTAAATAGGGATACAGGTTGACCCATTGTAACAATGAGATATACAAGATGTACAGTATTTTTACAATAAAAACCGTAAAAAAAAAAAAGAAGAATTTTTAAGGGGCTGACCTTAAGATAGTGGTTAAAAACAGCCCTGGCTCTCTGTAAGTCAACCCTACATGAAAGAAAAAAAAATGAGTTAACAAATTTAGGTCTTGGTTTATTGTTCATTAGGCAATCCTAATTGCCCGTCTAGAAATAGGTATAATAGTATGTGATTCCTATATCCAAAGCAGAATTACAGGTGAAGTTGTTTGGGATATCACACACCAATGAAGTATGAAGGGAAGGGAACGGAAAGAGTCAATCAAACTCACCTTCACTGACACACCTTAGTAACAGTAACCATCATCATCATCATCATCATCATCATCATCATCATCATCAATCATCTCATCAAGACAATTAGCCCATGTCCACTGTGACCCAAAAGCACCTCTGATCTATAAAGTTTACTATATTTATTGCTTGAGTATTTACATTGTGCACTGGGTGCTTCAATGACGAACTAGGTGTCACTCTCTCTAAATGAATACTGAAGGTGTGAAGGTGTTGTAGTGTTACTTAATCTTCATGACTCCATATTACCTAAGCTAAGACTTACAGAAAAACAAGTTGTAAGTCCTATTTCTTTTAGTTTTGGGATCTTAGGTACAGTTAAGTCTTCATTTCCTACTTGTTGACAGGTAAAATACAACTTGCCATTTTTGAAAGGATTAAAAGTTAAGCAGAGTATGCCATCCTGTAATAGGTGACAAATGTCCAATTCTATCCCTTAACACTGCCAACTTTTTAGTATTTGTATTGTATTTAAATAGTTGTATGAAGGATTTACCACTTAACAAAGCAATTTATGAATACAGTACATCTCGACCAATGTCTCCTGCTTTCAATGGTCTCACTACCCCTCCCAGCTCACCCCTTGCCAATTAAAAAAAAAAGCAAAGAGGCTTTTATAAACTATGACATTTAAAGCCTCTGTCTTGGCATTCAACATGGCAGATAAAATATAATTTCCTTCCTGAGCTCAAAGGATTCCAAAACCTACTTTAAAAATAATTTTTAAAACTTAAAATTCTAATGATTTTCATCTTCACTCAACAGCAAAAGCAAGGGTCCAAAAGAAGAAGTCATTTGGACACATTCCTGAACTGAGTGCATGTGTGCTAAGACCATTTCCAGAAGTGAGCCACCTCAAAGGTCTGAAATTCCAATGAACCTCATTTTTGTATTTTAGAAGCCTTGAGCCTAGTGTCTCCAAGGCCACCACTGGTTTCTCAAAAGGTGACACTGCCTTTACATTCCTGCACAATACAAGCTTCAGTTTTACTTCACATAGGAAGTGAAATGGGTACACTACTCTGTGTGTATGTGTAAGCTAGATTCTCACTACATAGCACATGGTGAATTTTAATTATTTCTTGGCTTATCAGCCTTCATACTAATGACTGAGAGATTTCTTCAAATGTTAGAGCATTATGATCCTGAACCATCAAATCTACGTATTTTGGAAGTCTGAATTATGTCTGTACCTTAAGTCATACAACTCACCAAGATGACTTCAGTTCTCAATCTACCAAAACAGAGAACCTGGGAGGGTCTTTAAAGTTCCAAGGACTTTCTGATTAATCTTTATTATTATTTGCATTTCAAACACTACTATTTGACTATCAAGTATGAGACTGGATTATCCTCCTACCCAATGGACTTCTGAAACAGCACAAGTGCCCAGTGTACTTAAGGTATCATAGCTACCCCTGAAGACAACTTCTGTGTTCTACCAACTTCTGCCCAAGGCACCAGGGACCTGTTATGCAATATGACCTCTTTGAAACAAGCATGAGAGTAACTACAAGAAAAAACAAAGAAAGGAATGGGGAATTGGTGCACCATTTTGCAGTGAATGTGAGCTAAAAAGATGACAGGGTTTGTAGGAGGTATTGTCTTAAATGCTTGACAATTTCACTTAAATCCTTACACTAACCCTGTGTTACAACCCCTCCTTGAAAGACAATACTGTTGCACAGAGAAAGTAAATGACTTCCGAAAGTTCACACAGCCAGGAAATGACTGAGGCAAGACACTAACCTGGCTTCAAAGTCCAACCCCCAATCACACTTAGCCCTAAAAACCATGCTTCCCTTCATGAAGCACAACTGCTAATACACACACACACACACACACACACACACACACACACACACATACACACTTCAAAGAAAAAATGATAAACATGCAAATAAAACTCAATTCTTCCTCCTTTACCCAGAAAATATAAAACTGTGAAAAGTAAAAGTTCAGCCAGGTGCTGGTGGCTCACACCTATAATCCTAGTTAGTTGGGAGGCTGAGATCTGAGGATCGTGATTCAAAGCCAACTTGGGCAGGAAAATCCCTGAGATTTTAACTCCAATTAACTACCAAAAAAGTGGAAAGTGGAACAATGGCTCAAGTGGTAGACAGCCAGCCTTGAGCAATAGAAGTTCAGGGACAGAATGCAGATCCAGAGTTCAAGCACCAGGACTGGCGCGCACGCGCACGCACACACACACACACACACACACACACAGAGTAAAAGTTTTTATAGAAATATCTTAAGTGATAAGGAGAAAGAAAACATTGTGTATAGGTCTGGCATTCCTCCCAAACACCATTTCCCTAGATTACCCTCAAGTGTTTCCTTATGCCCTGGACCCCTGCTGGGCTTGCAGATGGTTTCCATCGCTAAATCTCCAAAGCTTTCAGGAATGTGTTCCTAGACTTCACTCACTCCCACTGGCCTTGGGGAGGCAAAAAAAAAAAAAGAAACCTCTGCTTTTTCTGTTTCCCTAGGTTCACATTTAAATCCTTAAGAGTGCAAAAGAAAGAAAACATACCCTCTGTCTCCCATTTCATCCCATTTATAACTTCCAGTGGGAAAAAGAGAATCAGACTGCTTTAATCAGAGACTGTTTTCTAGGCTGGTATCGCCTCCAAATTAAAATTTAACTACATCCCAGTGAGAATTTGCCTGTGTAGTTGTCTTTACTCCTGAGCAGGCTCACCAGATAATTCTCTCACATGACAATTGTCTAGATGGCCGTCTTTCCAGCTGTGGAAGGAGGGAGTGACATGCAACAAAAGTCTCCTCTGCACAACTGGGTGCTGCAGTTTGGCGACTAACCCTCCATTTTCTCAAAAGAACCGAAGAGCCACCTCCTGAATTACATAAGCATCCTTGGGAAATTCATGGAGGGTGGCCAGCCTGACAGCACACAAGCTATTGCTGGGCAAAATTCCACACAATGCCTTACAGAAATTCAGATGGATGGATATATAGATGGGTGGATGCATGGATCAAGGATGGATGGATGGATGGATGACAAATAGGCAGACAGGCAGATAGACAGACAGACAGAGAGATAGATAGATAGATAAGATAGATAAATTGGGATGGATGGATGGATACAGAAGTTAGAAAGTGTGATATTTGGGCATCATTCACATTGAGATACCCTATTTCTGACTGAATACTCCTGAAGTCCTCAGGTCTTCAATAATCAGCCTGCAACAAAAGTATATTAGTTAGTGACATCAATTATATTGAATGGAGCCCTGAAGTACCAACAATGATAGTTATTCAGACGCAGGTGCCCTGTATAACCTAAAAACAGAAAGTACTATCCCACTGTGATCACTAGGCAAGGTTTGATGTCATGTGTCCGTGTATCTATGTGTATAGGTGCTATATGTGTATATACACTCAAATACATATAGACCCACACACATGCCCCTAAGTTGCTTTTTAAAATAGTGTCTTCCCATGAGGCCCTGGGAACCTCCCCAAAATACATCTCTCTCAAACATACAAAATGTATTCATCTTTTAAAGAATCCTGACTGTCTTCGACCTCATAGCTTTTTCAAGAAGTAAAGGCATGTTCTCTGGATTATCTAGCACCTTAAGAGATAGACTAAATTGGAAAGGAGTTTAAACGGTTGAGAAATCTTGATAAAATGACAACGGTCTGCGTGCATCAGGCCTAGAGTATGTTCACGCTGACCATATACACAGTCTTTTCCCTCAGCAGTCACCTGACTTCTGATTCACCAACTAAAATGTCTTAGGAAGGTAAGGAAGGTGTGAAGGGAGTAGGGAAAAATCATTTGAGAAAAGTAAAGGCCTGAGAAAAGCCTGGAATTTCTTTCTGTTTGTTGCTTTTTAACAACTCACTAGTCCTTTTGGACATTTTGAAAACAGAATTTTACAAGAAGTCATGAAAGTAAGACAGAAACATTTTACAAATACATATATTTGTCTGCATTGTTTATTCCATCATTTAGATATTGTGGGGTTTTGATGCCTGTAAATGAGTATCTTAGCCTCCAGAATTCTTATTTCTGGAGTATACTGGGAGAAACTGGAGGTGAGCATGTCAGTAGACTAGCTAGGCCTTCCCTTTTAGCACACCGACTATTTCCCAAAGACAAATATGAAACCACCATAAGTTAATATTGTATACCAACCAGTTTAGTATCATATCATCAACAAGATTTTACAGTATAGATAAATATACAGACATCTATGTCTATGTATATATATGTGTATATATGTGTATATCTATAAATATATATGCACACATATACATATATACCCACACACATGCCCCCTAAGTTGCTTTTTAAAATGGTTCTAGATATTGCTTTTTTTTTTTAAAACCAAACTACCATAAAGAACACAAGACATCCATTTTCTAGGACCAGATCTTCCCAGAAGATTTTTCTCTGGTACATATTCCATTTACTTTACCCATGGAAGGAAAATGGCTAGAAATTGTTCTTAATGCAAAATTTTAAAAATAAAAAAGCTAGAGACCAACATATGGAATATTAAATCAGGTTAAGTCCAGTAAGATTACAAACAGCCCTCCAAGAACAGGGAACCTAAATGCCTAGGGCGTTCACACTGAGCACTGAATCTGGGTGATGGAGAGAATAGAGAGGCTTCTCTAGCAGACACTACAATGGAAGGTTGGGCCTTCCATTGTGAAAGAAGGAATGCCATGATCTGCACAATCAATCTTGGTGCATTTTATGCAGACTCAGATGGTGTCCTTTCTCCACCTGCTAGGGATTGGCAAGAACGCTGGCTAAAGCAATAAGGTAAGAGACAATCATTTTTAAATGAATTTCAAAGTTCTTGTCTGTTTAAAAACCTGTAACACACTGAATTCAGGACAATGACATATACATAATACATATTTATATATGTATATTATTAATTTTGGTCTCTATTCCAACATATCCCTTCCCCCAAGACACTATCTTTGTAAGTATAGATAGCCCTCTAAGTCATACACAAAATTCTAAGGCACAGAAAAGGAAAATGGTTACCACCTAGAAGGTAGCCCAGAAAGCATCCTGGCAATCTGATATATTCAACATGGGCAGTATCAAGTTTTTATTAATAAGGACAAAAGAGATGGCTTCCACTTGCTGCCACGTGCTGTTCCCTCAGACTGCTGAGAATCCTTCAGCACAAAGTCCTTTTACATATAACCTGCCATTTATGAAGGAAGCACCACATTTAGCTCCGCCTTGATATAGCCAATAAGTCCCCTTTTGGATGGTAGAACCAAACTAGTACCCAAAGAAATCAAAAAAGCAAATCTGAAAAACACATTATTTGATAGATAAAAATCAGCCAACCAGGGAATATGGAAAAAAAAAAAAAAACGTGGGGAGAGTGGGAGGATTGTGAGCTTAAAACTTCACACCAACAACCCTAGCTGCCTTCTTCGTCTGCATGGGTCTGGGGTCTGGGGTCTAAGAATCTTCACAGAACAATAAGGTGGGAATCAAGAGAACCCCTGAAAGGATTAGAACGCTGACAGGGTAACCATTTTCTCTAGCTGGCTCTACTGTAGGCCATCTTGTTCCTACAAATGCCAAGATGTCTTCATCTATGCCAGGTGGTGCCAACACCCATCACTGGTTTGAGACCCATGTCCCCTTGGTCAAATGACCCGCAACAAAGAACCTGTCAGGCAAAGGGTTCCGCGATGCAAATGAGGAAAGCAAAGCCCCCTCCCTCCCTCCCGGTGCAGCAGTGGTTAAGGGGGGGGAGAACAATGGGGTGGGGGTGGGGGGATAATAGCAGCGTCCGTTTAAAAATATTTAATCTACAATTTTCCCTGGCAAAAGGATGAGGTTTGGGGGGGGGGGGGGCGGGGGGTTGGAAGGAGGATTCTTAGTAAATAGGAAAAATCAGAACGGTGATGCTAGCCCTGGCGGGTGGGGGAGCGGGTGGGGGGGGGGCGGGTAGCTGTCATCCGTGTCCACGTCTGTTACCAGGAGCACCTTTAGGGCGAACGCCTTTGTTCGGCGGGTGGGTGGTGTAGAAGATGCAGAGATCAGATGGGACTGACTGCCCGGCCCTCCACACCCTGTTCTCTGGCGCATGCGCGAGGCCAAGACAAAGGAATAGGTAATTACAGTCCCGATTCATTCATTTTGCCCGCAGTCCTGGAGTTCTTGTTCGCCCGGGCTGTACGGAGTGGGGTATCCACTCACCCCTCCTAGCAGAAGCCCACCTCGATGCCACGGGGAGCGGGTGGCCTTGGAGACCGAGGTGCGCGTGTGTCACCCCTGCGCCGGGCGTTAACGCGTCCATGTGCGCCGTGCCGGTGTCCGCGCCCTGACCACTCCCGGAGCCGAGGCTGCGCCCCGAGCTCGCTCCCAGGCGGAAACGTCTCGGGGGGGGGGGGGGGGGAGGAGAAGAGGATGCAGGGGGGGAAGAGATCTGGACCGAGCCAGGCGTTCGATGAATATTCATGAATAGCCTGTGTGCTCGGCGGCGGCAGCGCATTGTGCGCGCGCCCTCGGACCCGGGGCTCTCGACATCTTATTTATTGTTTATTGATTATTGGGGGGGGGGGGGTGGAACGGGCCAGGAACCCCAGTCCGCTTTCAGGGTTGGCGCCATAGGCAAAGGCGGCTGAACTCCCCCTAACACACACACCCCCTCCAAACCCTGTGCCCGCCCCCCTCCCACCCTACCCACACCGCTGGACTGCGCCCCGGCAGGGCCGCGCTGTCACACCCGCGCTCAGCCCCCCGCCCACCCCCCACCCCACTCCGCCCCACCCCCAAGCTGGGGCGGCCCCGGCCGAGCGCGGGGAGGGGGGCCACAGGCTAGACGGAAAGCCGCCCGCCCGGGCTGCCCTGGGAACCTCGCGTTCCAAGGCTACCCCCAAAATCCCGATCGCCTAGCCCCGCGGGTCAAGGAAATCCATCTGCCAAACCCGCTAAGTCCTTCCCTCGCCCTGCGGGTCGAACCCCCGCCCCCCGCTTCCCGGTTTCCCCCCTCGCCTCACCCCCTTCCCCCGCCCCCACCCTCCATCTTTGAACGCTGCGCCCCGACTCTCACCCAGCGCCTTCTTCCCGGTGGCGATCGCTCGAGGGAGAGAAAAGCGCGGCTCAGCCCACAAAACCCGCACCGCTGGGGCTCCGGGGGCTTCCCGGAGTCCGCGGCCCGCCTTTCCCGCGGTCCCCAACCTTCCCTCCCAGACACGGATCCCCAGCCCTGCCCTCCCCCGCCGCCTCCCCACCCCACGGGTGATCGAAGCCGCCCGCCTCGGGGCGACCCCCCGCCCGGACCCCCCAAAGCAAGCGCCACCGAGCCCTCGCCGGGGGGAGGGGGCAGCTGGACTCCGTCTAATCCCGGGAGAGAATCCGGGGGTGGGGCGGAGGCTCCGGGGACCCCGGCTCCCGGGGGCTCCGGGGATGGGGCGGAGGCTTCGGGGGGCCTCGGGGCTGCCGGCGCGCGTCCTTACCGGCTCTGGGTGCCGGTGCCGCCCCTGGGTGCGCTCAGTGCCGCCGAGGGGCCCGGGTCGCTGGCGTGGTCCGGCCCGGTGCCTGGCCGCGGGCGGAGGCGCTCTCCCGGCTCGACGGCGGAGCCCGGAGCGAGGAGGAGCTGGAGCGCTGCCGCCGCCGCCGTCGCCGCTGCCGCTACTGCCGCCGCCGCCGCCGCTGCAGCCTCTGCATTTCTCGGGCTCGCGCCCCCCCTCCCCTTCCCGCCCGCGCCCTCCCCCTGCGCGCCCGCCCGCCCCGCCCCGCCCCGCCCCGCCCCGCGCAGACCCCGCCCCGCGCGCCGCCCGCCCAGCCCCCGGCCCCCCCCCCACGCCCGGCGAGCCGAGAGCCCCCCCACTCCGGTGCGGACTCCCCCGTCCCCCGTCCCCTCCCCGCCCCTCCCCTCCAGCCGGGCACCTGGCCTCCCCTCGGGGGTCGGCACAGCCCCCCCCACCGCCCCGCCCGCAGGGGCTGACAGTGGACTCTGGGCGGGTCCCCCTTCCTCCCCCCCCCCCTTCCTTCCTTCTCTCCCCCTCCCCTCTTTTTCCCTCCTCTTCCTCCCTTCCTCTCACGGTCTCGTTCCAGTATTTGGAAGGAGAGAATAAGAACGGCGGGGCTCCCTCCACGCCCCAGGGACTGGGGAAGGGGTCCCAGCCCAGAACGCTCTCTTGGGCCCCCCAGGCCGCCGGGTCTCGGCATCGGGCCGGCGGGCAGAACTTGGGGTGCCCCGGTGGCGCCCCTCAGGGCCGACCTCGACGGGGTGTAGGGTGGCCCCGAGGTCTGGCGCGCCTGGACCGGCGGCTCCGCGGACGGGGCGCGCAGCTGGGGCGGCGCCCGCGCGCCCCCCGCGCCCCCCGCGCGGCCTCGGCACCGCCGGCCTGGGCCAGCCCCGGACGCCGCCGTTTGGGGAAGCGCGACGGCCCGCCGGGTCCAGCGGGAGGGCGGCGGCGGCGCCCCTCCGAGGACGCCCGGGGACCGGGAGACCACCGAAGGCGCCCCGGCAACGGCCGCCGGGGGCTGCGCCCGTCTCAGGGCCGACGGTCCGGCTGCGGCCGGCGGCGTCGGGTCCCCGGGCTCCCGCGCAGCGCCGCCCGGCGCGGCACCGGGACGCCGGCTAGCCCCGGGCTTGGGGAGACGCGTTGGCCGCGCTGACCGGCTAGCAGGAGGGCATAGAAAAGACCAGACCACCCGCGGTGACACCGTTCACCACCGCGGCTGCTGCCGCAGACAAAAGCCGGGTCTGCCGTCCCGCACACCGCTCGGGCAGCGGGGCTCGCATTCGTGACCTGCGGGCGCTCCCTGGCGGCCGGCGGGTGGATCTCGCCTTCTCCCCGTGGTTCCCGGCGGCGCTGCGGGCCGGGTCTGCACTCGGGACCCCGGCCTGGGTCCGCCACGCGCGGGGCCTCCGGACTCGGGCGACGAAACGCCACCGCGCTCCGGGGGCCGGACGCCCGCGCGCGCGCTCCCGCATCGCGTCGGGGGAGGTAAGTCGCCTGGACCCGAAATCAACTTACTGAACTTTAAATCAATCCAAACGACCACGACAGCCCGATTCTACTACAGCAGGGCGTTGCCGCCGAAGTAGTTACATTAATGGATTCCCTATTTGATGCTTCTAGAAACTGCGCCTGAGAACATGGTCAGCCAGCAAGGTTCACACTTGAACCAAAGGATGGTAAAGGGGAGAAATGGGTTGGGTTGGTTTTCTCTCTCTCTCTCTCTCTCCCTCTCTCTCTCTCTCTCTCTCTCTCTCTCTCTCTCTCTCTCTCTCTCTCTCTCTCTCCCTTCCTTGCTCCTTCCCTTCAGCCTCGTTCTGTCTACAGAATTTTACTTGTTTGAATGTCTGTCTCTTCTGTGGCAGAATCGGGTCTAGGAAACGATTGAGGTTTCTAAGGCTATTTGAGAGACACACTGACACGGGCTGTGACAACTAGAAATGCCTCCAGCCTCGGGGACCACGCCAGCATGGAAAATTAGACTGTAAAAAAAAATTAACTTTTATATGACTTTGAGAGATGAGTATTTGTAATTTTATGTTCCAAAATATTTACTGACGTTGTTAGGAGCTGATGAGTTATTCATTTAGTAGTCAGATTTTGTTTTTATTCCGTTGATCACCTTAAAATTAGTCCATGTGTGTTCCTATTGCATTTGAACGATTCACCTGTGGTGTTTTTTTTCTATATTTTTCTCTTCCAAATCAAAAATTCAGACAATGTAAGGATTCATGTGTGATACCTTCAGTGCTTCTGGCCAGATTTTCATGATGGAGAGCAAACAAGCCTTTCCAAGGTGTGATTGGAATATAGATCACAGTCACCATGGCAACTGGAGGCAATAGGAAGAGAACTACGAGTCTTCTCTATTTTGTTTTTCATTAGATTTCTTTTTTTTACTTAAAGAGGAGAGGAGAAGGATGAGGAGGAAGAAACACAAAAGTAAAGGAGGAAGTTTTGGGGAATAGAGCACTTGCCTAGCATTCTAGAGTCCTTGGGTTCAATTCCACAAGTTCAATTCCATTTTTGTTCATTACCACAAAATGAGAGAGAGGGGGTGGGGTGGGGAGAAAGGAATTTGGTTAAAATATCTTAAATGCAACTACAAATCCCACTTCATGATGTTTTAGTCTTGTTTTTAGTAGTTCCTTTAATATCCGTAGAGTATGAGCTCTTGAAAATATCTATAAAGATGCCCTAAGAGAAATAGAGAACGAGCCTGTAAAGCTCTAGATCTTAAAAAAAGAAAACGAGCATTACCTCTCTTGCATGTCACTGGGCTGCTTATAGACTGAGGAACTTGAAAGTGTGTATTAACATACCAATTCTGGTCGTTTTAATCAGCTTCTCATGGGTACGTTCATGAAAGGAGACTACTTTCCAAATAGAATGAATAAACAAAGCCTGGACCATAGCTTATAAACTGTCTTGCTGCAGTGAATCAAAACCTACATTGTGAGGTTATCTATCTGAAAGATAACTTCTTCCAGGATTGATGATTTTTGTGCATGGATTTCCCACAGAATGGCTGGCAACATAAGGAAACCCTTGTCACTTCATTTACAAAAACATCCATGGGCATTCACCTCTTCAAACCGTGTTTGTGTACCGACTGAGGCACCTGCAGCGGGATATTCTACAGATCTCATTCCACTCATCAGCTTCACCCATGATTCCTTCCCTTCCTCCAGCATACCCCACACAGAGGCCTAACATCTTCCCTGGTTTCCCATCCTTTCCTCCTACCTAGTGAAATGAACATTGAGATCTCAAATTAAAAAAACGATCTGCAGGAAGCAAAGCTTGGGGACAGTGGCACTAGAGCTCCATGTCCTTAACATCTTTGGGGGTTACTCTACTTCCCTCACTGAATTAACCCAACCCTTCAGAGACCCACACAGTGAATTTGACAGTGTGTTCAGTTCTGCTGGAAAGTTTGGGGTTGGAGAACCGTTTTGCTATCATTTGTTTACCAAATCTTGTCTCCAAATGCAAGCGCAAGACCAGTGTCGCTATCGCCATGAAAATATGCCGCCCTTTCTCCTTAAACACATTAGCAGTCTCTCATCACAGGAGAACACTTATAAACCATTGCTTTATCTTTCTCCCATCCCCCCTTATTATTTCACCCTCACCCTTCACTAAGCCGAGTGAACGGACTTGCTTTGTGGAAAGCAATAATTCCCTACTACTGCTGAGATATTACTAGAGACCATCTAGCAATCTCCGGACTCATTTCCGGTTGTCACTATGGGAGGGGAGGGGTAAAGAGGAAAGATGCTAACTGAAATCTACAGGGTAAAGACCAGAAAACAAAGCTCAACAACCTATACACAGCCCCCAACCAACAACGATCCAGTCTAAAATGCAAGCCAGCCTGGTTGTGACGCTGAGAACTCTGATTTCGATTAGTATGAAGCTGCCACTCCAGAAATGGCTGCATTTTCATTGATTTTCATTGTGAGTCCTCGGTGCGGAAGCAGCAGCTGCCTCTTGCTGTGGCTTGGGGCATGTCCAGCAGGTTAGCAGTAGACTGGAAGCCCCAGCCTGCCATGTCATGGGCTCCCCCTTTGCCAGGCCTACACGCCCATCCTTCCCCTACTGAATCCAGATCAGTCCCACCAAGAATACCGCCCAAGCTCACTCACTCACGATCCGGGATTTTCTATTCTGGTCCCTATCACTACATGTCGAGGAACTAGGAGAAAATGGCTCCACCCCCTGTTCCCTATTCCCCCTCCTCTGTGAGTACATTACAGGACAGCCGCTGCAGTTGTGCAAACATCTGTTCACCTGGCATGAAGGGGCACCTGGCACTGCACTAGGGCACTTGCCCAGCATGGGAGGTGGATGAAAACAACCTCAGAAGTCACCTGCACCATCGCACACCCAGTTCCCACCTGTCCCTTCGGTCACAGAGGCCTTTGCTACTCAGCAGCAGCATTCCCCATGAAAAAGACACAGAAATGCAGGGAGGCTGATTAGGGGCCCCAGGGCTTAGGGTACAAGGCCACAGTCTTGAGAAACAGTCCTTAATTCTTTGGCTACTTCCTCACCCAGCCACCCCATTAAACCTTCAGAGAACAAGTTCCTTTACAATGGTGCGAAACTATGTTGCAGAACAAATTTTTCATGGAGGCACATTTGGAAGAGGGGAGCCCCCTCGACTTTTGAATGAATGAGATCGTAGAGGTTTCTGCCTTAAATAGTGTGAGCATAAAGTCAGCTCTCGTTCCTTGGGACCAACTGCTTCTACTCTCAGGTAGGCCCTTTACAGCGTGGTAATCATTAAAATAGTTTTACTTCAACTCCAGTACAAAGAATGGTACCCAAAATCAATTGGCAGGTGCACAAGCAAATTACTAAGCAGAATGATGCAAAGGCTTCAGGTTGTTGTTGTTACAAATAAATTAGGGGTTGCTGCTCAGCTCAGACAATAACTACTGTCCAAGTTCAACATCTGCCCAGCTTGTATTTATTTATTGGTTTGTTTATTGATTTGTTTTTGGTGTTAGTACTGGGGATTGAACCAAGAGGGCCTGGGTGCTGTCCCTGAGGTTTTTTTACTCAACGCTGGCACTTTACCACTCGAGCCACAGCTCCACTTTTAGAATTTTTTTTTTAGTGTTTAATTTGAGATAAAGTCTCATGAACTTTCTTCCCGCTTCAAATCTCTATCCCCAATGATTCATGCTTCTAGCATGCAACTAGCTAGCAACTCAGGAGGCTAAAATCTGAGGATCGAAGTTTGAAGCCAGCCTGGGCAGGAAACTGAGACTCTTATCGCCAATTAACCATCAAAAAGCAAACTAGGGGCTGGGAAGGTGGCTCAGTGGTAGAGTGCATGCCTCGCATGCATGAGGCCCTGGGTTCGAGTCCTCAGCACCATATAAACAGAAAAAGCTGGAAGTGTTGCTGTGGCTCGAGTGGTAGAGTGCTAGCCTTGAGCTGAAGAGCTGAGAGACAGTGCCCAGGCTGAGTTCAAGCCCCACGACCAGGCACCAAAAAAAAAAACTAAAACTAAAACTAAATCAGAGCAGAAGGCAGATAACTACGATGAAAAATCTCAAGTGAGATGCTATGATCACACAGCAATGTCGTGTTTAGCTTCCTAGAAGCCAAGGAAAAGAATATTCCAGCCTATTTAGCCTCTGTTGTCTAATAAAGGAAAATGTCATCATTGTGTCAAGAATGGAAAAAAAATCTTCCTAGCAGTTAACTCTGCATGGACCTCTCTGCTACATCCCTCCATGAAAGGACAATGAGTTTCTTAAAAGATAATTTTTAGTAACTTTTTTTTTACTGGAGATACAAAAATGTTCTAGGATAAATCACCAAGCTGCACAATGCAGTTTCTTTGGAATTCTTTTGTGGAAAGGGGAAAGGGATGCTGCCCAAGCAGGCAGGGCTACGCAGACGTCCACAGTGGACGGAGATCTGTGCAGAGGAGGGAGGAGGCAGGGATGGGATGTGGGGGGGGGGGTAACAGAATGGGGGAACATGTGGGGGAAAGTAAGCAGGAACTGTCCCATGCACTATGCAAGGAAACTTCCATCAGAGAAATCAAATCTCCAAATGCGGAGTTCCCCTGGTGCTACCTGCATCTGGAGCAGAGCATTTCAAAGTGGGCACCCCACTTTGGTTACAGATGGATTACAGACAGAGATTAGGGAGTTCTGGACACCCTTTTACTGAAAATCTCTTTTTTCCTTGGGATCAAACCCAAGGCCTTGAACGCATCAGCTTACTGAGTGACATCCCCAGCACTCGCTAGGACCCCCTCCTTAGGAAATGCCAGACATGCTGACACGAACTTGAAACAAATACTGCAGATCACGGATTGGCTGATCAAGATGAATAATACCCAAAAGCTCAAGTGTTGCCTTGAAACCCAAGGCCTTTGTACTATTTAAAGATAATATGTGAATTTTTAAATTGACTTCTAAAAGTGCCCTGTTGGCAAATAATGATGATGATGTCAAATTGTATTTCAAAGGCTGCTCTTCTTCCCTCCTCCTCCTCCTCCTCCTCCTCCTCCTCCTCTTCCTCCTCCTTCTCTATCTTAATTTGATATCATGGATTATATTACAGTCCTGTGGAGAAAAACTCACCTATTATTGCCTGGAAATGTACTGTGGGAGTCTAACAACACCCCTCCCCCGCGCCACCCTGGGCTCGAACTCAAGTCCTGGGCTCTGTCCCTGAGTTCTTTTATGCTCAAGGCCTAGTGCTCTACCACTTGAGCCACCCCTCCCCTTCCAGCTTTTGATGGTTAATGTGCAGATAAAAGTCTCACAGACTTGCCTACCCAGATTGGCACTGAACATCGATCCTTGGATGTCAGCCTGCTGAGTATAGCTAGGATTACAGGTGTGTGCTGCCGCTGGCTGCCCACTTCTTGCTTCAAGTGCCTAAACCTTGCGGAGTGAAAGCCCCAGAGGCCAGAAACACCAAGAATAAAAGAGGCTAGCTGGGCCAGAAGGACCTTCAAGGGTCATTGCAAGCTATTCCCCAGCAGGATGGACTGACTGGGAGTGGCTGAGGGGTCCTCACAACATTGGGAGGGGATACAGGTGGAGAGGGTGCAACTCCCTTCCAGGGGAAAGATGCTGTGGACTCCAGCCAACAGTGATCTCCAAGGGTTGACAAAAGTGCAGTGGACCTAAAGGACAGGTGTAACAGCTGATAGATGCTTTAAAAATACTGCGTGCGCGCACGCACGCGCGCACACACACACACACACACACAGACCCATGCTGGACATTGTTATTTCTTTAACATTGTTAATTGAGAACTCAAAAGTACTGATATCTTTTTCAAGAACAATTAAAAATGAAGGTTAAACATAGAATCCACACAGTGTAATGCAGGAACTTATCATCAGGAGCAAAAGCGAAGAAAACTTTTCTCAGAAGGTCAAACAGTGAGTAGTTTAGTTACTGAAGGTCATGAGATTTCTGTTTCCATTAACCAGCTCTTCATTATGACAGAAAGATAACTAAAAAACATGACTTTTTATTTTCTGGTGCAATATTATTTACAAAAACATTGTAAGGTGTGTCTTGATAAAGGGTTAAGCTTGCCCATTTTTTGATGTACATAATAAATTCCTCTTGATAAAAATCAGGGGCTGTGAAGTTGGCTCAGTGGTAGAGCACTTGCCTTGCATGCATGAGGCCCTGGGTTCAATTCCTGAGCACCACATAAGCAGAAGTGGTGCTGTGGCTCAAGTGGTAGGGCACTAGCCTTGAGCCGAAGAGCTGCGGGATAGTACCCAGGCCCAGAGTTCAGCCCCCATGACCAACCAAAAAAAAAAAAAAAATCAACCCTAAAATATAATTGAAATCAACTTGCAACTCCATTTTTTAGGCTGTACTTGAATGAACTCAGCACCTTCCACTGGCTAGGCAAGGGCTCTTCCACTTGGACCATGCCCCAGTGTTGTTTATTGCTTCATGTTTTACATAGAGTATTTTTGCCTAGGGCTGGTCTCCAACCATAATTCTCCTACCTCTATCAACCAAGTGGCTGAAATTACAGGTATGGGTCACCATACCCAGTCCTTCCAATTTGCTTAACAGGCATTATCTTATTTACCTCAGGAAATTATTTGAAGGTGATCAGCAAATGATGGGGGAGGGGAGGGGAAAGGGGGAGGCGGGAAGGAGGACTTTCTAATCTTTTCCACATGCTAAATAAAGAATTTCATGTGACCATTCCTCTATTCTCAAAGTATTATCTTCTTTTTACTAAGCTAAGCTATCCACATTCCTTTACTGAGCTAAATACTTTCAGTTGGTTTTTCACCCACTAAAAACATTTATGACTTCCTGATGTGAAAGGTGATTTTAAAAAAGTTTTTGAATTTAATCCCAGTTTCCATTACAGGAAATGTACATCCCCTTCCACAGCGCATTTTATTTCAATCTCATAAATTTCACCTTCTCCCAGTAATTGAATTATAGTTGGGACTGTCTGCCAGTCTAGTCCAGAATCATCTCCTTGTGGAGAAACAAAATGCTAGAAAAAAAAGAAGGAAGGAAGGAAGGAAAGAAAGTCAAGTCCACCAACCAGATGAGACAGAAATATAACACAGCTAAAGAGAAATTGAATATAATAAATACCAGACTTGGCACAGGAAATTGGTCTGAAAGGAACATTTAAAAATACTATACATTCAAGTAGCACTGTGGCTCAAGTGGTAGAGCGCTTGCCTTGAACTGAAGAGCTCAGGGACAGTGCCCAGGCCATGAGTTCAAGCCCAATGACTGATAAACAAAAAAATATTATACATTCAAATGTTCTTCCTTCATGATAAAGGATATCATAAAGGATATCAAGCGAATCCTGGCTAAATAAGTAGATATCACTCCATTCCCCTTTGCCTTAGATTAATTCCTGATGGCAGTGTATGATGGTGGTCTACAATTAATTTGTATTGTCCCATAAATGTAGAGAACCCTTCAAACATTCAGGCTTAAAATTCAATAGAAACAACAGTTGAGAGGCTTTTTACATCACTGTTCCACAGTGGTGTTTGAGCTCCCACCACCTGCTTCATCTGGCTAGATGATGAGAATGCTTCACTGCCAACCAATCACCTGGTTCTTTCTGTGGCTCAAGCAACTAATGAGAGCACTATGTTCCAGAGGCCACTGCCAATTCAGTGGGTCCCCAAAACAGATAGGTCATTGTCATCCCTAATATAACCCAACTCCTTCATTTTACGAGCTGGGAATCAAAGTACATCATGGTTCAAGATCTTCCCACAAGCTGAATGAAATAGCACTGTCCATTCAGTGCCCTGTCTGCTTCTGTTTTCTGGGGACCAGATCTCCCATCCTTCAGGGCGGGCTGGAGTGGCCGTGACTGCCACATGAATGCTGAGCACAAATTAAACAATTATGGAGTGCCTGCTGGATGCCAGAAACTTCCAGAGGGCTGAGAAGCCAGAGACTTATAGGTAGGTGAGGCTCTGTGGGTAGTGAGGCCCTTTCCAGACAGTAAGTTCTGTCTGAGGAGTTGGGGGTGGGGGTGAAGGGTCCCTGGAGTATCTTGGGAAGGACAGTCAGAAAGGGCACCTGAGCCTTGAGTGAGCAGAGCTTCCCACGGTGACAGGCAGACAGGGAGCGTTGATTCCCCTCCACACACACACACACACACACACACACACACACATACACAGCCACTGGGCCAGGTGTAGGCCGTGCTCCACCGAACTCGGTGCTGACAGGCAGCTTGAGACAAGGACAGAGAGAGACTTTTTGGACAGACTCCAGGGCAGTGGAGGCCAGAGGAGTGTGGACGGTGAATATAGACAACTTTGGCAAGTAGATGTGAATTTGAGATGAAGGGAAGTTCTGATTTGCTTTTCCGCAGCACTGGGATGGGAACCCAGGGCCTCCCACTTGCTAGGCAATGACTCTACCACTGCGCTAGCCCCAGCTTTTGGTTTTTCTTTTGGTGGTGGTAATGGTGGTGGTGGTGGTGGTGGTGGTGTGTGTGTCTGTGTGTGTGTGCCTGTCCTAAGGCTTGAACTCAAGGCCTCGGCACTGCCCCGGAGCTATTTTGCTCAAGGCTAACACCCTACCACTTGAGCCACAGCTCCACTGTTGGCTTTTGGGTGGTTCATTGGAGATAAGAGACTCCCTGACTTTCTTGCCTGGGATGGCTTCAAGCCTCGATGCTCAGATCTCAGCCTCCTGAGTAGGTAGGATTACAAACATGAGCCATAGGCTCCCAGCTTGGTTTGGTTTGGTGTGTTTTTAATGAAGGCTTGTGTGGAAAACGTGCTTGTTGAGAAGGACAAGTAAAGCAGAGGGGGCAGGTAGAATGGAGAAAGAAGGGAGGATGACAAAGAAGTCCGGAAAAGGGCCAGAGAATAGGAAAGAAGAGGGTTGGTCTGCTAGAAACAGTTACCTTCCCTAGAGGGAAGGAGCCCTAGAACGGGAGTTGAAACTATAATGAAAATGGACCACATTGCCAAATATCAACTTATATCTACAAATTCTTCTCTGTTTCGAGCACTGTTGTAAGCTTGATGCCTAAAACAGAACTAGTACACCGTAGGTATTCCAGAAGTATCTATTGAAAGCAAGTATTTCACACTAGTTTTTCCAGTTTGATTTTCCAAATAACCACAAGGTGGCAGGCTCACTCAAAATATCACAGTGCCATTTATTTGGTTACCATGCCTGGCACGATTGCTAGAAAATGGTTGTCTTGGGCTGGGAAGGTGGCTCAGTGGTAGAGCGCTTGCCTTGCATGCCTGAGGCCCTGGGTTCGATTCCCCAGCACCACATAAGCAAAAAAAAAAAAAATCTTGAAAAAAAAAAAAAAAAAGAAAATGGTTGTCTTTTCCACATCCATTCTAAAAAATTAGAAAGCAAAGTTATAGCATTAGGAGGTGCGTGCACTTGCTTGCCTCATGACAGATAAAACGATGCAGCCATAAACAGAGAAAATAATATCAAAAACTGAGTAAGAAGACAAGAGCTAAACTCTCCCCTTAAAAGAACAATGCTTACATCCATCAAGACACAATGTATCCGTAATGCCCCCACTAAAATAACAACCACAAAAAGGTTTGAATTGAAATTACTAAGACTCTAAGAATCTGGAAAGGATATGAAATAAAATTGCTAAGGAAGAGGAGGAGGAAAAGAATTGCCCTTTTTGAAAGCGAACCTTTCTGTTATTTTATGTTATACCATGCTAACATAACAGATAGGAGGCAATAGGAGTTAGTTGTATCTCAGAGGGTGGGGTTAGGTGTGCCAGCTTCAGGACTGCCAGCCAGGCCTGCCCACCTCCGAGGGGCAGGTCCTGGTTCAATTGCCTTGCAGGCTGTGGGGCTCCTATGCAGGGCTAACCACACATTCCTATACATCCTTTGCCTATTTGAGATGAGTTGGCACTTCATCACATGGGAAAATCTGTCCAAGTGGTGTTGTCTTTCCCCATTACAAACCTCGGTGCGAAGAGGGTACTTAGCATTTTCATTCAACTTTGGTACTCTACCACTTGAACCACACCTCCGCCACGTTTCTAAGGATCTAGAGGTTGCTTATGTAAGAGGCTGCAGCATCTCTTCTGAGGTCCTGATTGCAGACGCATTCCCAGCTGTCCAGACTGACTCACAGAAATGCAGTGCTGAACTGGAGGTCCAGCCCAGCAGACCTCCGGGGACCTGTGCTCCTCCTCACCCTTACCTCAGCAAGCTCAAGGTCAGATCTCTCTCCCGCACAGACACAGTCCTGAGTTCTGCTCTCCAAGAAGTACCTTAATGGAGGTGCTCCCCCATCAACCAGGGCACGTGGCATTTTGGGGACAGAGTTGTCACAGCCATCCTACATGTACATTCACAGATAGCAGCCCTTGTTCCATGGCAAATGAAAGAAGAATAGAGTGCATATGTATATGTCCATGTACATTTCTCGATGCATATTGGCGACATACATACAAAACACATTCTCCTGAGAAGAAATGTCCTTTCTCCAAAGTTAAATCCTACCCTTTATCAAATTGTTCTTCATTTTAGAAGCTAATAGTGATAGATGATGGTAGTTCTTTAATCATTCATTCATTTGCTTTTATGTCAGTGCTTAGGTCAATGACAGTCATTATGTCCATGCTGGTCATTTCATTGAAACTTTCTCTGCTGTTTGGCTTGTTGGTGAATCTCCATGCCTAAGGTTGTGTAATAGTGTTGCAATGACTTTCTAGAAGCTTGGGGACCCTTCCAAAGCTGTTTTACATGCAAGACACTCTTCCTCAAATCCCTAGCCTCTGCTGCCTGTGCTGACCTGAAAACTACCGGGCTGGGCTGCCCTTGGCCTTCCCCTCCTTCTCAGCTATGGGCCAGAATGAGTGATCACACTGACAGGTGGAAAGCCTGCCCTTAGCAAGACCTGCAGGGCTGAAGTCAGAGGCAGAACTGCTTCATACCAAGCAATGAGGACATGGCTTTCACCACGTCACCTGCTGCTCTGGCCTAGCTACTTGTCAAAACAGATGTCAACGCAAAGCTTTACCTTCATTACTTATAATAATCTGAGTTTTATATCTTCATTAGAAAATATAGAATTATATTTTCCCCCTTTGGTTTCTGGAAATGTACACACATATATACCTATAAGTGTGTATAGAATATACCTGTGTAACATCTAAAGGCTATATCTATATTTAGATAGAGATAGATAATGGAGATGATAGCTTATAGACAAACACAGATATAAATTATATAAATATAGATATGTCATGATACTGTCACCAAATACCCTCCTAGTGATTTCCTCATGTGTTCATCTTATTGCAATTCCTTTCTCTTCAATCCCTTCTCTCCTGAGTTGAGGTAGAGTAAATATCTACAAAGTTCTCTGAACAAGTAGAGAATTTACACTATTTTGTTATGTGTTACGTTAAACCTCAAATGAAAAAAAAAACACAATAAATGAGGGATCCACTAGAGAAGTTAACTTTGTTAGGATGTGGTCTAACCAATGTTCTTAAACATTTCTGTGAAAATTAATTAACAATGGGAACCTAGTATATCATAAAATGGCCACTAGGGGACACTGTGGCCAAAGCACTCCAGAATGAACTCAAAACCCTCTATCAATGTCTGTAAATTCACGTCATTTTATACATATTGCCAAAAGCGTGTTGTGTTTTCAAAATGGAGAGCTACAGTTTCTCAGATCTGATGCAGCAAAATCTTGCACAAGGCACTTTTTACTTTAAAAAAAAAAAAAAAAAAAAACCACTTTCTGTCAGCGGTGACTAAAAAGTAGCTGTCTGGAGCATTCAGCATTGACCCCAAACTAAGGTCAATGAGCATGCTCACAGGGCACAGGAACGCTGACCCAGCAGAAGAATGTGAACAAGACATCAGTGCAGAGATGACATGTGGGCTTCTAAATGTCAGCCTGGGCTGGTGCGGCTGGGCTGGACACATCACACATCTCCTCCCCCGGTCTCCCCAGCTCACACCCCTGCTGGTGTTCACATAGAAGGAATTCAGACAACTCTTAACAGCCTCAAGAAAGATTTAAGAGCCCAGAGTGTTTAATCTCATAATGTCTCAGTGTCCCCAGCTGAGCAAGGCCATGACCTGTGCTGAGAAAACCAGGTAGGCTCGCTGCTTGAAGCTGAAGCAAGGGAGGGGAAAGAAGAAAGGTGGAGAGGGCAAAGGTTGGAAATGTGTTCTGATAGTTGGAAAGCAGTTGCCCCTCTGGCCCATTACGCTAATCACTTCTTGATTCATTTGCAAGTCCATTGGTTGTAAGTGGCTTAGACTGAGCACTGACCAAACGCAAGAACTCAAAGAAGACCCCGAGGCCTAAGCAAAGTGAAGGGACTCGCTCTAAGGTCCCACCGCCTTGCTCTCTTCCTCACTTTCAGGGGCCACCCCGGTGGAGCAGCCACAGAGACCCTATCAACAAGGAGAACTTGCCAGAGCCTGGGGCTTTGGGCCAATCACATTTCTCCCTACCGGCCCAGTACTGAGGAATGACTACAAGAGGTGAAATTTTCATCTCCACCCTTTCTATGGGAGTGCCCACTTCATTAGGGTGGAGCCTCGTCCTGTGAGTGATTCTCCTGGAAGGAGAGAAAAAGATGCAGAGAGAAGCCCATGGAGGGGTGGAGATTGGATTAAGGCATCTGCAAGCCAGGAGACACGTACAGACACTGGCAGAAAGGAGAGATGCATGGGCCCCACCCCACCACCGCCACCACCAAATACCCTCTGGAAGCTTCCAGAAAGAACCAAAGAACCTGCTCACCTCGTCATTTCTTATTCTTAGCCTCTAAAAGGGAAAACAAACTTCCCTGTCTGTGGTATTTCATTGCAGCCTGAGAATATAAAAGAATTTCAGGGCTGGCAAGAAAGAGAGGCTTAAATGACAAAGCACCAAAGACTGAAAAATCTTTTTCTCTGTTTTCTTTCATCTGCCTTTCTACTTTTTGCCTTTCTACTCATCCTCAGGATTCCTGTTTTTAAGATAAGTCATTGGTTTCTTTGGGTTTTTAACATTTTTTTTTCCTAAATGTACAGCTCTTGAAAACCTCTGGGAACATAACACACTGTTTTTTCCAGAGCATTTCAAATAGGTAAAAATATCGCCATCCAGTGGGCGTTATGCAGCCCTGTGCTGCCTTGGATCTCTCAAAGTATTCCAGGTAAAGAATCCCAGGCTCTTTATGATAGCTTGAAGGGAAAGTCAAGAAAGAAAAGTGTCCAAATCTCAAGGAATATAAATGTGCCCAGCCCTTCCGTGAGTGAACGAAGCTTTGGACTCAGATTGTTAAACTCTTCATATAGTCACTTAAGTATCTCGTGAGTATATGCTAGTCTTAATTTCCTGCCTGTAACAGAAGAATGAAGAAATCCTCCAAAGTGATGGCCGATGAGCAGTTTCCTTGGGTGGATGTTGGACAGTAACTCCTAAAAGCACGTTGGTCAGTCAGGTGACATGTCTAATGGTAGTCCAGTAATATTACACTGGAACTGAAAATAAAATCCCTGTTGCCTATTATTTGCACTCTGCCCTTTTCTGTGGTGCGGAGTGGACAGAGACACAGATATCATTGTATTGCAATTGCCACTGTTGTCAGAACCTGCTTTATCATCTTGATGGGTCGAGGTGACTTCAACATTCACCCAAGGACAAATTCATGTACCTAACAAGGCATTTCTCAGAATGTACCCAGATATGCATTCTGATTGGAAATCACTTTGCTGTTCATAAAACCTCCAACAAAATAATGCAGGTACGCAGTTATGTTCTGCCTGTAGGTACGGTTCTCCTACGTCATTCTGTGAAAGCGCCCCTCCACCTTTCAGAATTAAAAGAAACATCAAGTACACTCAGAGCTAAATCCTCTCTCCTCCTTTCCTGGCTCCTCATGTCCCCGAGATAGGAAGGTCATGAGCTTCCTGCTCTGTGAGCTCTGCGTGCTCACAATCATTCAGAACTCTGTAAGCCCTCAGTGTGAATCCTCTGCCATTGTCTCTCAAAGACAAGGGCCAGCCCGACAGTGATGCATGCCTGTAATCCTAGTGACACAGGAGACTGAGATCTGAGGATCCCAGTTGAAAGCCAGCCTGGACAGAAAAGTTTGTGAGAATTTTATCTCCGTTTGACCACCAGAAAGCCAGAAGTGGAGGTGTGGCTCAAGTGGCAGAGTGTCAGCTTTGTGCAGAAAAAGCTAAGGGAGAGCACTTAGGCTCAAATGGGCTCAAATCTTTTAAAAAGTTTAAAATTTAAAAAAAAAATGACAAACGACAAAGGCCATCTTAGAGATTGGACCAAAGCCACATCTCGAACAATAACCTCCTTGATAACAGAACCCTGTGTCCTTGCTGGGCTCCAAACAGATCAGAATTTCTAAACGTCCTAAGTAAAATTAAAAGGAAAGCAGAGAGAATAATGCAAGCACAGAACTGCGGATGCCCAGCGCTCACAGGCCCTCTGCTGCGCCTCAGCCAGGTTCAACACTCAGGACCTGCATCCTCAAGCAACGCAGGGCTTCTGGTTTCTCAGCCATTGAGTCATTGCTATTGTCTCCTCGTGCTCCCTCCCCCACCCCATCACAGCCACGTCAACCCCTGAGACCCAGGGCATGAGTGATCTCTGGCCACATCCCCAGATGAGTGATAGATGAAGCATAGTACTCCAGCATCATCACGGTATGGTAGGGAGTGGCTAACCTCATGCAGATCCTTATAATGAAAGTATTCTGGCAACTATCACCACAGAATAGACATGACACCCATATGAAATCACTCAGCCTAGGATGATCCCTGGGAAAGCTAACCACCTGGCCATCATCCAGGGTGCCAGACTGAGGCTACAGAAAGAATATGCTGGACAGGAACCAAGTAGAGCCAGAAGCAGGAGCAGGAAGTGGTTGCTAAAAAAAAGTGGGATAGCCCTGAGGTGGAGATGCATATCCCAGAAGTACAGAAGGTAGGAACTCACTCAGAAATGGACTGCAAAGTTTCAGAATATCATGGAAGTTTCCCCAGATAATAGTGACTTAGGGAAGGAAAGCAATCAATCCAATGACAGTTTGACTCAGTCAGGCCAGAAATGTGCTCAACACATTTAACTTAATTTATATATATATATATATATATATATATATATATACATATATATATAGTTTAGTATTTATAGATATTCTTATAGGTTTTCTATAGATCTATTTTCTGATAGATTTTATATATAGCTTATAGATCTTCTCATGTCATCTTCACAACTGTATGCTACAGAAAAAACCATTGACTACATTTCAAGTAACTTCAAAGTTCCACAAACTAGTGAGCGCGCGAAGCCAAAATTAGAATCCAACTTACCAGCCATGGCATCAAGAACACTTAACACCACATACAGACAGACAGACAGACAGACAGACAGAGAGAAATGGAGTTACTGAGCAAGACAGACAGACAGAGACAGAGATCTTAATTGGAGAATGACACAGAATCATCAAAACATCACATTCAGGACCACAGAATAAGGGATGTAGAGGACAACTGAAAAATTTCAGGAATTCAACAGAGCAGAGACAGTTGCCCAGAGAAGGAAGAGTAACACACAGCAGGTGATCATGAACTCACGGGCTAATGCCGAAGACCCCAAGCACAATGCATGCAATTTGGAATAGGGGAACTGGAAAGATTCCCATGAGATGAGGACAGAGAAGCAAGGAGCGAGGACCCCAGACCGCCAAGAAGAATGGACAGCATGAAATCAAGAGTGTCAGGAGTGCCTGGAAAAGACCCACAGAGCTGTGGTGATAGAAATTTCCAGAGCTTGGGAGATTCTTGAAGAGGGTAAGATGGAACTCACCAGGCCTGGGGGTGGCGAGCGACCGTATTTCCTGCTCTCCTGGGCACTGGGACTCTCAGCCAGTGGCCAACTTGGAGGCCATGCATGAATGGGGTTCAGGAGGGAGGAGGAGGATGGGACACAGCCCCCCTGCCCCCCCACTGAGGCCACCAGACCTCACCAGAGAATTAGGCAGCCGTCTAGGAGGCTGACCCTGCTACCCCAGGTAATCTGTCTCAGGAAGTAATCTGCCTAATGGACATTCCTCTCTTCCCTGGAAAATCTGAAATGCAGAGCAATTGCCTCACTGCGTGGTTCCAAAGGGAAGGGGAAGGAGTTCCTCCCCCAGAGCAATGATGGAAAACCCCAAGATGCGCTCGTGGCTCCTAGGTAAAGTGGGAAATCTGAGGTTTCCCGGTGAGTAATCTCAAGGTCACACTGCTTTCCGTCTAATTTTCTAATCTTCTGCTGATCTATTTGGTCCGTTTTCTATTTTAGGAACTGTCTCAATCAGCCACTAACTGTACGTCATGAACTTGCTCTGCTGTCTCTACCCCCGCCTCTCTGGCCCCTGCCGGGCTGGCTAATGTTAACACAGTTTGCCACGGTGTCTTCAAGATTCCAGAAAAATACTTTTTAAAAAATCCTCCAAAAAAAAAACAGCGATCTTGAATGAGATGTCATTCCCACCTCTGTGAGCTTCCTCACAGCCAGAGTCCTCGTCTTTGGCTGCTGTCCCCGGTTTCTTATTATTAGGGGAAGTCTCAAACTTGTCGCCACAGCAAGATAGAAGAAAGAACAAAGACACACACACACACACACACACACACACACACACACACGCAGTAACTATCAACCCATTATAGGAGACTATGTAGTACTTGATGGAAGGAAGAGATGGAGGGAGGGAGGGAGGGAGGGAGGGAGGAGAGGGGAACAAAGGGAGGAAGAAGAGGAGGGAAGAAGAGGCTGAGGGAGAAGAGAGAAGGGAAGGGAAGAGAGGAAGTAAAGGAGGGAGGGAAGTAGAAAGGGAGAGAAAGGAGAATATGACACTCCCTTCACATTTCCTCTACCTGTGAACCCACAATAAGAGGTCTTAGTACAAATTACCTACTTTGGTTTGCCAAAATTCTTCCTAGGTTTTAAATTTCCATGAAGATTTTGGAGAAATCATTAGAAGCCCCATTAACAAGGAATCTATCTTATGGCAACTTACAGTTCTGACTGAGTCTCAACAACAACAAAACTGATGGCTTGTGCCAAGCTCACATTTTTCTCGATGGGGTTTTAACCTCATGTAGCAAATTCCGGTAAGAGGCTTAAAATGTTCCCAGCTAAGGCAATTCTGGTGTTGGTGGGAATGATCGGGGGCAGGGGGTAGCAAGGTACAAATAATGTTGATTTTGGAAAAACTCCAGCCAAGGCATAGAATTTTACATCACTGACTGCTTAAAGAGAAAGCCCCCATAAATAAGGATGACACCACTGGATTCAGAACTGGCTGCTATTCTTGGTTAGAGATAAGATATTATTACAAACTTCTCAAATGTAATCATGATCATCCTTCTCCTCCTCTTCCTCCTCCTCCTCCTCTTCCTCTTCCTCCTGAACCACCACCACCACTTCTTCTTCTTCTTCTTCTTCTTCTTCTTCTTCTTCTTCTTCTTCTTCTTCTTCTTCTTCTTCTTCTTCTTCTTCTTCTTCTTCTTCTTCTTCTTCTTCTTCTTCTTCTTCTTCTTCTTCTTCTTCTCCTCCTCCCCCTCCTCCTCCTCCTCCTCCTCCTCCTTCTTCTTCTTCTTTCCCTCCTCCTACTTCTCCTTCTCCTCCTCCTCCTCTTCATCCTCCTCCTCCTTCTTCTCCTTCTTCTTTCTCTCTCTCTCATCCATTTATATTATTTATTAACACTCCTTTGCACAAGTCTTGTTTTCTATTAGGAGGTGAAAGCAACCAGAAAAAAAAATCAGCCCACAAGCAATGAGCACCCATTTAATTTTAGCTCAAGGTCTGCCATGTCAAACTTGTTCAACCACTTTGGAAAGCAATATGGAGGTTCCTCAAAAGACTCCACATAGAGCTCCCCTATGACCCAGCAATCCCACTTCTGGGCATTTACCTAAATGGCCACAAACAAGACCATACTAAAGCTACCAGCACAACTATGTTTACTGCAGCATTATTTGCCATAGCTAAGATATGGAACCAACCCAGATGCCCCTCAGTAGATGAATGGATCAAGAAAATGTGGTATATATACACAATGGAATTCTATGCTTCCATCAGAAAGAATGACATTGCCCCATTTGTTAGGAAATGGAAAGACTTGGAAAAAATTATATTAAGTGAAGAAATCCAGGCCCAAAGAAACATAGGTCCCATGCTTTCCTTTATTTGCAATAACTAGTATATGTCTAGGTCAAGCAGAAAAGGTCAAAAGCTATATACATATGACCATATAAGATGATGTTAAGTGAAATGAACCCCAAGATAAGGACACAACTTGTTTTTAATTTCTTTCTTGTTTCTAACATATTTATAATGTACCATGTGATTTTTTTTTGTTTCTTTGTATGTTCCTCCCACACAGTATAACCCTTGTTCTCACTGTATTCGATGTTGGTGCCCTGCATCTCGTATATACACTTCTCTAATTTGGGGAGGGGAAGGGAAAAAAGAAAATGCTTAAATAGGGATACAGGTGGACCCATTGCCACAATGAGATGTACAAGACACTATGTTGAAAACGAACTTTACAATTTAGGCAAGGGGGGTGGGATGGTGCAGTTGTGGAGGTGGGAGGGAAGGGATAGTAGGGGAAAAACAAAGGAGGAGGCAACAATACTGGATAGAAAATGCACTCATTACCTTGCTCATGTAACTGTAACCCCTCTGTACAGTATTTTTACAATAAAAAACATATTTTTTAAAAAAAGATCTGCCATGTCGTCTGCTCTCGGGGTCACTTGAAACCTCTCACTGTGAAGTTTGGTGAACTCAGTCACCTCAGTCACCTGCCCCCATCCACACAACCACAAGCACAGGTTTGGCAAGACACAGGTTGGGGCCTGAGAACTTGACTCACAGCATCTGCTCTTCCACATGGAGTCCTCCCTAGCACAAATGCTTGCAGCAGACACGCCTGAAGGGAACCCAGGCCTGCAGATTATGAGTGGGTGCATAGTCTTGGCGCATGCGCACACACATGCACACTTCACCAAGGGAAGCCAGCTGAGTCTCTCTCGAAGGACCAGTGTCCAGGCAGGGCCCCACCAGCAGCTGCTTCCTCACCTGGGCCACACAAAGTCAGATCTCCCTGGGATGGAAGAACTCCCTGAAGGCCCCGAAGGTAGCTTCCATTACCTGAGACAAACTGCCCTTCCTTGACCATCAGTAAAAGTACCAGAGAAAAAAGCACCCTCCCCAGAGACATGGCTTGGCTTTTGCCTCTTGTGAACTGGGGCTGAGCAAGTACTAGGCAATTTTACTTAGTTCTTGGGTAAGAAGAAGTAGTGTAGTTGGTTTCTGAAGGTCTGAGGGCAGGGTTAAAGATCAAGTGAAGTATGGACTCACAGCTGGGCTTTGGGTCTGCCCTAGAGGTTAAATCCTAAGCCAGTGAGCTCGGGAATTACTTCATATTCTCTCTGAACTTCCTATACCACACACTCAGGTAAGAATTGTGAAGGCAGAAAAAAAGGGCCTGGCCAGGCAGTGAGCAGTCACAAACGCAGAGTCTGGGCATCACGTCATGGACCATTGACCCTGGAAGACTTGAAGGTGAACAGTGGACTGAATAGATCCCAGCAGTGTGCACCTGAACAGGTAGCCAGTCAGAGGGGCTAAAGAAGATCTCATGATGACTGTGTAGAGTCTCTGGACGGGTCTGGGGAATGATGAGGTGTGCCTGCCCATTCAGTGATCTTGAGAGTCTTGTAGTTCTCTCAGAGGATACCCTATTAACCCTTGTGTGACAGCACCCCCCCCTCGGCCAGACCCTCCCTCCTGACCCCCTCCTGCTTGGCAAGAGCTTGCTTATGGGGTTCCCCCCCATAAATCTTTGTCATTTTGCTTTTCCCTCTGTGTTTGTGGACTCATTCTTTAAGACCACAGACACTTTAACACCACATTTTGCCAAGTCACGTAGAAAAAGAAATGGCATCCGTTAAACCAAGTTGGGAGGATGAAGTCTTTACAAAGTTTATGTTGCTAACTAAATTAAGTTTTCTAGCAGATCAAGGCCAAATCGTTGAGTTCCACAAAGTATTTCCTTTGATGTCAAGGTTTTGAACTTCAAAGATGAGCCAGCAGGATCATGCAGGCAGTTGCTGTGGGGGTCCCCCCCTTGCTTGACAATAAGAAGGCTCCCTTAAAAAAAGAAGAGGAAGAAAGATGTCAGAGAGCCTGCCCAGAGCAGCAGGAATGCCTGCCCTGGTCAGCCTGCCTGGGCCAGGCTGCGGTATGAGCATTCTTAGGAAAACAAGTGAGTCAGAAGATGGGAGTCTGAGGGCTGCTCTATTTCTTACTTCCCTCCAGAAAGACTTTTTGTTCTTCCTTGAAAAAATGGGAGAGTAATGGCTAATGCATTTTATCTCATAGCTTTGATAGAAAGGATGTGACTATCTGGACACTCCGAATATTGAAAGAAGGTTAAGACATAAAACTCTAAGAGGATCCCAGAGCAGTTTGCTTTTTCTCCTAGGAAGACTTTCTCCACCATTATATCTCTAATGCTCTCTGATTCTTTGCTGAATGAGTGAAGGAAAAATGAAGGCCCAAGGAATATGCCAAGGAATATACTTATACCTTCTCTTCTTCCCTCTTGGGTCGCTTTGCAGCCCTAGCTCCACTTAAGCATGAGATGTAGTAACAAGGAGCTCCTAGGGTCAGAGAGGGAAGGGTAGGACAGGGAGTAAGACAGGGAAAAGAAAGAGCCACTTGGAAGGGAGGGAAGGAGGAAGGAAGGAAGGAAGGAAGGAAGGAAGGAAGGAAGGAAGGAAGGAAGGAAGGAAGGAAGGAAGGAAGGAAGGAGGGAGGGAGGGAGGGAGGGAGGAAGGAAGGGAGGAAGGAAGAAAGGGAGGGAGGGAGAGAGGGAGGGAGGAAGGAAGGGAGGGAGGGAGGGAGGGAGGGAGGGAGGAAGGAAGGAAGAGAGGGAGGGAGGGAGGGAGGGAGGAAGGAAGGAAGGAAGGAAGGAAGAGAGGGAGGGAGGGAGGGAGGGAGGGAGGAAGGAAGGAAGGAAGGAAGGAAGGAAGGAAGGAAGGAAGGAAGGAAGGGAGGGAGGGAGGGAGGAAGGAAGGAAGGAAGGGAGGGAAGGAAGGGAGAGAGGGAGGGAAGGAGGGAGAGAGGGAGGGAAGGAGGGAGGGAGGGAGAGAGGGAGGGAGGGAGGGAGGGAGGAAGGAAGGAGGGGAGGAAGGAAGGAAGGAAGGAAGGAAGGAAGGAAGGAAGGAAGGAAGGAAGGGAGGGAGGGAGGGAGGGAGGGAGGGAGGAAGGAAGGAAGGAAGGAAGGAAGGAAGGAAGGAAGGAAGGAAGGAAGGGAGGGAGGGAGGGAAGGAAGGGAGAGAGGGAGGGAAGGAAGGGAGAGAGGGAGGGAAGGAGGGAGAGAGGGAGGGAAGGAGGGATGGAGGGAGAGAGGGAGGGAGGGAGGAAGGAAGGGAGGGAGGGAGGGAGGGAAGGAAGGAAGGGAGGGAGGGAGGGAGGGAGGAAGGAAGGAAGGAAGGAAGGAAGGAAGGAAGGAAGGAAGGAAGGAAGGAAGGAAGGAAGAGAGGGAGGGAGGGTGGGAGGAAGGAAGGAAGGAAGGAAGGAAGGGAGGGAAGGAAGGGAGAGAGGGAGGGAAGGAGGGAGGAAGGGAGGGAAGGAGGGAGAGAGGGAGGGAAGGAGGGAGGGAGGGAGAGAGAGAGGGAGGGAAGAAGGGAGGGAGGAAGGGAGGGAGGAAGGGAGAGAGGGAGGGAGGGAGGGAGGAAGGAAGGAAGGAAGGAAGGAAGGAAGGAAGGAAGGAAGGAAGGAAGGAAGGAAGGAAGGAAGGAAGGAAGGAAGAGAGGGAGGGAGGGAGGGAGGGAGGGAGGGAGGAAGGAAGGAAGGAAGGAAGGAAGGTAGGTCAGTTGATTCTTGGCGTGGTGTCAAATGGAAGCCTGCTCTATGTTAGCTCAAGGTGTTCCATGCCTTCTGGGATGAGTATCTTTAGGTTCACATTAGCTTCCAAATGAATGGATTGAACATTCACTTACAAATTTTTGTAAGCCTTAAAGTTAAACAACGCAGTGAAATGCAATTTCAATTCATTCTAAAGTCTTCACACCAAAGAGGATCCAGGATCCTAGAGAAAGGCAGCCACTGACTTCCTGATAAGCAAAAAATGAATCACAGGAGCTGGGACTTTAAGGCTGAGCACTACAGCGCTTCAGAGATGTTTTCAAAACCTCTCCATATCTTTGTGGTCTCAGTCCCATAATACCTTTGGAGAAACTTTGTTTTTCAGAATCCAATAAAGAGTTAAAGTACCAGTTATACTGAAAGTAAGCTCTGGAATGGGCACCAAAGGAATTCCCCATACGTGCTACATTTGGCATTGCAACGCTGGAGGCCCTGGCCTTTGATGGCTGGTTTTTCCTTTGATGTTGAGATGGTTTCTGAGCTTCATGTGCAGGGAACCAGTTCTTGGTAGAGGAGTACTGAATCACTTGGCTAGTCAGGATAAGGTCATAACAGTAAAAAGTTACTTCCCCCACAGGGTCCGGGTTTCACACCTGTCATCCTAGCTACTCAGGAGGCTGAGATCTAAGAATCAAGGATCAAAGCCAGCCCAGGCAGAAAAGTTTGTGGGACTCTTATCTATAGTTAGTCACCAAAAAGCCACAAATGGAGCTGTGGCTCAATTGGGAAGTGCTAACCTGGAACAAAAGAAGTTCAGGGACATCACCAAGGCCCTGAGTTCAAGCTCCAAGAGTAACACACACGGACACACACACACACACACACACACACACATACCACTCACCTGAGGTTTCAAGAACATGACAAGTGCCCTGATCTAAAATGGCTTCAGGCATTGGGGTTCAAGAAATGTAGAGACCGGAGGCTTCAGACTCATACAGCTTTTCCACAGTTCTCTAGGAAGGAAGAAATGGTGTGCCCATGAGAACAAAGCCTGAGTTCCAGACCCAGCTTGGGTGCTTCACAGGAGTAAACATCCCACAAATTAACTAGCCCTTTAGCCCCAGGGTGACTCCTCTGTAAATCGGAGAGAGCAAGACTATCTCCCTGCCAGGGTCATTGCTGGCATTAAGTTAACTAGGGCACTTAAACGGCTTGGGCAGAGCCTGGCATGAAATAAGACTGTGGAGGAATTAGTTTGTATCACCTTTACTCTCTTGTATCATCAGCTCATTGTCACCGATGGTTCATAAAACAACAAGCTCTCCTGCTGTCTGTGAGAACAAGCAGGGAGGAAGGAAGGGACAGGAGGGGACTGGCAAGATGAGAGGGTGGTACACGCTCCCAGCAGCTCTCTCCTTCAGCAGGAAAAACTTTCCCAGATCTGCATCCCATTCTATCTGATCGGATAACTGACCTCCAAGCCAGTCCTTGGAAGAAGGAGGAATAGAAATGTCACCATTAAGAATCTCTGTGCTATCCAACATGGTAGCCAATAACCTCATGAAGCAATTTAGATGTAAGTTAAGATTAGCCAGGCACTGACAGCTACTCAGAAGACTGAGATCTGAGAATCACGATTTGAAACCAACCCAGGCAGGAAAGTCCGTGAGACTCTTATCTCTGGTTAACCAGCAAAAAAAGCAGGAAGCTGAGTTGGGTCAAGTGATAGAGCACTAGGCTTGAGCACAAAAGCTCAGGGACAGTGCCAGGCCCAGAGCTCAAGCTCCAGGACCAACAAATAAATAAGTAAAGAAATCAATAAATTTAAAATTCATTTGTTTAGTCACCTAAGCCGCATTGTAAAGCCTCAGCAGTGACACAAGTCTTGTCGTTTCTATAATGGAGGGTCCCATCATCAAACAAAGTGCTTTTGAGCAGAGCTGGAATCAGCACTCATCCTAGGACTAGATGAGTGAAACTTCCATTCCCACTTTGTGATGGTACCTGAACCATCCGCAAAGCCAAAGTCAGGATCAAGCTGCATAGGATACGTGGTAATCTAGAAATAAAAGGAACGAGCTGGCAAAGTTTTGAAAATAGGACAACAGAATGCAACATTTCCCTTGTCTGGGGTGTCTTAAACCTAGAATCTGGACAGAAAGAACAGGGCTACTACCCAAGGCCAAAGCTTTCCAGTCTTACTTCTCATTAGAATCACGTGGGTGGCCTGAAATTGTAATATTATAGACTCTACCCCAGATCCAAAAATGGGGCAAGGGAATTGGAATTTTAAGAAATACTTATGATTCCTCATATAAGGGGAAATGATGTCTTCAGGTGAGAGTCACTTGAAGGCCCTCTATACAGAATACCCAGAGAGGCACAGAGGAAATGTGCTGCTGACCCCACTGCCCAGGCTGCAGCCAGCTGCCAGGACCATCTGCTCAGCCCGGGGGAAGGCTCGTCCACATGACCACGGCCCCAGGCACCCAGGCGACCCGATGAAGGAGGACATTGTAGAAATCCTTCTCCCGCTGCCCTGCCTGGATTCCATAGCAACAGAATTCAAGAAACCAATAAAATGCTGAGATTATGTTTGTGTTTTTTGCTTTTTTTTAATCATCTGGGGAGCTTTTCTTTTTTAAGTGCTGTAACTTAGCTCCTATCCCCAAGATATCCTGATTTATTTAGTTTGGAGAGGGATCTGGCATTAGTTTTTCTCCTACTTTTTTGTTTTTTTTTTTTAGTTCTAACAACTTTCTATGTCACGAAAAAGGGAAGGAGTCATCTGAAAATCCCGACATTGTCATTGCGAATACTTTGCAATGTGAGAGAAACGGAGATGAACACTTTGAAAATGATGCGCTGATAGGACATTGACCTCTGAGTACTTGAGCAGAGACAGAGCTAGCTGAAGGTCAGAGGATGGTTCCACACCGTCACTGGTGGTCCCATCATTCCATGGGAGAAGACAAGGGTCCAATCCACGTTTCATCCCCTCCATGGTCTTCCAAAATTTCATTCTTAACAGTATTCAAGAGACAAGATTGAGTCCCATTGAAAACACTTTGCATTTGCTTCATAAAGTTCTGTACTGCTCTACTCCCTGCCATGTTTTTGGGTCAGTACTGGGGCTTGAACTAAAGGCTAGGTTGGCTTTATCACACACAAGGCCAGTACTCTGTCACTTGGGCCACAGCTCCATTTTCATGTTTTGGGGGGGTAATTGGCGATAAGAGTCTCTTGGATATGTCTGTCCAGGCTGGCTAGGGACAGCAAGCCTTAAATCTCAGCCTCCTGAGTAGCTAGGATGATAAGTGTGAGTCATCTGGCTTTCTTCCCTTCTATTTTTGGGGTTTTTTTTCCAGTTGCACTGACTTTTTTTTTTAAGCAAACAGGCCATCTAGAATAGTCTAAGTCAGTCTGGAGGTCTGAAATGGTATTATTTAATTTGTACATCACATTGCAGTGTCCCTGAGGTAAAGAGATACACATAAGCATGCACGCACACATAAATGAAAGTTTAAAAATAGGATGCATACATGTGTTTAAATCATATTTCCAATCATAATTTAAGCTTCTTACCACCTTTAATCTTGTTTGTATCATGTTTCCTTCACAACAGAAAATCTCGTTCTTAATAGAGTTAGTATATGTACTCATTTGATTTACTTCTCTTTGTGGGAGGAAGGAAAGTTCTGGGTTGAACTCAGGACCTCATGTTCTCATTTGGCGTTCTGGCTTATGGCTGATGCTCTACCACTTGAGCTACATTTCTAGTTCAGTAAGTTGCTCGTTAATTCAAGATAGAGTCTCCCAGACTTTTCTGTCTGAGCTTATCTTGAACATGATCCTTAGATTTCAACCTCCTTAGTATCTAGGATTGCAGGCATTTGCCACCTGGACCCAATTATTTCACCTTTTAACACACACACACAAAATACTTTTATAATCTTACTAGAACTAAGAAAGTGCTAAGGAAAGTTTAAGATTTCTTTACAGTTATTTTTTCTTCTTACATGATTTCCCACCAGGGAATTCTCACTGGAATGT
The DNA here is from genome assembly GCF_019054845.1 of Dipodomys spectabilis. Taxonomy (NCBI): domain Eukaryota; kingdom Metazoa; phylum Chordata; class Mammalia; order Rodentia; family Heteromyidae; genus Dipodomys; species Dipodomys spectabilis. The sequence continues at coordinate 1,877,434 of NW_024870856.1, forward strand.
TGAGTTCAAAAGTCACTTGGAATAACTCTTTCTCCCCATGGTAGTGTTTCTAATGTCGTATAGAGTGATTATTTTGTTTCCACTTTCTTTTCAATTTTCGATTTGGCATGATTATATTTTCAAAGCGCTGTAGGAGGTTCAGGGTGCAGTAGTGGAGTGGGAAGCCAGACACAGATTCTTTCTTCTGTCCCCCTTACCCTACTCTGTCTCCTTACATTAAAGCATCACCTTTGCTTTGTCATTCACTTCTTCCATCCACACTCCTTTCTTCGATGGCATGCATCCAGAGTAGTTATTTCCCTTCCCTGGACCCCAGTGGTCCTATTCCTGATACAGATCTTGAGCTCTTCTTCCTCTTCTCATTACAGTCCTGGTGCCAAAGGCCAGAAAACTCCTGTCTTAACAGGCCAGACAGAGGCCAGATTCAGGCCTGTAGCCACAAACATCTCCATAGCATAGGCTTCTTTGGTGGGTAATCCTTTACATTCCTAGCTAGCAGAGTGTCCTGAGGTATGGGTCTTTGGTCCCAATTTGCCAATGCCTTCCTTATGTCATTTTCTAATTCAAGTTCATTGGGGACAGAAGATCACAGGGGAAAGGATGAGCACTGGGTATCTATGGAGTTCATGACTACACACTAATACGTTGTGCAGCATATGGACAAAATGTTATTACAATGTCAGAAAACTGACCTGTACAGAAACATGGTATAGAAATGAACAGCACAGTATAGGTTGCAACTCTAGCCTAGTGCTCTGTCACTGGTCTAAAATGTATTCAGGAGTAAGAAGAAGGTAACGGTGTGAAGGAGCTGATCATCTCAGATTGGGGAGGGGGTATCATCACTAAACACAGGAGAGAGAGAAAGAGGGAGAGAGAGGTCACATCTAAAAATGAACAGGTAAGAGGGCAGAGGTAGGCTAACTGAAATTCCTTTCTTGTATCCCCCAAAGTTGTTAGGACTCAAAGTATTTCAGAGTGTGATTTTTTTTTACAGATTTTGAAATATTCGCACATACCTCAATGAGATCACCTGGCAATGGACTGCAAATCTGAATATAAAATTAGTTTGTGGTTTATTTATTTATTTTCAGTCTTGGGGCTTGAACTCAGGGCCTGGGCTCCGTCCCTGAGCTCTTTTCTCAAGGCTAGTGCTCTACCACTTTGAATCCAAGCTCCACTTTCTGGTGGTTAATTTGAGATTAAGAGTCTCAGAGACTTTCCTGCCCTGGCTGGCTTTGAACTGCAATCCTCAGATCTCAATCTCCTGAGTAGCTAGGATGACAGGTGTGAGCCGCTGGCGCCTGGCTTTCGTTTATGTTTTCTATGGGCCTCATTCACGCTCACTTTTCAGTGACCCTGCTTGCTTACCGGGACTGTGCGCATGAGGTCGTGGGCTTTTTCCACTTGGTGATCCAAAAGCCCTGGGCTTTGGAGCACTTCATATTTTGCTCAGCCTGCATCCTCACCACGGCCCCTTTCAGGGGATACTGGGAATAAGAAAAGAAAGGAGTCTCGCTTCCTAGAAACCTGCCTTGCCATTTCCATCCATGTCTGATAGATAGAAGCGTAAGGTGGGGACCCACAGGGAGAGGCAAAGGCGCGAACCCGGGCCGGCTGCTTTACAGCTCTCCTGAGCCTCAGGGGAAGAAAGGGGGGTGGTGATTAAAATTAGGAAGAAGAATAATGTTGTGCTAAAAATTTCTTTCCCAGCACCTTTCTTAAATAGCTCCTGATTTTACACCTCAGGCAAAATGCTAATTTTACAGGCAGAAAAAGCAAACCAATTAGAAATGTCCTTTGCAAAATCTGTAGTGTTCCAGGAAGTTTCTACTGAAATCCTGCTTCCAGTTCTGACCTGAACCCTGCTATCCTGGCCTACACAGAACCCAGACCCCCCAATCCCCACTCCCCTCCCACCCCAGCCCCAAGCTACTCACATCCACTTTCAAAACATCTTTGTGGTAGCTGCCAAAAAAGTTAAGAGTCCTTTGGAAAGCAATATTTTTTTTTATTCTAAGAAAATTTATTTCCATGTGGAGTTGGGAAGAAAAGTATGAGAAATTCATACCAAACAAAAGGTGCTTTCCACTGTTTGAAATACCTTCTTTTTTCCTTTTCTTCCTTTAACTTATCTCAAACCATATGCTGTAAATGACAAAGCAAAGATGGCATTTCAACCGAACAGTTGGTCTGAATGACATTAAGAGCAGTTAGTGATAATAAGAATAATAATTTTTAAAGTAAAGCTAAAGGTGGCTGTTGCCTTTTAAGCCAACCAAGTTTAAACATCTGAACTATTTCTGCAGTGTCTTCGATAGAGGCAACATAGTTGTGATATTTGTTGACATTTGTTATACTTCTGATGAACAATTAGCCTGCAAGAACATTAACAGGAAATTCCATCCATGAGATAAGCAGCTGTTCGCGCAGAGCTTTAGCCAGGTCATGGGACCAAAAAAAAATCTCCTTTGCACAGCTACCGTTTGTGAAATGGTCAGCATTCCTTGAGTGTCTGAAAGGAAATGCTTTGAGAATAACTTTTAGGCCTAATTTTGACTCACATTTTTGTCAGGAAAGAAAAAATTAGCTCTTATGGCTAGTGTACACTCTTAGGCTTACAGTGTATAAAATAGGACTGTCCTGAATGATAAATGTGTGTCCGTAATCACTAGATAAATGTCCAACCAGTCATCCACAAATGATTGTGCCTCATCATTTCCTAAACTGTGACACAGAATCCTAAAGCTTGTTCTTAAAAACTCTGATTCCATAGCGTATCCTATGTAATGCGTGGTTATTCCAGTGTGCAAGCAAAATTCTAGGCACACTCTCTATTCACAAATAGGTCTCCCTCGGTTTTGGGCTATTCAAATATTTACTGTAGTGTTCACATTGCAACATTTTTGAGCACTTACTGAATTACTGGGAATGCAGCTACTAATGACTTGGGGGTGGAGATGCCAAAGAGAAATAGGCAGAGTACATTACCAAGCAGAAATGACAGCAGCTCTGTGGAAGAGCCAGGAAGGGCCTCTGAAGCTTGGAGGAATTGGGTGTGTCAAAGATTCCCACATCACCATGTGCTGTAGGACCCACCTCCTCCACGCAGTGCCCATCTGGACTCCAGCTCCTCCCTCTTCGGGCCCACGCTCCCTCCTCTCCACAGTTCCATTACTGAAAAGCACATCTGTCCCTCCTTCCCTGCTGGCTTCTTGTCTTTCTGATAAACCAGTAAAGACCAGACCTTACAGATTATTTGTCCCTCTCAGTAAAATATTGCTAAGCGGGCATTTCTTTGGGGTTTCTTATTTTGTTCTTGTTTGATGCTGGTCTGGGTCTTGAACTCAGGGCCTTACACACTTGCTTGGCTTATTCACTCAAGGCTGGTGACTTTCTGCTTATTTCAAAATAAGAGTCTGCCTTAGCTGGCTTTGAACTATGATGATGCTAGTCATGAGCCACCAGCACCAGACCCTAAGCAGGCATGTCAAATATGATGCTTATTGTATACTTGCACGGCTTAGTCTTTGTGAATCAATCAGTAAAGTTTAGCATCCTTCCTGGGCATTTACAGATTAAAGAAGGTATCTACAGACAATTTTCCCTTAATATTTCTCAGGATTTTGGGGGTTTTTGTCTTTTTGTTTGTTTGTTTGTTTTTGAGAGAGACCCAGGCATCTCCCACCACTTGGGCAATCACTGCTCCAAACAACACGTGTTAAGTGTCTGCAACAATATCAGATCAAAATTTAGACTCTATGGAAAGTCCTATAGCTACAGGCCACCGCTTTTACTGTGATATAAACCTCAAGGCCCTTCATAACTTCCTGTCTGCCCATGACAACCTTAGACCTTGCTACAGAATGAAAGGCCTTTCTGCATCTACCCCTTCATTCTAGTCCTACAAAACTTTCATCAGAGAAGGAGTCAGGCAGACAGAATACGGCCTGTTAATGTTGATCATTGTGCATATTTATGGCCTGTAGTGCCATATTTATTATTATTATTTTTTCCAGTCCTGGAGCTTGAATTCAGGGCCTGGGCACTCTCTCTGAGCTTCTTTTGCTCAAGGCTAGCACTCTACCACTTGAGTCACAGCACCACTTCCTGATTTTTCTGTGTATGTGGTACTGAGGAATCGAACCCAGGGCTTCATGCATGCTAGGCAAGTACTCTACCACTAAGCTACATTCTCAGCCCTGTAGTACCCTAATTCAATACATGTGTATAACATGGAATGATCAAATCAAGGTAATGAACATTTCAATTTCCTCACTTTTATGTAATGGGAATTAGCAGACCCTTCCAGTTATTTTGAAATACTTCGTGGGTGATTAAAAACAACAGTTACCTACCAGGGTATAGATACCAGAACTAATTTCTCCAAACTAACTATATTTTGATACCAAGTCCCACACCTCTCCTGAGTTGATCATAGAAACTAGAATTCTTCTCCCCCAAAGGAAGCCACAGACTCCAGGAATGTCACTGAAGGTCACATCATCTCCCCACCCCCACGCAGAAGGTCACATGTGTCAGCTGGCCTGCCACAGCCTGAGGGAAGGAAGTCTTACAGAGGCTCCGAGAGGAATCTGCCTCTTCCTCCGCAGGCTTTGCTGAAGCCCCTCACCAGCTGTTACTGTAGACCACCCCCAAGCTGGCTCAGTCACACCGTCACACTGAGCCTAACAATGCTGTCTTCCTTGGGTCTTGGAGTGTTTACTTGTGCAGGCTCTATTGTGTCTCCCGTGACGAGAATGTCAGTCACGACCTGTCCTAAGTTCTCTTCTCCTACAAGTCACAGAGTGTTTTTTTGTGTTTTGCTTCTGAGTTATCATACATTAGCGACACAACAGAAATTCATAATGATAATGCTATGTAGGCTTACAGTGAAACTGGAACAATCTCTCTTCCTCCATTACATTCTCAATCTTCCCCTTCCTCGTCTCTCGGTGTTTGCTGGGTTATTTATATGCAAACTTCATCTACAGGAATATATAGATGAAGTGAAATATGTGTGAATTGTGAATATGTATGTATACTTATTTGCATATATTTATATAAAGGAAATGACACATATGTACACATATATTCACTCATATATACATATGAATTGACACATTTACATATGTACATATATGTATATAGATAGATATGGGTGTAATGATTTTCTACCCTCTTCTGCTCTCTGGATCCTTTTCTTTGCCTTTTTCTCTCCCTCTTACTGATCCCTACAGTCCCCCTTTTACATACATCATCATCATCATCATCCTCATCATCATCATCGAGTCTATTCTATACAAATAAGCAGTTGTATATGTGATATTTAGCTGTTTGAGATTAAGTTACTTGGTTCAATACCTCCACATCTACCTACTTTCTCATAAGATATAATTCCAGTTTTCTTTGTAATTGAGAAATATACTATGGTATGTTTGTCTGTGTAATATATAGTCTAGATATACATGATATCCTGTATATATATATATATATATATATATATCATATTATACTTATTAATTCATTAGTGATTGAGTTCTTCAGATTGTGAACAAATCTGTGCAAAACATGGGTATGCAGGTGTCTTTCTTGTATATCGATTTACTTTCTCTTGAATATACGCTCAATATGGCAAGTTAATAAAATAAGTTACTTCATAATGCTTGCAATAATTTACATTCCCACACACTGTGTTTGAAGATCCCCTTCCAACATAATACACACACACACACACACACACACACACACACACATGCACACACATATATACACATGCACACACACATTTTATTTGTTTTCTTAAAGAGTGCTCTTCTGACTGGGGTAAGGTTGAATCTAGTGTGGTTTTGATTTGCACTTTTTTGTGTGGCTAAGGCTATTGAAAATTTCTTCTGGTACTTATTACCATTTGTATTTGTTTCTGAGAACTGTTCATTTCCCATTATTTGTTGGATTATTTGTTCTTCTCTATTTAATTTTTTTAGCACTTTGTATATTATGGATATTAATCTTTTGTCCATTGAATAGTTGGCAGAGATTTTTTTGCACGTTCTGTGGGGTGTCTCTTTGCTTTGGTGATTGTTTCTTTTTTGATATGCAAAAACTTTAAATTTCGTACAGTCCCATCTGTGGATTCTTGCTAGGTAATTGGAATCCTATTCTAAAAATAATTACCTACTCCCATCTCATCTAGAGTTTTTCCTATGCTTCCCCATGGCAGCTTAAAAGTTTGGGTTTTACATTAAGATCTTTGAGCCACTTAGAACTGATTTTTTTTATAGGGTGAGAGATGTGGATCTAGTTTCAGTCTTGTGCATATAGGTGACCAGTCTTCTGGGCATCATTAGCTCAAGAAGCTGTTTTCCCTCCAGTGTACCCTTTGGCTCCATTGCTGAAGATCAGATGGCTGTAGCTGCCACCTGTTCCATCAAGACAGAATTAGGGGAGGAGATCATTTGCTTACCTATGTCTAGTGAGATCCTTCTAGAATCACTCTCTCCTGTGACAAGACCTAAACACTTGTAGGTATGGTCAGCCACATCATTTCCTAAATTTTCACAGAATTTGTGTATATATTTGTGGCTTTGATGTTACCAAGTTCTTTGCATGAAAATGTAGTTAAGAAGATTTATTACTCCCAGTTAGCTGAAGTGTTGTTCTTTGGGAATAGAACTGTGCTTTGTGTGAAGGATGAAGAATGAAAGAAACTACAAAAAGGAAGCTAAAGAGTTCTGCTTAATTCATGAAAGAGAGATGCATGGATGCATAGATGGATGAATGGATGGATGGATGGATGGATGGATGGATGGAGTGATGAATAAGTAGAGAAAAAAGAGAACAGAAGAAAAGTGAGAGAGAACAAGAAGGTCTACTAAAAGAGTTCTCATCAAAGTGGTGGAGAAATGAAATTAGAGTTAATAGAAATGCCCAAGTAACATTTGAAGAATAGGAGAGTCCCCTCTCCCCCCGACTCCCAATTTTGGATGAATTGTTCTATGGTTCTGCAGTAAAATCTTCCTTGTCATCAAACTGCCAACGAAATTCCACCACACGCAGCTGCTTCATGTGCATTGTATTTTAACAGAAGGAACAAATAATCAAGGGCTGTGTCTCAAGTCTGGGTTGACTCCAAGTACAAAGCAAAGGAACAGCTGCAAGACTGAGGAGAGAGAAGAAAAATTTAGCCAAAGCTGGGGTCTGAAAGCCGGGGTGATTGAGAATGTGACAGGAATGTACAGAAACCTTGGCCAAAGCATTAACTCCTGCTGCTGATGATGTTGAGTAGGGATTTGTGCAGATCTTCTGTTGATCTCAGGACAGGATGAGGGGCAGCCCAGCTGATATCTGGCTTCTCCTACATGTGAACCTGGATCTCAACCTAGCCGACATCCTACACTAGGAAATCCTTAAGAATAAGAGCCATACCCAGTGTCTGCTAGCCAAGTCAAATGCATCACTTCACAAATGTGAACCCATTAATAAGTAGAGAGAGATTTCATCACCAATTCAGAGCCTAGTAGTCTATCATGGTTAGCTTAAACTTTTGTTTTTCAAAAGTACCCTGATTTATTATATTTATTATGAGATAATACTGTATTTCTTATACCATTAGTTATCTTTTTAGAGTTATTGCTATTTGTAGATAACCAGCAGTGTGTTAACCCTGAAGGGCAGCACTATTCTTCTTCAGTGTGCTATGAGCAGAACCTTGAATATAGCCCGAAGGCCCACATGTTAAAGGCACCCAGGGTATCTGGGTAAGTGATAGGATCTTTAAGAAGAGGAAACCTTTTCTGGCGGGAGGGTATACTAAGTCCTAGAGGGAACTAGGGTCTAGTACTTGCTAGGCAAATTCCGTACCACTTGACTCATACCCCTAGCTCTTTTTGCTTTTGCTATTTTCTAAGATTTCACTTCTTTCCTGGGCCTGCCTGGACTGTCATCTTCCTTTTTCTACTTCCCACTGCGCGCAGCTTTTGTATTGGTTGAGACGAGGGTCTCAAGAGCTCTTCACCTGAGCTTATCTCAAACTACTATCCTGCTCTCAGTCTCCTAAGTACCTAAGACTACAAGAATGAGCTACTGCTCCTAGATCAGCGATGGAACATTAGGAGAAAGAATTAGTTCCCTCCAGTGGGACCCTGTGACTCTGGTCCCTTTATCTGAGCAGTGAGTGATACCTTACCATAGGCCCAAACCAATGGAATCAGGCATCCAACTGTGGACTGCCACCCCAAAGCTGTGAGCCAACACAAAGCGTTTCTTCATAAGCTGATTGTTTCAGATATTTTGTTATGGTAGCAGAAAACTAACACATTCATGATGACCTAAAGAAGTTCAGGTTCCTAGTACCTTCCAGGGGCTAGAATGTAGTCCCTAGAAGAATATAGAGACTGTTTTGACTGTTGGATTCCTCCACAACAAATACATCCAAACTCTAACCCTCAGCACCTCTGTTTATACCTACAGTTGGAGATGTGACTTTTTAAGAGGCCATTAAGCTTAAAAATAACAGCATAGATACTAATCCAACATGATGTGTTCATACCAGAAGAGAATACTAAGGAAGACTATTCTGCACATTTATGCACAGAACGATGTAAGGAACATGGAGAGAAGATGGCTTCTTTAAGTAGAGAGAGAGGCCTTGGGGAAACCAAGCCTGCTGACTGACACCTTGCCCTGAGACTCTCAGCCTCCAAGACTTCCTATCGTGTCAGTCTCCCAGATGTGGTGTTTGGTTATAGGAATCTACTAGGCTGGCCATATTTTGCAAACTAAAAAGGCAGAGCACAGAGCCTATCAAGAACAAATGATTTATAGACCCAAGTGACAGAAATATAGTTTAACTTTGGAACCAGCCATTCCTAGCTCGCAGCTAATCCATAGCCACACTTCCAAAACAGAACTTTACTTAATCCTTAGAAAAAACCTTTTACTCAACTTTTCGTGAAATTTTAGAAAAGGAGGTCCAAGACCACCACTGGAAATAGATCAAATCGTGATTCGAAAGTTTTACTACCATGAACCCTTTGGGGGACATTTAAAAGCCAAACCAAATGTAATTTAGAGAGAATTAAAGGCAGAAACCCATGGACTTTTTTTTCCCTTGACACATAAGCATAGCCTCAAATATTGTGAGGGTATGTGGTTCTATTTTTAGCAAAAGAGGAGATCTGAGAATTCTGCATGCCTTCATGAAGGCAAAACGTGGAAGAAAGAAAGACAAGCATGGTGACTCGAAGGCCAGCCAACTAGATAACTACAAAAGAGCTGGGGGTGGGGAGAAAGGAATTACTCTGAATGAAATATTCTTTGAAGATCTAAATCAAAGAAGGAATTGCAACCTGGCCATGGTTGTTGATACTGTACATATTAAACACAATGCCTGTTCTCTTCCTGAGCACACAATTTAAAAAAATCAAACTCTCACTCAGGAACTACAAAAATGTTAACATGTGTACTTTAAAAATCTGTTGGGGATTCAAAGAAAATGCCAAAGGATGTGGAGTTCCCATCAAGGGTGAGCCAGGTATGAACTTTTTGTTGTTTTTTGTCTATGGCCAGAACACTTTAACCCCATAGACCACATATGATAGCTCTTTTGCCATCCTCATTACGGGTCAGAAAAATGCAGCTAGGTCAAAAAGGAAAATTAAACTCTGAACATTTATATATGAAGTCCAAGTATTCCACTTTGGAATCTGAGGACAAACCAGAAACAAAAATGATAAAAGTTCCCAGAAGAAAGTAAGCACGGCTGGAGAAAATTAAATCACTTCAACTGCTCTTAAATACATGAAGAGGGAAAAACTTCATGCTCCCTGAAATGGGTAAGTAGTTCCTAACCTCATCTCCCTCAGACAGTTCCAAACCAAGAAGATGAGTATATAAAAAGTTGGGAAAGCCAGGCACTGGTGGCTCACTCCTGTAATCCTAGCTACTCAGGAGGCTGAGATCTGAGGATCATGGTTCAAAGCCAGTCAGGACAGGAAACTCTTACCTCCAACTAACCACCAGAAAACTGGAAGTGGCACTGGGACTCATAGTGATTAGGCCCTGAGTTCAAACCCCATGACCAACCAACCAACAAACAAACAATGTTAGCGATAAATCTCCTTGATTTCTCTGCAGAGTAAATTCTAGAAGGCACAAGAAGATTATAAGAGGAAAGGATATAAAATGTCTCTCTGGAATAGAACTTCCAACTTAGCTCTCCACTGACTCACCCACCAGAGCAAAGAATGTGGGAAAGCCTGGCTACGGTTGTCTCTACAAACAAACAATATATACATATGCATGTATATATAGTATATATACATACATACATATATATATATATATATATTTATATAATAGGCTTTCTACCACACCAAACTAACTGATTTTCTCTAAAGAGAAAATAAATAAGGTACAGCCGCTGAGATTGTGTGTGTTCAATGCATGAAGTAAGCATGAACGTAATTTAAATTCCTCCATCTCTTTGAGAGTGAAGCTGTCAGAACAGTCAGTCGGGGGACACAAAAGCCTTGTAGAGGACAAGCTCAGGGCCAGACTCACCAGCGCTGTGGTACTGGACAAGTCAATGAGCATCACTAGCACCTGAGTTACCAGCTGTGGATAACCACCTGCAGGATACCATCAGTTGATCCACGGAAAGGCACCTGAAAAGTGCCAGACAAGTGGAAAGCATCACATTTGTCTCAACTATTACTGTCCCTGCCAGTGTCAAAGTTCACAACCCCCTCTACACTTCGCATTTTACCCATTGTCTCTGGAGGATATGGAGACCCCATTGTGGACCAAGCACCAAGTAAGATACTGGTGATATAATATCAAAAGACTTCGCTCCTGATCTGAGAGATCTCTCAACTTCGGAGAACAGGAGAGATTGTGTAAATGAATGACCACCTAAGCTCTGGTTCATCGGTCCACATATGGTGGGAAACAGCCCTGGGAGGAGATTTACTCAAGAAATCCACACTTCTAGCACATGAAGGTGTGGAAGAGCCCTCACTCCAGTCGCAAAAGTCTGTTGGGTTTCAGTCACTTCTATTTAGTCTCCTTGTGTTCCTCTACATTTCCCAGTCTGGCAGCCACTCCTGGCCCTTCGTCTTAAACAACCAGCCCCTTAAACCCAGGACTTCAAAATACAGCTAAGCTCACCTCTTAGTCTCCTGCTGTACACACACAAGGATCCTGATTTAGCATTTACCCATGTTCTTGCACTTCATTCCTCTTGGGTTAGCATAAAATCCCAGCACACATAGATTGTGATCACATGTGTGTTCTTCATCCTTTTGTGCCTTCTTTCTCTCACCTTGAAGAGCAAGCCAGGACCATGGTGTTTGATGGTATTGATCAAGCACCATTTGACGAACAAAGTCCATACAAGTGTGCAGACCACAATCTGAACAACCCTATTTAGCAGCTTTGCCAGAAGGACTTCCAATAGAATGCATGCCTAATATTCTAGGAGTAGACACTGTTGAGGATGGTCAGGGACGGCTGTACAAAACAAGTAGTCATTGACCCAGACCATGAAGTGTGAGTAGCAGTTCTTCATTCTTCCCAATGTCTGGGAAATGTACTAATATGCAGACAAAGCTGTGTGTTAAAAAGCATTGAAGCACTAAACAGTGTGACATCCTAGACTTGGCAGAAGAGAAAGGAGGAAGGGATGGCTAGATCACATGGGATAAAGGGAAAGGGCTGATGGAGGTGAAGCAGAAGCTAGAATCATGTGGGGTGTGCATGCTACATCAGTGCACTGGAGAATATGGGAGCTGATAAGGAGTCTGAGGCCTAAGAGAAATACATGATCAGATTATATACCAGTTTATACAAGATCAGATTTGTGATATAAAAGATCTTGGTAAAAGTACAGATTATCACACCAAAGACAGGTAGACCTGGGACAGTGCCTATAAGCTGTTTTCCTGGTCCAAGCACTAAAGATAAGTTTCTGTATTGATGAATGTGGAGATTCCAGGGCAACATTAACAAGGTAGTCACTAAGACAGGATGACTGATTGGGGTGGGAGAAAGTAGAAGGACAACTCTCAAAAGTCGAACTTTGTAACTGAGTAAGGGAGTTGCAAAGGAGTAGAGAAGGGATTCAAGGTGGAAAGAGAAATAGCAGGTGGAAGTAAAGTAGCTCTTGAGACATGCAGATAAACACATGGAGTCAGACGTTAGTCACGAGTCTGGAGCTTAAGAGAAAGATTTAGTCTTAAGATCAAAGTCACAAGAGCAGATAAGAGCACCACAAATGAAAAGTTTCTGGATTATTTATTTGAGAGAGATTGAAAGGAAGAAAACATGCATGGCTGAAGAAGCTATTTATTATAATGGGATGTTGCAATATTAATGAATGTGCAAAAGGATAAAGCAAGGAGAGACTTAACTAAGACAAAGATGGAATGGCTAGAACTACCCCGGAAGGGCATAGCTAAAGGTCTTCCTCTAGATGGGAGATTCTGGAACTTAAGCTCCTTAGAGTCCAGGTTGGAAAATAAAAGAAGACATTCACATCTAGGAACTCAATTTAAATTAGGTAAGAAATCAGTCAGTCATTCCTCCAAGCATTATTTCAATAACTGAATTCCAAGCACCTGCTAAGGACCCTAGCCCAGTTAACATCACCATTATCACCATCCACTTGGAACTTCAAATCTGGTAGAGTAGTAAGCATTAAGAAATGACCACACAAGCCAGGCATTGGTGCCTCCTGCCTGTAATTCTAGCTACTCAGGAGGCTGAGATCTAAGGATTGTACTTTGAAGCCAGCTGGGACAGGAAAGTCTTTGAGACTTATTTCCAGTTAACTTCTAAAAAGACAGAAATGAAGCTGTAGCTCAAGTGGTAGAGCAATAGCCTTGAGCAAAAAGAGCTTAGGAACAGTGCCTAAGCCCAGAGTTCAAGACCCAGGACTGGCATAGACACCCAATAAAAGCAATGACCACACAAATAAATAGGTCTGGATATGCCAGTAGTCTCTGTGCATGTGGGAAGACTAGCAGGGTGGAATGCCTTAAAACCAAGAGGAGTTTTATACACACAAAGATGGAGTAGTACCAGGTATGAGAAAGGAGCGTGAAGACAATGCCCATGGCCCTGCTCAGATCTAGGGCATGTCAGAGAAAGAGCAGCCCTCAACAGAATGGACCTCAGGGAAACAATGTCGTCCCTCTGGGGAGACAGATGATCAGCTTACAGAAGGTTGAGGGCAAAGGGAAAGTCTTTACAATGGAAAAGACATGCGGTTGCAGATAAATCTCAGAGGATGACACATAGAAAGATAGGAGTAAGGGAAGAAATGTCAATCAGGTGTACATTTTGAACAGTCCTTCAGGATGAAAATCCCCAGTCACTTTCTAGAACTGCCATGATCCGTGGAAATGGAAACTTGTGCTCACTCAACCCATGTGGGATGAACCTAGGACAATAAGCCAGCAAACTGGCTCCAGAGATCAGGCTTCTAGCCAGGACTCCATGCTGCCTCTGGGTTAGGGCCTTGCTCAGAGACAAGAATAACTTTATATAAGTACATCATGCAATCTTTAAACTTTAAAAAGTTCAATACACAGCATCTGATTGTGTAAAAATACACAAAATTATAATATAATAACCTACCAATATGCTGATACTATTGATTTTGTTTCCTCCTCACCCCCTAAATTCAAGCTTCTACTTTTCAAGTATTTGCCAAAGGAAAGCATTAGAAGGATTATTATTATCTGTCTAGGGTTCATCTGGGAAAAAAAATCTGCTGTGTCCTAACTTCTGATAGGGTTGTCTAAGACATGAAGAAATTGATGTAAAAGTGTTTTATCAATAATCACCTTCTCAGAAGGAAGCAAGAGTCCCAGGAAGATGGCCCTGTATAGTTCTGCACAGATTCCCCAGTGTGAACACCCCCAGTTCTCCCATGTCTTCCCTCTATGACGGTCTCAAGGAGTCTCACCACTCAAAGTCACACCCATCCTGGAATGGCCACACCCAGTGACTGATCTGCCCATCACAAGCTGGTCTTGGCTGAAGCATCACAGCTCAGCTCCACTCTTTCTACCTCAGGAACCCTACTTCCTTCTTTTCCTCTTTAAAGATGCTAATCCCCAAAGCCTTACCATCATTTGAATGTGTCCCCAGATTCATGTATTGGAAAGCAACAATCCTCAGGTTCATGTGTTGTTAGCGTTTGGAGGCAGGTTCTCTAGGAGGTTATTGGGATGAGTGGAAAGTGTGAGGAACTCCCAAGACTGCATTCCAGGATGTATAGGAAGAGGCTGAGAGACCTGAGCTTCCTCTGACACATCCTACTATTTTAGGAGGCAACAATGAGACCATCAGATGCTGAGCAGATACCAGCATCTTAAACTTCTCAGGAACGGCTTTGCTCTTTTCCTCCCTGCTTCCTGGCAGCCATGAGGTGAGCTGCTTTGCTCTTTTCCTCCCTGCTTCCTGGCAGCCATGAGGTGAGCTGTTCTGTTCTTTTCCTCCCTGCTTCCTGGCAGCCATGAGGTGAGCTGCTTTGCTCTTTTCCTCCCTGCTTCCTGGCAGCCATGAGGTGAGCTGTTCTGTTCTTTTCCTCTCTGCTTCCTGGCAGCCAAGAGGTGCGCTGCTTTGCTCGGCCCCATGCTCATCACCTCAGGCCCACAGCAATGGACCAGCTGACCATAGACTGAGGCCTCTGAACCCATGAGACAAAATCAATACTTCCTCCTTCTAAAGTGTTTGTCTCACGCATTTTCTCAAACTAACTCAGTCACTAAATTTGGGGGTAAGAGGGGCTAGTCATGCCAGCCCCCCTCACTGGCCACTGGGTGGTCTTCAGGGAAGCATCTGTAAAGGGATCTGAGTCATGGTTTCCCTGTCGCTGCTCTGCAATATGGCAATGAGTCCATGTGCAAAGAAAACTTGAAGCAGGGATCTGGTGACTCACACCTGTAATCCTAGAGTCTCAGGAGACTGAGCTCTGAGAACTGCAGTTCAAAACCAGCCCAGGCAGACTCTTCTCTCCAATTTACCACCAGAAAGCTAGACATGGATCTGTGGCTCAGAGTGGTAGAGCACTAGGCTTGAGCAAAAAAGAGCTCAAGACCCTGAGTTCAAGACCCACAACTAACAAAATAAGGACATCTAAGCTTTTCCTCTAGATAAGCCAAAGTTTAAGAAATCATTGGACCTGCCTAAAGTTCTGAGAGAACATTGTTTCCATAGTTAACTGATATTGTTGATAATTCTCATATCCCAAAAGAACAAAAAAGAGTAAAGTAAAAAGAGCAGAACAACTGCTCTCAAAGACTCAAAGCTAACCCCTACTTGACTATAACTAGTGCCTTCCTGTAAACTAGGGCAACATGCTAGGTCCAATCCAAGAGTAGTTCCCTTTCATGCATTCTATACCCAGGGATTCAACCAACTGTAGGTTGAGAATATGTAAAAATAATTATCTCCATACTGAGCATGTGTAGACATGTTTCTTGTCATGATTTTCTCAACATATATAATCTAAAAATGATTTAAGGTTTGTAAAAGGGAGCATGTAGATTCTATGTGCATACTGTACCCTCTTATGCAAAGAACTCAAGCATCCACAGATTTTGGTATCCACTTCGGGACATGGAACCAGTTCCCTGAAGTTGCAAAGGAAGGACTTATACATTTTCAGAAGGGTGACACTAATTAGCATTTGACTCCTCAAGTCAAGGCTTTTCACTCAATATAGTAATGTGGGTTATCAAAAGCCAATGGCACTTTTACTTGAAGCCAAGTTGAGAGTGGAAAAGTTGGTCCTTGTGTGTGTACATGAGCAAGCACACCTGAGAGCTCCCATTGTGGACAGGCCTTCTGCAGGGAACGCAAGCCCACCAGTTACATTCAGGACCCAGGACAATACCCTTCACCCAGTAGGCACCCAATGAATGATTGCATGAATTCAATAGCATCCTTCCATCCATTGCTGCAAGCAATGAATGACTTCATACATGTTGATATGATTTCTGTGGTTGTCTTCTAAGAATAAACTAAAACAGGGGAAATGCAGAGAGATCAAAAAAGTGTTAGATGGCGAATCTTACTCTTTCATGATTCTATTGCTTCTCAAAGCCTTCCTATCTAGAAGATGCTCTTACCCGTAGCAGATTCCCATACAGATCTCCATTCTCTTTGGATCTAGTTAAAGGAGAATTTTGACTCTGATGAGAATGTAGAAGCAGAAAAGCTGATAATCCTTTACCTGTCCATCACAAAATGTCAGAGCTACCAACCCCATAGCAAATGTCAGAGAAGAACATAAAAAGTTTATTTCATGGTAGTTCTATGTGACACTGAAATTTTGACACTTAGATTTGATGAAGCACAGACAGCCATGTATAAGTCTGTCTAAACACAAATGGAAATTGCTAGTGGTAATGGGCAGCTCAGCAAGGCCCATCTGTTGAGATTTGTCTTGTTCTCTTTGCACAACATTCCTTCCTTCTTTGTATCAAGCAAAAGCAAAACATCTGGGGCTGGGAAGGTGGTTCAGTGGTAGAGTGCTTGCCTTGCATGCATGAGGCCCTGGGTTAGATTCCTCAGCACCACATAAGCAAAAAGGAAAAAGCCAGAAGTGGCGCTGTGGCTCAAGTGGTAGAGCACTAGCCTTGAGCTGGAGTTGAGGGACAGCGCCCAGGCCCAGAGTTCAGGCCCCAAGACCAGACACCCCCCCCCCCAAAAAAAAGCAAAATATCTTCTGATGTCATGGGAATCCTAAGCTCTCCTCCCAGAGGGGGAAGGCCAGGGAACATAAGAGTCATCATTCAAAATTTTTCTGGTTCAGGCTTTTCTAGCTCATTATAGAGAAGAATAATTCTATTTCTCTTGATTACCTTTAGGGAACATGAAGGCTAAGAACCAGGGGGTCAGAAGTTTGGAGAAAGCCATTCACTTTGAAAGATCATTCTTTAGTTCTTACACAGAGGAGACATCCTTCCGCAGGATGCATTTGAATGGTGTCACAAATTAGAGAAACGTACAGTGGGTAACACCATTAGCCCTGTGACAAGTGTAACATCTGCTTATGCTAATTCCTCTAAGGGATAAGAAATTAACACATAGGCCCAAAAGAGTGGCCTTGCTATTTTAAATATGTTATATGTTTACAAGTTCAGATCATACTTATTTGGAAAGCAGCTATTAGCCAACAGAACACAAATGCATTTAGACTGAAACAATTCATTTTATTTCCACTCAGATGTGTAATTCAAATGACTTATTGTCATTTGTTAAAGCAATCTCACTCTCAAAATGCTGCTTGTAATACCATGAAGCCCCTGGGTGTCAGGTTTAATAGAAAGTCATTACTCACTACTTGGAAGAATAAGAGAAAATTGAGATTAGTAGTACATTGATACAAAGAGCAAAAATGAAGCAAAACAATAATCTTATAAGTTAGTTTGTTAACCAAGCAATTTACACCTAAGGGTGGTTTCCTTGACTTTGTTCCTAATTCACTATAAGATTTTGCTTAATTTACTTATTAAAATACCATGAGCACATATTTTTCTAATGGAAGGCTTGGGTATATTTATTTAAAGGCAATATATAGACACACACAGAGTTATACTCCCCCATGTTAATACAAAATGGATTAACATGGGTTATTGCCTGTATTTCTTGTAAAACTGGTTTTAGGGTTGATGTTTCGAAATGTATTTCATTTCATGTTATTTTATAATGAGATTAATACTGTCTGTGTGAAAACATTCTCAGCATTAGCCAAAATAAACAATTTTAAAGTTCAAAAGAAAAGGGTGACATGTTTTTCATTTTTTGCTTCTAGGTTTGAGGAAAATGAAAAACAGACCTTAATCACAGATAACTATTTCCTAAGGGAGCAGAGCTAGTCACAATGGCGAAGACCACTGAAAAGCCGCTGGCACTGTGCACAACTGTGGTGGGGTGGAATTTATTTTCTGCACATTTTTTATAACAGCTGGTTGTGTGTATTTCTCTCTCCATGTGTGTGTGTGTGTGTGTGTGTGTGTGTGTGTGTGTGTGTGTATGTATGTATGAGATGTGTGTTTGCCAAAAATATTCCTGATGTTCATAATGGCTTTTGTCTATCCTGTTCATAAAACACACTTCTAACTTCTCAAATAACTTGTTTATTAAAAGTTCATGTATGGGGCTGGGAATGTGGCTTAGTGGTAGAGTGCTTGCCTAGGATGCATTAAATCCTGGGATCAATTCTTCAGTACCACATACACAGAAAAAGCTGGAAGTAGCGATGTGGCTCAAGTGGTAGAGTGCTAGCCTTGAGCAAAAGAAGCTCAGGGACAGTGCCCAGGTCCTGAGTTAAAACCCCAGGATTGGCAGCAACAACAACAACAACAAAAGTTCATGTAGGCCTGGTGCCGGTGGCTCACATCTGTAATCCTAGCTACTCAGAAGGCTGAGATCTGAGGATCTCAGTTCAAAGCCAGCCTGAGCAGAAAAGTTCATGAGACTCTTCTCCCCAATAAACTACTCAGAAAAAGCTGGAAGTGGCGCTGTGTCTCAGTGGTAGAGTGCTAGTTTGAGCAAAAGAAGATCAGGGACAGTGTGCAGGCCCTGACTGAGTTCAAGCCCCAGGACTGGCAAAAAAAAGAAAAAAAAAAAAAAGAGGTTTTTCTTCATGTACTCTGTGAAGCTGTTATGCCATTGATATTCCCTAAGAGGAAAGGGATGCCAACTTCCCCAGGCCAGCACAGGAGAAAACCCTAACACCAGCTCTGGTGATTATTGCCCCATAAGGCATTGCCAATATTGAGAAAGATGTTTCCCCTAAATGAATGAAGGAACTCTTTTTAGCTTTATGCCACGTAACTCTTTTGAGGTGACAAGTTCAAGCAAGTAATAGGTAAGACCCTGTAGGGTAAAATTTTTTTTCCATGTGGCTTTGATTCTTTTCTTTGCATTTAAAACTTATCTAGATTAAAAGACATCAAGAAACCAGCTGTCAGCATGCCTGTTCAAAGGTTTAAACTTTTCAAGGGTTTGATTTTGTAGGGTTTTTTTTCTTTATTTTGCTTTGGGCCGTAAGTATTTGCAAGCCTTTGTGTAACTAGATAGGATTCCTGAGGGTTATGTCGCAAAATAACAATAGAATTTGCACCATCTGTGAGGTCTGGTAGTTACAATATTTAAAAAGTTCAATGACTTCAAATTAAAGTATAAAACAAACTAGCATAAACACACACACACACACACACACACACAATTGCACTTACACATTTTTAAATCTAATTAGGTAAATTAAACAAAAAGAAGGTTAAAGTCTTGGGTTGAGCCCAGTGATTCCTTTGCTGTCCCTCACTACAGTTGTTCATGTACGCACCATCAGCTTTGGGTTGTGTGGCCAGGAGGTGAGTCCTCCAGGGCTGGCCAATTTCCATTGGTCTCACCCACATGGTTGGCAGGAGGCTGGTTGTCTTCTACATGGTATTGCATCTTTTTTTTTTCCTGGGCCTGGGCACTGTCCCTCAGCTCTTTACCTCAAGGGAAGCGAGTGCTCTGGCACTTGAGCCACGGTGCCACTTGCGGTTTTCTGGTGGTTAATTGGAGATAAGAATCCATGGACTTTCCTGCCCTGGCTGGCTTTGAACTGTGATCATCAGAACTCCGCCTCTTGAGTAGCTAGGATTACAGGCATGAGCCACCAGCACCCGGCAGCATTTTATCTTATTGGTGGCTAGTCCAGGATGCCAGGATGGCACAGGAAGGAAAGAAGGAGAGGAGGGAGGGAAAGGGAGGAGGAAGGGAGAAAGGAAGAAAGGAAGGAAGGAAGGAGAAAGAAAGAAAGAAGCAAGCAGGAAGGAAGGAAGGAAGGAAGGAAGGAAGGAAGGAAGGAAGGAAGGAAGGAAGGAAGGAAGGAAGGAAGGAAAAAGAGGGAGAGAGAGAAGAGAAAGGAAGGAAGGGAAGAAGGGAGGGAAGGAGAGGTGGGGGTGACTCCAAGGTTTCCAGCCCAAGCCACTGCAAGGCTGATTTTTTATCAGTTGAAAGGGAAGGAACTGGGGAAAGGAGAGCTGAGGGAGGTCTAGAAATTTCTGTTAGATGTCTCTAAAAGGCCATGTGATGAAGGCTTGGTCGCCAGCCTGGTGTTCCATTGAAAGGTGGTAGAATGTTGAGGAGATGGGGTCCAGTGAAAGGAAGTTAGACCATCGGACAGCACCGCTCTGGAGGGCACTGAGTCCCGTTCTCTGAGCCTCCCTGTCGTCGTCGTCATCGTCGTCGTCGTCGTCGTCTTCTTCTTCTTCTTCTTCTTCTTCTTCTTCTTCTTCTTCTTCTTCTTCTTCTTCTTCTTCTTCTTCTTCTTCTTCTTCTTCTTCTTCTTCTTCTTCTTCCTCTTCTTCCTCTTCTTCCTCTTCTTCCTCTTCTTCCTCTTCTTCCTCTTCTTTCTTCTTCTTTCTTCTTCTCCTTCTTCTCCTTCTTCTCCTTCTTCTTCTTCCTCTTCCTCTTCCTCTTCTTCCTCTTCTTCTTCCTCTTCCTCTTCTTCCTCTTCTTCCTCTTCTTCCTCTTCTTCTTCTTCTTCTTCTTCTTCTTCTTCTTCTTCTTCTTCTTCTTCTTCTTCTTCTTCTTCTTCTTCTTCTTCTTCTTCTTCTTCTTCTTCTTCTTCTTCTTCTTCTTCCTCCTCCTCCTCCTCCTGCTCCTCTACCTCCTCCTCCTCCTCCTCCTCCTCCTTCTTCTTATTCCTCCTCCTCCACTCTCTTTGTCTCCTTCTCTTTCCTTCCCTCCATCCCTGCTCCTCTCCCCCTCCCTCCTCTCCCTCTTCTCTCCTCTATTCCTACTTCTCTTCTTTCTTCCTCTTCTCCCTCTCCCCCACCCCATTCCCAGCTGAGTATATGAGGTGAGTTTTCTCCACTCTGGCCTTCCACCATAGTGAACTACCCTGCCTTCTATTTTTCACTTCTTTCCAATAAAATTATCATACTATAAATCCCTCATTGGGACAAATCCCTGCGGTCTAACTATGTCTGTGTCTCGGGGTGGGCATCGTGCACACATCCAGACTTGCGCCTCACTCATCTAACCTCCTGGAAATCTCTCAATCCATCAAGTTGACAATGAAGATTAGCCCCACAAGCCCACCTCTTGTCAATTTGACACCCCAGTGCATCATTTCAACTAGAACATTCCGACCCTGGTCCTCTGAGGCTCACAGCCATCTCCTAATGTAACATTTTGCTCCTTGAGCTCCTTGAGTCATGGTCTCAACAGTGTGCAACACGCTCCAAATTCCAAACCCAAAGTCTCCTCGGAGACTCAAGGCAAACTTGGCTGTGAGCTTGTATAAAAATTTAAACGTGGGGGGCTGGGAAGGTGGCTCAGTGGTAGAGCACTTGCCTTGCATGCATGAGGCCCTGGGTTCGATTCCTCAGCACCACATAAGCAAAAAGAAAAAGGCCAGAAGTGGCGCTGTGGCTCAAGTGGTAGAGAGCTAGCCTTGAGCTGAAGAGCTGAGGGACAATGACCAGGCCCAGAGCTCAGGCCCCATGACCAGACCCAAAAAAAAAAAATTAAATGTGGGCAGATGCAACAGGCTCACGCCTAGCTACTCAGGAGGTTGAGATCTGAGGATCATGGTTCAAAGCCAGCCCAGGCAGGAAAGTCCATGAGACTCTTATCTCCAATAAACCACCAGAAAACCAGAAGTGGTGCTGTGGCTCAAGCAGTAGAGTGCTCACCTTGAGCTGAAGAGTCAGGAACAGCACCCAACCCCAGAGTTCAAGCCCCATGACCAACAACAAAAAAATTAAACATTACAAGATAGCACGGCTGGTCCTGTGATCGATCTCCCACGGCGCTTAGGGCGTGTGCCACATCGCGCAGCTACTTCCTCTTCTAGCTGTTAAACACTACAATACGAAGAGAACACCTAAAAGTCACTCGCCTTTCTCCTCCCCACAGCCCCAGCAAACAAGTCGCTTTGACTCTGTGGATTTACCTATGAGTTGCCTAGGAATGGAATCACATCACGTTAACATTTTGTGCTGCTTTCTTTACTGCATTCATTTTCCAGACTCATCTACATAGTAGCAAACATAAAACTTCATAAATATTATTGCCTGGCATGTGTGTGCCACATTTACCACGTACCGTCTCTGGATGAAGATGTTCACACTTTCTGGCTGTTGTAAATAGTAGCGCTATAAACATTTCTGTAGCGGCTTCTGAGTGAGTGATGTCTATTCAGGGAGGGGTTGTGCACACTGTAGAAGTGCTGGGTCGGATGGCCACGCTTTGCATAGCAGAATATCAGGCTTTAGAGAATTCCATGTCCCACTAACTCACTCAGCCCAGCATTCTGCAGCCAGGAAGCAGGCTTTGCTCTTCTATTTTTGCCAGTCCTGGGGCTTGAACTCAGGACCTGCGCACCATCCCTGAGCTTCTTTTGCTCAAGCCTAGCACTCTATCACTTGAGCCACAGCACCACTTCTGGCTTTTTCTGTGTATGTGGTACTGAGGAATCGAACCCTGGGCTTCCTGCAAGCTAGGCAAGCGCTCTACCACTGAGCCACACTCCCAGCAGAGACCTGCAGAACTACTGTGGTGACATGTGGGCTATGGCAGTGCTCAGGGTGAGAGAAGGGACCTTGACCTTGATGTCCTGAATTCTGACCTTTATATGGTTCCCTCATTCACATTTTAAAAGAAACACAAAGGGTTAGAAATCCTATAACATGGTATTACATGGAAATCCCATACCTGCCCGTGCTCAGACACGTACACACAGCACGTTGGTCTTCGGGAGGTGCTTAGCACTATCGATGAACTTCGTATGAGGATTGCTTAAGTCTCTGGAGTGTGAATTTCCTAATTCAGACTTACTGGTTGCTTGCTTGCTTCCTTCCTTCTTTCTTTGGTCAATCATGGGGTTTGAACTCAAGGCTTGGGCACTATCCCTGAGTTCTTTTGCTCAAGGCTAGAGCACTACCACTTTGAACCACAGTGCCACTTCTGTTTTTTCTGGTAGTTAATTAGAGATAAGTGTCTCACAGATTTTCCTGCCCAGGCTGGCTTTGAACCACCAGCCTCATTTCTTAGCCTCCTCAACAGCTAGAATTACAGGTGTGAGCCACTGGCGCCAGCAACTTACTGATTTCTCATAACAGGCGACAGGGCCTTTCCCCTCCCACTACTTGTTCAGCTTTTTCTGTTTTTCTGTGAAGTGGATTTGGCTTCACACTGGCTTCTGTGTAGCTCGCAGGCTACATATAGAAATAGATATCAAGTTTAACCCACAGGCCTGGCTGGCTAAATATTTTAAAAGTATTTTAAAATGTGTTTAAAAGTGTTATAATTTTAGAATAAACTCCAATTCTCTTTCTCCCAAGAGCTGGACATGTATGCTTTCACAGGTTAAAAAATAAATATGCACCAGAGCAATGTGTGTGCGGGTTACAAATGCAAAAACTCCAACCGAGCTGCAAACTGGAGTCACGTGACCACTCTCTATGCATCCTTTCATTCTAAGTCCTGCCAATAGCAAGAGTAAAAGAACACCCAAACCCCTTCACTGGGAGAATCCAGAGAACAATGGAAAGAGATAAGTGACTTAGTAAAGACACAAGGGTGACTCTCAGAAGGGCCGAAGGGAGTTCGCGAGGAAGATAAGCTCTCAATCAACAACCGGCCACTCTGAACTTAGGATGCCCAACCTTACCGTGGAGCAGAGGACCTGGGATGGAAAGAAGCTTCTAGAAGAGGGGAGGTGAGCAAATATTCCAACCATCCATGTGAAAGATCAGCTTGTTTCATTTACACTGAAAATAAGGCTGTTGGAGGATGTGTGTGTGTTTTTTCAATGCTTTTTGCCTAAAATGGACCTGACAGCCTATAAGAGATTTTAGAAAAAGAATCTTCACATTTTCATAGCAGATTTCTTGTGGGGTTTTGTTTTGCTTCAGCGTTCTGGATGCCAGTTCTCTTCACCTTGGACAGAGCCCTTCCCTTCCCCCTCCCCCCCCCCCGCCCCCTCCTGCCACGCACACACCAGCTTGTTGCTTTGCTTCTGAGAACTTGTGATGAATGGGAATTAATTCACATTCCTCTGTGATTCAAGTCTATGTCTGCTAATTTTGTCTTCCGCAAAATTGATGGAACTCTCGCACACACTGCCCACATGAAAATCTCCCGTTTTACCTAAAGATGGTCATTAAAGCTCCCCAAGCCTGCATTTCTCCCACCCAACAGCAACAAGCCTTGCATCTCTAACCAGAGATGACATTTCTAGAAGATTCTAAAACATGGGTGTTCTCCCGTTTCCTCACATCATTTTAACAGCAGAAATAAATGAAAAACTGCGCTTGCCAGCAAAAATTGGGGCTAATGTGGAGTTTACAGAAAGAAGAGACGGGGACTGAGTCCCTAAAGCAGGATATGTCTTTAGGATCTTGCTGGCTTTGGCCTATGGAGCTGCATTCCGATGTGATATTCATTTAGTAACAAAGTCTTCTCCGTCCTGGCCATTGTGCCGCCAAGCTTGTAGCTTGTAATAATCTAAGCAACAAGAAAAGCAGCATTTAGCTTTGTTACCCTATGTTCACGGCTAACCACTGGCCTGCCTGGCTGGTCTATCATTTTCTGCTTTTCTACGGAATAGGATGTGGGCTTGTAAAGGTTCAGGACTTGTCAGACTAGTTGCTTGCTGTGTGTGAGTGGCAGGTTGACAGCTACAGCCATCTTCACTTATCGGTGTCTGGGGATGGTGATTGATAGCATCTGTATTAGTCAGCTTCCTAGAACAAAAGTGCCTTAGACAGGTGGCTTAAGAGACAACCACTTACTTTTCACAATTCTGAAGACTAAGTCCAAGGTCAAAGGGCTGGAAGACAAATGGCATCGAGGGAGAATGCACCTTCCAATTTGTAGACCCTGCTGTATTCTCAAGGCCAAGAGCAGAGAGAAGAGACACATTCTGCCTTTAAGAAGACACTAATTCCACGGTGAAGGCTCCAACTTATGACCTCCTCTAACCCTAATAATAATGTGACACCACCCTCTCCTACCAGGAACTAGAAAACAACATATGCCATATAAAGCAGAAGGAACACACACACACACACACGCACACACACACACACACACACACACGCACACACACACACACACACACACACACACACACACACACGATTCACCCACCACTGTATCTCTTTACTGAACTTATGTTATACAGAATGATTTCAATAATACAACATCATTTTCAGATTTTTATTGACTCTCAGTCTATAGAATTAGAAACTCTAATTCGTACCATCTGCAGTGGTAATTGTATCAAATATTATCATTTCTCCATCCTAGATGGAAGCTGAAGAATTTGAACTTTAAATTATGAATGCTCTAAAACAATAAGCTATCACTGAAGTCCAGGCAGGGTGATAAGTGTAAGATGTACCTTAGCTTCTTTACCTCTCTCTATGGCCCTAAAGGTGGGAATTGTTTTTTCAACTTTACATAGAGAGGCACAAAGAAGGTGTGTAACTCTGCCTGGGATCATACAACTAACAGTTTGGTCCTAATGTTTGCAGTAGGCTCAGATTCAAAATATATTGTATTCATTGGCCCTCTGATAACTTTCTGTTACATGAGTAATTCCTTTCTAATCAGGAATTTTGTGAGGAGCAGGGGAGAAGAAACAAGTCATTATCCTAATGTTAATTATCCACCTACCTGCTAAAAGGAATTTAGGTCTTTAACATTTTTTCCATTTGGGAAAAAAATGTTGATTTTTTTTGTGAGAAAATCATGAAGGGTGCAAATAGCATGAGTGATTTCCATACGTTAATGTAGATAAAGTCAAAGTCTAGACAATGGTTATCTGAGGAAGGTGGGAAGGTGACAGAGATAAGCTTCTACCTTATAAGCAGTTTTATTTTTTCTCATTTTTGGTGACCAATATGTGAAAGGAAATTAGGATTGAATGACCTTTCAAAGGAGCTGAGTGAAGGATATTGAATGTGAATTTGTATAATACAACAAGGGAAAATGTTAATCAGAAGGTATGTTTTGCGTTCTAGGAACTGGCCACAAGGGGGCGTCTTTAATTCTCACTAACCAACTTCAGCAGAGTAATCTTTCATTTGTAATCTGCCAACATTTTACAAGGAAAGACGCATTGAAAGGCAGGCACCCTTGTCAGCACTGAGACCCACCGACTGTACGGTTTGTAAAATGTAACATTTATTAAGAACTTCTGTCGTATGCTTTTCAGGGTTTGATTTCCTGTTTCTAAAGTTGGCATTCTACCTGGTGGGAAGTGAGCCTCTTAACACCTATGTCCATGATTTCCTGTCCCTGCGTGAGGAAAAGCAGGACCCAGTAGCATCTTTATTTCTATTGCTTTTCTTATTAGCACATGCATGCTCAGCATTTCCCTGTGGGCCAACAAAATCTCTGCAGACAATGGCTCCTTATTCATTATTTAAGAGTATTTTGTCCTACTATTTTAAGACGAATTTACCTAAAAGTTCCCCAGCTACCCCATCATTGTATGATTACTGACTTCAAGTTATTTGATTACCCCATCATTGTATGATTACTGACTTCAAGTTATTTGATTGTAAAGTGAATGTTTAGGCAGAAATATTCATTTTTCCTCCAGAAATGTAAACTCACATAGTAGGAGATTTAGGAGACAGGAGCCTGGAATGCTGGGAGAGGAAGCACTTTAAGGGACCTAGATGGCAAAGTCTAGATTTGCCTTCTTGATCTTTCTTGATCTCAAACCCCCCCCCCCCCCCCACACACACACACACACTAGAGTTCACCTAACTCTCTACCCAGTCATGGTGCTTGTCCGTCCCTTTCTTCTATTATTGGACTA
The DNA here is from genome assembly GCF_019054845.1 of Dipodomys spectabilis. NCBI lineage: Eukaryota > Metazoa > Chordata > Mammalia > Rodentia > Heteromyidae > Dipodomys > Dipodomys spectabilis. The sequence goes on from NW_024870856.1 coordinate 1,904,285, forward strand.
TAAATAACAACTAATAGAAAACACAATACCACACCAACCCAGAACCTGCTCTTCCTCTTCTTCCTCTTCTTCCTCTTCTTCCTCTCCTTCCTTCCTACCTCCTCCTCCTACTACTACTCTTCTTCTTGTTCTTCTTCTTCTTCTTCCTCTTCTTCTTCTCTCTCCTCCTCCTCCTCCTCCTCCTCCTCCTCCTCCTCCTCCTCCTCCTCCTCCTCCTCCTCCTCCTCCTCCTTCTTCTTCTTCCTCTTCTTTCTTCTTCTTCTTCTTCTTTTTGGATTCACCATCCAATTTGTAGTACTCCTTAAATCCAACTTAAGTTTGGTGAAATTCATGCAAATCAAACCAAGAGCACTAGATTTTGCTAGTCACTGTTCCCAAAGTTTTGTAGTGAACTGCAGGGAAACTAGTTTATTTATTTATTTATTTATTTTTACATAGAGAATCCAATGAGGAGCAAATCAATGGGTATCCTTGGCCTATATCATTGCTAGAAGTGAACTAGTATGACCTATCCTTGCCCTAAAGTCCCGGTGGTGAGAAAACTGCAGTACATGCCACTGCCTGCATGTGCGTCTGCTGACATTGCCCTAGCTCCGTCTTCCTGCCTCCCTGCCTCCCAGCCTCCTTGCCCTGCAGACAAAAAGACAGAGGGAGCCACCAGGGAGGGGCTCCTGGGCAGGGAGCTACGGGGCGGGGCGTTCTACTTCCTTCCGCCACTTCCCAAGCCTTACCGATCATGAGATGGGGGTCTGGGAAACCAGATTTGCTTTGGCTAGCATGGGCAGATTAACAGGCACAGCCACTAAAAATAAGTGAGGCTTGTACAAAGACACCAAACTGAGAACCTCAAACACCTCAAACTGACACCTCTCTCACCTGAGTGCCTTGCCAAATACCATGTCCTTGTTATGTGAAATTCAGCAAATATGTCCAATTATACTGCACACATGACGTCTAAAGCTCATCTCTGTTAATAGTAAAACTCAGCTGGGGCTTTGCACAACCCCACAATTATTGGGTATTCCTAGAAAAACATAGCCCTTAAACCAAACTCTCTTCCCAGTATATTAAAAAAGATGAAGGCTGGGATGTAGCTCAGTGGCAAAGCATTTGTCTAGCAAGTGCAATGTCCTGGGTTTGATCCCCAGAAAACATCACCCCCCAAAAAAAGAGTAGTTTATACAGGACACTAACCTGAGAGGCTTAGCTACAAGCTACAGGATGTGAGGTGCTCCCTCTTTCCGCGTGCCCGTCTGATGAGCAGGAATCCAGAAGGCCCTCCCCCAGGCACCAAGTTTGAGAAATGAGCCCAGAAAGAATGGAGTTCTGCTGTTTGATGTGTCTCCATCAAGTTCAGTCCCACCTGAGTGAGAAAGCTCAGGGCTTGGCCCTCACTTCGCGGGGCGCTGATGAGTGTGTTTGTTCGTTCGTTTGTGCAGGATGCTCTTGCTTTCAGCCAGTTGGCCCAGTCACGGACGCAAAAGCGGCAGGCACTGACGTGCTTTCTGCAGGAAGGCAGGGCGTCACCTGAGCTGCAGCCTGGTGCAGGAAATGACATCACGGTGGCATGGAGGTTCAGGAAATGACATCACAGTGGCATGGAGGTGCAGGAAATGACTTCACGGTGGCACGGAGCTGCAGGAAATGACATCATGGTGGCACAGACCTGCGGCTGTGCCGGTCACCCAGAGGATGCTGGAGATGGCCGCTCTGGGATCCGTGTACCTCTCTCAGCAGGCAGCGGGAGTAAGCACTTACCAAGGATAGGTCATCCTAGTTTGCTTCCAGCCTTGATAGAGGCCATCGCTCTATTCTTGCCAAGTTGCTTTTCTTTCCAAACATCTATAAGGCTTTGTTTTGGTTTTGTCTCTTCTGTTTTTCTTTGTCACTTGTGCCCACAGTTTCCTGGACGGCAAGGGACGGGTCGGGAGGTAGGGTCACACTAAGGAGGTAGGACGGGAACCACAACAAATGCCTCTCTGGGCCGGACAAGAGAGGTCTTGTATTGGACACCTCCACTATGACGTTGAATGTGACCTGTTCAGCATCCCTGTGTCTTCAAAGGCTGCCGGGAGTCACACCACCATGCTAGGACCTCAAAACTTTCCTAAAAGTTATGTAGAGAAAGTAATCATCTCTTCACAGAGATTACAACTACAACATGGCAAGAGAAACAGTGGTTTTCGTGTTGCAGGATTCTTAAATAAGCAAAGCCAAATGGAAGGATCTGCCAACAATGACAGAAAGTGTGCTGGAAACTAAAGCATTTTTACTTTTTTAATGTCTGCTTTCTTTGAAATTCCTCGTTTGTCATGTTCGTAAGATTTATTTTCTGATTGGATCACAAGTTTGCTGGGGATTGGGATGGGGGGAAAGAGCTTTAGGGAATTTTTTCAAACGCTATTTAAATAGTTAAGGTAATTAGTTCTCACAAAGAGAAATATTTATTTAACAAGATGATTCATGACATCATAACCTTGTGAATAAACACATCAAGAGCCTGCGGATAAGGAAGAAGCATGGAGAATCAGAAACAAAAAGGAGTGTTGGGCAGTTCTCATGTGCTTAATGCTGACAGACATCATTCACTGGGCCTGAACTGCAGGCAGATTCTGTACTATTTCATAGAGACGAGTCAAGACACAGAGACCGGAAGTAGTTTGAGTTTATGCAGGCAAGGATTGGAACCCGGGAGGCTGTTAGGAGACACTACTCTTCTCCATACTCTATGAAGACAAGAAAGCTGGGCTTAGACAAAAGTCCAGGGAGGGAGTGGAAAAAGAATGGATCTGAATATTCACTGATGCTTCATTTAAATATTAACATTAATATTAATAAAATAATAATGATAAAATATTAAATGGACTAATCCTTATGATTCCGTGGGGTTTGGTAGTTATCCACCTCTGTGCTGATTACTACCCATATCAAGTTTAAACACTTTCATCACAGCAGAAAGTTCCTCGTCAATTCAATCCCCCTCCTCCCCAAGAAGGAAGCTCCTGCTCTCTGACATGGGTTGGTTGGGCCAGTTCTAGAACCTCATGTACGTGAACTCTGTGTGTCCATTTTCAAAGACAGAGGAACAGGGAGATGGCAAATTGCTTTGCCATTGGCCGGGGAGTCCAGAGTTCCAGGTTCTCTAGAGGGCAGAATGCAGGACACATGAGACGTCAGAATTTATTGCTTCTCCCCAGAAAGCTTATCCTGTCCTTGCAAAGAGGATCTGGCTCTTTTGTAGGCCCTAACTGTATGGTGCACATACCACTTCCTTCATTAATACCGCTGTCATTAGCATTCACATTTCCTCTGCGTTCATTCATTCACTCAATCATTTATTTTATACATTCATTCATTCAATTTAGCTAGGACTGCCTAGCTGCTAGCTCCCTCGAAGACACACTGGGCTGAGATGGTGGGATTCGTCCACACTCTGTGTTTGGGAGACAACTCAGTACTAGCTGCAAGATGCAGGACTGATGTTGCTCTGTTGCCAGATTTTGAGTCTCAGTGCCGCCTTTCATTATTCACCGACATCACTTATTCACATACCGCTATGAGTCAGCCCAGTTCAATACCGTGACGGTATCCAAAACAAATGAGGCACAGCCGCGGTCCTAAAAGAAGCCCCCTTTAGCGGCTACTGGTCTCTAGCAAATTAGAAAACCTCTTCTAATCTCTGGAAGGAAATCTCTTGCCTGTTCTCTCCAGTGTCACTGTGCATTGAAAAATAGGTAAACATGGCTGGAGAGGTGGCTCCATGGAGTGCTTGCCTAGCATGCATGAAGCCCTGGGTTTGAGTCCTCAGTACCACATACATAGACAAGGCCAGAAGAGGCTCAAGTGGTAGAGTGCTAGCCTTGGGCAAAAGAAGCTCAGGGACAGCGCCCAGGCCCTGAGTTCAAGCCCCAGGAATGGCAAACAATAATAATAAATAAATCAGTGCATCCTTTCCATCCAATCCGCATGTCCGTGGGCCCCATCTACCCCAGGGTAGGAGGCCCCGGGCAGCTCTCCGGTAGGCTGGTGGCCTCGTTGTGCCAAGAAAAGGCAGAAAGACTTCTCTTTCCTGCAGAATCTCAAGCACGTCACAGTCTCTTAGCCAGCTCACTGTCAACAGAGGCTCAAGAAAATAAACGATGCACCAGAAGGTGGACTTTGGGGGATTTTGACAGTTCTACAAAAACATACCATAAAGTGTCCCAAGCTAATAAAATCAACAACCTCCTAATAATCACCCATATTTATTCTTTCTCTCTCTCTCTCTCTCTGGAACCGCCTCTCCTCTCTCTTTCATTCTGTGTCTGTTTCTGTCCATCCTCCCACCCCCCTCTCTGTCCCTGGTCTTTCTCATGCTTAGCCCTTGCAGCTTCTAGAGGACAAAGAGTTCAGACATGTTCCCCAGGTGAATGCTTGATATCACGAGACAGGACAGAGTCAGAACAATCGACTTCTCTTTGGCCAACATTTGGCCATTAGTGTATCAGACATGTCCAGGCTCTGATTGCAGAGTAAGTAAACAGGACATAATGGGTTTTCAATAAATGCTGCAGAGCCTGGCTCCAAGTCTATTTGGAGAGGTTTATTTGACACGTAGAGCCTGGGCCACTTGAGGACAGAAAGGTAAGAGGCGTTGAAGTTCACAGGCAAAAACAGGCAAAACAGGAGGTGGGCTGAGCAAATTACAAAGAAGTGAGATTTCTGAGAACTCTGGGACTGTTTGCCACATGCAGGGTTGATAGAACCATCAGAAGCTCAGAGGAAGGGGAGCTAGAGTGCTTGCAGGCTCCTATTTTGCTCTTCCTGGGGAGAGAGGGGCTGTGGGTGGGTGGTTGTATGCTGGTCCTGGAGCTTCAACTTGGGTCCTGGGCACCGCCCCTGAGCTTCTTTTCCTCAAGGCTAGCGCTCCGCTTCTGGCTTTTGGATGATTTATTCGTGATAAAAGTCTTCTAGACTTTCCTGCACGGGCTGGCTTTGAACCTCAACCCTCCAATCTCACCCTGCTGAGCAGCTAGGATGACAGGTGTGAGCTCGTGGTACTCAACTTTGGAAGTTGTTTTTAAAAAGAACCCTGAAGCCAAGTGTGGTGAAGGGACCAAAATCTCACAACGGTCGAAGTGAACTGGGTTCAAGTCCTGAGCCCGGGTCTTCTCACCCCGAGCGCCCCTTGCACGCACAAAGCCACGAATCCAACGGAAAGCGTCAGCATCGAGACACAAAAGCGTGTCTGTGCAAAAGCTGCCCTGAAATTCTTCTCTTTTTAATCACATCTGAATTTCTTTCTGATTTTAACCAGAAACAAATGGATTTTTACATCCATTGGAACATGGCTTAACTTTGGCTTCTTTCTTAAGATGCAGAAGTCTGAACAACTGAGTGAAAGGAAAGCCCTGTTTTCCAGTGAAACCTGAGGGTCCTCCGGCCCTAAGGCCCAGGCTGGCTGCAGGATGGACTGTCTCCCCCCTCCCTCTGCTCCCCCATACCCTGGCCTCTGGCAGATCACATTTGCAACACAGGACAAACACTGTGTCTTTAGTGCCTTTGCTTCTTGGGTCAAATTCCCTGGATGGAAGGTCGGCGCCCAGGACACCGGCCCGTGAACCGAGAGAAGGGCTCTTCTGGAGAGAAGCCATCCCCAGCCCCACAGACCCAGGACCTCAAGCACAGAACCAGCTCTCTTCTCTCCCAGGTCTCGGGGCAGGAATCCGGGTGTCTGGCTGGGTTGCTTTCTGCCGAAGCCACTTTCCCCAGGTGGTGGATGACCACCTCCACCTGCCCTTGTCCCCTGCGCCCATCTTCCACACACCCCTGGCATGACCCTCTTCCAATCCACACACCAATCCCGTCGTCTAAGCTCACACTGACTGCCCGGCTTGACCTCGACCACCTCTTTAAGTGCACTTACATGTTGAGGTACTCAGGATGAGGGTTCAATGTGAGGGGGGGGGGGGTTATCAGCCCGTGGGAGGAAGGGAGTCACAGGGGACATGGATGAGGAAGGAGGGAGGCAGAACTGGGTCTTCAGGAATGGCCAGCCAGAGCCACACCCACAGGGCAGGGCCACGAGGACCCTGCCCCCGTCCCTCAATCTCCCTGGACTTCTAGGAGGAGGCCTCTAACCCTCTGTGAGCACCCCAGCTCCCCCAGTGGGGGCGGGGGGAGATCAGGGAACATCTGCCCAAACACATCCAAGTAGAGTGTTCCAGAAAGGGACCCCGAGGGGCTCCAGCAGCTGGTGGGCAGACACCCCCATCCAGGAGAAGGGGGGTGAGGCACTGATTCAGGGAGCAGAGTGGCCAGTGTCCTGTTTCCAACGGGAAAGGCCTCGCTCCCAGCAGCGTCCAGGACCTCAGGCTTCTGGGGAGCAGCTGGGGCTGGCTATGTGGGAGGGCAGAAGACTCCAACCCTCTCCTTCCCAGCCCAGTGGCCCAGGCTGGAGTAACCTGACCGTGAGTGAGGGAGCCAAGGACTTAGACAAGCACCTGGTGCCTTGTAAGCACCCCCAGGTAGAATGTGGATGTGGCCCACTAGCACGGCTGAGAGTACTGAGCTTACAGATGAGAAGAAAAGAATGGAAGATTCTAGAAGTGGCATGCAGCCAGATTGAGTTAGCATCACTTGTAATTCTCCTGATTCTTTTTCTTTGGTCCTTTTTGGGGCTCGATCTGGGGGCCTGGGTGTTGTCCTGGAGCTCTTTTTTCTTTTGCTTATGGTGTCACTTCCGGTTTTTTGGTGATTAATTGAAGGTAAGAATCTCATGAACTTTCTGGGCAGGCTGGCTTTGAACCGCGATCCTTAGATCTCAGTCTCCAGAGTAACTAGGATGACAGGCGCGGGCCACCAGCAACTGGCTTCTCCTGATATTTCTGCAAAGGGTGAAATCGGGTGCCGGCAGTGAGTCTCCGACTCACCTGGCATCCAAGGTAAATGTTTAAAGTTAGTCTTTCCTTGACACCAACTGAGTACATTACTATTTGATAAGGGCCCAAAACAATAAAAACCCTCTCATTAAAGGAGATTGGGTTACAAGAAATCAATACACCTGATGTTAATCCTGGCACAGAGAAAACCAGCTCACACGGCTGCTGGGTGCAGTGAAGAGCGGCCCACAGGACACGGAGCCACAGAAGTGTCTCTTCCCTGCGACCACCATCCCCCATCCTATCCAGCTGCCCACGGCACGATCCTTCCACAGGGATCTCCCACAGCCAGGCTCATCTCTGCTAATTCCCTGCGGGCTCGTCAGGGGGAAAAGCTCTCCCAGATTTCCCCCATTCCTTCTCAGGGTGCCCTTACCTTCCTGCTCTGCCAGCCCTCCTGTGACACCCCCACACAGGGCCTAAGAGACAGCCTTTACCAAGACTCCATATCAGACAGCCGGGATTCGCACACGCTCCACACACCGTCCATGCGCTGCAACGCGGATAAACACCAACACAAGGGCAAGAACAACCCTACGAGGAGCATTGACAATGGCAGTCATCCAGCTGGCTCATGACTGCTCCAGTGTTCCTCCCTGCAACCACTCTTCTCCCCTGCCTCTCTCTCCCTGTCATCTTCCTTCCCTTCTCCTTCCTTCCTTCTTCTCTTTGTCCCCCTCCCTCCTTCCCTTCCTTCCTTCCTTTTGTCCTTTTCATTCTTCTTTTCCTTTCTTCCTTCCTTCCCTCCTTCCTTCTTTCTCTTTCTTTCTTTAATTTCTTCCTTTCTTTCTTTCTTCCTTTCTTTCTCTCCCTTCCTTCCTTCCTTCCTTCCTTCCTTCCTTCCTTCCTTCCTTCCTTCCTTCCTTTCTTTCTTTCCTTCTTTCTTTCTTTCCCAGTTTGCTATATTGGCTTAAGTCCTGATCTCATTTCCTATTTCCACACCCAGGTTATCTTTGACGTCACATGCTAGATGAGCACCTACCTCTATAAAAAGTAAACCTAACCTGACCTCACTAAGTAGGGCTGCTCACCCTGAGGACAGTGTTCCAGAAACTTCTGCTGTTCCCTGGTGCTCACAGACATGGGAGCGTGACTCATCAATGAGACACTGTTGCCACCAGGCCCTTCTCTCCAGCCCCCTGTAAAAAAAAGAGGAAATGGCCTCTGACACGGGGTGTGAGCAAGAGTCCCACACTCAGCCCAGAGTGCAGGAACTTCTGCCTGGGCTTCCGCCCTGCTAATAGAATCCTCTTCTTGTGGTAGGTTTCCATCCCTGCAATCTAAAGAAAAGAAACAGCAAACTTGTCACTCCAACTACGATTTGTAGACAATAATGTAAAGACTGATTCAGAAGGAAAAACAAAGCCCAGATAGTACTCGCGTTTCATGGCTTCTGTCCTTTTAAAAAGAATGATACATTTTTAGCAGAAAGACTTTGGCAACGGAGAAGCTGAAAATTAAAATGCTCTTAAAATGCATAAAGCCATATTATGGGAGAAGAAAGATCAATTAGCCTCACTGGTCAATAAAGTGAAAAGGAGGTATAATTAAGTTAGTTCAAAGACAAGTTTGATTAAAGATTACAAAAGGCTGTCTAATTATGAGGAGAGGAAAGAAGAATCTGGAACAAAGGCGGTCACAGACTTGCTAGGCCTGCAAGTAGAAATGAGAACCTCAACAATTAGAGCCCAACAATGGAAAGACTCTGTTCTCTAATTCCAAGGTAGGCCACCTGCTTGCCAATCCTTACTTATATTCTTTCCAGAAATTTTGAAACCCCAAGAAGGAAAATGCCCAGGAAGGCCAACCCTTCAGTCACTCCATTGCAGGTCTAAGTGATCAAGAGGAAGGTTCTAGAACATTTCCCCTCAACACTCTGACCTGGATACCAAACCAGCCTCAGCCTTGGTAAAGCCATCTGTGAAAACAATAGGATTTCAGACCATCCACGCTGTGAAATGACTTCTTTGCTTCCTCTTATCCCACCAGTAATCTGGAAGAAACTCATTCTCAGAATAGATGAGCATGCAGAACGGACACGGAATCCTTTCTCGTTCTTCTTTTCTCTGCAAGGGAGCTGGGGTCCCACTTCATACGCTGGAAGAACCCTGCACGTGGGTTACGGCAGCCGATCTGGGCCCTGAGCTGTCCAGGCACAGCACTGCAAGTGCGGATTTGGAGTCCGTCACCAACTTCCACCCATTCCACCGCCAAAGCTGCAGAATGCAAGCTCCAGTGTGGGGACCAGTGATCCCTGTTAGGTTTTTAAAAAGAGGTAACCGAGTAAAAACTGCACCAGCAGGCACGTGGTATTCAGGTATTCAGAAGACCTGCTGGGACCAGGCAAGGTTGGCACTCCACGTGGCTGGGAAAGAGAGAGGAAAGAGCTAGAGCAGAGAGAGCTAGAAAAGAAGAGCAAGAGCAAGAGAGCTAGAAGAGCAAGAGCTAGAAACGAACAGAGAGAGAAAGAGAGAGCGTCTGGGCCTGGGCTAGGCCTTATGTAGGGTATGGGCGGAGAAAGGTGTGGCCACATCAAATTCAGATGTGACCTCAGCAGATGCAGATGTGACCTCTTCCAGGTGTCTCAGTTGCCTAGGTAACACAGGTACTGGGTGGAGACTTTGCTGCGAGGAGGGTGAAGTCTGCTAGCCATCCAGGAGCGGACCTTACAATCCCCACCTCCAGCCTCTACTGCGGATAAAGTGTTGGGAGCAGGAGGAGCTGACACACCAACACTGCAAGACAACCAAATGGGGGCAGGGGGGCTACAAAAGATCCAGGAAGTAAGGACAGAAAGAATAAGGAAATGAGGATGGGTGGGGGATCTTCCGGTGTCACCACCTTACAGGAAACACAAAAGAGACTTTCCAATCAGCACCCATCTTCAAGAACTCCAGTTCTTCCTATTCAACCCAAAGCCAAGCTCAGCCACAAAGACCACCACCAAGATGGCCATCTGAAGTGCTCTCTTTCGCTGTTGAGTTGCTCTTCTAATCAACTGGCCTGTCACCCTTACTTACGTTCGTGTCTTGCCTGAATTCTTCTCTTGCCAGATGCAAGATGTCAGGTCACCCTAAACTTTTTGGTAACACATTTGGTGTGTTGAGGATTAAGTATGTCTTAATCAGAGAATCGTAACACTGTGAAAGAGCAGGCATTTCCAAACTTGCATTCAACCCGCATTTGCTTGCCTCCTAAAAGAAAACTTGCTTCAAAAAGCCAGTAGTAAATCTGCCTCCCTTCCCCCTCCCCCCTCCTAACTCCAAACAAACTCCTTTAAATGAAGCAGCTTGCTTCTGGTGATAAGCCAGGAGCAATAAAAGGCTCAGACCACGTGTGAATTTGCATTTGAATTCTCAATTGAGAGGCAGGCTTAGCAAACCAATTAACTAATTAAACCAATTATCCAACATGTAATTAACCTTCAGAACAGGGGTGTCAACAGAAACACAACAAAGGAATTACCCTCCACTGGGAATTCTCTAGTGGTTTAAAGCTCGTTGGTTGGTTTTCCGTCTTAAAAATCAAATCCACAGAGGGAAAACAATCTCCTGGCATCAGCTATGGACAAGCAGTATCATCCTCGAGATGAGCAGGGCGAAGCCCAGGGCACTGTGCATGTCTGTGAGCCTGCATTATCCCCGAGTTAATTCCCCGGACCATTGAAGATTATGGTCTATGCCAGATCATGGCTATTTCTCTTGAGAACACACAGAATGTCCAGTATTACAAAAAGGAAAGTAGAAATTGCTAAGGGCAATCCCAATTTGGATACAGTAACAAAAAAAAACTGATC